>NW_024412388.1:11421821-11440141 GCF_014898765.1 Herpailurus yagouaroundi
CTCTCTCTCTCTCTCTCTCTCTCTCTCTCTCTCTCTCTCTCACCACGTACACAGTATATGTAGAGACCTGCAAGCAGAATGTTGAGCCAGATTTTTTTTAAAGATTTTTTTCGGCCAAAGTAACTTATCTCTTGTCTGATGAATTTGTCTATTCTATTTGTTAAAATTTGGGCCTTTTAAATGTATTGGCAGTATGTGCATACAAAAGCTTTTTATTATCAAGATGATGTATTCTGGAATAAAATTGATGGTTTTGTGTATAGCATACCATTTTAGAATGAGAGTGAGTGCTTTAAAAAGCAGAAGCCATGAGAAACCCTACCCCCCATGCAGCTGAAAGCAGATCACCTTCCCACTTTGGCTGTGTCTGTGCTGTAGGCAGGGTATGGCTTGTTGGCTCAATTGTCCATTTACAAACTTGATCACATGGTGTGGTGTTTGGAATTACACTTAGTGCTCTGTGTATTGGTGGTGCATCAGTTATAAGAGGAAGTTGAAGAATAATTGAGTGATCTCTCCTAGAGTGGTATGTTTTTATTTGTGTGGTTAGGATTTGGCAGTTTTATGGGGTGAGTTGGGAGGATTTAAAACTTGGGCTGCTCTGTGCGCGACAGGCTGCTGCATGGATTGCCAAGTATTTTGGGGTGGGGGGGGGAATCAACATCAGAATGGAACGTGGTGCTACCCAGACAGAAAAGGGAAAAGCGTGTAATTCTGTTTGCAAATGTTTGGTGATGTTTCAAGGACCGGGAGTGAAAAATAATGGCCTAAACGCTGGAATTTACTAGAGAGTGGGTTTGCGAGCATCTTACTGATCTCACCTCAACCCTTAGCGACCAACAATGAACTTCTGCTAAGGGGTTGATTTGCCTGCAGTTCATTTCCTTTCTAAGCTCATCTACTGGGAAGTGCTTCCAAAGCTCAGTGTGAGCCGCGATCGGAGTGAGATATCGTGAAGTGTGATAACCTTGTCGCTGGTTCATCTTGGTGCTTGGAATGGTCAGCCTGTTTGGTGAGTGGCCTTTACGGCAATGGAAATAGTAATGGCAGTTTCTGACTCAAGTGGCCTTGGTAGAGATTTCCATCCCTTTCTTTCCTCAGGAGTTTCTTTTTTAAAGCAGGCGGCGTCACATTTGTGTTTACCGTGTCAAGGTAGAGTGGGGCATAGTAGATAGATGTATTTATTGTGGCCTTTTTTTATATGAGGACTAGCCCTTGGAAATCATTGTCCTGTGGGCCCCACTGTGCAATAATCCTACTGGATAGATTTTAGGTAGTTTTTCCCAGAAAATAAATTATCTTATGTACCCAGCAGGAATCTGAAATCTTGGTTTTATTGAAAAGAATTTTGAGAATGACTCCTGATTCCAAGCTAGAGTTTGCAATGTGTTTGAAACAGATGCTTCGAAAGGGTGGTTCGTGAACTTAGTGTTAAATGATTTTGTGTGAAGTCTTACTCTCTTTGCAAGCTTATTCTTTCTTTCAAAATTCAAGTCATTGAGCACAATCAAAACGGAGGCTCATATCTCAGGAGTTTTTGACATTTTCATTTGGGGGCACTTAGAGACCTTTCTCTTCTGTCCTATTCCGTCTTCTTTTCTTTTTGCTGTGACGTTTGTATGTATGTTGTGAGTCTTCAGTGATGTGGCGGAAAGTCACATAGATTCATCATGATCCTCCGAAGTTGGGAAATGGTTGGCAGAAGGAGTTGTGGTTTACCGTTTTCACGTGGGCGCTCCGAACAGCAGGTCAGCCAGGTTGTCTTTAAGATGTTCTTTGAGACAATCACATGCTGCAGACCCTTTTGCCTGCCCCACACCAAAGACATAAGATGCACTAGGAAACTGCGTGTAGGATTTCTGTCAACCGACTCTTAGAGCTGCGACCATAATTAAGTAGTTGGTGCTATGAGGGAAGCAAAATCCAGTAGCAATGCAGTGGCCCCCGTATTTGCTTTACGGGTGGTAACTGGGAATTTATTCTAAGCTAATAAATCTTTAGGGTTATAAAGTGGGGTGGATGTGAGGTGGGGGAAGTTATCAGTGACAACAGACTCCTCCCAAGAGGCCTTCTGGGTGAAGACGGGCCTCCTAGTCTTTCTGAGCAGTGGCGCACTGCTCAGCGGCTTGGCCACTGAATTTTCACAGTGCGGAGATCTGGGAATCCATCCTAGGTAGAATACAGAATATCAGTGTGGAAAAGGTTTGATTACAATCGCTTTTTACGTATGTATATTTATTTTTAGGAGAAAATCGAATAGGCCTATAGTTGTATATGTATTCTCCTTAGGAGCTGAACCCTCTTGCCAGATAGCCTTGTCCTTTTTCATCATTTATTTTTCAGTGTACAATTGCTTCGGATCTTTAAAACTTTATTTTCCTGTCCCATCATTCGTATGAACGTAAAGTAGCTGCCATTATTAGGATTTTGAATAATTTTAAATCACGCAGTTCTTAAAACACAAAGGGAATTAAGGAACACGACACTAGTGAACTTTGTCAGTTTTACTAAAAGTGCAGAGATTCGAGATTAACTTCTCTAAAAATGAGGTAGAATCATTGTGAACTCCTCTGGTTGCCAACAGAACTGATCCTGGCCAGCCATCAACAGTAACGGGCCACCTTACTGGATAGCTTCTTTGCCGTAACCGGTAACGGACGGTTCTGTGGTCAGTGCTCCCCTCCAAGGGTGGTCTCTGTTTACTCACCAGAGAGAGGAGAAGGTTGTCCTTCCTGGAGGCCTTCTGCGGTTTACCTTCAGTTGGTTTCCATGGGTAGGAATGTGCTTGGTGACCAGACAGCTGTGCCTAACACAGCTGTAGATTTTGCCCATTGAAGCTGGGAAGAAGGATTTCCACTTGTACCTGTGTAGGCCCCCCGGGCCCCAGCCGGCGGCCTTCATCCCTCAGTTTGGGCTTTAGGCGTTAACATCTAAAGATTACCAGTGGCTTGGCAAAGAGAATGGGACAGATGGTGGGTGGGTGTTAAAACTGGTCTGCCTTGGAGCCTATGAAACCTCCCAGCGCTCCTTGTCTCCATATGTACTAAAGGAAGACACAGCCCGTGTTTTTTTTTTTTTTTTTTTTTGTCCAAAGCATTTCTCTAGCAAGAGGGTTGCATAAAAATGGAAAGACACATGAGACTTTGTGTCACCAATTCTGATAACCAGTTAAAACTGGAATCTGCCTGTTCTTCCCTTAGCACAGCTTTCTCTCTCTAGTAAAAGCCATAAAAACTTCATTGGGTTAACCATCAGCTCATATGTATATATACATGTGTGATTGACAAATAGCCTACAGTTAATTTTACATAGAATGAAAAGCAAGCAGTTTTTCTATTTACAGATATATCCTCCACGTACGGTGGCTTTTATCCCACCATGTATATAAAAACAGCCTTGCCGGTAACCAGCCAGGGAAGTTGCAGTGCATCTGATTTCCTTTTCCTACCTGTTTGCCACTTGCAGTGAGAGCAGGCAGCATAACTGAACTGCTGTGTATTTCAAACTTGTTATTACCGGTAACATAGTCTAAGAGAAGCTAACTAGATTATGCATTCTTCCAATCTCTAGCACAAATACCAAAAAGCCAAATTTCTCCTTTGAATTTGGCTACTTAGTATAGTCTGTGGCTGAGTTAGAAAGAAACCGTTATCAAGAGTTTCCCTTCCTAGAAGATGAATGTTAACATTTTGGGAGTTCCATAAAATAGCTTTTTTCCTGGAAGAATTAAAAACGCCAATTCCTCAAAGACCAAGTAAATTTAAAGCGTGTCCTTGAGAACTGTGGAAATGAAAATTCATGGCTCAAGCTCTGTATCTTAGAGGTCCCTCAGTGTTAGTGAGGTGTTCCTAGGAGTTCGTTGAGTTAAGATTTTAGGGGTAAACCTTTGAAGTACTTGATTTTCTCTTGTGCCTTAGTTTCTCCAAGTAGCAGAGGCATCACGTTTTGGTGGGGAGTGAAAGTGGAAATATCAGGGAGAAAGTTTGAAAATGGCCTTCCTAAAAATAGAGGGCGTGCATGGAGTGGTCCTAAGACTCACCTTCGATTCAGAATTATCCTGCACCAAATCATTAGATTTCCCTAGATGGAAAAATTCCAATAGGGCTTTTTTGCATTGGGAGTACCAGAAAATGGTTTCTAGATGTTTATTAGATTTTTCTTCATTGCACTATCAGTATTGTGGTGGTTAAGACACAGAAAAAGTTTGAGAAAATCTGGTACTCTTGAGGGCTATACAGTATGAGCCTTTGATTAAGAATTCATTGATTCATGGGGCACCTAACTGATTCAGTCGGTGGGGCAATGTGACTCTTGATCTCGGGGTCGTGAGTTCCAGCCCCATGTTGGGGTAGAGTTTACTTTAAAAAAAAAATCGATTGATTCAAACATTAAGTGCCTGTGTGCCAGGTACTGGTGAGTACTGAGAACACAGGGGTGACTAAATCAGATTAGAAGCCTGTCCTCATGAAGCTTTGTCTAGTAAGGAGACATGAAACAAATTTTAGCTTTAGGAGAAGGATCTGCTTTTGCCTATTAGCATGGTTTTATTTTAAAAGTCATACTAGAATGATTTGGTTCAAATTCAGAGAGTGGGAAAATCAGGCTCAGAATGGAATTCGATGCTTATTTAGAGCTTAAAACTGCTCTAAAATTTTTTTTTTTAATTTTTTTTATGGAATCAGAAACCAACAAAAAATGTTCAAATATTTATAGGAATACTTGAAGAAATCAGTATAAATTATTTGCAAGTAATTTATGCTGCTGGGGTGGGGTGGGCAGGGTAGAAGTCCAAGTAAACGGGAGAGATCCCAAATATGTAGCCATGACCGTGAGCTTTCCCTCCCATCGGGGCATCCTTCCACGCAGGGTACAAATGTGGAGTGTGCCGGGGTATCCTCTCCCTGCCCGCCCCCCACCTTGAGCATGGCTGCTCTGGAATACTGACCATCTGGTCCCACGGGACTTAGAGGATTCTGTGGCATTTGCTGCTTTAAAACAGCTGAGTGCAAAATGTGGAAATGAGAACCTAGAGCAGAAAACGTAGCAAGCGATAGTTCTGGGACTGGGTGGTGGGCAGAATTATTCACAAGAGGATTCGAGGCTCTACCAAATCTCAGCAGGATCGCTTCATCAAAAGAAAATTCTTTAACCCATTCTTTAAAATGTCACCACGTACGTTGTAATCCTGAGGCATACACCTGACTGCTAGTGACTTCTGAGGCTTACAATTAGAAAACTCCCAAGTTCCTCGGATATTTATTGGTGATTGGTAATTTAGATCCTCTGGGGGGCTGTAAAAGGTGAGGGGGGATATAGCTGGTAAGCTTCAGGGCACAATGTTAAGGAATAAACTCTACAGAGAAAATGGCTGAAGGGTGTAGGAGTTAGAGAATGTTTCTTTTACCTTAAAAAGTTAGGTTATCGAAGACGTGGGGTGGGGGTGTAGAATACAAAATTAGGATTTTTACAGAACTATATTTCTCTATGTACCATACGAAGGTTCTCGTTAGCCGACTTGGGGAAGGGGCATGCTGGCTTATTTTTCCCTGGGAAAATCCGTGTCTGGTGGGAAATGATTTTGTTTACCAGGAGTTTGCTCTATATGCAACGTTGACTGAATGCGTCTGTGGTTTAGAGGAAGGTAGACCTCTCTTAATCTCCTACCAGAGGCAGTCAGACGAGCCATTTGGTTTCCAGATTCCTTCAGCCTGAGATGACCTGATGCTGACCAGACAGTTTTCTTTCCCTGCAGGCCCCACAGCTTTCTGAGTTTATGCCCCCTCTCTGGGACCTTTCTCTCTGAATGATTATATCCCATTCTCTGTTCTCTCCATCACCCTCTTCAGATAGTTCTGGTGATGCACTCAGAGCAGTTCAACATACTGGTCATACTTGCTTTTCTCACCGTGCACGTACAGCGAAAATTGATGATGCTCACTGTTACTCAAAGTCCGTCTTCACGGCAAGTTGAGCTAATGGCCTTTGCTCTCAAGGAAGCTTTGTTTACCAGTTTTGTAGCCACACTTGGCAAATCTTAGCAAATAGAAACCCTTCTCTAACCCTTTTATTTGTTCTTGCAATTGCTCACGTATTGCTTTTCTGACTTTTCTTTAAGCTTTGAGACTACTGCATCTTTAAAAAGCTAGGCAGATTGGCAAGATAGGCTTGCCGATAGCTTAGTCACTCCATAGCGCTTTGGTTTTGAGAGTTGGGAAACTCAGAACTTAAGGGAACCAAACTCAGGAATCCCACAGTTGGCTGCACTGTGCCCTTGGTTTAGGGGCTGGACATAGGACCTGTCTGCAGCTGAGTGAACTAGATGCATTTGGGTTTGAGTTTTTGTCACATACTGAAATGTTAAGTCAGCCCTAAATAATCAAAACACTTTATTTTTCTTTTTTTAATAGGAACTTTCTGAAGAAAAAGTGATGTGTAAAACATTTGATATTTAATAAGACAATAAAGTTTTTATCATAAGACTCTTGTTTGATCAGTTTCTTTTAAATTGAGATGGTTACTTAACTTGAGTCCTGATCTGTCTCCCTGCCCCTTTGAACAACTTGTACCCGGGCACCGTGATTTGTGAGCCAGCTGCCTGTACCTCAGAAGAAATGGGTTATGCCCAAGCCATTAAAGTGAACTTCCAGATGACCACTACAGGGGCACGGCTATCTGCGCATGTCAGAGACCGTGCATTTGTGCCTGTGCGGGCAGCTGATGCACTGGAACAGACAGAACGCTGTGGTAGGGTGTCGTGGTTCGATTAGCCTCTAGAGCCAGGCTGCTCTGGCACTTACTGGCTATGTGACTTCGGGTAAGTTTCCTAACCTTTCTGTGCCTCTGTTTCCTCATCTGTAAAATGGGGACCTTCTGGGTGGTTGTCGGGATTCAGTGAGTTAATACTTTCAGAACAGTACCTGGCACATACTAAGTGCTCATTAGGTATCAGCTAGTATTATTCATTGGGTCACGTAAGGGATTTGAGAATGCGAAATGCAGTTACCAGAAGTTGGGCGGTTCCAAGAGCCAGATGTGGCTCTGCCCCACGCAATCCGTCATTCAGGGTCCTAGGCTGCCAGGGTTCTGACCTTTTCAACATGTGACTTCCAAGATTACCTTGGACATCAGCATCCACTGACGGGAGAGGAGAATGAGGGGTGTTCGTGGAAGTTTTTCTACCAGGCCTGGAAGTGGTGCAATCACTCCTGTATCCGTTTCCCTGGCTTGGTATCCAGACGGCCATACCAAAGCGCGAGGGAGGCTGTGAAATACAATCTACTTACGTGCCCAACGCGACGAGTACAGTTAGGGTCATCTAGCAGTGTTTCGACCACTACCTAACACCCCCCAAGGAGATGGCTCCGTATACGATCCAGGTACTCAACTGACTTCAGTCCAGAATCCCCTGCGATCCCCTGCCCTCCTTCAGGTCTTGATTGTGGCTTTTTATTGTTTAGCAAACTGAACTTGAGGTAAGTTATCTTGCTCCTGCACCTTGGGGTGCAGGGACAGAATAAACCGCATTAGCAAATCCCTTAACAGAACAGAACAGGAAGTGCAACCCTTGTGAAGGGGTCGGGGAAACTCCTCTGCTTAAAGCTCTATCTTCAGTGGAAGGAACTCCCGTATCCATCGTCCATGGTCCCATCTGAAGCAGGTGCTAGGTCTCTACCTTCCTTGGGAGCTACACGGCCCTCTTAGCTTGCTGTTGGCACAAGTCTAGGGCACTGGGGGTTGGTCTGAAGGCTTGGAAGAGAGGCCGTGGCTTTTGAACTCTGGATTTGTGGTTTCTTGGGCAAGACAATTTCCTCCGTCACAGTGGCCTTCTGATTATCTGCTCCAGTCAATCCTCCGTTACCAGTAACCACACTCAAGAGTTCTTTCGTGTACACAGTCCTCGAGCGTGACTTCATTTCCTTATACAACCCTGCGTTCAAGGCCCCAAAGTTCTTAGCTCTATTCCTTTCCAGTTTGGCTTGTGACAAGCCAGTTCTTTCCGAAACTTTGGTCTTTCTCATAGTGTAAAAATCAACACACAAACATGAGTTTTCAACCCTTCCTCATAGGCCTGAACTTCGGGCTATGTAGTTAATGTAGTCAACCATCCAAGTTGCCACAGGAGAGTTTTTAGTAGATGTTTTGCCACAGAATTTTAAAGGTCTCCTATTTTTCTAGCCTCCCTAGATCAGTTTGCTTCCTGACCACCAAGACAGGGTCTTTTGGGTTTTAATGGTGACTATCCCATTTCAGTACCAATTTCTGTATCAGGATAGGCTAACCGCTGTAACATACTCAACCCAAATGTAAGTAGCTTAACACAATAGAACCTTATTTCTCCTTCACTGACAGTCCAAGTCAGTGGAGGCAGGAGGGCTCTTCACACTGTCATTCAGGAAACAGGCTTTCAGCATCTCTGCCATTTTCGCCCTGCTTCCAAGGTTGCCCTGGTCTACATTCAATTGGAAGATGATAGAAGAGAGGAGAGAGTCGAGCTCAAGTGGTTTTTACAGGCCAGACCAGGAAATGGTACCTGTCCCTCCCTACACACAATCGATGAAAACCACGTAACTGGCCACACCTAGCTGAAAGAGAGACGGAAACGTAGACTAGCTCTGTGCGCGATAAGAGATTAACTAGCCCAGTTTTTGTCTCGGAAAGAATATCCACCTTCTAATGTCTGCTCAGGGGACAGAGTCTCGTCTTGACTCCCAGTTACATATTCACAAATTGAGACCCCTCATTCTGAACTACTGAGAGTCAATTACTTGTTGAGGGTTGCAGGATGATCTCTTTTCTATCCTAAAGCTTGTAAACGCCGTGTGTTTAATTTTTTACAAAAAAATGTTAAAGTAACATAAGATTGATGATTTTGAGATTAGTGAGTAACTTGGAAACACCTTTGAGGGGTTGGCCAATGTGGAGTCATTGCTTTGTGTATGGTTTGTATTGTGGGGTCTTCACTTGAGAAGATTTCAATGGACCTGGACCAGCTGGTATATATAGGGAGGAGTTTAGACAAATCCCCTCCCTTATCCTGTGACCATCCCTTGCCTGTCTAATAAGAATGACGACAGCAAAGGCTACTTCTAGTTGGAGGTAAGAATTATGTTGCCATTCTTCAGATCTCAATCTTTTGATAACCATTTGAAAATGGTTATAGAGTGATAGAAAATGTGAGACATAATTAGTTACTAGCAGAAAGAATTATGGGTCCTTGGCACAGAGAAAGGGGAATTCACTACATCTTTATGAAAACAAAAAACGGGGTAGCTGGGTGGCTCGGTCGGTTGGGTGTCCGACTTCAGCTCAGGTCGTGATCTCACAGTTGGTGAGTTCGAGCCCCGCATCGGGGTCTGTGCTGACAGCTCGGAGCCTGGAGCCTGCTTCTGGTTCTGTGTCTCCCTCTCTCTCTGCCCCTCACCCGCTCACACTCTGTCTCTGTCTCAAAAATAAAGAAAACATTTTTTAAAAATTAAAAAAAAAAAAAAAAAAAAGAGCTAGAGTGGTTTGGTTCCTCCTAGGGAGTTACTAAAAGCCGACATTTTCCCATTTAGACTCCAGGTATCTGAAATCACAGAGCCCTGCGCTGGAAATACTCCACCCACACCCCACACCTGCTCCTCTCCGTTTTCCCCGAGAAGTCAATGGCAACATCATCCTTCCGGTTTCTCACTCCAAAACCTTGGCTCTTCTCTCTCAACCTACATCCAATCCATCCGAAAGCCTGTTGGCTTCACTTCAAAACATATTCAAAATCCCATCGTCTCTAGAACCCCGGTTCCAGGACCCCTCACCTCTCGCCTGGGTTACCCCAGTGGGTCTTCCTGTCCACCTGCATTCTGTTCTTCCTTAACACAACAGCCAGCCCGCACCTCTCCTTAAAACCCTTCAGTGGGGCCCCTTCCCACTCGGATAAAAGCTGAAAGTCCTTACGATGTCTCCAAGGCCCCCTACCCACCTCTCCGCCTTCCTCTCCTGCCTCCTTCCCCTCCTCACTCGTCTTCTGAGCCACCCTGACCTCCGTATTCCTTGAGCTCTTTCTCGCCCTCGAGCCTTTGGATTTGCTGTCTCCTTAGTCTGGAATGCTCTTTCCTCCGACACCTTCGTGGCTTTTTCTCTCACTTCCTTCAGGTCTTTCCGCAACTCTCACCTCCGTAAAGGCCTTCTCTGGCGACCTGATCTGAAATTGAAGCCACCCACCCACCCCCTTCCGTGTCATTTCCCTTCATTCTTCTCCGAGGCACTAACCACTGCCTAACATCCTTGCATTTCGCTTCTTGTCTACTTCCTTTCTCTCCGTCAGAAAGAAACTGCGGGAGGGTAGGGATTGATGCCTGTCCTTCTCACCGCTGTATCCCCAGTGCCTAGAGCGGTGCCTGATGCAGAGCGGATAGTAAGTCCGTGGGCGCCATCATGCTGCTGCGATTTCTCATCTCAAAGGCCCCGAGGGGCTGTCCCGTAAGCGGAATGACATAGCAGAACTGGGCCTGACACCGGGCCAGGCCACCGAGGTCAGTTTGCAGGCTTAGGAATTCTAGCCTAGGATGACTGCTGAGTTTGAGTTTAGCATAGATTTTGAAAGAGGACTTTTTTTTTTTTTTTTTTTTAAGTAATCTCTACACCCAATGTGGGGCTTGAACTCATGATCCTGAGCTCAAGAATCGAATGCTTTTCAGACTGGGCCAGCCAGATGCCCTGAAGCAGTACTTTTTATCATACCCACATAGACAACTAATCTGGGACGTAGGCAAACAGCACCCCTCAGCTGATGGTTGTGTAGGCTTTGACTATACTGTCTCATCCTTTACCTTCCTAGAATGGAAAAGCCCAAATCAGGTGTAAAGAGAAGTGACTTTATGTTGGGTCCCACTTCTCTTCCATCCTTTTATTCCTACGGCCAGCTACAAAGGTTTTTTGCATCCCCATTGGATTAAAAATTAAGCAGAAGGTGGGGCGCCTGGGTGGCTCAGTCAGTTAAGCATCTGGCTTTGGCTCGGGTCACGATCTCACGGTTCGTGAGGTTGAGCCCCGCGTTGGGTGAGCTTAAGCCCGGATTCTCTCTCTCCCTTTCTCTCTCTGCCCCTCACTCACTTGTGCTCTCTCTCTCACAATAAAATAAATAACTTTAAAAAATTAAGCAGAAGACATTAATTCAACAAACATTGAGTATCATGTATCAGACACAGAGTTGATGCTGTGAATACATCATCGCATGAACGGAGCAAAGGCATAGAGTCCCAGGGAGCTTATACCATAGCAGTGTCTTTGAGGAGTGACGCCAATAAGAACATGACAGGTAGTAATAAATCCTACAACAAAAATTGAGTAGATTTCTATGTTGGAAGGGACTAGAGACTCCTTAGTGTTGAATAATCAAGGAGAAAGGTCTTCTGAGAAGCTAACATTTATTTTATGTAAAAAAAAAAAAAAATTTAGGGGCGCCTGGGTGGTTCAGTCGGTTGAGCGTCCGACTTCGGCTCAGGTCATGATCTCGCGGCTCGTGGGTTCGAGCCCCGCGTCGGTCTCTGTGCTGACGGCTCAGAGCCTGGAGCCCGCTTCGGATCCTGTGTCTCCCTCTCTCTCTGCCCCTCCCTGACTTGTGCTCTGACTGTATCAAAAATAAATGAACTGTAAAAAAATTTTTTTTTATTAAAAAAATTATTTTTATTTTTTTTTAATTATTTTTAATGTTTACTCATTTTTGTTACACAGAGAGACAGACAGAGCATGAGCAGGGGAGGGGCAGAGAGAGAGGGAGACACAGGATCCGAAGCGGGCTCCAGGCCCCGAGCCGTCAGCACAGAGCCTGACGCGGGGCTTGAACCCACGAACTGCGAGATCATGACCCGAGCCGAAGTCAGACGCTCAACCGACCGAGCCACCCAGGCACCCCGGAACCTAGCTCTTTACATCTCGTAAGTGTGACCTCCTCTGTGCTTCATCTTACCTGGTGGAAGAAGAAACAGCACGGAGAAGGAGTACTCCTTGCTCAGAAGCCCAGCCGAGAAGTCGATCGCTTTATTTCTATTCACATTCCGCTAGAGAGAACTTGATGGGATAGCTGTGCCCACTACAGAGGAGGACGTAATCTGGCCCTGGGCCTGGCTACGACGCTGTCACTGTGGAGAGAGCGGATTTTGGCGAATAGCTGGGCGGCCTCTGCCACACTGGGGAAGAGCATCCCTGCACAGGTCCTCAGGTGTGAACGCACTAGGACGGCACAAGGGCTGGCACAGGTCCCGGCATGCACCAGCCGAGGGCTTGGGAGATGAGTCAGGGAGAGAGGCTGGACCAATCAGCTGTGACCTTGGAGGCCAGAGAAGAGTCCGGATGTCCTTCCAGATGCCGTGACATGAAGATATGGAGGCGTTGAAGTTGGCAAGTTGGGGCGGCCGGGTGACTCAGCTGGTTAAGCGTCCAATTGTTGATTTCGGCTCACGTCATGATCTCAAGATTCGGGAGATCAAGCCCCACATGGGGCTCTGCACCATCAGGGATCCTCTCTCTTCCCCTCTCTCTGCCCCTCCCCTGCTCTTGCTCTCTCTCTCTGTCTCTCTCAAAAATAAACAAACTTAAAAAAAAATAAGCTAGGAGGTGGAATGACTTCCCAATTTTCACCAAACTGTCTTGCTCACTGGACAGTGATGAGGAAGGAACTGGATGTTCAACATTTTTTAAAATTTTTTAATTAAAAAAAATTTATTTTAGAGAGACAGGGTAAGTAGGGGAGTAGGGCAGAAGGAGAGAGAGAATCTCAGGCAGGCTCCCTGCTCAGCATAGAGTCCGACACAGGGTTCAAGCCCCTGGGACCATGACCTGAGCCGAAATTGAGAGTTGGTCGCTCAACCGACTGAGCCACCCAGGTGCCCCTCGACATTTAAAAAAAATAGATTGTTATTATTTTTAGCACTCTCCACACCCAACATGGAGCTCGAACGCACGGCCTCCAAATCAAGACTCACGCTCTCGAAACTGAGCCAGCCAGGTCCCCTGGATGTTCAACATTTTCAAATAAAATCACCTGGGCACACCTGGCTGGCTCAGTTGGTGGGACCTGCAACTCTTGATCTTAGGGTTGTGAATTTGAGCCCCACATGGATGTGGAAATGACTTAAAAATGAAATCTTTAGGGGCACCTGGGGGTGAGCATCCAACTCTTTATTTTGGCTCGGGTCATGATTTCATGGTTTGTGAAACTGAGTCCCACTTCAGGCTCTGCACTGACAGCTTGGAGCCTGCTTGGAATTCTCTCTTCCCCTCTCTCTCTGCCCTTCCCCTGCTTATTTACCCAGTCCTAGATCTCTAGATCGTCTGCACTTGTGGGTGCCAGAGTTAAAGTATAGGAACCTGAGGCTTGCTGTGATGTACCCCCAGCCCCTCCTATCTCCCCTCTCAGGGACTCAGCTTCACAAGCCTGATGACCAAGGAAATATTTACTCCCTCCTCTGGAAACACGAATGTATTTGCCTTGAGTTGAGGAGCCAGGGAGGAAATAGTCGCTTAAACCACCCTCCACCTTCCCCCCCACCAAGTTTTTATCTAAATTCCACTTAGTTTGGGGGCTCCCGGGTGGTTCCGTCGGCTTAGTGTCCAGCTTTGGCTCAGGTCATGATCTCATGGTGCGTGAGTTCGAGCCCCACCTCGGGCTCTGGGCTGACAGCTCAGAGCCTGGAGTCTGCTTTGGATTCTGTGTCTCCCTCTCTCTCTGCCCCTCCCCTGCTCACGCTCTGGCTCTCTCTCTCTCTCTCAATAAATAAATAAATAAATAAATAAATAAATAAATAAAACACATTCCAGTTAGTTCACATTCCAGTGTAATATTTATTTCAGGTGTAGAGTTTGATGATTCAGCGCTTCCAAACAACACCCAGTGTTCATCACAAATGCCCTCCTTAATACCCATCACCCATTTAACCCATCCATCCCCCTGCCCACCCCTGCTTTTTTAGAAAAAAATTTCTTAGAGAGAGCAAGCAGGGGAGGGGCAGAGAGAGAGGGAGACAGAATACCTAGCAGGCTCCGTGTTGTCAGCCCAGAGCCTGAGGCGGGGTTCCAGGGCATGAACTGTGAGATCGTGACCTGAGCCGAAGTCAAAGTTAGACACTTAACTAACTGAGCCCCCCCCGTGTCCCTGTTTGTTTGTTTTAAATGAGCCAGTCCAATGGGGCACCTGGGTGGCTCTGTTGGTTAAGCTTCTGACTTCAGCTCGGGTGATGATCTCGTGGTGTGGTCCGTGAGTTCGAGCCCCGTGTTGGGCTCTGTGCTGACAGCTCAGAGCCTGGAGCCTGCTTCGGATTCTGTGTCCCTCTCTCTCTCTCTGCCCCTCAAAAATAAATAAACATTAAAAAAAACCTTTTGTAAATGATCCAGTCCAATGACCTTTCAAGGCTGTGGCAGGATAAAGCTGCCAGACTTTTTTCCTATCTTTTTCCTCTCTGAGGCAGCGCACATCTTTGGAAAGAAGAGTAAAGACGAGCTGGTGGCCAAGTCTGTGGGCTTTCTGTGATGTGCCTTCTTTCCCAACTTCATCCCTCGCCTGATGGATTGTGCAGTTGGGAGGTCAGGACGATATTTAAAAGAAGAAGAAGAAGAAGAAAGTCATCTTTCCTGTGACACTGATTTGGAAACTAAGACAGAGTGATTTGCCCGAGGCCTTAGCATGAGTCAACTGAGCGTCTCAACTCCTCATGCCTCAGAGTCTCATGCACTTTCCACATGATCAGCAGTCTTGTGCAATAAATGAAGGAGCTTCAATGACTCCCTATAACAAGATTGATAGGCATCCTGGGGTATTTAATTTTTTTTTCTGAGGTTTTTTTTTTTTTTTAATGTTTAGTTCTTTTTTAGAGAGGTAGTGAAGGGTAGGGGAGGGGAAGAGAGAGAGAGGGAGACAGAGGATCCAAAATGGGCTCCGTGCTGACAGCAGAGAGCCTGAGCTGGGGCTCGAACTCCCGAACCACAAGATCATCACCTGAGCTGAAGTCAGATGTTTAACCAACTGAGCCACCCAGGTGCTCCTGCTTTTGTCTTCTTCAGATAATCTCTACACCCAACAGGGGGCTTGAACTCACAACCTCAAGATCAAGAGTCACATGCTGTACCTTTTGAGCAAGCCAGGTGCCCCCTGAGTTGCCTTGTTGTTGTTTTTTTAAAATTTTTTTTTTAATGTTTGTTTATTTTTGAGACAGAGACAGAGTGCGAGTGGGGGAGGGGCAGAGAGAGGGAGACACAGAATCTGAAACAGGCTCCAGGCCACGAGCTGTCAGCACAGAGCCCGATGCGGGGCTCGAACCCACAAACCGTGAGATCATGACCTGAGCCGAAGTCGGACGCTTAACCGACTGAGCCACCCAGGCGCCCCTGAGTTGCCTTGTTTTTGACAGGCAAGGGTGAATTCCATATTCGAGTTCTGGGCCTGGGGCAATTATCTGTGCGTGAACACGCCCTCGGCCCCTTCCCGTTCCTGCAAGAAGTCTTGTAAGACTGAAATGTGCCTCTCTTCTCCCACCCGCTTACCCATGCAGACCTTCGGTAAGTTTCTAACGAATGTTGTAAGAAGTTGAATGTGACCATCCCCCAATGTATGAAGATGTAAACAACGTGGCAGAAATGGCCATCACAGGTATATAGCCAAGCAATAAACACATCCGTGGAAGCCATCACGGAGCCACGCCCAAGCTGTGAGTAGCCATTTGTAGGAAGGTGGCGTCCAGCAGATGATGCTGCCCAGAAGACGTCTTATTATTTAACAGCAGGGGAGAATCACAAAGTTAACTGGTTCCACTCTGGGCTCAGTGGATTCTCATGAGCCAGAGTTGGATCTGACAGGTCGGGAGCTCACCAAGGTTATTAGCCTGGTCATTCAAGCAGTTTCCCTCCTACTTGCCACCAACACATTTGGACACATGACTATTTCTTTCTTCATTCAAAGTAATGAGTCCTCTGTTCTCAGCCTTTTCTCTACCTGCCCAGCAACTGTAACGTCTTCTCCACCTGACATTCTATCTGAGCTCAGCTCCATGGAGACTGTTCTCGCCTGTTTTTCAGAGCTCAGGGCTAGTAAGAAATGCCTTCAGCCGAGAGATTGACTTCTTTTCCTAAAGGGGGAGACCAAGCCCCTACAGGATCACCTGCTAGAACAGTACGAAGAAATGTAAAGGGCACTTTGACTCAGGATGCGAACGGTTCCCAACATCTGTACAGGGGTTGTTGTGTGAGAATACAGGAGACGAATGTAGGTAAAGCACTTAGTTCAGCGCATGGCACGCAGTCAGTACTCATTACTCATCGTCATCATCATCATTAGTATGAAGAACTCTTGACCTAGATCCTGAAGTAATAGAATGCAGTTTCTCAAGTAGTTCTCTTTCATTTTCTTGACATGTAATTTTGTCCCCTTATTCAGTGACAGAAAAGCAAATCAATGGGCTCCTGGCTGGCTAGGTTGGTGGACCATGAGACTGTTGATCTTGGGGTTGTAAGTTCAAGCACCACGTTGGGGGTAGAGATGGCTTAAAAATAAAACATTAAAGGGGTGCCTGGGTGGCTCAGTCGGTTAGGTGACTGGCTATGGCTCGGGTCATGATCTCACAGTTCGTGAGCTTGAGCCCCGTGTCGGGTTCTGTGCCGACAGCATAGAACCTGGAGCCTGCTTCAGATTCTGTGTCTCTCTCTCTCTCTGTCCCTCCCCTGCTCGTTCTCTGTCTCTCAAAAATAAACAAAAACGTTAAAAAATGGAAAAAGAATGAAATATTAAAACAAAAACCAAAAAGGCAACAACAAAAACATAACTACCACCATCTTGGATCTCTCCTGGGGAAACTGAGGGATGGAGAGGGAACTTTTGGTTGTGTATGGGGAGGGGTCCATTTAGGATAAGCTGTAGAATCAGTGTTTTGCATCTGTGCTGGGGAGACCAGGTTTGGGAGGCTGAGAAAGGTATGCCCGGACAAAGAGGGAAAATATAGGGAGCTGAGGTTGAGAACTGGGGTGTCTTCAAATAAAGAGGGTGCTGATCATTCCACAACGTACAAATATCAAATCATTATGTTGTACACCTGAAACTAATGTTATTTGTCAATTATATCTCAGTTTCATAAAGTGAGACAAAAAAGGATATACATTGACTTTTTTTGTTTGAGAGAAAGAGAGAGAGCGAAGAGGGGCAGAGGGAGAGGAAGACCGACAATCCCAAGCAGGCTGCAAGCTCAGCATGGAGCCGGACACCGGGCGTGATCCGCGAGCCTGGGATCGTGACCCGAGCGGAAATCGAGAGTGGAATGTCAACCAGGTGCCCCAATATATTGACTTTAAAAAAAAGAAAAGAATGAAAAGGCGGGACTAATGGATGCATCAGGGTATGTTTATTTGGAGAGCAAATGAGCTAAGTGAGCCAGGTAGGAGACTGAGAACTCTAAGTGTGGGTGGCTTTAAGAGATGGGGAATTGGGGGGATGAGGGGAATTGTTAGGGTGGGTTTCAGGGCGGAGGCAGTTGGGTATGCGGCCCCACCGAAGGAGAGCTGGGATATGGGTAGCAATCAATGGGCTGTGGGTAAGAGTCAGAGTGGGTGTTGGGACACAAGGGCAAGTGCGGAGGGTGTGTTTTGTTGGTGGGGAGGAGCACCCGGGACCTGAAATGGCCTTAAAGTTTAGGACTGGGCGTGAGGGTGGGGAACTGAGGAGACGGACTGGCTTCTATGGGCGGGTGAGGGCCAGGGCAGCCAGAGAGGGCCAGAGGGTGGGTGGGGTGGGAGGGAATCTCTGGGTAGGTCGAGGTGGGGGTGCCCGGGTCTCCAGGCTGCCGGAAGCCAGGGGCCCTGGGTCTCTGGGGTGAGGGGGGGCGAAGGGGGGGGGGTGTCTCACGACCCCGGGCATGGCAGGGGCCTCTGGGCCGAGGAAAGGGAGGGTCCAGGTGGGGTCTGTGGGCTGAGGGATGTCGCTGGCCGGCGGGGGCGGCTTGTCCGGATCCCCGAGGTCTGTGGGGGGCTCCGCGGGCCCCGGCCGGAGGGGGTGGAGGGGCTCGGGGTCTCTGGGGAGGGCCGGGAGACCTGGGTCCGTGGGCCGGCAAGGGCAGGACAGGGGGCCCAAGGTCTGCGGGGACCCGGGGGTCCCCGGGGTTAAGGGGCTCCCGCGGACCCTGGCCCGAGGGGCTGTGAGCCGACAAGGGCTGGGGCGCGGGGGCCCGGGGACTGCGGGGGTCCCGGGCGACCCCGGCCGGAGGGACTGCGGGCCCGGGGACGGCGACGCGGGGTCCGACGGGTCTCCGGGCGCGGGCGCCCCAGCCCGACCGCCGGCCTTGGCGCCGCCCCGCCTGACATCA
>NW_024412388.1:11440541-11441048 GCF_014898765.1 Herpailurus yagouaroundi
GGCGGCGGCGGGGGCGGCGGCGCCATGGAGCCGCGGGAGGTGAAGGACCGGATCCTGGAGAACATCTCGCTGTCGGTGAAGAAGGTGAGCGCGGCCCGCTCCCCGCGGCCCTCCGACCCCCCGCCGCCACCCCCAGCCCCACGCCCCGACCCCACCCGGCGCCCCCTGCTCCCCTCCCCCCTCCGCGGGGCCGGGGGCGTCCGTCCTGTCCCCGGGGGCTCGGGGACACCGCCCTGCCCCCTGTGCGACCCCGGGAGCCGCCGGGAGCCCCGGGCGGGTGCCGGGGAAGCGGGGGCCGCTCACGTGAGCGCCGCGGCCTCCCAGCTATTTTTAAAGAACAAAGTTGAGGTCAGCATCCCCCAGAGCTGCCACCGGCCGAGGGGGCCCTCCCTGCGTCACTCCGCGGGGCTGCGACACGACGGTCCCCCTCCTCCCCCCCCCCCCCCCCCCCCCCCCCCCCCCCCCGCGCGGGGCGGGGGGGGGGGCCCCGGGGGGGGGCGGGGGGGG
>NW_024412388.1:11441148-11483971 GCF_014898765.1 Herpailurus yagouaroundi
CCCCCTCCTCCCCCCCCCCCCCGCCCCCCACGCCTCCCCGCAGCGCAGGTCTGCGGGGCCTCCCGGGGCTGGCACCTCGGGGCGCGGCGGCCGGGCATAAGCAGCCTCCGCTCCTCCGGGTTCTGGGTTCAGGGCGACGTTGCCTCCGGTCCCGGGAAGTTCCTTGCCTCGTCTTGCTCAAGGATGGCAGCGCGGAGGCTCGTTTCAGGGTTGGGCCCGAGGACCCCAAGTGCCAGGGGATTGCGGTTTGGAGGGTGACCCGCGGAACTTGGTGGCACGCACGGGCACCCTTCTGCGTGGGGGCTCCGTGCGGTAGACATCGTTGCCCAGGCTGCCCGTAGGAAAAAATACTACTTAGGAAGCCTTTGTCACTGCCTGTGTGAGGAAGTCAGCAGGGTCCTGTCCTCTTAACACCAAACCTGAATTGACAGTCATTCGAAGAAGGTGGTTGGATTTTTCCCCCCCTAATTTGAGTTCCTGGCTCACCTGATAGTCTCGGAAACTAGGAATGATTTGGGGGGTTGGGGGGAGGAAAGGTTCGTTCATCAGATTATTTTAGTTCAACAAACCAAAATGAAGACAATTGATGAAATCAACGATTGTATTTAAATAGCTCCCCCCCCCCCCCCGCCCCCATTACAGGACACTTAAATTCCTCAAAAGTAACATAGGTAAGCAATTTTACCTTTCATAGAGATCGATGTGGCTTAAAAGAAAAGTGGATCCAAAGTGCTCTCACTGAAATTTTCCTCTAAAAGCACAACTGAAAGGAACATTGCAGACATCCAACAGAAGTTATATTTACTTTGCCCGAGCTTTGCTAATGCAGTCGGGGTATAGTTTTCGCTTACTCAAAGAGTGCGGGGTAAGCAAATACTTTATTAAAAAGCGATAGATCTTTCGTCACGGAAGACAAAGGAAGACCTTTGGGGTTTCTTTTTTTTTTTTTGAAAAAAAAAATTTTTTTAATGTTTATTTATTTGAGAGACAGAGCATGAACGGGGGAGGGTCAGAGAGAGAGGGTGATACAGAATCCAAAGCAGGCTCCAGGCTCCGAGCTGTCAGCACAGAGCCCGACATGGGGCTCCAACTCACAGACCGGGAGATGGTGACCTGAGCAGAAGCCAGAAGCTCAACCAACTGGGCCACCCGGCGCCCCGACCTTTGGGGTTTCTAACCTAATCTGGGCCTCTGTGGCTTCTGGTGGGCCAAGCGCTCGGTCTCTGGATTTCCAACAAACGAATGGGGAAGTCCTGGGTAGAAAGGGGGCCGGCATGGACCCTGTCATTTGTGTGGCATGGAGATTCACTCTGTGAATCAGGCTGCCGTCCATGAAGGAGGTGGGTGCACTTGAGATTCTTGTTCCTGTACGCGTTGGACAAGCGCGTTTTATTGAGCCGTGACGCATGCCCGAAGATGGAAGACCCACACTAGAAACTGGAAAGCCAACCAAAGGCGTGACTAGCATCACAGTTAAGAACGTGGGTTCTGGAGTGGGGCTGTCTGGGTTGAACCCCTGGCCTGCCTATGAGTAACCGTCTAACCTTAGGTACGTTCCTTGACCTCTCCATGCCTCATTTTTCTCATCTATAAAGCAGGGATAAAGTTAGGGTTGTTGTGAAGAGAATATCTATAGAATGAGAGCGTATCTACAGAGTGGTTAGCAGGGCGCTCAAGCCAGTCTTAGTAAGCTGTCTTCGCCTGTTTGGGCTGCCATAGCAAATTACCATAGACTGGGTGGCTTATAAACAACAAATTTCTTTGTCACAGTTCCGGATGCTGGAAGCCTGAAAACGTGGCTGCGTTCTGGTGAGGGCCCCCTTCCGATTGCGGGGTGCTCACTTCTCCCTGTGTCCCCATGTGGGGGAAGCCGAAGGGAGCTGGGTCTCTGTTATTAGGGCTTTAATCCCCTGCGTGAGGGCTCGTGACCTCAGCACCTCCCAAAGGTCCCGCAAAATGGGCTTGCTGATCCTTTTACAAGGATGTTGCACGAAGCAAATGAGATGTGTATTTCTGCAAAAAAGATCCGTTGTGTATTACTATGTTTGCAGAGGGCATTGTAGAACTTTTTATCGAAATAGAGCATAGCTACAGAAAATAGCATATACTTACACTCCTAAGGGTGCAGCTGAATGAGTTCTCACAACGTGAACATATCCACATATGCAGCACCTAGATCGAGAAACAGAGCATAACCATCATCCAGAAGCACCCCCCTTGTTCCTCTCCCAGAAACTACACCTCCAGGTGTAGCCACTGTCCCCAAGCAGTGTTGTTGAGCTCAGTTCTTCTGACACCTAGGTTTCGTGGTCAAGAATATGCACTGTCATACTGACAGTGACATAGCTGTTATCCCGCCTGGATCCAGGGGAACCTGTGTTTTGATATGAAGGCAGGGTTTCTGGGGGTCAGAGAGAATTCCAGAGTTTAACGGCACAGTTAAAGGAAAATAGTAACAATGAAAAGCAAGCTCCACATGTTCTGGAAAGGGAGAGAAGGCAGAAACATCCCCGGTGCAGATAATAAAGCCTGCAGTTGCTGATTCGTTAATGGAGAGATGTCCGAGTCAAAGACAGAGTTGGCATTTTGAATTGGCATGTGGTTCTACTAGATAGCATCTACTCCAGGGGAGGGAAGGCAGTGGTTTCCATGAGAGTTTTGTTTTATTTTTGAGAAGCCTGAGTGTCTGATGCGTACATGTGCAGCGTGAGTAAGAAGCAGCCTCTGTCCCCCAACAGTCTGTGCGTTGGTTGGTCTGGGTTTGAGTTCTGACTTTGGCACTGACCTCCTTGACCCTGGCAAATTATCAGACCTCCAGGAGCCTCAGCAGTCAGGACTCCCCCAGAGTGTTGTCATGAGAATTAAATCACAGGAGATAATACACTTCAATCACTGAGCACAATACGTGGCTCATGACAAGGCCTACCTAAAATATTAGCTACCCTTACCACTAGCAGGTGTCTATGTGAGCGCTGCAGTTCGCTTCCGTGGGATTTGCAGTCAGAGTCTCGGACTACGCTTCTCTGTTTCTTCCCGCCCGGGGTGTGTCAAACTTTTTCATAAAATGCCAGGTAGTAAATATTTTCAGCCCACGTGGTCTTTGTTGCAACTACTCAGCGCTGCCCTTGTAGCTCAAAAGCAACCACAGACAATCCGTCCGTATATGAGAGTGGCTCGATAAACCTTTATTTGCCAGAGCAGGCTGCGTGCGTGCGTGCGCACGTAGAAAACCTTCCTCAGGGTAGGCTAGGGGTCGCTTTTGGAGAAATCGGTGGGACCGGTCCTACAGTTAATCAGATCTCGATTATAACTGTGTTTCTGTGTGTTACACCAGGCCCGTGGAATGAGTATGGACATTCGTAGATCCCAACATGTGTCCATGTATTTGGTTTTTCAAAAATATTTACTGGGTGTCCCCCAGAAGTCCCCAGGGTCCCAGGCCCTAGGAGGGTAGCAGGGAGCAAGGCAGATAAGATCCATGGAGTGGATACTTCTGGGAGAGAGGCAAGTTGATGATTCAATAGACAAACCATTGCAAAGAGGATTCCAGGTCGTGATTAGTGGTCTGAAGGCATTAGGCAGGATACAGAATTGGCAGTGGAATTTGCCATAGAGGAGGTGACCGGAGAAGACTGACCTAAGGAGGTGATGTCGCATCCAATAAGGGACACTGACTAGGGTAAGAGAATGAGAGAGCATTCTAAGAAAATGAACAGTTGTTTTTAAAAAGCACAAAAAGAGGGGTCCCTGGTTGGCTCAGTTGGTTAAGCATCTGGATTTCAGCTCAGGTCATGATCTTACGGTTCGTGGGATCGAGCCCCATGTGGGGCCCTGCACTGAGAGCACAGAGCCTGCTTGGGATTCTCTCGTTCTCTCTGCGCTTCCCCTGCTTGCACTCTCTCTCAAACTAAATAAACTTTTAAAACACACAAAGAGCTCAGAAATATGTAAAATGAAAAGTAAGTGGCCCCCGTTCTCTGTCTCCTCAGCCTCAATTCTGCTTTCCTTAAACAGGGTGAATAAATGGACTTTAATAAAGTAACCTTCCAGGGAATGAACCCTCCTGGGTCATCCCAACTTTCCCTCATCTGGGACAACATAGGTCTCCCGCCCACCTCAGTTTGGGCACACACGCTGTCCCTCCAGTTTAGGTCCCGAGTGAGGTTGTGTTTCTGGCCAGGCACCACGAGCAGGGGTCTCCCAGCCCGGGGCCTAGCCTGGGTGCAGCTGAAAGGCTGGCGAGGGTGGTGGGCTTTTTCTCCCCAGTTGCCCCACCCTTCAAATGGGTTAGATGTGCCAGCACGTTAAAAATTAGCTAGGGCAGCTGATTTCTAGGGAGGTCCTTGTATTTAGATACACGTGGGAGGTATACTGACCATTGGGTTTCAATCAATAGTTTTGTTCTCTCAGGCTTCGTGGAAAAACTCTTAAGAGTTTAAAAATCTGAAGTGTTCTGAAAATCCCCAGTGACCTGAGTCGCTGGGGCAGAGATCTAAATAAAATAGTATCCACACACACATTTTAGAAACTGAAGTGCTCGGGGTCGGGCTGCTTCTCCTGCCTCTTCCCCTGCGTGTGTCCTGATGTTGGCAGTAGCTGTTCTGGGCTCCTTTCCTCTCTCGCAGGACGGAGGCTATCCAGGGAGGGACCCGCAGGCCCCCAAGCAGGAACCACAGAAGCATGCACCCGAGCCTTTGAGTGACCCCACCCAGACCGAGCACTAGATGCTGTGACGGCCTTTTCTGAGCCCTGCCCATCCAGTGGTTTTTATTTTTTTTTATTTGAGTAATCTCTACACCCAACATGGGGCTCGAACTCACCACCCCAAGATCAAGAGTTGCATGGTCTTTTGACTGAGCTAGCCAGGTGCCCCCTTGCCCATTCAGTTTTTGTTTGTTTGTTTGTTTGTTTATATTTATTTATTTTTGAGAGAGCGAGAGAGAGAGAGAGAGAAAACAAATGGGGGAGGGGCAGAGAAAGAGGGAAACAGGATCCAAAGCAGGCTCTGCACTGACAGCAGAGAGCCAGATGTGGGGCTCAAACCCACCAACCACAAGATCATGACCTGAGCCAAAGTGGGACACCCAACTGACTGAGCCACCCAGGTGCCCCCCCCTTTCTTTTCATTGTTTTTTGTTTTTCTTTTCAGTTTTAAGATGTGGTTTTCCTTCTACAAAATGCGTCTCTAACATTAGGTTTCTGTTTGAAGTCTTGTGACATTGTGGATCTCTCCATCCCATCAAAGAACACCCCGGGCCCTCTCTTTCTCCGTGGCTTTTGGCTCTTGGCTCTTGGCTCTAACGTGAGGCCCATCCAGACTGAAAGCCCCGTTGGGGCAGAAACTCCCCTGCACCCGGGGTTGGACAGAAGCCAGGTGGCCATGTGGCAGCAGCCGGCCCCCTGTTGAGTTGGGGGCTACAGCAGTGGTTGTGTTGTCACTCTGTGGTACAGCTAACACTCTGGAGTTCAGCTGGAGGGGTGGTGACTCCTGCGGGTCCCCCTCGGAGCTCATCCAGCTGGAGCCCAGTGTGACGAGAAATTGCCAGCAACACTGAAAATCTGCTGCTAGCCAGCAAAAACGTTTGGTCTGAAAACCAACGTGGAGCGCTCAAGACAGGTTTGAACGTGGAAGGCAAGGGGCAGTATTTGGAGCATGGATGCCGCAGGAGAAAGGTTGCCACTTGTAGGTACCGTGGGGCTCTGGGGTGGGTCGATCTCCCCCTCGAGTCTTTGGTGCTCACCTCGAGCATCAGGATTCACCACCATGGCGGGAGGATGATGCCACTGAAGCTGGCGGTGCTCTTAGGTCCAAGGAAAGCAATGGGGCTCTTCTCCGGGGTGGTGTGGGGGGGGCTTGCTGAGAAACCACGAAGCAGGTGTCTGAGGTTGGGACCTGGAAGTACCTAGCAGTGTAGAGCAACCGTGTCCGGGCCCCTGGCTCTCCTCCGTGGGAGTCTGAACGAGGCAGTGGGGCCGGTTGGTTTGGGGGAACTTTCCTTTCCAGCCCTGTCCTCCTTAGTGCTGCTCGCTTAAGGTGTGAACATCCTAGAACTTCCCCTGGAGGCAGGAGGACAAGGACCATTTGTGGGAGAGTCCCTTTGGAGCTCAGTCCCCTGTCTGAAAGCTCATGTCGTTGGTCTATTGGTTATCGTGGTTATCCAGGGTCCCGAGGAGGCCCGCTCTGTCTTGCTAGCAGAGCAGCTGGCCCTGCCACATACCCACTCTTCCCTATTTTGTGTGTTTGTAATGTATCTTTCCCCCCTTTTCTTGAGTGCTTTACAAGCATTATAGAAATACATAAGGTGGGGTGCCTGGGTGGCTCAGTCGGTTGAGCGTCTGACTTCAGGTCAGGTCATGACCTCACGGTTTGTGAGTTTGAGCCCCACGTCGGGCTCTATGCTGACAGCTCAGAGCCTGGAGCCTGCTTCCAATTCTGTGTCTCCCTCTCTCTCTGTCCCTCTCCCCCTCATGCTCTGTCTCTTTCTCTCAAAAATGTTAAAAAAAAACAAAAACAAAAACAAGAAATACATAAGGAAGGAAGTATTAGTTTCCTAGAAACACTTCTCTCCCATGATTCACTGTCTTAAAGAGTTGGGACTCACAGATTCTGAGAAACCTGGTAACCTATGAGAATGAGAAAGGGACTAACGTAGACTTGAAATCCACAAAAATCTCCAAACTTAAGTAAGTAGTCAACCTCTGCTCACGCTTTCTCCCCAGGTTCTTTATTTTGGGTGTCACAGACCGCCGAGGCACGAAATGCCCAAGTGTACAGGAGGCAGCGGGGTAATGATCCCAGAGGAGTCCCTCCATTGAGTTCCTCAGTCAGGCTCACGACAAACTTGCAGGATAGGCCACGGGCCCTATCTCATACCTGTGGGAGATGAGGTGTGGAGAAGGAACTTGCCAGGCTTGTGAGGCTCATAAAGAGCAGAGCTGGGTTCGAACCATGTTTCTGGCTGTTGCTCTTTTCGTTTCTCTGGGCCTTTTCCATCCCCATGATGTCTGTCTTGAAACTATAACAGTTGATCAAGCCACCCTCTCAGTCCTCCTTAAGAGCACGTGTCCGTTGAACAAATAATTGCTGAGTGACCGTGACGTGCCGGGTGCTCTTCCAGTCACTAGGAACCGGCAGTGACGAGAACCCACCAAGCCCCTGCTCCCTGGGGCTGCCACTGTAGAAGAGAAGACAGCCAGTCAACAAATCACAATGGCTGCCCTTTAATAGCCATTACAGATTTGTCGTCCATGGAGTTGTTGTCATCCCTCTTAACCCTGTATTGACATTTCCAGCCCCTCGTCTCTGACTGTATTGCACGGACCATGGGATGGAGGCACGGGTTCCCCCAGTGTCCTCAAAACCTCGTGTTTTGATTTCGACAGTGTCTTGGTGCCATTTTCCGTAGCAACAAAATGGTTGTCGGGTGAGGGACGCGTTCGTGAGGTCGTGTTGCAGGTACAGCAGAGGAAAGGGGAAGTGAAAAATGAATGCAGGACCAGGGGGCGCTCCCAGGCTTTGAAAGACTAACTGAACGGAGGCTTTGAGAGACTTCCTTCTTCCTGCCAGTGTGCCACATGTCAGTGCCCTGACGACCCTGACCTGACCGTGGAGCCCTGAGAACACAGGTCCCGCCTCCATCCCAGTGGTCAAAGTGTGTGCCGCGTGATCTTTCTGGTCATTGGTTGGCTTCTAGATCTGTGGTGTTTGCCTAGAGACCTCTTAGCAGAGACTTCTTCCATTTCGGTCCCTACTTTGAAAGGAGTCCTCAGTCCCACCCGCCACAAGCAGTTGCGCCCGGTGCGGTGTTGAGAGGCAGAACAATTGTAGTACCTGGGGGCTCGCACACTCCTCCCCCAGGAAAGAGAAGCATTTACCTTCTTTTGGAAACCATATTTCATCAAATTACCCAAAAGATCTGTGCCTAACAAGGCCAGTCGCCTTCTGTTATCACTGTTTCAACACCCCAAAGAAAGCAGTAAAAAAAAAAAGGAATCCGCAGATAATTCAAGTACCTGCTTTTTTTAGCTTTTTCCCCCTGCATATCTTTCCATGAGCTGCCAATAAAGCAGAGAGCTGGCCAACTCTCCAGCGAAGGGGCTAACGAGCAGCGACTTGGGTAGTGGGAAGGGAAGCGGTATAATTGGGCGTATTTAGTAGCAAATAAATGGTTAAGAAGCATTGATTTCACTCATCTTGCTCAAGAAACAGTGCGCACTCGTGGCAACCAAACAGCACACCCTTCGTGGTGACCCTCCGTGTGGGGCCAGTCAGTCCTAGGATGGCACCCAGCCCGGGCACAAGCTCTTCCTGGGCAGGGGCATTGGCAGAAGGACAGTGTTTTTCATGCCCCCCAAGGAATCAGGCTGATCATTTCTGAACTGCAGGATCTCTGGCTCCTTATGTAGCATTTGCCGGTTCTCTGGTTCTATAATCTAATTGTAATTGACGGTCATTGGGAATGAAGTATTTTTCAGGCTAAGGTGGGGTGGGATCTCAGGTTAGGGATTTTAAAATCAGGAGAGTGAATCAGAAGTGCTGCGGTTGCCTGGGGTTGGTGGAGTGTTCAACACGCGGTGGGCCAGAGCCTCTGTTCACACACTCATGTTGTCTAGGAGGGAGGCACTTAAGACCTTCCTGACATTGTCCCCAGACCCCTAACTCCCATTCTGCAGAGCCCTGGGAATGGCCCCGGGCCCCTTACTGCCCTGCCCTCAGTAGGACATTGGGATGAGCGCTTCCAGATGGTTCGGGCAGGTACCCCTGAGTGTCGCTTTATCCTCAGGTGGGAGGGAAGCAGAGGGGGCTCCAGGAACAGCTACTACCGGGGTGTCTGAGCTCACCTGGCCTGGAGGGGCAGGAAGTGTCTTCGCCTCCCTGGGCCCCGATCTCCCTGCCAACAGAACGAGGATTCTGGCTGAGAGATGATTCTTCTGATCTTCCGCGTGTATGATAGTCAAACTTTGATTCGCTGACAGCCTCACTCGGACCAGCCCCCCCCAACCATGGAAGCCCCCAGGAAACTCTGCCGTGTAACCAGGTGATTTCTACGGGTGCTTGCACTCTTGGGTTCCAAAATTCTTCAGCCTGGCCAGGACCAGCCTTGTCTTAGACTCCAGTGGAGATTCCGCACAGAAAAGCTGTCGGCCCTGGCCTTCCATTCCTTGGATCGGGCATTATTATTCTTAAGAAGTTTTGCTGAGACTTACAAGACTCCAGTTTGCCTGCCTTGTTTGCGTGTTTGCTGGTTTATTTTTGAGGGAATGCAGGATGAGCCTTCTCTTCAAATCCATGAGTCTGTGCCTGCAGCCAGTGCAAAATGCTCATGCGAGACCAGTGTGGGACACGGTTTCGGTGGGCTCCCCGGGGGGCATTGGGTGGTTCTAACCCCGCCACCTCTTCTCCAGTGGTCTCTGCTGGGGATGAACCCTCGTGGGGTCCCTCTCCCGGGGGAGTTCAGGCATCAAGGCTTAGGGGCACCCCAACGCCAAAGGTGGGTAATAAACGGTAGCACATGGCTTGACCTCGGCCTTTCCTCTGAGTTTCTGCCGTGGAAAGAAGAGCCGGTGTCTGAGAGGGCCACAGGGCCACTTCGACCCGGCAGTGGTCACACTGTAAATAGAATTCCAAAGGCAGGCAGTGCCCTCTCGTTTTCCTTAAGACTCGTCCCTCGCCCAAAGCGCACCCGCAGCAGCATCAGGTGAGAGGCAGCTCAGGGATCAGGTGGCCCTGCAGCTCAGGGGGCTCAGAGTTTGAGTCGAGCTCATGTAACCAGGGCCATCATGGATTTCATTTATAAAAGAGGTGAGTTGAAGTCAGGTATCCGTCCACGCTTCGCTCCGTGGGATTTTCCTGCTTTTGGATTTCCACCTCCTGGACTGCCGAGGCTGTTCTAAACATTCTGTGGTCTAAATATACCTGGTCTCCATGGAGCCCACAGGGCGGCTGCTGTTGCCTGGGGAGCAGAGGAACCAGATTCTCTGTGCTCTGTGTGCTAAGCAGGGAGGGAGCAGGCCCGGCAGGGAGCCCCGCATGGTCAGGCAGTTCCCAAAGACACGTTCACAGCCCTGTGTCTGTCCCACCTTGTGGACTCTCCTACCCTTGTTGGGGCAGGAATTCTTATCCAGCTCTGTAAATAGGGGATGGGGACCCTCCCACAGCCCTCCCGCTGCCCTGCCCCCGTACAGCCTGTGAGTAGGTAGCAGTTAGATTCCAGACCTCCCATCTGTTTGCTCCGGAGCATCTCGGCCACCTTGGTGTGGACTGACAGAGAGAGAAAGGCACCTGTAACCGTCTTATTTTCCTTTGGTCATTTGTAATCTTTCATTGCTACCTTTGAGTTAACCTATTAGGAACCAATTCTGGAAGGGTGTCTTGGTGCCAACCACAGAACTAGAAATTGTTCCTCCGTTGTGTGTCTATGAGAGAGAGGAGACAAAGAGAGCCGGCTGCCACGCAGAGCAAAGAGTGGGACTAACCCGAATTAAAATGCCCCGAGTCAGGCATTTCTTGGCCTGCTGGAGTGTGCCACCCACATTTCCCAGCAGCCACGGGGTCTGGCACGGTCTCGTGATGGCCGGTCTTCCCAGGGTGCTCCGCAGGGAGCACCGTCCTCCTGGCTTTGAGAGAGTGGCTGGGCTGAGCCCAGCGCTCCCCGGGCCTGCGCACACCCCCAGAATCAGAAGCAGGGAATCCAGGGCGTGGTCTGGGAACATGCCTGACTTAAAGGACTTTAGGGAGACCGTGGCTTTAAAAAAATTACTTTAAATCTTAGTCCCTCTCTTCGTTCTCAGCTGACCTTGCTTATTTTTGATGTTTCCCTTTGATGGGAACGGTTCGTCCTGCCGCCTTCAAGCACACCTGCCCACTGCGTCTGGCTTCCCATCAGCACCACCCTCCCCTGGGGTGGTGGGTGCCATCCTGTCTTTCCTGTTCAAGGACTAGACTCCTTTACTCCCCCTCCGTTTCTTTGCCACTCTTTCGGCAAAACTGGTCAAAGGAGTTTTCTGTATCATTGTCTCCTCTCCTCCCTCCCTTCCTCCTTTCTCTTCCCCTCTCTCTTTCTTCGAACCCAGACTAGGCAGTATGGTATGCTGAAGTCCATGAGCAGCGCTTATCATCTCATGGGCTATTTTGTGACAGCGTACTCCTCTGTTATTTTTGTTTATTTTTATTTACTTTGAGAGAGAGCACGCGACGAGCAGAGGAGGGGCAGAGAGAGAGAATCCCACGCAGGCTCCGCACTCTCAGTGCAAAGCCCGGTGTGGGGCTCGATCTCACGAACGGTGAGATCATGACCTGAGCCAAAGCCAAGAGTCAGACACTCAACTTACTGAGCCACCCAGGCGCCCTGCCTGATCCAGACATCCGTAAATTTTTCAGTAAACATTGCTCAAAGGTAAGGATTCTTTTCTCACATAACCTGATACCGCTATCACACCTTAAGAATTTTAATAATTTTTCCATAATATCATCAAATAACTATGATGTTTTTAAGCTCCAATTGCCTCATCAATGTCATTAAAAAATTTTTTTTTTTCAACGTTTATTTATTTTTGGGACAGAGAGAGACAGAGCATGAACGGGGGAGGGGCAGAGAGAGAGGGAGACACAGAATCGGAAACAGGCTCCAGGCTCTGAGCCATCAGCCCAGAGCCTGACGCGGGGCTCGAACTCCCGGACCACGAGATCGTGACCTGGCTGAAGTCGGACGCCTAACCGACTGCACCACCCAGGCGCCCCTCAATGTCATTTTAAAAATGCCTCCTTTGCCGGAAACGGGATCCAAGTAAACTTGACCTCTCCTGGACGACTTCTCTCGGGCTTTTGTCCCCATCCCTTCTCTCATATCGCCTTCGCTGGGTTTCCCAGCACCTCCCTTTTGGTGGGACTATGACCCTGATGAAGGGATCATTCCCTCCTTTTGGAAACTTTCTTCGCTTGGCTTCTGGAGCGCACACTGTCCAGATTTTCGACCTACCTCATTGGCTGTACCTTCTCAGTCTAAAGCAGTGCCCCTCAGCCCAGGCTGGGCATTAGAATAACCTGGGGAGCGTTTTAAAAATACTGGTTCCTGGGCTCCACCTCCAGAGTTTCTGCTTTAAGTGATCTGGGAAGGCGCCTGAACGTTAGGATTCACCTGCCTTCCCCTAGTGGTTTTGTTGTGCAGATTGGGCGAGAACCCCTGGTCTCCCATTGGAGGGCCCCTGCTCAGTGCTCAGGGCTGGTCCTCCTGCACTCCCAGGGTGACCTCGTCCATCCCACGGCTTGAAATACCACTCCCTGAGCTCCAGACCCATTTATACACCTGTCTCCTTGACATCACCACCTAGATATCTGATAGGTGCTTCGAGCTTACCATGTCCACAGCACTGTTCCACCTGACCTGGAAACGGCGTCGCCATTCAGTTGCTCAGACCAAAACCCTTAGAATCATCCTGGCACCTTCCTTTCTCTCATACCCCGTATCTAATCCATCGGTAAATCCTTGGGGCACCGCCATCACAATAGATCTCGAGCCCGACCCTTTCTCACTTCCACCCGGGGCAACGGTGGCAGGTTAGCCAAATGATACACTTCCTCACTCCTGGGGAGATGCCGGTGTGGGGCAAAAAGATGGCGAGAAGAATAGGCAAGACTTCTTAAACATGCTGCCCTGCCATTTCTCCGTGGTTCATCTTCCAAGAAGAATTGCTTTTTCTGTGGCTTTTTAGTTCTGTGGCTTGAAAAAGAGAGACCGCATTTCTCTTTCTTGCATTCTCCTGCAGCATATTAGATCAGAGCATAACATTTTATATACATTATTCATTCAGGGATCTTGAGCCCAGGGTAGATGGAAAGACCTGGATCGAGAGTCTGGCTCTGCCACTTACTAGCTCTGTGACCTACTTTATGGAGCCGCTGTAATGACTAAATTAAATAGTGTTTGTAAAGTATGTCATCGTCACTTTGATAAAGACAGCGCCCATATTATCTAAACCCCTACAGCAACCTATAGGGAGGATTACTAATTCCATTTCACAGATGAGGACACTGAGTTTTTAATTTTTAAAAAAATTTTTTATTTGTTCATTTTACATCCAAATTAGTTCGCATATAGTGCAACAGTGATTTCAGGAGTAGATTCCTTAATGCCCCTTCCCCATTTAGCCCATCCCCCCTCCCACAACCCCTCCAGGAACCCTCTGTTTGTTCTCCGTATTTATGAGTCTCTTCTGTTTTGTCCCCCTCCCTGTTTTTAGATTATTTTTGCTTCCCTTCCCTTATGTTCATCTGCTCTGGAGGACACTGAGTTTTAGAGAGGGGAGGTCACTTGCCCAAGGTCACACAGTGAGTGAGTAGCAGAACCCACATTCCAATCCCAGTTGTCTGCCCCTGGACATCCACCCCTCCCCTTCCTAGTGCACGTAATAAGCACGCTCAGTAAACGGTGGCTCTGAACAGAGCCGCATCAGTCCCAGCAGCAGGTGTATTGTATGGAACCGAAGAGTAGTTTGGAACACAGTTGGTGACTGTGCTTCCAGGCTGACTTGTGTTCCTTATCCTCATTCCCTAAATTCTGTTGCCCTAGCGCCCTCGTTTGTGTGATGTTTGCTCCCCTCCCACTCCCCAGCTTTCAGAGCCTGCTGATGTTACCGGCGTAGTGAGTGGCTACGGGCTGCGACCTCTCCACGGTGAAGGGAGAACACCTCCGCCGTTTACCTTCGCGTCGTGCTTTGCTGACCAACTCCCAAAGCATGAGGTCAAGCTGTGGGCACAGCTCCTGAAGTCCTCCCGTCACTGGTTCATAGACTCTCCCTTTCTTCCTGCTCCTCTCAGGAACCATGCTGGGCTGCAGCGTCGATTCGAGAACACCTTGTCCCCTGAGATCACGGGACATCTTTATTAACCTGCTGTAAAAGATGCTGTGAAAAGAGCGGATAAGGGACACCTGGGTGGCTCAGTCGGTTGAGTGTCCGACTTCGGCTCAGGTCACGATCTTGCGGTTCGTGAGTCCGAGCCCCACGTCGGGCTCGCGGCTATCAGCGCGGAGCCCTCTTTGGACCCTCCGTCTCCGTCTCTCTCTGCCCCTCCCCACCTTGTGCCCTCTCGCTCAAAAATAAATAAAACATTAAAAAGACAAGAACAAAAAGAGTGGTTAAAGGGTAGGCTTCGGAACCCCCTGCTGGTGAACCAGTGAAGGGAATGGTAGTTCTTGAGCGCAGAGCGCTTCATTGTGTCTCATTTGTACCTGCTGTTAGGTTTAGCTGAGCGGTTTGTTACGGGTTTAAGAATACGGTTTCATTGCTCTTAATAAGAGTGGCTCATGTTTACCGAGCAGTTGCTACTTACCAGGATCTGTGGATGGAAAGCCCTTTGCATGCTTTGTATCATTCAATCCTCCAAACTAGCACCGTCCGATGGAACTTTTGCAAGGAGGCAAATGTTCTGTACCTGCACTGTCAGAAACCCCTGACCGCTCGCACGGGCTATTGAGCGTGTGAAATGTGGCCAGTGTCACTGAAGAACTGAATTGTTACTTGTGTCTAATTTTAACTAATTCAATGTAGTCCCATGGAGCTAGCAGCTGCTATACTGAACAGCTCAGCTCTCTCCCATTTTACTGATGAGAAAAAGAGAGTTTAAAAAAAATTTTTTTAACGTTTATTTTTGAGAGAGAGAGCACGAGCGGGGGAGGAGCAGAGAGAGGGGGAGACCCAGAATCCGAGGGAGGCTCCAGGCTCCGGGCTGTCAGCATAGAGCCTGAGGCGGGGCTCGAACCCACGCGCGGTGAGATCATGACCTGAGCCGAAGTCGGACGCTTAACCCACTGAGCCACCCAGAGGAAAAAAATGAGAGTTTAGTCGGTTGAGCAGTTTGCCAAGCAGTTTGCCGCTCCATAGCAGCAGAGCCAAGCTTTGGACCCCTGCTTCCTGCCCAGAGCGCCCACCCTTCAGCGCCGCGTTACGCGCCCTTTCTGTTGTACTTCCTGTAGAAGTTGTTTCCCGGTTGGCAGAATGTTGCCTAACTCATAATATATGTGTGTGTGTGTAACCCACTTGGCAGTAAATGTGCGAGACTTACCTAACCAAAGCTCTGACACTTACCAGAGGATGTAAGAGGAGACCTGCATGACTGGGGGAAAGTTCCACGGCCCCAGATGGCAAGACTTAGTGCCGCAAAGATACCGTCTCCCCCCCAAATAATCCCAAGATTCAGTATAATTCTACTCCAAGCCCCAAAGGTAGTTGAATTGAAATTTGAATCTAAACGAATGTGCCAGGATAGTCAAAACAGTTTTGGAAAAGAATAGTCGGGGGGTGGGGTGGATTTGTTCTGCCCATATCAAAATGACAAACAAAGTGAAAATAATTAAAAATCAGAGACTGGGGGCGCCTGAGTGGGTTAAGCGTCCGAGTCTGGATTTCGGCTCAGGTCATGATCTCACAGTTTGTGAGTTCAAGCCCCGCTTTGGGCTCTGCACTGACAGTGCAGAGCCTGCTTGGGATTCTCTCTCTCCCTGGCTCTCTGTCCCTCCCTTACTCTCTTTCTCTCTCAAAATAAATAAACTGAAATCGGAGACTGGCCCAGGGGCAGGCAATGGCCCAGTTAAAATAATCTAGAAAGGTGGCATATGAAAACCCAAATCAGGATGGGACCACTAATAATGTGGAAAATGAGTTTTCCATCCAGAAAGTAATAAGGCTCGATTCTTACCTCATGCCATGTGTAAAGTAAAGGTTTAAACATTAAAAAAATAATAATAAAAAGAAAAGAAAAGAAAGAAGAAGAAGAAACCAAAACTATAGAAGGATAAAAATACTTTTGTAATACTAGACTGGGAAAAACGGGAGACCGTCAAGAAAAAGATTGACCGAGTTGGCTCGGAAAACACAAAAGTTTCTCAATAGGATAAAAAAAAAAAAAAACCCACCACAAGCAAAATTTAAAGGTCATTTGACCCTGGGCAAAAATAAGAATTCAAAGCAACACACAGGACTAAATCCTTCACCGGCAGAGAGCTGCGACAGACCAGCAGGAGAAAGAGAAGCAGACAAGATTGAGCAGCGGTTCAAATAGGCGGCTCACAGGAGAAGAAATAGGGACGGGGAACGGCTAATAAGGGTGGTCAGCTGCACTAGTGTGGGGAGAAATCCAGTTTAGAGCAAGCAGGTACCCGGGCGGCTGGCCGGCTCAGTCGGAGGAGTGCACGACTCTTGATCTCGGGCTTGTGAATTCCAGCCCCACGTTGGGCATAGAGATTGCTTAAAAAAAAAAAAAACAACAAAACCCAAAACAACAATTAGGTACTGTCTTTCAGCAGTTGGACTGGCAAGAATTAGACTAATTGTATCCAGGGTTAGCCCGCACGGTGAGAGCACACATCAGTCGAGCGTTTTAAAAGGTCTGCAGTTCGGCTGTGAGCACACACCGCACAGAAATAGCCACACAGAGATCCACGGGTGCTCACATGCACGGATCCGGGGATCCACAGATGCACGTCACATGTGGCTTCAGAGAACGGGAGACAGCAGCCATTTAGCTAACAGCGTCCTCTTTCAGAATGCAGGGTGGCTCTGGAAAAACGCAGCCGCTCTGTATGGAATGGTGCGCAAATAGATGCTTCGTACATTGTTGAGAAAAAGCACGTTTCGGAACAATGAGTGTAGCATGACCCTCCTTCGCTCTCTTAATTTTTAAGTCTGTGTATGCAGGCGGCATGCTGGGAGGACACACGCGCAAGCTGTTGACAGTGGGGAACGGGGGCCCAGGTGGTCTTTACACTTTATACACACTCCGTGTTGCTGGAATTTTTAGGGTGAGCCAGTGTTGTTTTCGGAATAATTGTTTCAAAAGTCTCTTGACCTGAAAAGGGAGTCTGAGTTCCAGCTCTGGCTCCCTCCCTTAGCTAAAAATCACAGTGAGGGTCTTAACCTCCACTGGTTTCAACCACCTTCTCTGTTTAAAAATAAACAAAACAGGGACGCCTGGGTGGCTCAGTCGGTTAAGCATCCGACTTCAGCCAGGTCACGATCTCGTGGTCCGTGAGTTCGAGCCCCGCGTCGGGCTCTGGGCTGATGACTCAGAGCCTGGAGCCTGTTTCCGATTCTGTGTCTCCCTCTCTCTCTGCCCCTCCCCCGTTCATGCTCTGTCTCTCTCTGTCCCAAAAATAAATAAACGTTGAAAAAAAAAATTTTAAAAATAAACAAAACAGGGACGCCTGGGTGGCTCAGTCGGTTAAGCATCCGACTTCGGCCCAGGTCATGATCTCACGGTTGGTGAGTTCGAGCCCCTTGTCAGGCTCTGTGCTGACATCTCGGAGCCTGGAGCCTGCTTCGGATTCTGTGTCTCCCTCTCTCTCTGCCCCAACCCCTCTCACGCTCTGTCTCTCTCTCTCAAAAATAAATAAAACATTAAAAATAAATAAAGAGATAAAAATAAACAAAAAATGTTAAAGCTTTTCCACGTCTCTTGAGTGTTATGGTAGGTGTGGCTACTTTTCTTTTTTTAGTTTTTTTTTTTTTTTAATGTTTATTTATTTTTGAGACGGAGGAGAGAGCACAAGGAAGGGAGGAGCAGAGAGAGAGGGAGACAGAATCTGAAGCAAGCTCTGGGATCTGAGCTGTCAGCACAGAGCCTGATGCCGGGCTCGACCTTATGAACCATAAGATCATGACCTGAGCCGAAGTCGGATGCTCAACCGACTAAGCCACCCAGCCGCCCCAGTGTGGCTACTCTTATAATCAAGAAAATGAATAAACGTTCATTTTGCGTCCTCAGTAAGGGAGTTCACTAGATCTCGAAAGATCCTGCCAGCTCTAACATCTGTCAAAGACTCTCTGATCTCAGATTTGCTCGGGTGTTGAAAAAAAGAAAGAAAAAGGAAAGTCTGGAGTCCGGTATGGTTCCCTGTCCTGAAGTGAGCAAGGCAAGCCCCAGCCGTTGCTGGGAGGGAATTGGGCAGCTTGCACAAGCTCACCGCCCTTTTCCGTTCAGTTCTGGAAACCTTCCTCCCGGGACTGTGGTGCCTGTCTCTCAGGAGAGAGGGTGGCCCCACAGGACTGGGGTCTATCCCGGGCCAGCAGGGCCGCTGGACTCACCCTGGGCCACGGGAAAGAGAGGCTATTTTTGTTGTGGGTGCTGAATGGTTGGCCTCTCGCCAAGAGCGCGTGCTCCTTGGTGTGGTTGATGTCTCTTGCTGCTGCTGCTGCTGTCTCTACCACTGCGTCCAGAAAACACTTGAGAACACGTTTGTCCAGTGCCAAGGGCCCAAACCTGAGATGAGTGTTCTTTTTGTGTGTCTGCACCCCCACCCCCCGCCCCCCGGTCTGGCCATCAGGAGGGCAACAGCAGACCAGAGTATGGCTGGAAGAAAGTTGGTGGAAAGACCTGTCTCCTAGGGCTTTCCTTGCCTCCTCACGGTGGTTTCAGAGGATCCAGTTCAAGCATCGGGGCTTTCTTGGTGGAGAGAGCCTCCCTCCCCTCCGTTGGCCTTTGCTTACTGCTGCGGTTCGTCTCCCCGCCTGCCCCCACCCGCCAGCCCGGAAACAGGTGTCCTTCTTGGAGCAGGGCTTGACATGATACCCCGACCCGTATCCAACCTAGTCTGTCTCCTCGGGCAAATCTGTGTCCCAGGTCAGCCTCCAGCAAGGAGGCCACCAGAGAAGGGCCACCGTGTCACACAACTCCGGGAGTGGGTGACGTTTATATAGATAAGGCTGCACGTAGGGCCCCTGCAGTGGTGTGGCGCTGTGGCCCTGACTCGAAGCCTGGTACCACGTGAGACCTACACCCAGGCTGTGGACCCCTCCCAGCATCCAGCTGGCATTGTGCAAAGCACTAGCTGAGGACCTCTTGGGACTTGGCCCCGAGGATACAGCCTTTGCCCTCTGGATGCTGGGTAAGCAGCCGGTGCAGGCGGTTCGAGGTAGACTTGTCTCTTGGTCACCACGGATACGTCACTGGACTTGTTTTTTTCTTTTGTTATTTTTTAAAAATATTTATCTTGAGAGAGAGAGAGAGTGAGCGTGAGTCAGGGAGGGGCAGAGAGAGACAGAATCAGCACAGAGCCCACTCAGGGCTCGAGCTCACAAACCCTGAGATCGTGACCTGAGCCGAAATCAAGAGTCGGACGCTCAACCGACTGAGCCACCCAGGCGCCCCTCTTTTAAGATTTTATTTTTAAGTGGTCTGCAAACCCAACGTGGGGCTTCAACCCACAACCCTGAGATCACGCATTGCTCGCTCTACCCACCGAGCCAGCCAGGTGCCCTGGGACTGGTTCCCCTTGCCCTCTGCTACAGCCCCCCTCTTTATCTGTTTCTCACTCGGGCCGCTCTGTTCACCTGTCAGTTGCAGAGCTACTTTGCCGCCTGCGAGGACGAGACGCCTGCCATCCGGAACCATGACAAGGTCCTGCAGCGCCTGTGCGAGCACTTGGACCACGCCCTGCTGTATGGGTGAGCTGGGGGTCCTTTCCGGAGAAGACCGACCGCAGGGCACCTGGGAGCCTCCAGAGAGAAGTCCTTCCCCTCCTCTGCCCTTTATTTCTTCCCTCTCTTGGCAGAAAGAGATTTGCCTCAGGCCACAGGCTGTCTGTTATTGGCCCCCCCCCCCCCCTTAAATCACCTCCTTGCGGGCGTGAATGGTTGTGGAAAGAATTAGCAGCAAATGAGACCCTGCGTGAAGGCGTGGTGGTTGCCCTGGGCCCCCGCTGGGAGCTGGGAGCCGGGACCCTGTTGCTTTCAGCCCCCAGCTCATTCGGGTCATGGCAGCTCCTGTCCTGTTTTCTCAGACTGCAAGACCTCTCATCTGGCTACTGGGTGCTCGTGGTGCATTTCACCCGGAGAGAGGCCATCAAACAGATCGAGGTGCTGCAGCACGTGGCCACCAACCTGGGGCGCAGTGAGTAGGCCCAGGGGGATGCTGGGAAGGGCCCACCGCCGTCCTCCCCGTGATGGGTGGCCCGGGGCGAAGGTGTGGCCTCAGGGTCAGCCCCGGGAGGCTGATTCCCCCGTGGCGCCCAGTGGCAGAGGGGCGTTCCGCTGCTGGCGCCCTGCGTATGACAGTTAGTTGGGGCGTCACGGACTGGGGGGAAGGACAGTGAGGTGCTGAGGACAACCGGACTCCTCTGGAGCCCCAGCCCGGAACGGGGAGCCTCGCTTCTCTCCCTGAGCTGGTGTTAGCCGCCGGGGCTGGTGCACGGTGCTCATACTTCTCAACCCGTCTGGACCGTGTGACCTGCACTCTTTCTCAGGTCTCCCTGCCCCGCCGCCAGCTAGGGTCTGACCAGGAGCCGGCCCGTGTCAGGGGTTACGGCCCTACAACAAGACAGGAAGGAGGCTCTCTGAGTGCTGGGTGGCCTCAGCTACTCTTCCTTTCCTTCCCGCCCGCCCTGGGCCAGAAGAACCAGCACCCTGACGGACCTTCCTTCTGGTTACTCCTGCCGTGTGTTTGCAGGCAGGGCCTGGCTGTACCTGGCGCTCAACGAGAACTCTCTGGAGAGCTACCTGCGGCTGTTCCAGGAGAACCTGGGTCTGCTGCACAAATACTACGTCAAGTGAGTGTCCGGAACAGTCTGTCTCCCGTGGCCCCAGAGCTCCCCTTGAACCTTGTCCCAAAGACTCTTGTCACACGCAGACACCATGGCGTGCCACGTCAGAGGCCTAGCCTGGCATTGCATGCTGGGGCCACGTCAACGGTGGCCGAAGAGGCCTCAGCACCTTGCCTGTGATGCCTTTGCCGGGAGTCTGGACGGGCGTCCCCCCCCGGGGTCCTGTGTAGCAATGTGGTGCTCTGCCTCTGCCCGATCCTCCACCCCGGCCTCAGACCTTACTAGAATGCTTAACCACATAGAGCAGCTGCAGAGAGCTAGATGAGCCGTGTGCCGCAGGCCCCATAGCTGAAGACACTGGCAGGAAAGTGCTGTGTGGCTCTAAACCCAGTAGGAGAATATGCTGGAAAGGGGCGGGTGAAGGCTGCCCCAAGCTGGGTGCCCTCCAGGGATTGGGGACGTCACATGTCAAATTTCAACACAGCCGGCTTGCCCGGGAGATACGGCCAAGCTGGTAACCATCGTCCCTCCTCGTGTCTCACAGGAATGCCCTGGTCTGCAGCCACGATCACCTGACTCTCTTCCTGACCTTGGTGTCTGGGCTGGAGTTCATTCGATTCGACCTGGATCTGGTGAGACCCCCTTGGCTCTTGCTGCCTGCGGGGGCAGCGGGGTGGGCAGGGTGGGCATACCGTTCTGCTTTTCTGGTTCCTCTCAGGGGACCCGTGGGGTGTGACTGAGCCTGAGCCACATGTTTGGTGTTCAGGGACGGGAGGGTTCAGGGTCAGAACAGTGGAACTGAGTAGGTGATTCTATCTTGGCTTATCTAAGCCAGAACTCCTCGTTCAGGTGACCCCTTCCTGCCTGTCTGTCCCCACATCGCCTGGAGTATTTAGTGCTAAAATACCCTCTGTCATGTTTCCAGTGTGTTTGAGAAAGACCAGGCACGTTCACCCCTGTGCCTCTTGGGATCCTAGAAGGGTCCTCGGCTCCTTGCTTCCCAGCCTCCCTCACGGTCACCCACTGGAGAAACAGGATGCTGGCCCAGGAGGGGCTGAGGAGGGCCCAAAGCGGCTCTGGACTTGGCTCATCAGCGGGCAGCTGCCCCGTCCCAGTCCAGTCACCCCGCCAGGCCCCCCGCACCAGCAGCACAGGCTGCCTACTGAAAAGTAGGCGAAACTGGAGGGAACGGGAGCGACTCTCATGGTCGCAGAGGTCAAGGAGGGGTCGACAGGCAGAGTAGGGTTCTGTCATCTCCGTTGGCCTCGAGTCCATCGCTGTATGAGCCACAGCCATTCTCATCGCTCCTTTTAGCGGCTAATTTCTGAATTTAGAGCCTTAGGCCCACTGCTCTCCCAAAGGAAAACCAGCACAGGAGGCCTGGCGGGGGCAGGTCTGCGCACGGCCGCCCAAGGCCTCCCGCAGCCAAGCCTGCCCTCTGCACTCTCGTCTCAGGACGCCCCTTACTTGGACTTGGCCCCCTACATGCCTGACTACTACAAACCTCAGTACCTGCTGGACTTCGAAGACCGCCTCCCCAGCTCCGTGCAAGGTTCGGACAGCCTGTCCCTCAACTCCTTCAACTCCGTCACCTCCACCAACCTGGAGTGGGATGACAGCGCCATTGCCCCATCCAGCGAGGGTAAGCGCCCCCGGGCGGCCGGGTGCCACGCCTCTGCGGTGACACTGCTGGCGCCTGGCTGGCTGGCGTCTTTCCGGGCTCCTTGCGGTCCGGTCCGATGGGGGAGATTTGAAGTTCGACAGGGCCCACCATTTCCCAGATCTTCGTTTGCTCAGTGTCTCCGTGGCGGCTAAATCACTGATTGTGGGCACAAAAAGCCAGCGTGAGATCATGGGAATGTCAGACTCTTTTCCAGAAGGCCAGTGCCACACGCCTGGGGCGGTTTTCTACGTGAGGAGGGATTAGCTGCGTGACCCGGAAACTCTCCCTGCCATTGCAGGGGCGAGGGCCACCTGCCTGGGGAGGCCGCGCTGCCCTGGTTCTAGGCAGACAGAGGCGGAGCAACCCCTGGATGGAGACGAGAGAGCCAGACGGGTCCAAAGTTCAGGGAAACTTGACCCCCGTTTCTCAGGAGCCCCTCCCGCACTTGCTAGCATGTTAGGGCTGATGGCCCCCACTGCACCTGAGACTGGAAAAGACTGTCATCACGTCTGTAGGTTGCTTTGTTTTCTTGATCCAACAACTTACTGGAACAGCCCAGTTTCTTTCAAACCTTAGACCCCCTGTGTTCGTTTGTAAAACCGGCCGTTCCTCCAACCTTCGTCCCGTGTGGGAAACCAGAGCTCTTCCTTGGCTGCACCTGCCTCAGCTCCAGGGAAGGGGACCCTGAGCACAAGTTCAGCCCCTAGAACTGCATTAGCATTGAGGCCCTGGCCCTCTTCCCGTGTCTGCTCGTGCAATGAGCCGAGGGCCCATGAGGGCAATACTTTCAGACTTGTCAGCACGACTCCTTGTACAAGTGGAAGGCGGCAGCACAGTGTCCTTGGGTTGCGCTCACGGGCTGCCTCGGAGAAGGCAGGGGCCAGGCCCCGAGGGAGCATCTGGGCCGTCCACGGCGGACGCGTCCCCTCGAGCCCACCTGCCACCCGCTGCTCGGTTCAGAGGGAAGAAAGGCAGGGGATAGAAAAGAAGGTTAGGTACGGGGGAGCCCACGTCCCAGAACCAGGTGCTGGGGTTGGAAAGGATTGTCCCCAGAGGTCTTTCCAGCTGCTCAGAGCTTCTGGGCCAGTGTCCGAGCTGAGAAGCCTAAGAGTTCCCCAAAGCTGTTCGATGAAAGGTAGAAAGTGTAGCTTTTTCCTCTCTGGTTTTCTCCCCGTGTCGCCCGCCCCGTTGCCCCCGCCCTCCCTGTCCTGCCACTGCCCGTTTCTAATCTTCGGTTTTGTCCCTCGTTTTTATAGATTATGATTTTGGAGATGTGTTTCCAGCAGTGCCGTCTGTACCCAGCACAGACTGGGAAGGTGGGACAGAGTCCGCTGTCACCCTCTTTTCCCGTTTCGCTACGTTTCCATGCCAAGCTTGCTGCATGATTCGAAATCAGCTCATTATTTGTAATAATGTCAGTGATCATAATAAAGCCAAGTTTGCTCTTCTGATAGATGGAATTCTGCAGGAGGAGAACTTGACCTAGGCAAGTCCCATCTCCTAGCGCAGGACTCCCGCCTTCACGCGGTGGCCGCATGGGGTCGCCAAGCGATCTCCCGTCCCGATTCCCTTGCCGGTCGAAGCGCCGGATGTGGATGTGCGCAGGGGACTGCCACCTCGCGGGGGTGCCAGTGGCCCGACCCAGCGAGCGGGGACTTGTTCTGGAAAGCGTGGGTTGAACCTGCGGATCGTAAGCTCTTTCAGGTCAGATGTGCTCCTGGGTCAGAAGCATCGAGCAGGAAAGGCAGAGGACTCGATTCCTCCAGTCCGTTCTTGACGGCCTCCTCTCTGGCATGGTTGAAAGAGACTGAGGACCGAATGAGCGAAACTGCCCAGGCACTGCTGAAACTTCCCACAGGGAGATTCTCTCTGAAGTTTTAAGGCAGATTAAGAGAGAATCTGCCCGCTCTCCCACCTGTCCACTAAGCGGCAACGACACTTGGGCGTTCTCCTGCCCGTGACTCCGCTTTCTGGGCTTCCGAGAGTCCGTAGAGCTCCACCCCACGTTCTCACGATTACTCAAGGCACGTTCCTGAGAGGGTTAATGCTTCCTCTAGATCTGAGGCCATAGCTACCCCCGCTCCCTCCTTGTTAAAGAACCACTCACCCCGTGGGCCCCTTCCTCCAGGGGCTGGCCCCGGGCGGGGGTGTTGACTGCTCATCCTGGGCAGGAGGCAGAGATGTGCGTCCTTCTCCGCTGCTCCAGAGCCGGCCCCTTTGCTATTAGTGCCGTGATCTCTGAGTCACGCATGACGGATGATCTTTTCCCAAGTAACGTGAGCATGAAATAGCTTAGTTTGAGGGAAATAAGATACGGCACGAGGGAAGATTAATTAGGTCATCTGGCTGTGAGTGTAGCACCGAAGAGTGCCACGGGGTAGTTAGTTAAGATCAGCCCGAAATCCAGAATTCCATCGTAACATCATTTACCGTCTCAACCTCTCTTCTTGCAGTGCACATGCTGGGCATTGGTTTTGTTTTGTTTTTTCTCTCTCCCTCTGATTCTAACCACTAACCCCCTCCCGACCCAGCTCCTCGCTGCCTGTTGCAGTCACTTGACAAGCAGGGCCTGACCTTCCTCCGCAGCCCTTGAGAGCTCCCTGTGGCCTGAGAGCTAACAGCCCCGGTGGCACTGCTTGCTCGGGCGGGGCCGGGCTGGGCTCCGGGGGCCGGGTGACCTTAGTCCACCCCCCACCCCACCCCGTGACCTCCTGAGTTCCCGAGGCTCCTCTGGCAGCTCACCTGGGAAGCTTTGCCTCCTTCCACCTGGAGGGGAGCAGGATTCGGGGGCGGCTCCAAACTCTGGGCCCTGGAGTGGGGGTTGGGGCGGCCTTCCATGGTCCTCAGCTCACTTCCAGAACTGGTGGGCCCCCCCAGCGTCCAGCCTTGACACCCAGCACGTCCCGTGGCCTGCTCACTCGCCCCTCAGCTGCTCCCACAGACAGCCGCAGGTCTCTGGGGGCTGGAGCAAGAATGTCTGGCCTTGCGGGATCCTTCTTTGAGACCAAAGGGCGAGGTTTGCTGCACTGAGAACGAAGGCTCTGGGGTCCCGGGACATGAGCAGCACATCTCGTGTGTTGCTAGTGTTTCTCTGGCAAGGCTGGCGATTGCTTTCGGCCCCGCTTTTGTCCTCCCATGAAGAGACGCTGTACTTTTTAACAAACTGGCTGATGTGCTGCATCAGCAGACAGCTGCCCAGCGGTTTCCAAGACCCACTAGGCAGCCGACAGCAGGTCGGGCCCTTCCAGATGAGGCTGAGGACGGGAAGCGTGTTTACTGTGTCTCCTCTGGGCAGATAACGGCCAACGAGACGTGTGTAAGCTGGCAAATGGGGCGTGAACGTCCCCTGTCCCGTGCCATTAGCTGTCACCCAGCCTCTTCCGCCAGTAGGGCCTCAGTCCTCTGCTGGGGCAGCTCCCATCTGCCACCAGATAAGTGCCCTGTGTGCTTTAGGCACTCCCGTTCCAGTACCTGGGGCGGATGGTTGGGGGCAGGGGGAGCCGTTAAACCAGCCCCTCTCTGGAGAGTCAGCCCCCCTCCCCTCCCCGCCTTCTCCCCAGGGTGGAGCCAAGGGTCAGGGTGACCCACCCAGAAGGGACCAGTAGGCAAGCTGAGTGAAACTGAGTTCCCAGCTCTCACCTTCAAGGGGCGCCTGGTCCTGCCCCCCCTTCCCCTCACCCCCCTCCCCAGGAGTGAGCGGATAGGATGTCAGGGAGAGAAGCGGCCACCGAAGAGCCCATGAGGCAGCTGTTGGGGGGCAGCCACTCGGCACACCTTTCTTCTCCCCTTGGCATCTCCTTGTTGCCCTGATCTGGCCTCTCGTCCTGCCTCCTGTGCTCTGGGTCCGTCTTCTGCCCTTCCCCCACGCTCCTCACTCTCTGGGCTCCCTGTCCTGCCCTCAGCCCCTGCCCCCACTCTGCACCCCTCATTTTCTCTGATTCCCAGTCTCTCCCTCTATTCTCTCTGCCATTGTTGCGTTTTATCTGCCTCCGGGGTGGGCACCCTTCAGAGGACTTTGGGTATCTCAGCGCTGCCGGTGGCGTTTGGTGCTGAAGGGGCTCCCCAGTGCCCGTCTGGCACTCTCCGTCGGAAGGCTCTGAGGTTAACCTGAGAGGTCTGTGGCTCATTTCCTCTTGAGGCCTCGAGGTCACTGTCCTAAGGGGCTTCAGCCTGGAGGCTGTTTAACCTCGGGGCTCTTAACTCGCACTCGGCCAGGTTGCTACGAGCTCTTGAGGGTTCCCAGTGCAGGTGGTGGTGGTGTCCCTCCAAGTCGCTCTTCAAGCCCAGGTCCCTGGTCCTGTTGCTCTGGGGCTTCAAATCTTAAAGCAGGGCCACCCCGGTCGGATTTCCCTGGGAGGAACTCACCCGCCTCCCTCATGGGATAAGGCATGCCTTGGGGGCCCGGGGGCCCCAGATGCTGTCTGACGGGCTGTCTCCTGTTTCCCGTTCTCCCAGATGGAGACCTCACAGACACTGTCAGCGGGCCCCGCTCTACCGCCTCGGACCCGACCAGCAGCAAGGCCTCCACCAAGAGTCCCACCCAGCGCCACAACCCTTTCAGTGAGGACCAGGCAGAGACCGTGTCCTCCTCCGACACCACCCCTGTGCACACCACGTCCCAGGAGAAGGGGGAATCCCGCACTCTTGACCTGCCAGACGCCTGCACGGAGCTGGAGGTCATCAGGTCGGTGGGGAGGGGCCCCGAGAGCAGTTGGATGAGCATATCCTGACGTCCACCCTGTGCGCTCCTAGTGTCACGTTGTCCGTGCAGACTGGGACCACACTCACCCCCTGGGGGGGGCACATGGGCGTCTGCCTGGAGACTGAGTGTTTCTCCCGCAGTTCTGTGAGCAACAAGAAACAGAGGGCCCGAGCCCGGAAGACAGTGTGGCACAGGCCATGACCGGGGCCACGCCTGGGTGGGGGGCATTTGTCAGGTTCATCCAGGGCCACAAAGTCCCTTCAGACTGGAATTCTTCCCCAGGGGGTCCTTGGGTGTCGCTGTACAGTTTCTGAGGTCTGTACCGATTGTAGTTCAGCATGGCTCCTTGAAAGAAAAGGGTCTCCATCAATAGCCAGGGGCCTACCTAGAAGGGAGGAAGTGCTGACGGATTGGGCTCCCGACTGCCCCTGGCTCCCGCCCTGAGGCTCTCAGCCCTGGGTGAGAAGATGTGCGTGTCCTACCCCCGGGGCTTGCTGGCCTTGCTCCCCAGTGACTGGAGTCAGGGGTCCGCCTCTGCAGGGTGGTTCGAGTCCCGACTGGCTTCATGGATTCAGACCTGGGGTCGCCTTGCCACGCCCGTCCCAGCCAATTTGCAACCAAGGGGTTCGAGCCCAAAAGACTTTAAGTCCACTTTTGGTTGAATTATCCACAGTGACACCTAATGGGAAGTGAGGTCCGTCCAGGGTCCGCGGGCCACATCCTAAGGGAAGGGCTGAAGGGAGGCGCCATCGCTCCGACCGACCGTGGCCTGTTTTGTCCCCCCAGAACACAGCTAGCTCATTTGTGTCATCGGCTAGAATCCGTGGGACCTGCTCAGGGGTTCCTCTGGTCCCTGTCTCTGCCAACAGCAGGGGGTCCCTCAGGGCCTGAGCTGCTCTGTGCCCCTGGCCTAGGGCCTCCCAGCCAGCGCTGCCCAGGACCATGGAAGCTTGGCTGTGCCCTCAGAGGTCACACGCCCAGAATCACCTCTTTTGACCCAGCCCACCTAATTCCCCAGCTCAGTGGCGCCCAGATGGTAAATCTCTCCCCATCGCTACTGTCCCAGGGTCACCAAGAAGAAGAAAACCGGCAAGAAGAAGAAGACCAGATCGGATGAGGAAGCTAGTCCGCTTCACCCCTCCTCCAGCCAGGACAGCTGTGCCAGGCGGGGCGATGGTGACAGCCTCGTCAGCAGCCCAGGCCTTGGGCGGGCCTCACCGGACGCTACCTTCACTTCCCCCCAGGAGGAGGGAGAGGGGCCCAGCGGCACAGCCGAGAGCAGCGAGCTCCCGGAGCCGGGCCAGATGGGTCTGCTCATCCCCGAAATGAAGGACACCTCCATGGAGCGCTTGGGGCAGCCCCTGAGTAAGGTCATTGACCAGCTCAACGGGCAGCTGGACCCCAGCGCCTGGCGCTCCCACGTCCAGTCCCCAGACCAGTCCTTTCGGACCGGCTCTCCCGGGGATGCCCCGGAGAAGCCGCCATTTTGCGACTTTAGTGAGGGGCTTCCAGCCCCAATGGACTTCTACCGCTTTACCGTCGAGAGTCCAAGCGCTCTTACATCAAGTGGCAGCAACCATGACCCTGCAGGGCCTGGCCAACCGCTGCATGTTCCTGGTGGCCCTGCGACTGCTGGCCAAGAAGAGGGAGGAGGAAGAAGAGAGGGACAGGCACCTGGGCCCCTAGAGGACACCCCGGGGGAGGCCCGGGAGCCAGAGACCCGGGGACTGGAGACGCAGTTGCCCCCTGCGGGTGACGGACCTGTGCCCGAAGCAGAGCCCGGGACCCACGAGGCTCTCTGCCAGCTCAAGCGAGACCAGCCCAGCCCGTGTCTGAGCAGCGCTGAGGACTCGGGGGTGGATGAGGGGCAGGGGAGCCCTTCTGAGATGACCCACTCGGCAGAGTTCAGGTGAGCAAGGCTCTCGGTGCGGCTGCCGTGAGACGCCCCCGGCCTGCAAAGCAGGAGACAGTGGGCGTCGTCCTCCCAATGAACCAAGCAGAACCCCCGGAGGAACTAGCCTGGGCTGGGGGCTGCGACGGGGCGCACGTCTCCCCTCCCTCGCTCTGGCTCTTGGTCAGGAGCAGAGCCGCGACAACGGTGCCGCCGCGTGCCTGTGTCCCCTCCCACCCCCCTCCTGGCCTTCACCCTCCCCACGCTTGTCCCTCTCACAGGGTAGACAACAATCACTTACTCCTGCTGATGATCCACGTGTTTCGAGAAAACGAAGAGCAGCTCTTCAAAGTAAGTCCCAGGAGCTCAGGGGCCAGGGGCAAAAGCGGGCTGGCCCGGGCCGGGGGCGGGAGCCGGGGTGCCTGACCGTCCCCTGTCTCGGCCCCTCAGATGATCCGGATGAGCACCGGGCACATGGAGGGCACCCTGCAGCTGCTGTACGTGCTGCTCACAGACTGCTATGTCTACCTGCTCCGGAAAGGTGCCCGCCGCCCCTGGGCTAGGCCAGGGCAGCTGCTGAGAGCGGGTCGAGGACGACACTGACCACCCTCCCTCCCTCTGTGCCCCCCGCCCCTGGCTCTCGGCTGCCTGGCGTGTGGTGGCAAAAACACTCCACTCCGCCCCAAGACGAGCCCGGGGGCCTGCCCTCCACGAGGACCCCGTGTCACTGTCCTACTCTGTCATCTCAGGTCGCAGGACAAGGACGGGTCCTCGCTGAGAGAGGGGCCAGTCTTAGAAAAGGGGGCAGGGGGAGGGAAAAGAGGCCACTGAGAGTTACAGGCATTGGGGTCTCCTCTCTCAGGGGCCGCGGAGAAGCCATACCTGGTGGAAGAGGCCGTTTCTTACAATGAACTTGACTATGTGTCGGTGAGTGCGGGATCTGCAGTTGGCATAGGCCAACTGCATAGGACGGGGCTCCTCTGGCTACCCACCTCGGGAGCTCAGAGCGAGGCACGTCCCTGCCTCGACCCCTCCGCCCCCAGGGCTGGGCGTCAGCTCCTCTCCCGGGGGGCTTCACCACATGATGCTGGGGATGAGAACCCAGTCTGAGGAAGCCTCTTTGTCCACCGTATTTCTGACCATCCCTCCCCTCCCTGACTCACGCCCTGGGTCCCAGGCCTCTGGGGCTTTACCTTGTGGCGATGCCAGGGTCTGCCTCCTCCCTCCCCAGCCGGCCCTCTGTCTGGCCGTGGCTGCCTCTTCCGCCAGGCAGCAGCCAAGCCCCTTGTGCATGTGAAGGTATCGTTTCTGGCAGGTGGGCCTCGACCAGCAGACGGTGAAGCTGGTGTGCACCAACCGCAGGAAGCAGTTTCTGCTGGACACGGCTGACGTGGCCCTGGCTGAGTGAGTGACGCTCCCCACCCCACCCCGGCCAATCCCCCACCTCCCCGTTCCTGTAGGACTGGAGGTCCTGGCCTGGTCTCCCCACCCTTGGGGCAGGAGGGGGAGAAGTGGGACACAAACCAGTGCGGAGCAGATGTGTTCCCTCCGGCCCCTGCAGGAAAAGGTACACCCACTGACTGGCTCCGTATTCAGTTCAGGTGACCTCAGACCCTGCGTGGCCTGCGGAGAGGAAGGGGGCTGGTGTGAGTCACCCGCCAGGAAAGACACCCGAGCCCCACTGCTGGCCCTTGTGCTTTCATACAGAAAGTACACATGATAAGATCGGATAGTGACGGGCACCCGGGTCCCACCCGTTCTGCGGCATCCCCTCACCTGGTCCTGCCTCACCGTCAGACCCCAGGCACCTTGGCCACGGGGAACGGTTAGGCCTCTTCCAGGTCACAGCTGATGGCAACCGACCATCATCGCCCCACCTGCTGCCCTGAGCTCTGCTTCCGGCCGGGTCCCTCCCCAGAGTTCCTGGGACCCCTCCAGGCCAGGATCCCGTCCAGTTGAAGGGTGGAGGTCCCCCAGGCCTCTGACAGCAAACCCCACTCCCTTGTATAGGTTCTTCTTGGCTTCTTTGAAGTCCGCCATGATCAAAGGCTGCCGGGAGCCACCTTACCCCAGCATCCTGACTGATGCCACCATGGAGAAGCTGGCACTGGCCAAATTCGTGGCCCAGGAATCTAAGTGTGAGGTAGAGCCGGGAGTGCAGGGGAGGTATTGTGGTGTTAGGGGCCAGGCGACGCAAAAGGACGTCTTTAGGACCTCTCCATCACCCACCTGGGAGGGGCTCTCCTACCCTCGGGTCCTGTCCCCCACCCCACTTGGGGCACAGCCTTGCTTTCTCAGCGGCCATTCCTGGTGCTGGGCTGCTGGTGAGCCCGACCCGGACCTCACCGCTCTGTCTGCTGCCCCCTCCCCCCCCCCCGCCCCAGGCCACCGCTGTCACCGTGCGCTTCTACGGGCTTGTGCACTGGGAGGACCCCCTGGATGAGTCCCTGGGTCCAGTGCCCTGCCACTGCTCACCCCCTGAGGGCGCCATCACCAAAGAAGGCATGCTGCATTACAAGGCAGGCACCTCCTACTTGGGCAAAGAGCACTGGAAGACTTGCTTCGTGGTCCTCAGGTGGGGGCTCCCACAGCTCTGGCCCCGGGCTCAACCTGGGGCTCGTTGGGCCCTCAGCAGGGGTCTCCCTTGGACCGGCCACCCGGGAGAGGAGCCCACGGGGGCATCTTTCCACCCCCACAAGGGTTTTGGAGCAGACCCCTTCCGGGCTGCGAGAGCTTCTGTGTAAAGCGGCCGTCTCTGGGGCCCGAGGATCCTGGGGCGCATCGGGTGGGGGTCCGGGCAGGGCTGCTGCCAAGGTTTTCGCCATCCCCAGGTCTGCTGAGGGGACAGCACGCCCTCCCGAGCCTCTGCAGTTCTCTCTTCACCTTCCCTTCCACAGAGGGCAGGCCCCTTGGCCTCTGGGGCTTAAGGCCCCAGTTGCAGGCCCCCCCCCCCCCGGGATCTGGGCCCCACCTGGCCTTCGGTTCTTGGGACGGGCCTCACCCCTGCCATGTTGTGCCCCTGCAGCAACGGGATCCTCTACCAGTATCCCGACCGCACAGATGTCACCCCTCTGCTCTCTGTGAACATGGGGTGAGTGTCCTAGCGATGGGGGGCTGGGCAGGCGTGAGGCCTGGCGGTGCTGCCCGCAGGTGGCGGCTCTGGCCGAGCCTGGGACCCGGGGCTCCTGTTCTCCCTGGCTCGAGCTGACACCCCACCCCCTTGTGTCCATCAGTTCGGCCTGCCCCCACTCAGCCCCACCCCATCCGGCAGCCCTGACCACTGCCCTGGGGTCTGCTGAGCCCTGAGGCTGTAGGACCCCAAGCAAGGGGAGGCTGGGCATCGTCCTGTCAGGGGAGCAAGAGGAACTCCCTGCCAGGAGGGTCTGTCCGGGCAGGGGAGGCGGTCCCTCTCCCGGGAAGCTCCTGACCTGATGGAAGATGGACGCACAGGTGCTTGGAGAAAACCTGGGGCCCACAGAGGCGACGGGAATGAATGTGCCCTGATGCCAAGAGGGCCAGAGCTAAGAGCGGATTCTCACCCCTTGCCTAGCCAGGTTGAGATATCTAGAAGGATCTTGGCAACTCTGGCAGTTCCCCTTGCAGAAGTTGTCACTCGGAAAGGGCCGGGCCCGCCTGGCAGCTTTAAGTCTCTCCTGAGAGCCGAAGGGGTCCATAGCACCTTCCGGTGGCCTCCAGCCCCCGGGACCGCGGGTGCAGGCGCACCCGTGTCCGACACCACCCCTGCCTCCTTGCTCCCCTTTCACCCCTCCTCCTCTGGCCCAGGGGGGAGCAGTGCGGTGGCTGTCGGAGAGCCAACACCACGGATCGGCCCCACGCCTTCCAGGTCATCCTCGCCGACCGGCCCTGCCTGGAGCTGAGCGCGGACAGCGAGGCCGAGATGGCCGGCTGGATGCAGCAGCTCTGCCAGGCCGTGTCCAAAGGGGTGAGCGCCTCCGGCCTGCGCCGCTCGTCTGGCCTCCCGACCCCGTCCAGCCCCCTCCGGTGTCCCTTCCCCAGACCCACACGCACTCACAGAGAGCACTCACAGAGAGGCCCGTGAGGACGAAGACGGGGACCTCCAGGGGACAGCCCAGGAGCGGGTCCTCGGGCTCAGGGCCGCCTGTGGGCCGGACACTCCCACTGTCACCCCTGTCCCCACCTCCACTTCCGACTTGGGTGGAGCCCGCCTGACCTCTGGCGCAGGGGGAGCCCAAGGGCTGGCTGGGCCCCTGGAGGGGGCAGGTCTGGTGCCACCGACCCCCGGAGAGCTCCAGCTTGCCTCTCCCCTCTGCCGATGCCCTTCAGGTCATCCCCCAGGGGGTGACCCCCAGCCCCTGCATCCCCTGCTGCCTGGTGATTACCGATGACCGCCTCTTCACCTGCCACGAGGACTGCCAGACCAGCTTCTTCCGCTCCCTGGGCACAGCCAGGCTGGCCGACATCAGTGCCGTCTCCACGGAACCCGGCAAGGAGTACTGTGTCCTGGTGAGCTGGGCCCCGGGGGCAGTGGAGGCAGGCCCTGCGGAAGGAGGGCCGCTTCTGCTCACCTGGGGACCCGCCCTCCCCAGGAGTTTTCCCAGGACAGCCAGCAGGCTCTGCCCCCCTGGGTCATCTACTTGAGCTGCACATCTGAACTGGACCGATTCCTGTCTGCGCTGAGCTCCGGGTGGAAAACCATCTACCAGGTACCGAGCCACCCGGGGCCCCGAGGAGTGGAGCCGCTGCCCCGGGGAGAGGAGTCCTTCCTGTGTGGCACAGAGGCAGGAGGCAGGGGCCCGGGGACGGCGCTGTACCAGCAGCTCTGGGACAGCCCGGAACATTTAGGACCAAAAGGGCAAGACTCCGCCCTCCAGCGCATCTGAGGCCACAGCCAGAAGCAGAACCTGGGACACGCTGCCCCTTCTTGGTCCCGTGGTGCCGAGGGTCTCCAGGGCTCCCGTGGAGCCCCGGGAGAGCAGGGTCCTGGGCTGAAGCCCTCACAGACCCCCTCTCTGCCCCCGCACAGGTGGACCTCCCCCACAAGGCCACCCAGGAAGCCTCCAGCAAGAAGTTCGAGGATGCCCTGAGCCTCATCCACAGCGCCTGGCAGCGGAGCGACAGCCTGTGCCGGGGCAGAGCCTCCCGGGACCCCTGGTGCTGAGGCGGAGCTGGCCGGGGCCCCCCCCCACCCCCACCCCCCCGCGGGCCAAGAAAGGCGAGCGGAGCAGCACACGCAGTGGCCCGCTGGGGCATCATGCCGCTTGGGGCCTGGCTTCCACCCCTGTTCCACAGCCCACTCCCACCCTGGGGGACAGAACCACCGACCGGGGCCTGAGACGGGGTCTCTCCCCTCCCAGGGATCCAGAATGGGTGCTCCGCACACCCCTGGGCATCCTGCCTGGCCAGTGGTGCCCGGAGAGTGCTGCTGGGGCGGAGGGTCTGAGCCCTATGGGCTCTGTGTACGTGGCACATCCGGATGTATCTGCGTCTCTTCAGGACGGCAGTGAGAATAGTATCAGCTTTGAGGGGAGCGGAAGGACCGAGAAGGCAGCAGTCCCCTCTTCCTCTCCCGAGTGAGAGGTCTGGGCAGAAACCCGGCCATCCTTGTTCATTTTTGAACGTTCAGCCGGCTGTGCAGGGAGGCCGGGCACTAAGGTCTCGGTGCATGTTTCTTCCTCGCTATCTCCGGCCCCCGGCACACTGCTGCCTGCCTCGCCAGGGCCCACAGCCGGGGGCAGGGGCAGGGGCCGGGCCGGGCCGGCCCTCCCCGGCTGCCCAGCGGCCCCGCATGTCCACGGCCCCCTGCCCCTGTCTCTCCCCAAACCGCAGCGGCCGGAGGACCCGGGAGGACCCGGGAGGACCCAGGAGGACCCAGGAGGCAGGCTGTTTCCGTTTGCAGGGAGCAAAGGGGAGGGAGGAGGGCTCAGAGAGGAATGGAGCCCACCAGCCTGGCGTCCCCGTGGGTACCTCCTGACCATCCCCTGCTTGGCTGGAGCCGGGCCCTTCCGGAGAGTTTTATCAAGGGCCCGCCGGGGGAAGGGGTCAGATGGTCTGGGTTTTGTTTGTTGTTTCTTTTCTTTTCTTTTTTTTTTTTTTTTTTTAAATAAAATAGACACGTTATATTGCCAAGACTTGTCACTGGCCCTTTATGACCAGGATGGAGGAGGGGCATCTCCAGCCCCCCTCTGAAGCCCCTTGGCCATTCATTCTTCATTCATTCCATAATTCTCTGCCATCAGCTGCTCTGTGCTGACACCGAGAACCCAGTCGCCCGCTGCCCCCCCATGGAGCTCTCTGGAGCTCAGGCCCTGAGGGTTTCTTGGCCTGACCTTTGCTCTCTGTTGTATTTCCTGCAGTGGCCAGGGGAGCGGCAGCTACCCCTCCAGTCCCGGGACTTGTCTCTGCGGCCAGCCTTCCCAGCCTCCCCAGCTCTGGGGGCGAGTGCCGGCCATGTGGGATAAACCCGAGAGTGTCCAAGCTGTCCCCAGACCGCTGGGCGCAGGCCAGAGGGTGCCAAGCCTGCCAGGCCCAGGCCGGGGGTTGGGGGGAAGTGATCTGGGGCCCCGAAGCCCTCAGCGCTGCCTCTTCCAGGGCTTCGTACCTGGGGGGAAAGGAGCGGGAGCTGGGAAAGGTGGGCGTGGAGGCCTAGAGGTGGGCTTGCAGGCAGGGTGGCTCGGCCTCTGGTTCTGTTTGGAACTTGGCTGATGTGGGGTGACCGTGGCGGGAGAGAACTGCCCCGGGGGGCAGAGGCCAAGGTGGAGGCCAGGCCGAGCATCCTAGCACCTGACAGCCATTCCCAGGGGTGTGAAGTCCCTTCTCACAAAGGGCCACGTATGGGCGCCTGGGTGGCTCAGTCAGTTAAGCAGCCGACTCTTGATTTCGGCTCAGGTCACGGTCTCAAGGTACAGTAGTGAGCTAGGCGTGGAGCCTGCCTAAGATTCATTCTCTCTCTCTTTCCCTCTCTCTGAAAAAAAGCAAAAAAACCCAAAAAACAAAGACAAAGGGCCATTTCTATACCAGGGCCTCTCCAGAAACCTATAGTCCAGAAGAGGTTCCCACCAGGAGGAGGGACAGGACTAGGGGGCAAGTCTTCATAGGGTGAATGACCAAAGCCACAGGCCACTCCTTGAGACACAACGGCCCCAGGGCCCTGGAGTCTTGGGAGGCAAAGGATGGGGAGGAAGGAGCCAGAGCGGGGGATGGGGCAGTGGTGGGGGGGGCGGTGGGCATCTTCTGGGTGGAGTCCTGTGCCAGGCATATTCTCCACACACCTCCGAAGTAGGTGCTGATATCCCCATTTTAGAAACAGACTGTCGCTAAGAGAGAGAAAGTGACTTGCCCAGAGTCACACATGGTAGCAGAGCCCGGGGTTCAAAAGCAGTTCCACAGGGCTCAAGAAGCCCTTCTCCACCTCTGCTCTCAGTGGGACCATAGACTGTGGGAACCAGACTGGAAGACTGAGGCCGGGAACGGAGAAGCCGCAAGGACAGTGGCAGGGTGGTTGTGGGCAGTCAGCGAGTTGCCTGGGCACGGTTTCAGGAGCCTCCCCGGGCAGTTGCTCTATGCCCAGGGCTCCGAGCTGCAGCAGGACTGGCTAAACCAGAGGCGGGGCAGGGGCACCAGCCCTTCGCCCCAGCGCCACAGGGAGGGCAGGAGGATAAGAAAAACAGGAGGAGGTGTCTCAGCTGATTGACACCTTCTCCCCGCCCCCAATCTCCCTCCTGCCCCAGGTGACCTTTTCCCCAGATCCCAGGGTCCAGGCCCACCCCTGCGGGGAGGTGTGGAGAACAGAGACAGCTGGGATTGGTCAGAGCCAGCAGGGGCGTGTCCCGGGCTCCAACAGCCCCAGCGGCCGAGCAGAGCAGGTGGACTCCCAGGATAGACCAGGGGCCTCCCGGCGGCCTGTCTGACCTGGACGTCTGCCCTCCAGACATGGCCCCAGGCCCCCTTGATCCCCAGCCGGGCGGCCCTGCGGGGGTGCAGACAGCGTAAGCTCCGCCACCCCAGGGCCTGTGCCCATGTCCCTGCCCGGGGCGCAACGGGCCTCAGGAACAGAGGCCAGGGAGACGGTTGCCCCCGCTGTGGACCTGGTGCTAGGCGCCTCGGCCTGTTGCCTGGCCTGTGTCTTCACTAACCCCCTAGAGGTGGTGAAGACGCGGCTGCAGCTGCAGGGGGAGCTGCGGGCCCGGGGCACCTACCCGCGGCCCTACAGGGGCTTTTTTGCCTCGGTGGCCGCAGTGATCCGTGCAGATGGGCTGTGTGGCCTGCAGAAGGGGCTGGCCGCCGGCCTCCTTTACCAGGGCCTCATGAATGGCGTCCGCTTCTACTGCTACAGCCTGGCGTGCCAGGCTGGCCTCACCCAACAGCCTGGTGGCACCGTGGTCGCAGGCGCCGTGGCTGGGGCACTGGGAGCCTTCGTGGGGAGCCCTGCTTACTTGGTGAGTGCCTTTTCTCCATCCTCCATCACCCCATGACCCAGCTCGCCCGGGGACTCTGGAGCCTCCCAGGCTGGCCCTGCGGACCGACCTGGACGGCCGGGTGGGGCCTGCTGGGCGGGGAACATCCCTGCCCGGGATTGGAATCTGCCCCTTGGCTCAAAGCCCCAGAGCCTGGTCCTGATCCTCATCCTCCTGGGGTCCCTGCCCCACCAGGCCTGAGCCAGAGGAGGGGGCAGAGGGTGGCAGGATGTGTGCTGGCTCCACCCCCGTGTGGCCACCCATCTTCCCGTGCAGCCTGTGCGAGTGAAAAATAAGCGAGGCCCCCGCGTCCCCGGCTGCGTGTTGTACCGTCGTCATCCCGCTTAGTCCTCAGAACAGCTTGTCAGGCGTGAGCGGACGGGCCTGGAGGGGGTTAAGTAACTTGCTCCGGTCACACCGGGATGCAGACCCAGGCTAACTTCAGAGCCTCGCCCCCGACTCTATCCCACACGCCCCCTCAGCTGTGGGGGTGGGCTCGTGGCGCTCTGGATGTCGGGGCGCGCTCGTCCAGGCCCTCTCTCACATCTGCTGTCACAGGTCAAAACACAGCTGCAGGCCCAGACGGTGGCCGCGATGGCTGTGGGGCATCAGCACCATCACCAGGTAGGAACCGTCACTCCCCAGAGCTCCCTGGGCCGGATGGGCTCCTGGGCCGGCAGGGGCTGACCATGACGCGGCGTCTTCTCCCCGCAGAGTGTTCTGGGGGCCTTGGAGACCATCTGGCGGCAGCAAGGCCTGGCAGGACTATGGCGGGGCGTGGGTGGGGCCGTGCCCAGGGTCATGGTCGGCTCCGCGGCCCAGCTGGCCACCTTTGCCTCTGCCAAGGCCTGGGTGCAGAAACAACAGGTGAGGAGCCAGGGACACCTGTGCCTGCCCACCCACAGACACCCCAAAGTAAGGGCTGCCTGCCTCCTTTCTCCCCCTCTGGGCCCTCATCACTCCCTAACATCTCCAGCTGCACCCCCACCTAGGGAAGCCAACGGGGAGGTGACAGACAGGGCCCCTGAAGACAGCTGAGGACCCTAGCTCTGCCCTTAAGGTCATGTCCCTGGCCCTTGTGCCCAGCAGGAGTGGGGGCCAGCAGTGAGCCCTGTAGCTGTGAAGGAGCTGGGGTGGGAGGTAGCTGGAGGCGCCCGGTCTGTTCCCCTTCCCCTAGGTCTCCCAGCCCCCACACGCTGGGAGGGGAGGGTGGGTACCCTGCGGGTGGGGGGAGGGCACCTGCAGGCGTCAGAACCTGTACCACCCCACAGTGGCTCCCGGAGGACAGCTGGCTGGTGGCTTTGGCTGGAGGCATGATCAGTAGCGTCGCCGTGGCCGCAGTCATGACCCCCTTCGACGTGGTCAGCACACGGCTATACAATCAGCCCGTGGATGGAACTGGCAAAGTGAGCAGGGGCTGGTGCGGGGGGTGGGGGGCCAGTGGGAAGCTGGAGAGCACCCTCCAACACACACACACACACACACACACACACACACACACACACACAGCCAGAGACACACAGACACGTGACATGCATGGAAACGCATCGATTTGCCTTGTTTGCTGAGCACCTATGTCCCAGGCATGGGCTAAGCATTTTCACCTCTGGGTTTTATTCCATCCTCACCATCACCTCCATCTTCCTGATGAGGAAACTGACGCTCAGAGAGATCTGGTGACTTGTGTGTGCGGTCGCCCGGCTGATACGTGGAGGAGCCCGAATCAGAATCCAGGCCTGACCCCACGGCCTCACGCACACGGGCCCTCGCATACACCGGTGCAGGCTGCGCTCAGCACAGAGGTGCCCTCCACAGGCCGAGTGAGGGCTGAAATCCACCTGTGTGCCACTAGCCAAAGTTCAGCCCCCAGGCATGGGGCCGTGGCTGCCTGGACGAAGAGGCTTCTTACATTTCACAGCCTACAGGGCCACCTTTCTAGAATTTGCCCAGCTTGGGGAGAGTCTCTCTACTGATGTGCCACAGTAGCCCCCACACACAGACACCCCTGGTTGTGCCAGCCAGGGCGCCACGTTCCCTGTAGTGACATCTGCCCCGTGTCTGTCCCCAGGGCCAGCTGTATGGTGGCCTCGCCGACTGCCTGGTGAAGATCTGGCGGCAGGAGGGCCCCCTGGCACTCTACAAGGGTCTGGGCCCAGCCTACCTGCGCCTGGGCCCCCACACTATCCTCAGCATGCTCTTCTGGGATGAGCTCCGGAAACTGGCTGGGCGGGGCCTGCACCAGGGCACCTAGGGGGCACCCCTCACCCCCATTTCCCGACACAGCCTGGCACTCGGCAGGAAGCAATGGCCTGCTCCAGCTGGGAATGGCCGGCTCAGAGCAGACCACTGGCCTAGACCCTGCCACAGGTCGGAGGAGAGTGTGGACAGCGCTGGTCCCCCCCAGACCCATGGCCCCCTCTCAGGCCAGAGCATTTGTTCTGGATGGCCAGCCACTTTGTTCTCCAGCAAATTCTCTTCCCCCTCTGTATTGGGTTACCTTATCCCAGAGCCTTACTCATTATGATAATCGCTGCTCCGGGACATGGCCATCACCTTGAGCTGGGTCGCTTACATGCATCAGCTTGCTTAGTCCTCAAACAGTGTGAGACAGTAAAACCCTCTTTTACCAAGAGGAAGCTAAGAACTCAGAAAAGGGAAGTGCTTTGACCAAAGCCACACAGCTCTGAAGTGGCAGAAAGAGGACTGGAAGTTAGCTCTGCCCGGCGCAGGCTGGTGTCCCTGGCAAGAGCCAGGACCATGAGGGCTGGAGGGCCCCCGACAGTCACTGTGAGGCACCACGAGGCCATAGTGGACCTCCGACAAGATGGTTTAAACAACAGATATTGTCTCACAGCTTGGAGGCTGGAAGTCAGACATCCAGGCATCAGCGGGGTTGGTTTCTTCTGAGGCCTCTCTCTCTCTCTCTCTCTCTCTCTCTCTCTCTCTCTCTCCCCTCTCTCTCTCCCCCCTGGCATGTGGACGGCCATCTTCCCCCCGGGTCCTCACATGGTCTTCTTTCTATGTCTGTGTCCTAATCTCTTCTTATAAGGCCCCCAGTCGTGTTGGATTAGCACCGACCCTAATGTCCTCGTTTTAACTTAATTATCTCTTTAGGGACCCCATCTCCAATTACAGTCACATATAGGGGGTTAGAACTTCAATATATGAATGTGAGTGGGGGGGACATAATGCAGCCTATAACACCAACTACTAGAAGCTTTTACTGAGGGCTTCCTAGGTGCCCAGCACTGTGGGCGTCCAGACAAATCCTCATGACCGTTCTGAAAGGGGTCTCTGGACATGCCCATTCTTCAGATGAGTGGGGAGGGGACTGGCTCAACGTGAGTAGCAGAGCTAGGTGTCCTCACCCTGGGCCCTTTCCCCAGGCTGCAGCCACACTCCTCCCAGTGAGTGTGTTCCTTAGGCCCACACTGACCTTTGTGCTTCAGAGAATGACACCGAGTCCCTGGAAGGGATAGGACTGGCCCCAGCCCAAGCAGAGCCTAAACCACCTCCCCTGCCATCCCCCATGTCTGCTGTTCCCCGGGGGTACCCCACCACACACTCCAAACCAATAAAGTTTTCTATTTTGTTTACTTCCACGACTCCCTTCTGCTGAAGCCTCGGTCTCCCCCACCCGTGACACCACCCCCCACCCCTTGGCTCCCTCCTCGGTCTGGGGAAGGAGGATCCGGATTTGCCGCACCCTCGGCTTCCAACCCAACTGAGGCCTGCCACCTAGTGGACACGGGGAGGATCGTCGAGGCAGGCTGCCCAGTGGCGGAAGGAGAGGGGGGGCCCAGAACTGTATCTCAACCTCAGGTTGTGGGGGGTACGGACCACCTTCCAGAACTGGGGCTGAGGGGGCAGAGCCCAGATGCAAGGCTGTGGGGGGCAACAGATAAGGCCTGGGGCTTCAGGAAGGCCCTGTGGGGCAAGGCCTAAGGTAGGGTGAGAAAAACGGGCACCCGACTTGAGCAGAGACAGAGGCCAGAGATCAGTGCTGGTTTCATGCCGCCCAAAGGCGGAGCCCCTGGACAGCAGTAGGCTCCCGAGGCCAGTAACCCTGGGGCCCTGAAGGTATCCCTGCCTCCCCTCCCCTCCCCTTCCCTCCCTTGAGCTTCTGATCCCTCCCTGCCCCTCCCCTCCCTCCACTGACACCTTTGCCCCGTGACTTTGGTCTCTCTGGAGCAGACCTGGCCAGAGGCGGGGGCTGATCCCGGCAGCGGCCATGTTCTCCCTGCCATCCCTGCCTTCCTGGCTCCCCGGCCTCCCCTCCCTCCAGTGGGGCTCCAGCCTCCTAGACTCTGTCCTGCAAGGTGAGTGCCACCTCCCTGTCCCGTGCAGCCCCGCCCCCTCCGGCAGCTCTGGGCAGCTGCAGGGTGGACCCCCCCCCGCCCCCGCCCCCCACCACGTGGGTCTCCCACCACCTCTAACCCTCCAAACCGCCTGCCCTCCCTCCTGCCCCTCAGGCCTCATCGGGGCCAGCGGAGTCTCCGTCCTGAACAGCCTCCTGAAGGTCTACTTCTTTGTGAACTGTGCCAAGTGAGTGCCTGCCAACCCAGCCCACTCCTGGGCCCCCAGCTCTCTCCGGCCTGTGAGGGCAGGGCCGGAGGGAAGGGAACCCTATCCCCAGTGAGCATGTCTGGGGGCACGGGGACCACTGCCCAGGCTGAGGCTGGTGGTTCTGGCCCTGCCCACGTCCATTCTGCCCCGCAGCAACCCTGAGCGGCGGCCAGAAAAGCACCGGCTGCAGGCCCCGTGGGCCTCGCTGGAGACCGTGCACCTGGCAGGGCTGGCCCTGATCCTGACCGTCGTGGGGGCCCGGGTGGCCGCCCTGGTGGTGCTTGAGTTCTCCCTCCGGGCTATCTCCACACTGCTCTCCCTGGGCAAGGTAAGGCTCCCTGAGGTGGTGGGGGGGGGGGGGTGTCATTACCCGAACCCGGGCCCTGATTTTCACCCCAGACCCCCCTGTCTCCTCACCACCTCCTTTCTGTAAGACCGGGACCGGAGGGTGCAGATTGCCCCCTGGGGTTGTGATCGCCAGTGCAGTCCCTACTCCTAGCGAGCTCCTCGGACACCGAGCTCCCCGTGTGCCAGGCCCCGTGCCGGATCCTCTGAGTGCGTATCATCTCACGTATCCACACAGTCAGAGGCGGGTAGAGCTTTGCTGTGATCTCCATTTCACGGACGGGGAAACTAAGGCTCAGAGAGGGTAACTGGCTTGTCGCAGCTCAACAACCAGCTAAAAGTGGAGTCAGGCTCTGAACCCAGGTCTTCAAGGCTCTGAGCCGCAAACCTTCAGCAAGCACATGGGGCCCAAGGAACAATCATGACTGAAATTAAGCAGCAAGAAATGATCCCAGTAGGTAGGGCTCGACCTTGAAGGCAATATCCCTGCTTTTTTTTTTTTTTTCAAGTTTATTTATTTATTTTGAGAGAGAGAGAGAGAGAGAGAGAGAGAGAAAATCCCAAGCAGGCTCCATGCTGTCAGCGCAGACCCCAATGCGGGCCTCGATCTCACGAACCATGAGATCATGACCTGAGCCGAAATCAAGAGTCAGACGCTTAACTGACAGAGCCACCCGGGCACCCCAGGGA
>NW_024412388.1:11488971-11517394 GCF_014898765.1 Herpailurus yagouaroundi
CCTGGCCAGATGTGGGCTATGGGAAGAACCGCCTGGCTGCAGGGCGGAGACGGGGTCGAGGTGGTGGGACAGGGAAGGGCAGTCAGGCAGAGAGCAGCGGGTGCAAAGGCCCTGAGGTGGGAGTGAGTCTGGCATGCTGGGGAGTAGTAAGGAACGGGAGCGAGCCAGAGACGAAACGAGGACACGGCTCAGATCAGGCAGGACGTCCCGTTCCTGTGTTTAGAAGGTCACTAGCTGCCGAGTGGACATGGAGTAGACACTTGACCCACAAGGTCAAGAACAGAAGCCGGGAGCTGGGACTGGGTGGGGCAGCGGGAGTGGGGAGGTGGGTTCGGGTGGGGCTCTACTTAGCAGAAAGAGTCCCTGGGGCTTCCCGACCGATTAGAGGTGGCAGTGGAGGCAGGACAGGGCCTGCAGCTTGGAGCTGGCGTGCCCCCCCTCCCTCCCCTGACTGCAGGCAGAGCGCAGCAGCGGGCAGGCTCGGGGGTAGACAGCGAGGCCTGGTTAGGAAGAAGTGCCTGGTGCCAGCCAGGTGCTCAGAGAGTGGGGGTGAGGGAGGAGGGAGGCAGGGGGCTGCAAGGGGAGGGGAACGCTCACACTGAGGAAGGTCGGGGGCAGCCGGGAGTCCAGGCCCTGTCCCAGGCCGGACCTCAGGTAGGGCGGGCAGGTGGTGACAGGTGCCCTGCCCCCCCAGAGGAGCAGCGGCAGAACCCCGGCCTGCAGAGCCAGGTCCAGACGGTGCTGGTGCGCATGGGCGGCCTCTTCGTGCTGCTGCTGACCGTGGGCAGCTGGCTGGACCTCCTGGGTGTCCTTATGTCCCTGCTGGGCGAGCTCTGGTGCCTGACGAGCGTCCGTACCCTGCTGGACCTTTGCCAGATACAGGTGGGCGCTTCACCGCGTGGGTCCCCCAGACACGGAAGCCCCGCTCCAGACAGCCCGAGGAGCCTCCACAGGCCCGAGTTCAAGAAGGGCTGGGGTGACCTCTCTCGGGGTGGGGGCAGAAGGGGCTGAAATCCCCTCTTTCACCTGGTGTTAAGCCTTGACCCCTGCGTGGGAAGCAGGGCCTGAAGCTCCCCCACCAGAGGATGGGGGAGCTGAGTTGTGTCCTTCTTCTTTTCCTCCCCACCTTCCCCCAGGAGTTTCCATCCCAGAGGCCTTCAGTGTCAGCTCCAAGGCAGCCCCCGCCCCAGCCCTCAGCACCTGGCCAGCCCCAGGGGACAGCCCCCTCTTGACCTGCCTTGGCAAGGACTTGGGGGTCTGTCTCAGGCCCACCCAGGCTCATCTGGAGGTCTTGACCCCAGGACTGCCAGCCCTGCCCCCCACTTGGAGTTCAAGGTGGGCACTGGGGCTCTTGGGAGGGAGAAGAGGGCTCGGGGCTAGAGCTCTCAGAAGGGGGCACTTGGAGGCCACTGAGCGAACCCCTATTTTTCTCAGGACAGAGAACGGATGCAGCGCCCTCAAACCTGCCTTCCTGGTGGGGGGGTTGGGGGAATGGGGGAGAATTGCGTTCTCAGAATGGCTTCTCCTTTACTGGCCTCCCTCGCCCTCTCCATGAACAACAATAAAGATGATTTTCTCAACCTGCGTTAGAATCATGAACACACAGGGGCGCCTGGGTGGCTCAGTCGGTTAAGCGGCCGACTTCAGCTCAGGTCACGATCTCGCGGTCCATGAGTTCGAGCCCTGCGTCGGGCTCTGGGCTGATGGCTCAGAGCCTGGAGCCTGCTTCCGATTCTGTGTCTCCGTCTCTCTCTACCCCTCCCCCGTTCATGCTGTCTCTCTGTCTCAAAAATAAATAAAACGTTAAAAAAAAAATTAAAGAATCATGAACACACAGAGAGGGAAAGAGGCTTTTCTGAGGCCACACAACTCCTCTGGCTGGGGCGGGCCCCGGGGAAACATGCCGGCTGGGTCCCCTGGTGTTGGGGAGTTCAGTACTGAGGTGGCTGAGGAAGCCATGGGGATGTGGTCTAACCTGGACGCGTGGTCTAGCACCCACCTGCGGTCACGGGTGGATGGTGCCCACCTTCCGTCCCATCCTAGGCTGAGAAGCAGCTAAAGGGAGGCTCCGCTAAGACCGTGATGATCCTTGCCATTTCAGCTTCGTTCAGCCTCGTATTTCCTGCAGGGCCCAGCCCGGGGAGGCAACAGACTATCTGGGAAAAGGTTGGGTACCAGCTCCTCTGCTTACTTGCTGTGTGTCCTTGGGGGCTTCGCTGCCACTCTCTGAGCCCGTCAGAAGAAAAATTGCCATGTGTAGGGTGCTGACCATGTGCCAAGCACTATGCCGAGCACTTTTATGATCTCGTTTGGTTCTGACATCAGCCTCAAGAAGCAGGTACTGTTATCCCTTTTTACAGATTCAGAAACAGGCTCAGAGAGGTTATGTAACTTGCTCAAGGTCACTGAGCTAGTTGGTGGCTAAGTCAGGATTTGAATCCAGGTGGCCTGACTCCCAGAGCTCAAGTGCTTTGCATGCCTCCTGCTACCCCCCTCTTGTTGGAAGAACTGGGGCCACGGAAACCAACGAGGTGCACATAAAATATGGCAGGTCCATTCCTGGAAGGTTCTGGAATATGGTTACAGCCACCTTGTGAGCAGGGTAATCTGATGCTCCATCACAGCCATGTTACCCTGGCCCGAGCATCTAGCCCACAGGGCAGTTTCCACAGGGACTGAAGGCCCAGCTCAGGGCCCTTTCCCAGGAGGGGTCCCACAGGGCAAAGGAGACTCCCAGCTTCCAGGCCTCCTGGGGGTTGTGAGGGTCAGATTGTCTAGGACGGGGGGAGGAGACGTCAGGGAGGGGGTGAGGGGAGAAGATTCTCGGAGGATTCCAGGTCCTGGCAAGCCCTGCTTCTCAGCAAAGGCCACCATGGTCACCCAAAGGCTACTGCCTCAGGACAGAGTCTGGGGTAGGATTCTCCGCTCCCCACCCTGGGACACACCTGGGACACACCTGGGACATGGGGCAGGACAGGGTGGTTTCAGCTCATGACAGTCCAAGCCTAATCCCTGACCCTTTGCTCTCTGCCACCCTACCCCCAGATGGGCCTCTCAGCCCCAAAGTAGCTGAGGTGGGGGAAATGCCTGTGGCTGCCCCTCCCCCAATCCAGGACCCAGCCCCCCTCTGCCTGGGAGTGCGTTCAGTTCCCTCTGGGCAGGAAACTTGTCCCAGTCTGGGAGGAAATGGCTCAGTTAGTTGGGCACCCAGCCAGCCCTGGCCACACCCAGAATGGGCACCAGGTTCCAACTCGGGCCTGACGTTTTTGCTGGAAGGTTCTCTGGCCTCTTGGCCCCTAGCACAGCCTGGGACCCGGTGGGGACAGGGCTGGGAGGGGGATTGGATTTGGCAGTCCTTTCCTTTTTATGGACACAGGGACCATTTCCAAACAAAAAAAAATGGGCCACGTGAGTTGGACTAGGATTCTTTTCTTATCTATTAAATTATTTTTATGAAAAAGTCTGACAAGGGTATAAAAATTAGATCACTCTAAGTGAGGCGTTTAGCAAATCTCCATCCCAAACAAAGGGAAAGAGGCCTGAAGTCCAAAGAGCAGAGGAAATCCAGAAGGTATGGTCTGGAATGGGGTATGAAGCTGGGACTTCTCTCAGAGACCGTGAGAGTTCGAATCCTGCGCTCTGACCAGCATTCTTCCGAAGAGGAGGGAGACCGGGGCCCCCAGTCTCTGCTAGAAGGGGGTAGTAGCCTCCCGGGCAGCTTGGATTGGGGTGAACCGGCCTCCCCTCTCCTGAACTCCCACTTCGCCCCTTCTGAGCTATGGCATTGTCCCTTTGGGCATCTTGCATGCCTTACTTACCCTAGTCACTCATTCACAAGTAATTATTGAACATCTGCATGGGGCCAGGCTCTGGCCTGTAGTAACTGTGCCGCAAGGAAAAGTCACTCTGTCGGCGGGAGACTGGGACGAGCTAAGGTGAGTGTATTTGTGATCCACAGCTGTGTTACAAACGGCCCCAAAAGTTAGCAGCTTAAAACAATAGACACTTACTGTCTCGCGCTTTTTTGTGGGTTGGGTCCCACAGGCTGGCTGGGGCCTCTGGCTCAGGGTCTCCTCACAGACCGCAGTCAAGACGTGGGCCAAGGCTCCGGTGACATCGTGAGGCTTGACCGGGGCGGGGGGGGGGGGGTCCACTTCCAAGCTCACTCACGTGGCTGTTGACAGGATTCAGTTTCTTACAGGCTACCGGGCTGGGAGTCTCAGCTCCTCTCTGGCTGTTGGCCAGGGGTCTCCCTTCGTTCCTCGCCATGTGGGCCTCCCCATAGACAGCTCCCAACAGGGGAGCTGGTGTCCCTCAGAGCAAGCCAGTAAGGGACAGAGAGAGAGAGAAAAGACATGCAGGACAGAAGTCACAGTCTTTTTGTAGCCCAGTGTTTTGGGTTTTTTAATTTTTTTTTTAAATTTATTTATTTAAATTTATTTAATTTTTAAAAATTTATTTATTTAAATTTATTTAACATTTTTAAAATTTTTTGAGAGAGAGACAGAGCACAGGCAGGGGAGGGGCAGAGAGAGAGGGAAACACAGAATCCAAAGCAGGATCCAGGCTCCGAGCCGTCAGCACAGAGCCCGATGGAACTCCCGAACCGCGAGCTCGTGACCTGAGCTGAAGTCAGACACTCAACCGACTGAGCCACCCGGGCGCCCCACGTGACTGACATTTTTAAAGGACTCCTCCCCTTGCTGTTTGTAGAATAGCACAGAAACAAGCCAGTTTGGAAGCATGTGAAATTACCCAGGTGAGATGATATTAACCCTGGCGAGAACCCAGGGCTTGAACCAAAATGGTAGCCGTGGAGGTAGTCAGAAGTGGTTGGACATGGATGTATTTCGAAGAGCCCATAGGACTTCCTGATCAATTAGATGTGGGTTTGATAGAATGAGAAGAATCCAGGGCTCTCGGCTTCTCGGCCTGAAGAACTGGGTGAGTGAGATGGGAGGCATCTGGGGCAAAGCAGGCCCTTCACGCAGGTGCGGTTGGCGTTGACGGGAAGGCCAGGTGTTATGATGTGTGTGATGTGGGCTCAGGGAGGCCTAACCGACAAGGAGCTGTTGACACTGAGTCCTGAACGTTCGGGGGGGGGGGGGGGGGGTGGGGGGACGTGGTGCGGCAGCCCAGGTGCTGAGATGCCTGAGGGACTAAAGAAAGGTTCCCCCCCGCCACCGTGGCTGAGCAGAGGGCGCGAGGGAGATGCATCTGGCCCAGGGTCATGGGAGGGCTTGGCATTTTCCTCCCTGGAAGCGGCAGGAGCCCCGGAAGGGCTGGGTGGGGAGCAGCGAGGGGGGGCTCGTGAGGATCACATCCTGCTCTAGCGAGATGGTCTGGCCATCAGGGTGGAGATGGGTTGTAAGGAGTAAGGCAGGGCCAGTCCAATGTTAAGGGCCCCCTTTAGGAAAAAGAATACAAAATTTGCATTGAAGTGGGTAGTGACAGAATGATAAAGAGAAAGCATACCAAATTGCCGGAGGCCTGGAGACTTGGGTGCCTTCTTCTGACATCTCCCTGGGCGGTGTGCCAAGGGCACTGAATGGAAAATGCTTCCTGAGTGCGACCTGGCTACCTCCCTTCCTAGAACACTCTGTAACTCCCAGCAACCCTCACAGGGGCCCCTACCACGGAGAGGCCTACACTCACAGTAAACCCACCTTGGCTAAGAGAGAAGTAGGGAGGCCAGCTGGGGGGAAGAAGGGGTCTCAGGAACTGGGGGTGCTAAGAAAGATGAAGCCAAGGGTGGGGGCTCCCAGTGGGGGTGGGGGCTCAAGCAGGGAGATGGGACCAGTGAGGTGTTTGAGTAGGGGCTCAGCCTTGGCAAGCAGCCAAGGGCCTGGGGCAACCTCGGGGACCCCCAAAGGGACGGACACCAGGATTTCCTCTTCTCTGCCCACAGAAGGGGCTCTGACCTTCAAGGCCAGGGCCAAAGAGGGGCCTTCCCAGCCTGCTGAGCCTCTGGCCCCCTCCATGGAGCCCGTGCTGATTTGCTAAGCAATGGTCTGGCCGTGGGAACCAACCAGCCCAGACAGTGCCAGCTCAGGCCCCCAGACCAGGAGGGGATTAAGACCCAGACGATGTTATCACAGCCAGCTCTGGGAAGCTGGGCCCTGCATGGCCCAAGTGGACATAGGCTTGGGGCCTGAGAGGAGGGGAATTTATGTGGCTATAATGTGGCCCGGTTTGCTCCCCTTTGGTTTTTTTAAGTTTGTTTTTGAGAGAGAGTAAGCTGGGGAGGGGCAGAGAGAGAGAGAGAGGGAGAGAGAGAATCCCAAGCAGGCTCCACACTGTCAGCGTGGAGCCCGATGTGGGGCTCGAACCCATATGCCATGAGATCATGACCTGAGATGAAATCAAGAGTCAGATGCTTACCCTGACTGAGCCCCCTCCCCCGCCGGGTGCCCCTCTCCCCTCCCTTGGTTTTCAAACGTTTTCCCTACACACTGGGCCCATTCAGTAAAGCTGCCTGGAGCCAGGCTACCTGGGTTCAAATGAAGTCCATTTGTCGAGTGGACTGAACAGATGATGGAGGTGGGGCATGTAGCCCAGAGGCTGACCGTGGCCTCTAGTCCACCCTACCCCACCCAGCCAAGGGACTATAACTGAGTCTCAGTCGTGCCCTCCTGGTGTGAAGGATCAGTGAACACATCTGAGTAAGGGGATGGAGAGGCAGGCCCCGATTCAGGCAGCCGAAGCAGGAACCGCAGAAGCCCATCTCAGGGGAGGAAGGGAATGAAGAGGCCCACTTCCCCGTCTTGTCCAGGCAACTGCTTCCGGGTACAGGAAGATGAGCATATGTGCATTTCACTTGCCACGAGCTGTTAATACAGCTGTTCATACGCTGATTCTCTACTGAGGAATTGTAACCCTGTGTTATGCATTTTTCATGCATTATCTGCCCGCCCCCCACCGCCGCCCAGCTTTCAGAACCACCTGGAAGGAATGGTTTTCTCTGTCTCCTCAGGAGAAAACCCAAGGTACAGAAAGATTACGTGACTTGCTCAAGATCACAGAGCTAAGAAGCGGGAGAGCCAAGATCCAAATTCAGATAGGTCTGATTCCAAAGCCCAAGCTCCTAACTGCTTACTACCCATCACTACACTGCTTCACATGTGATTTGTATATGCAGCTACCTGAGACCTCCAACCCCAACTTGTGCATTTTGCAGGAATTGCTGAGTCCTGACATCCCAAGGTCTCTGGGCCAGTGAGGGCTGTGGCACAGGAAAACTTGTCCCTGTTCCTGGATCTAGTTCCAGAGCATATGGACTGTGTGGACCGAGATCTCCGGAGACCAGGCAAGGGTGATGGGAGAATAGCCATTGCTACTTGGTGGTCACTAACTATGGGCCAGGCTCTGGGGGGTACCCTTTCAGTGCCTCCGTCCCCAACAGGTCTGCAAAGGGAAGCATTCCTGTCCCCATTTGAGAGTATCCAGTGCAGGACCTCTGGTTTTTGTTTTGGTTTAATTTTCTTAATGTTTATTTTTGAGAGAGAGAGACAGAGTGTGAGCAGGGGAGGGGCAGAGAGAGAGAGAATCTGAAGCAGGCTCCAGGCTCTGAGCTGTCGGCACAGAGCCTGATGTGGGGCTTGAATTCACGAACCGTGACATCATGACCTGAGCTAAAGTTGGATGTTTAACCGACTGAGCCACTCAGGTGCCCCTGTTTGTTTTTTTTTTTTTTTTAAGATTTCACTTTTGGGGCATCTGCGTGGCTCAGTCGGTTAAGCATCCTACTTCGGCTCAGGTCATGATCTCACGGTTTGTGAGTTCGAGCCCCACGTGGGGCTTGCTGCTGTTAGCACGGAGCTGGCTTCGGATCCTCTGTTCCCCCCTCTCTTTGCCCTCCCCCGGCTTGCACGCTCTCTCTCTGTCTGTCTCTCTCAAAAATAAATAAACACTTATTTATGTTTATTATTTATGTGCTAAAAGCACAGAGCCCAACACGGGGCTTGAACTCACGAACCGTGAGATCATGACCTGAACCGAAGTTGGCCGCTTAGCCAACTGAGCTACCAGATGCCCCAAATAAATAAAACTAAAAAATACATTTTATTTATTTTTTTAAAAATTTTTTTTTTAACATTTATTTATTTTTTTGGGACAGAGAGAGACAGAGCATGAACGGGGGAGGGGCAGAGAGAGAGGGAGACACAGAATCGGAAACAGGCTCCAGGCTCTGAGCCATCAGCCCAGAACCCGACGCAGGGCTCGAACTCACGGACCGCGAGATCGTGACCTGGCTGAAGTCGGACGCTTAACCGACTGCGCCACCCAGGCGCCCCAAAAAATACATTTTATTTTTAAGTAATCTCTGCACCCAGTGTGTAACTCAAACTCATGACCCCACAGGAGTCCTGTGCTCCACGGAATGAGTAAGCCAGGTGCCCCTCCCCTATGTTATAGGTGAGGAAACAAGAGCCTCAGAGAGGGAAGGAGTTTGTCCAAGGTCATAGCCAGCACCAGAATTCTGGGAGTTAAGCTGAAGTCTGACCTCAAAGCCCATGTATTTCCTCCTGCCTCCCCGTCCTTGGAGTGTCCTCCTCTGTTCTCACGGCTGGCCCTTCCTCATCTCAGCCCATATGTCACCCACCCCCCAGAGAGGCCTCCCCTACCCCCACCCGTACCCCTTACTCTGTCGCAGCCCCTTGCTCATTCCATCATGGCACATATCACCATTCTATTATGGTCACCGTGATACAATGGTAGTTATTACATTAATTTGTGTTACATGTTGATCTCCCCCAACTCTCCGTAAGTTCCGTGGGGACAAGGATTAATTATGTCTGACGTGATTCCCTTGGGCTCCTCCACTCGTTGTTAGCACACAGTAGGTGCCCCACCATGTCTGTTGCATCAAAGCCCTCTTCTGTGGGTGCCACGTTGCCCTCTGACTGGGCAGCAAATGTCCGCGCTGCCCTGGGTCTTTCCCCCCAATCTCTCTCCCACCCCCTCCCTGCCACCTGGGGTCTCAGATGCCACAGCCCTAATAAAAGATGGAGGCCCTTTTCTCAATGGCTTGGAAGAGAGCTGGTCCAAGGCTAGCAGGATGGAGACGGGGAGGGAACAGGGCCTCTCTGAGCCTGCGGACAAAGGGCGTGTGTTCCCATCCAATGCACTTCCTGGGTTTCCGTTGCAGGAAGCTTGGCACCTGCCAAGGTGACACTGACACCATCCGGGCTGCTGGTGTGGGACAGCCTTAACCAGGACACTCCTCTCCACGCGGGAGCAGAGACGGAGGTGGCACGGGTGGCCGGGGGTGCTGGACAGCAGGTAGGTGGTGGCAGCTGGACCTCCGCATGTCCCTTCGACCTTCCCCCTTCCCCAGCCAGTCTTAACCCAGAGCAGATGTGCAGAGGTCTGGGCCCCAGATGGAGTTGGTGTGACTTTGGACGAGGCCCCAGCTCAACCCTTCGGTGCCTTATTGTCCCGTGCAGGGGGCACAGTGAGGTGGCTCAGGGCATATGAAAATGAGGGACGGTGGCCCCATTTTTATCTGTTTTAAATAAGCTTCTGGGTCACAAAACGCTGGAAAAGGGGGTTCTAGGGCCCAAACTATCTGCAAACCCCTGGATCACACCTTCCTCTGTAAGGTCCTTCCCATCTCTGGCAGTCAGCAGCCCCCTCCTTCCTCCTGGGGAAGACTGCTCCAAGAAGTGCTGCAGGGAGGGGGCGGGGGGGGGGGGGGAATGAGCCTGACCCAGGCCCCAGGCAGCCTGGAGTCTAAGTCCCCTCCGCCCTCAAGCCTCCACTTCTGCATCTGTGAGGGCCGGAGGTGCACAGGGGCCACAGGCCCAGCACAGCCGTGTGTGCACCCAGGGGCACTGGCTGGTTCGGATTTGAACCCAGCTCTGCCACTCGCCCCTCGTGTGGACTCGCACCTCTCGGAGCCTCGGTCTCCTCAACGGTGAAGCGGAAAGAACCAGCCCTGCCGCACGGGGCCGTCCTGGAGATTCAGTGGAAAGGTCTGTAGGTGGGGCGCCTGCAGATGTCGACGTCAGTAGCTCCTACGATGTTGTTATTGCAACGTGGCTGAGACGGTCCATAAAAGGGGATGACAAAAGTGGGTGAGGGACTTAGAGAGGCTGGGAGGAGGAAGAGGAGGAGAGGTGAGGGATCCAAGTACCCCCTCACGACCCCCCTGCGCTTGAGCCCCTCCCTCGGGAGCAACACCAGAGCCATCCTGGCCAGCGCGACTGTAACTTGGGCCACAGGGGAAAGCCAGAGGCTGCCTGGCCTCTTCCCCCCAGATGCCGCTGGGTCCAGCACTCCTCTGGCCTCAGCTGCTGTGGCTTTAATCAAAAGAACAATCTGCCTCTGAATCAGACCCAGATTCCTTTTCCCAGCAATGTTCCCCCGAGGCCTCCAGGGACCCAGGCGGCCCATCCAGGCTCTATCTCCTGTCCCAGGGCCCAGGCTCTGTTTACTCCTCCCCTCTCCAAATTCTATCTACTTTGGCTTGGAGGAGGGGGTGGGGGGAGTGCAGGAGGTGGGAGAGAGTCAGAGACTGGAACCGGAGTGGCAAACCAGGTGACCTGATTGCTGGCTGGGCCCTGCCTAGCCGGCTTCCTGAAGGGGCCTCTGCCCCAGGGGCGGGGGACACTGGGACCCAAGGGCTTACAGATCCCCACAAGCAGTGATGACAGCAAACTGAGATGACCTGTTCCCCTGGACATCTGAGACACCCACCCAGGGTCACCCCCTAGAAAAGCCCCAAGCCCAGTATATACTGACCACTGGCTACCCCGGTGCTTCTCACCATCATTATCCTCTTTTATCCTCAGGCTGACCCCAGGCAGCCAGCACTCCCATTTTACAGACAAGAGACGGAGGCTCCAGGAGGCGGAGTGACTGCCCAGGGTCACTGGGTTAGTGAATGGCCTTGGAACCCAGGTCCACCTGACTCTTAGGACCCTAGGAGAGCTGAGGCCAAACTCCGACGTAAGTACCCCCCACCCCCCTTCCACCCGACCGGGCAGGTGGGGCCGCCAACCCAGGTGACCTAGGGAAGGGGGAGGGGGCAAGGACCCCGGAGGGCGCGCAAAGGGAGGGGAGTGGGCAGCGGGGGAGGCCTCCCACCCCGGGACTGGGCCTTGGAGCCGGGAGGAGGGGTCGAGGGAACAAAGGGCGGGCGGCGGGGGCGGCGCGGGGCGAGGCCGGGCAGGTGGGGGGGCAGGTAGGGGCCGCTTCCGCCGGCGGGAACCCCGGGCCCCCTCCCCCTGAGCTTCACCTTTTATGGTAAGGCGGCCGGGGCGGCGGGGCGGAGGGAGCCGAGGGGCGGGGAGGGCGGAGGGGGCGGGAGGCGCCGCGCCGCTCCCGGCTCTGCTCACTCGGGCGTCGGACCGGAGCCGCTGGGGGCGCGGGCGACGCAGGTAAGCGGGGCGAGGGGGGATCCTGTCCTTCCGTCCCAGCCCCGGCCGCACACAGGTGACAGCGCGGGCTGCCCCTGGCCGGAGCCCTCCCCCCCTCCACGTTCCCCTCCCCCCGGGGTCGGGACCCCAGCCCCGGCGCTCCGGGGAGGGGGGGGCGGGGGGCCGCCTCCCGTCCCAGCCCCCGGTCTCTGTCCCCGGAGCCGGGGGAGGACCGGTGTCCCTGCCCGGGAGCAGGGGCGCCAGGGGAAGAGGTGGGCAGGGCGGAAGCTCCCGCACAAAGAGGACAGCGTCCCGCACATGGATCGAATTAAAGTCCCCGGCGGCGCCCCACCGTGACCCGGCCGGTCGCCCAGCTTGGCTGCCTGCGGGAGGGCGCCGGGTTTCCGGAGCTCGGGGGAGCTCCGGGCCCCTTTACCCAGCCCGGGTCAGGCGAGGGGAGAGGAGGGGCCCCAGGGCCGCCCCTCTCTGGACCTCAAATCCCTGGGGGGGGGGGGGCGGGGAAGGGGTGTGCCGTGGGGGCGTCTTGGCGTGGATCCCCCTCCAGCCCATCCCCGAGGACCCCGGGAAGAGCCTGGGCAGTGCCCAGGTTCCTGCTCTTAACGACGGAGGCCAAGTCCGGTCCTCCCAGGCCCCCCAAGCCAGCCCAGCGGCTGGGGGCTTCTCCTCATCAGGAGCTTGGATAACCAGCTGGCTCTTGGCACTTACCTAGTACCGAGATCTCCCGCACCTTCTCTCCTTGTGCCCTGTCTGCCAACCACCTTTCAGGACAGACCTTTTTAATTCTCACTTGGTGAAAAAACTGAGGCCCAGAGAGGGTCAGTGACCTGCTCAGGGTCACCCAGCAGGAAAGAGGTGGGGCCCGGTGTGAATCCAGCTCCGTGTGCTTCCTTGGCTTCCCTGAGGTAGGAGAGGGGGAAGGGGAGCCTCTACCCAAGGCTGCGGGGTCCTCGGCGGTGGGGGTGGGCACCGTCTCATTGCCACCACCCCCCAACCCCACAAATCTAATTCTGAACCAAGCATAGATTGCTTGGTCAAAGTATTAAAGAACAAAGCTTACAGGTGGTTCCAGAGTTTTTCGGAGGGGGTTTGAAGGAGTAGGAAGGAAGGGAAGGAGGGGGGCACTACCGGGAGGCTCTCCAGCTCAGGCAGCCTGTCCCCTGCCCTGGGCTGCAGCCTAAAGCCCGGCTGGGTGGCTGGCTGGCTGGATCTCAGCCTCCTTCCTTCCCCTTGACAGGAAATGACTTTCTTTCCCTTTGTTCCCACTTTCTCCGCTTACCCAACTGGATCTCAGATTCGCCCTCTGCGGGAGGAAGGATGGGGGAGGAGGGTCCCCTGGGTGCGGCTGGCCAGTAGCCCCACAGGGAGCTTTCTCACACATACACCCCCCCCCCCCCCCCGCTCTGGGGTGACCTGGGGGCAGTGGGACCAGAGGGAGGCCTAGGCTCCCTCTCCTAGCAGCCCTGGGCCTGACTGACAGGCTTTTGAAAATCCCAGCTCGACCCCTTCCCCCGACCCCTTCCCCCCCGGGGCCCCAAAGAAGTCCCTGCCGGGAACCGCAGGGAGGGGTGGGGGTGGGGGGGGTGGAACTGCCCAGCTGTGAACATCTGGCCTCCCAACTAGGACGTTTGCCTTGGATGTTTTCCGAGAAACCCACAGATCTGACTTCCCAGAGGAGTGGGCTGGGGCGGAGTGGGGGTCAGAGCAGGGTGGGAGGGAGGCGGAGGGGGCATCCACAGCATTCTGTCTGGGGATGAGCCCAGAATGACTGACCACAGGATAATAGATCTGGACTGGGCCACTCTGGGGTGAGAACAGGCTGAGGATTTGGAGGCCCCCGTACCATCCAGGGAAGGAAAAAGTGTGGCATCTCAGGTCCAAGGACACCCTGGGACTCGGGTCAAATGGTGCTCATTTAGAATTCTGCATCTGCCGAGACGGCCTAGAAAAATCACTTAACCTCTCGGGGCCTCACGTGGCACTACCTGTAAAGTGGGGGCGTAACGGGCTGTTTTGCGACTCAGGTGCGTTTTGAGACTCAGAAAGCTTGTACCGCGGTGCCTGGCACACAGCAAGTGCCATTGTTGTTGTTTCTTGGATGTAAATCTCTGAAAACCGCTTACAAAAATAGACTCTTAAACTCGTAACAAAGTGTAAAGGCAAAGGATAAAACCATATGGTTTTTTTTTTTTTAAATTTTTTTTGACGTTTATTTATTTTTGAGACTGAAAGAGAGACAGAGCATGAACGGGGGAGGGTCAGAGAGAGAGGGAGACACAGACTCCGAAGCAGGCTCCAGGCTCTGAGCTGTCAGCACAGAGCCCGACACGGGGCTCGAACTCACGGACCGCGAGATCATGACCTGAGCCGAAGTCGGATGCTCAACCGACTGAGCCACCCAGGCGCCCCAAAACCATATGGTTTTATATCACTAGGACAGCTCACATAAGTCTATACACTTCCAGACATCACTTCCAGAACAAGAAACAAAAGGACAGTACTTTTCTTTATTTGTTTTTTAAGTGTATGTATTTATTTTGAGAAAATGAGGGAGAGAGAGAATCCCAAGCAGGCTCCACACTGTCAGTGCAGAGCCTGATGTGGGGCTCAGACTCACGGGACCGTGAGATCATGACCTGAGCCGAAACCAAGAATCATATGCTTAATCGACTGAGCCACCCAGGGGCCCCCAAAGGAAAGTACTTTTGAAGAACTTTTAAAGCTCTCTTCCTATGTTGGGTTCCTTATTCAGAACGGATATTTTTATTAATCAGACTGAGCTATATGTTTTAACCAAACGTGTAAACCAATTTAAGAGGAACTGAGGGGCGTGTATTGTGTTTGCTCCTGTCATTCCTTCAGTCACCAAGAGAGACCCAGGTGGCCAGTGGCTTTGAGATACAGAGGGGGCCTTGTGAGTGGCCACTCGGGCTCCAAGTCTGTCATTAGGGTCCCTCGGGGCCCTCAGCCCCACTTCTTGAGATTCACTCTCTGGGTCTCTGTTAACTCTCCTCTCCATGGCTCTCTCAATGGCTTTGAGGCCATGTCAGAGTGGCTCAGCCACAGAGTGAGTTAGAAAGAAGGGCGCTTTTCATCCCTGGGAGCCCAGTGAGGAGTCCTCCTGGCTGAATGTGGTCACTTGCCTTCCCCCCACCCGCATGGCCCCCCTCAGCCTTGGCCCTGGAGGTTACTGTTTGCAGGCACAACCTGGGAGATGGAAAATGGGGCCCTTGACATCAGGAATGCCGCTCTGCTCCCAGATTCATGCTCTGATGCCCACTCTGGACTTGGGTCACAAAGATTGCGGGCATAGCTGAAGTCACATGCAGTCACTTGGGGAGTAGGAGCAGACATGGTGACCGTGAGCCAGTATGTCCTATGATGGGCTGTCATCACCCTGAGGAAGCAGACAGCTGCCCCAGGGAGAGGGTCAGGAATTAGGGGAGGTTTCGTGGAGAGGTGATGTCTGAGCTGAAAAAACTGACGCTCACCCCGGGGTAGGGGCAGGGGAGGAAAACCAGGGGGTGGAAACACGCCAAGGCAGGTAAGAGAGAAAGTTGAGCAAAGGTGAATGGTCCAGGGTGGTCAAAAAAGAAGTTGAAGCCAGAGGAATTTGCTAGTAGGAGCCATGGAAGGCTTTTGAGTAACAGGGAGACAGAGTTATGGTCTAGGAAGATCAAGGCAGGAGGCAGGAATGGAGACCACTGGGGCTCCCACCCCTGCCTGAACCAGGGCCTGGTTTTGGAGATGGGACAGAGTGAGAGAGTGACGATAGAATCAAGACTTGATTGGACACAGAGGTTGACACAGAGAGAAGGATGCGGGCTTGTGGGCTGGGCTGGGAGAGGGGTGGCAGGGCCGAGTGGCCAAGAGCCTGGGCCCTGCGTCCAAATCCCAGCTCCGCTGCTGTGTGACCCCGAACAGGTGACTTTACCTCTCTGAACCTTTGTTTCCTCATCTGTCAGGATAGTCACGGTGCCTCTCCCCCAACAGTTGGGAGGATTTAGAAGTGAGGGGGCAGAAAGTGCTTACGGCAGCGCGGGCCGGGTAGGTCTTGATCAACAGCAGCTCTGATTGTTTTCCTGTCCCCTTCTGCCTCCTGGAACCCACCCCTGTGCTCTGACAGTTGACGCTGTCTCCCTCCCCCAGCAGAGCTGGCCTGGACCCCCGGAACTTCCTCCCTCCCAGGAGAATTGGATCCCAGGGGAGGGAGGTAACTGGGGTGTGGCCCAGTGGCAGGCCGGGCCCTGGGCTGGGACCAGCACCGGGGGTGAGGAGCCAGAGGGCCGGCAGGAGCCTCGCACTTGAGGAAAATTAATCATTTGTGAGGTGAGCAGGGCAGGGCTGCCCTTTGCTCCCCCAGGTGTGTAGGTTGGCGGGGGAGGGGCGGTCAGGACCGTTGGGTCCCATCCCTGCGGCCAAGTCACCTGGTGGACGCCCACCCTCCCCCCAAAGGACGTCCCCAGGCCCTTTGTCTCCGGTGGGGCTGGCCCGGGCCGCTGGCACAGTAGAGCGGCTGCTCCTGTCTTGTCAGGAGAAGGGAGGCTCGATGCCCTGGGGATGTCTGTCTGTCCAGGTGGAGCACATCCCTGTGCCCTAAGCCCTGCCCAAGCCTGTGCCCCGCTCTGTCCCCAGCACCACCAGGAGCGGAGACGATGGCCTCGAAGCCTGAGAAGAGGGTCGCCTCGTCTGTCTTCATTACACTGGCACCCCCGCGTCGGGATGAGGCTGTGGCCGAGGAAGTGAGGCGGGCAGCTTGCGAGGCCCGGCCTGGCCGCTCCCGGGAGCCCCCTGCTCCCACCAAGGCACCCGGGGCTGGCTCGGCAGGGAGGCCCAGCCTTTGGACTCCACCTGCCAAGGCCGCAGCCCCAGGGCCAGCTGTACCATCTCAGCTCTCCAATGGAGGTAAGAGGGTGATGGGGCTGGGCAGAAGGTTGGCTCAGAGGCAGCACTGAGGTGGGGAGGAAGGGGCCGACTCTGACGTTATTCATTCATTCATTCATTCATTCATTCATTCATTCATCAAGCACCTACTATGTGCCAGGCAGACGCAAACCCACCTGCCTAGGTTTGAATCCTGGCTCTTCTCTGTTCCTCAGTTTCCTAATCTATAAAGTGGGCGTAATGATAGTACCTTCCTCAGAGGGTTGTTGTGAGGAATGGAAGAAGTAAAACATACGTTGAGGCCAGCGCCTGCCATGTAGAAAGTGTTAAATATGTTACCTGCTGTTACTTTTCTGGGCCAGGCACTGGGGACAAGTAAAGGAAGACAAGGCTTTCAGCCTACAGGAAACTTAAATCTTAGCGGGGGAAACAGATGACAAAATTATATGTTGGGGAGACACAAGTGCTGTACGGAAATAAAACACGGTGAAGAGGTGCGGAGTACAACTTTTTATGGGGTAGTCAGGATGGCTTCTCCAAGGAGGTGACATTTCAGCTCTGATAAGACCTGAATGACAGGATAGAGCTGGCCCGTGGGAACAGCAAGTGCAAAGGCCCTGCGGCAGGAATGCATCGGGCGTGTCGGAGGACCTCAGAGGGGGTTTTATTCTCTCGCGGGCTCTGCCACTCACGTGCTGTGTGGTCTTACGCAAGCTGTTTCTTTGCTTGGGTCCCTGCTCTGGAAAGTGGAAATTTGGTCGTGTATATGACACACCCATCACAGAACGGATCTGCGTCATAAATGGCTTTTCTTTACCTTGTGCCTGGCTCTGCTGCCGTGGTGACAGAGAGCCTTCCGGTCCTCTCTCCCTGCCACTCCGTGGAGTCTCAGCTGTTGGTTGGGTAGAAACAAGGAAGAAGGACAATCCAGGGGCCTGGGGCAGGGGGATGTCTTGACTAATGGGACACCAGGTGGAATCGGGAAGCAAAGAGACATCAAGGACAACCCTCCGGAGGCCCCCCCTGGGACCTGCTGTCCCCGAGCAAGGCTAGGACAGCCCTGTGCGTCCATCACCACACAAACCACCTAAAGACCAGTAGAACTGCCAATTCCAGGTGGCCAGAAAGGGGCAGGAGAAAGGGCCACGCGTATACACGTGTGGGAATGCACGGACGTTCGTGCAACATGCCTCTTCATACGACCCAACCTTGTGAACCGATCTTTCCTTGCTAACCACACATCACAAGAACACAGCCTCTTCCAGGTGCTTCCATGTAGAACCAGGACCACGATGACTGGAATTCACACATCAGGACAGGTGATCCAGTTGAAGAAACTTACGTCCCTTCTGCATAGGAGAGGGAGTCCAGGAAACATAGTTTAGATGCCCAGACGCCAACGTTTCCGGGACATTTTCATGGGTCATCGGATCCTGGGATGGGTGGATTTTGTGGCAACAAAACCAGAGCCTGGGAGGGGTGCCTAGCAGCGGCCGGCCCGCCGTTTTGCTTGCCAAACTGGCAAACGGGCAGAGCGCGGGGAATCTTGGGGTTCGGCCTCACTTGAGTGAGACAGGTTCTAGGTGAGCAGCTTGGTCATGAGTCTGGTCTGAGCACAGAACACAAAGCGGGAGCCATCTCTGCTGCAGGCTGTCCCCTGATGCCCCATCCAGTACTTGTCCCCTGGGCAATCCACACACGTCTCTTTGGCCCTTTCATCCTGGCAGTGGTCCCCACTCCCCTCTAGATGTTCGCGTGCACTTACACGGATGCACCAGCTCACAGTCAGAAGTCAGTTTTTCTCGGCTTCTCTTTAAATTTTTTTTTTCAACGTTTTTTATTTTTATTTTTGGGACAGAGAGAGACAGAGCATGAACAGGGGAGGGGCAGAGAGAGAGGGAGACACAGAATCGGAAACAGGCTCCAGGCTCCGAGCCATCAGCCCAGAGCCTGATGCGGGGCTCGTACTCACGGACCGCGAGATCGTGACCTGGCTGAAGTCGGATGCTTAACCGACTGCGCCACCCAGGCACCCCTCGGCTTCTCTTAAAAAGCTGCTTCTCCTCTTCCTGCTCATGGCCACTCGAACAGAATCGCCCGGGGTCCTCTGCACACCCGCCTGGTGGCCTCATTCCTATCCTGTCTTGAATTCCTATCCTGGCTGGGGACAGAAGGCAGGTCCCAGGAGAGGCCTGAGCGTGCCTCTGCCTCTCCGTGATCCGGTTCCTGACTCACTTGAGCTCATCTGGAGCAAGGCTCTCACACTGGAGCAGCCTCAGCTCCATGAGGGGCTTGTTCAAACAGAGCCGGCTCGGCCCCACCCCGGGTGTTTCTGATTCAGCAGGTCTGCGGTGGGGCCAGAGAATTTGCATTTCTTACACATATCCAGGTAATGCTGATGCTTCCGTGGGGGGACCACACTTGAGAACTGTTGTTCTAGCCCAAAGGCAGTAAGCAGGAGAAGCTTGGGGAGTAGAAGACTGGTTTGTTTTCTTTCTTTCTTTCTTTCTTTCTTTCTTTCTTTCTTTCTTTCTTTCGAGAGACAGAGAGAGAGAGAGACAGAGAGAGAGAGCTAGGGAGGAACAGAGAGAGAGAGAATCCCAAGCAGACTCTGCACTGTAAGCACAGAGCCAGATGAGGGGCTCAAACTCATGAACCATGAGATCATGACCTGAGCCGAAATCAAGAGTCAGACACTTAACCGACTGAGCCCCCCAGGTGCCTTTGAAAGACTAATTTTCAAAGTGTGGCCTTTGTGGGGCGCCTGGGAGGCTCAGTCAGTTAAACATCTGACTCTTGGTTTCGGCTCAGGTCAGGATCCCATGGTTTGTGAGTTCGAACCCCGTGTCTGGCTCTGTGCTGAGAGCACGGAGCCTGCTTGGGGTTCTGTCTCTCTCTCCCTCTCTCTCTACCCCTCTGCCACTTGTGCTGTCTCTGTTTCTCCCAAAATAAATAAACTTAGACAAAAAATGAAGTGTGGCCTTTGAACCAGCAGCTTCACCTGGGAACTTTTCAAAAATGTAAATTATCAGGCACTTCCCCCCAAGCCTGCTGAGTCAGAAGCTCTGGGGGTGGGGCTCACCATCTGCCTTTGAGCAAGCCCCCAGATGATTCTGTGGCTTACTCACAGGTCTAGAATAATCTTCCCATCTGTACAGTCCCTCAGTCCTTGGGAGAAAGCAGAAGGGGCTCATTATCTTTCTCGAATGGACGAGAAACCCGAAGCCCAGAGAGGTGCCCCCGTGAATCAGCAGGGAATGGGACAGAGCCCAGGTCTTTAGGGGGCAGGGCCTCAGGCGCTTTCCATCTGCTTTCCATGGGTGTGAAGGGAGTCTGACCTTGTGAGGCCTGGCCTGCCTTGTGCCCCAGACATAGGAGGGGGACGGAGGGCAGAGGCGGACCAGACTCCGTGCCCTCTCTCCCTGGGGCACTAAGAATAGTGCTGTCCCTGCACATGGCAGCCAACAGAGGATTTTCAGGGCCTGACCCCCAGTCGCCTCCTCCAGGGAAGCTGGGCAGTGCCTCGACAGGACAGCATGGAGGGGTGGAGGTCACCCCCACAGAATAGTGAGCATTCCTGGACAGAGCAGAGCCTGGGGCTGAGGCACGAACTGGGTGAGACCCAGCCCTCCTCCTCCTCCCTGTGCAGAGCCCTGGGATCCAGGCCCCCCCCCCTGCCCCCCACCGCGTGGGCCTCAGCCTTCCCTGCAGGCATTAAGCTGTGCTAACCTTGAACATGACTTCATGCCGGGGTGCTTTTCTTGGGTTTGTACTAGCGTTTGCTATTGGGTTCTTTTTTTTTTTAATGAAATTTTCGAACATACACAGAATAGAGCAGCTAGAGGAATCCTGCTTATCCTGGATCCAGTATCAACAGTTGATAAGATTTTGCCACATTTGTATCGTCTATTCCATTTCTGTGTTCTTTTTTACTTTTCTTTTGTGATTTATTTTTTTTATTATTTTTCTAAATGTTATTTCAATCCAAGTTAGTTAACATATAGCGTAACAATGGTTTCAGGAGTAGAATCCCAGTAAGTCCCCCCCTTAATGCCCATCCCCCATTTAGCCCATTCCCCCCCACCACCCACCTCCCCCTCCAGCAACCCTCAGTTTGTTCTCTGTATTTGTCTCCCATGGTTTGGAGCACCTGGGTGGCTCAGTCGGTTGAGCATCTGACTTAAGCTCAGGTCACGATCTTGTAGTTTGTGAGTTCAAGCCCCACATCGGCCTCGCTGATGTCAGCACAGAGCTCGCTTCGGATCCTCTGTCCCCCCCTCTCTCTGCACCTCCCCCACTTGTGCTCTCTCTCGAAAGTAAATACACATTAAAACATTTTAGGAAAAAGGAAGGGTCTCTTATGATTTGCCTCCCTCTATGTTTTTATCTTATTTTTCCTTCCCTTCCCCTATGTTCATCTATTGTGTTTCTTAAATGCCGCATGAGTGAAATCATATGGTATTTGTCTTTCTCTGACTCACTTTTATCGTTTAGCCTGACACATTCTAGTTCCATCCACGTTGTTGCAAATGGCAAGATTTCATTCTTTTTCATCCCCAAGTAATATTCCATTGTGTGTGCGTGTGTGTGTGTGTGTGTGTGTGTGTGTGTGTGTGTGTGTGTATACACACCACATCTTCTTTCTCCGTTCATCCGTCGATGGATATTTGGACTCCTTCCATAATTTGGCTAGCGTTGATAGCTTTTGTGAAGTAATTTAAAGGAAACCCCAGTAACTGGGTCGTTTCAGCACCGCATTCTTCAGGGTGCATGTCCAAAGATGGCCATTATCTAATGCTCTCTCCACTCTTAATTTTCCCTGACATGCCATAAAAATACTTTTCAAGTGTTGGAATATAGCAGAACGAAAGGTTTGCTGTCTTTTCTTGTATACCGTTTACTGTGTATTTGTGTTGTATCTTGTGTCTATTTCTTGCATATTCAGTAGAATAGTTCACTCTTCCTTATCTACAAAATGAGAATTCATGAGATGATTTATCTTTTGAATCAAGATCCAAAAAAGGTCTGTGTCAGCACTAGCCAATGAAAATATAAAGCAGGTCACCAATGCAGGCCTCCTATTTTGAAATGTTCTATGGGGCACCTGGGTGGCTCAGTCGGTTGAGCATCTGACTTCGGCTCAGGTCATGATCTCGCGGTCTGTGAGTTCGGATTCTGTGTCTCCCTCTCTGTCTCTGACCCTCCCCTTCTCGCACTCTCTCTCTTTCTCTCTCTAAAAATAAGTAGACATTAAAAATATTAAAAAATAGGGGCGCCTGGGTGGCGCAGTCGGTTAAGCGTCCGACTTCAGCCAGGTCACGATCTCGCGGTCCGTGGGTTCGAGCCCCGCGTCGGGTTCTGGGCTGATGGCTCAGAGCCTGGAGCCTGTTTCCGATTCTGTGTCTCCCTCTCTCTCTGCCCCTCCCCCGTTCATGCTCTGTCTCTCTCTGTCCCAAAAATAAAAAAAAAGTTGAAAAAAAAATTTAAAAAAATATTAAAAAATAAATTAAAATAATGTTCTAGTATCCACATGGAAAAAAAGTAAAAAGGAATAAGGGATGCTAATTTTTTATACATTTTTAAAATGTTTTTATTTACTTTTGAGAGAGAGAGAGCGAGTGGGAAAGGGGCAGAGAGAGAGGGAGACACAGAATCCAAAGCAGGCTCCAGGCTCAGAGCTGTCAACACAGAGCCCGACGCGGGGCCTGAACCCACAAACTGTGAGATCACGAGCTGAGCTGAAGTCGGACGTTTAACCGACGGAGCCACCCCGGCACCCTTGTTCTGGAGGGTTCTGACAGGTGCTGTTTTTGGAGCCTGCGCCATTTTACCTGTCCCACCTCACTTAACCCTCACAACAGCCCGCAAAGATTGATAGCCATTTTTCAACTAAGCAAACAGATCCAGAGAGATTGCGTCTCTTGCCTAAGGACCCACAGCAAGTCAGTGGCAGAGCCCGAGGCAGAACCCAGGTCTCGGTGACCCTGGACCTGAGCTCTTAGCCCCTCACGCTGCATGGCCTTCTGGGAAAGTGGACACCTCTTCTGTCCACCTGCAGAGAGAGACTCCCTCCAAGCCTCTCTCCCCTTTTGGTTGCAGGGTGTTCTCCCCCTCCTCCTACCCTGGATGGCGAGGACGCACTCCCGGACCTGGACCTCCTCCCACCTCCGCCGCCGTCCCCTGATGAGGAGCCCCCTGCCCCGACGGGGGCCTCCCTCATTTCGGACTTAGAGCAGCTGCACCTGCCCCCACCCCCACCCCCACCCCCACCACAGGTACTGCCGACCCCCCAGACAGAGCCCCGGGGGCCGAGGGAGGGTGAGGGCTAGTCTGCGCCTTTCAGGGACTTAAGCCTGGAGGTTGCTCCTGCTTGAGGGCCATCCCTCTTCGAAGCTTTCAAGCTGCTAAAAATTGGTCATGTTTTTCAAGGTCCCTGGAGAAGGGGCTCCCCACCCTCTTTCCGCTCGAGCACCCCTTTCAGCTCTGAGAAGATATTTTTAATCCTCTGCCCTTAACAGAGGCCGTTGTAGAAATGGGAGGGATTCCAGGCCAAGGAAAAACAATTCCAGGCGATTCCTCAGAAGGAAGTAGTTTTGGGCCCCGGTGGTACCTTCCTACTGAGTGACGTTAGGTCGCTTGCTTCTCTGCGCCTTGGTTCCCTCCTCTGAGCAGTGGGGCTAATTGTGCCCAGTGCCACCAGAGGAGGAGCAGAGCTGAGAGGCCCGTGTGCGGTCCCACTGGATGTCACCTCTCCTGCCCTCCCTTCCATGTCCCCACAGTCCCTGGAAGAGAGGCCTCCACTCCAGCCTCGGCCCAGTCCCCCCAGGCCCTCGGAAGAGCTGCCGCCTCCCCCAGAAGAGCCTGTTGGCTTCCACGAGAGAGAGGCATCCACAGGTACAGGCTCAGGCGTGGAAGGCTTCTGGGTGGTTCCCGGGGGCCCTCACTGCACAAGCATGAGCTTCCAGGTGGGAAAGTAGGAGAACTCACGGTTCAGTGATGGGCCTTAGAACCGTACATCGATTTTATTTTTACTGCCTTAACTTTTTTCCTTTATAACTGAAATCCATTTAAATATTGATCAGCAAGGGGCACCTGAGTGGTTCAGTCGGTTAAGCGTCTGACTCTTGGTTTTGGCTCAGGTCACGATCTCACGGTTCCTGAGTTCAAGGCCTGCCGTCGGGCTCCGTACTGACAGTGCGGAGCCTGCTTGGGATTCTCTCTCCCTCTCTCTCTGCTGCTCCTCTACTCACTCACTCTTCCTCTCTCTCTCTCTCTCTCTCAAAATAAAAAAATAAACTTTTAAGTAAATAAATAAATAGGGGCAGCTGGGTGGTGCAGTTGATTGAGTGTCTGACTTCGGCTCAGGTCATGGTCTCACGGTTTGTGGGTTTGAGCCCCACATCGGGCTCTCTGCCGGCCGCATGGAGCCTGCTTCAGATCCCCTGTCCCCTTGTCTCTCTGCCCCTCCCCCGCACATGCTCGTTCTCTCTCTCTCAAAAATAAACATTTAAAAATAAATAAGCGGGGCGCCTGGGTGGCGCAGTCGGTTAAGCGTCCGACTTCAGCCAGGTCACGATCTCGCGGTCCGTGAGTTCGAGCCCCGCGTGGGGCTCTGGGCTGATGGCTCGGAGCCTGGAGCCTGTTTCCGATTCTGTGTCTCCCTCTCTCTCTGCCCCTCCCCCGTTCATGCTCTGTCTCTCTCTGTCCCAAAAATAAATAAACGTTGAAAAAAAAATCATTAAAAAAAAATAAATAAGCAAATAAATAAATATTGCTCTGCAAAATGTGCTGTGATAGCAGAATGGCTTGAATTTTTTCACCGTTTAGTTTTTTGAACACACGATGTTCTCACGTAGACAAAACAAGAAGCATGAAAAGGTACACCGTGAAAAGCCTCCCCTTTGCCCCCATCCCTGTATCACCCAGTTTCCTACCAGACCGACAGCCTCTGTTGTCAATGTGTCGCATGTCCTCCCCGAGATAGGTTATGCATACGCAAGCAAATACAAGTACGTGTCCCCCCCTCCAACCCTGCCCATTTTTCCACAAATAGCAGCAAACTCTGGGCTGTTCTGCTCTTGGCTTTCTTTCCTTCCAGCATCTTAGAGCTCGTTCCACATCAGAACAGAAAGTGGGTCCTTTTTTACAGGTGCATAGTATTCTTTCCCAGGGCCCTGCCGTATGCATTCGACCAGTCGCCTGCAGATGGGCACTTAGGTGGTTTCTTGCTGTGACAGATAAGGCTGAGACGAATTGCCCTGCACGTAGGTCATTTTGCCTGTGTGTAGGTTTGTGAGAGAATTTCTGGGAGGGGAGATACTGTGGGCAAAGGGTAGGTGCATTCATTAACTTTGATCTTTTTGCGAAATTGTCCTTTGAGGTCCTCCCCATCTGCTACCCGGTGAGGGCGTGACTGCCCGCAGCCTCCTTGGCCCCATGTGTTACCCATTTAATTAGCAGCTATTAAGTGCTTACCATGCACCAAAAGCCTTCTCTACCCCGAGGTTATGAAATAAATTCTCTGGTTTCTTCTAGTCCTGTGGTTTCATTTTTCACACTTAGATCTCTGATACGTTTGGAATTGTCTGGGTATATATGTATCACGGTGGACCCTCCTTTAAATTTTTGCAGATGGCAACCCGTTTGTCCTGACAGTGTTCTTCTTTTTTTAATGTTTATTTATTTTTAAATTTTTTTTTAACGTTTATTTATTTTTGAGACAGAGACAGAGCATGAACAGGGGAGGGTGAGAGAGGGAGACACAGAATCTGGAACGGGCTCCAGGCTCTGAGCTGTCAGCACAGAGCCCGATGCGGGGCTCGAACTCATGGACCGTGAGATCATGACCTGAGCCGAAGTCGGACGTTTAACCAACTGAGCCACCCAGGCGCCCCTGTTTATTTATTTTTAGAGAGAGAGAGAGAGGAGGAGGATGGGCAGGGGGAGAGAGGGAGAGAATCCCAAGCAGGCTCCATGCTGTCAGGGCAGAGCCTTTTGCAGGGCTCGAACTCACAAACCGCGAGATCATGACCTGAGCGGAAATCAAGAGCCAGACACTTAACTGACTGAGCCACCCATGCGCCCCTTGATGCTGTGTTCTTTGATTTAGGCTTGCTTGCTTGCTTGCTTGCTTGCTTGCTTTCTCTCCTTTTTTTTTTTTTTTTTTTTTGATGTTTATTTATTTTTGAGAGAGGGACAGAGCGCAAGCAGGGGAGGGGCAGTGCGAGAGGGAGACCCAGAATCCGAAGCAGGCTCCAGGCTCTGAGCTGTCAGCACAGAGTCTGATGCGGGGCTCAAACTCATGAACCCTGAGATCATGACCTGAGCCGAAGTCAGACGCTTCACCGACTGAGCCACCCAGGTGCCCCTTTAAGATTTTATTTTTAAGTAATCTCTACACCCGGTGTGGGGCTCAGACCCACGACCCCAAGATCAAGAGTCGCGAGCTCCACCGATGGAGCCAGCCAGGTGGCCCTGATTTAGGCGTTCAGAGGCTGGTCACATTCCTTCTTACTGCTCCTCCTGAAATGAGGCCACACTCACGACCCCCAGGGCCTTGTTCCGGGGAGCGCCTGGGTGTGGTACTCCGGGACCGGGGGGCTTACAACCTGTGTCTCTACCCCAGACGTCTGTGCCTTCTGCCACAAGACCGTGTCCCCCCGAGAGCTGGCCGTGGAAGCCATGAAGAGGCAATACCACGCCCGGTGCTTTACGTGCCGCACCTGTCGCCGCCAGTTGGCCGGGCAGAGCTTCTACCAGAAGGACGGGCGGCCCCTCTGTGAATCCTGCTACCAGGTAACCCCCCCCCCCTGCGGCTAGGCCTCCAGGTACCAGGCGCTGTGCTGGGCACTTGGAAGGCGTCCCATTATTTCATTCCCCACAATCATCCTGGGAGGCAGGCACCACTGACCCACTTCACAGACGAGGAAGCTGAGGCTCAGAGAGAGGAAGGAGCTCAGCCAAGGTGTATTAGTTTCCTGTGGCTGCTCTAACAAATTACCGCAACCGTTGTTTGATGGCTTCAAACGACACTCATTTGTTCTCTTACGGTTCTGGAGGTCGGAAGTCCAAAGGCACGTCCACATCTTGCTTCAGCGTCCGGGTTCCTTCTTCGGCATCACATCTCCCTCTGCGTCCCCCTTACAGGGACCCTTGGGATGGCATTTAGGGCCCACCCAGGGTAATCCCCCCAAGTCAGGACCATGAACTCAATCACATCTGCCATCTCCTTTGCCCCTGAAAGTAGTCACAGGTTCCAGGGATTAGGACCTGTATGTCTTGGGGGCATTGACCCAGCCTGCCACACACGGTCACCGTCCAGAAGGCGGTGGAGCCAGGATTCTCCCCCAGACCCACCTGGTTCTGGAGCCTGTCCGTGGTCTTCTATCTCACCTGAAGCCACAGGCTCCAGTGCACAGCCTTATGGGAATCTGTGTCACCTCTGGGTACCAAATGCGGTCTGGGAGAGCCAGTTTGGATGCCACGAAGTTAGAGTTGCTAACTCGCTGGCGTGTGGCATAAAGACCACTCACAGACACGTCACCTGGGTGTGTGCGGGCCTCACCTTGTTCTTGCGGGTGGGTAGCACCTGGCGATCTGCACTTTTAACAATCTCTCCGGTGATTCTGGTACACGTCGCAGTTTGAAAACTACTGGTTCAAGAAGGTAGACTATTTGGAGCTGGAATAATCTAGAAAAACCCGAATGATCTGATGATAGTCTCAGCCAGTCTCCGTCTTACCACAGCCAGCAAGGCACACGGTGGGAGCAGCAAGGAGTCAGGCCATCCCCACCCCATCCCTCTGACCCCCATCACCGTGACAGTGGAGGACAGTCTTGTCCTCTTCTCTCACCTTGCAGCCAGGCAGAGGTGAGTCACTGAGGGGAAGCTGGGGCCAGAGTGGGCTGACAGCTGGAAGCGGCAGGAGGAAGACTCGGGCAGTGTTCTAGGGAGGGGAGGGAGGCCCCCAGGACACGGAGAGGGGACAATGCTGTCCCCACCAAATATGAGCAGATTATAGGCAGCTTAGGCAAACATACCTGTCTGTCCAGATGAGCTCAGGTTAAATAAACACAGGAGCACAGCCAGGAACAGAAGAGAGCTGCCTACAAGAGAGGTGAGAAAGTGGACAGGCTGGAGGATCTTTGCTCAGTAACCTCTCTGTCTCTCTCTCTCTGTCTCTCTCCCTCCCTCCCTCCCTCCCTCCCTTCCCCACCCCCTTAATCCTCATTCCAGAAGGGATTTGAGGCAGCTTGTAAGAATGCACAAATACCCATACCTATAGTAATGTTGTACACGTAAACATTTGTTAAGAGAGTAGACCTCACATTAAGTGTTCTTACCACAATAAAATGTAAAAGATAAATAAAGAAATCAGAGGGGCACCTGGGTGGCTCAGTCCTTTAAGCATCTGACTCTTGATTTAGGCTCAAGTCATGATCTCACCGTGGGATTCAGCCCAGGGCCAGGCTCCGCAGCCTACTTGGGATTCTCTCTCTCCCTTTCTCTCTCTGCCCTCCCCTACTCATGCTCTCTCTCTCTTTCTCTCAAAATAAGTAAGTAAACTTTAAAAATAAATCGTGGGCACCTGGGTGGCTCAGTCGGTTAAGTGTCCGACTTCAGCTCTCAGGTCACGATCTCACAGTTCATGAGTTCAAGCCCGAGCCTTCTTTGATCCTCTGTCTCCCTCTCTCTGCCCCTCCCCACTCACACTCATGAGCTGTCTCTCTCTCTCTCAAAAATAAACATTAAATCAAAATGTATGTATATATTATACATTTTATATATTATTTATATATTTGTTATATGTTTATGTATTATAAATAGAAATATATTTATGTTTTAATTTATATTAATATTTAATGTAATTTAATATATATATTATAAATATAAATATGTTATATTTATATATTATCTATTTATATGTTTATATATTTATTTATATTAGATTTATTTAAATTGATTTATTTAAATTTACTTATTTAAATTTATTTAATTTAAAATTTAAATTATAGTTAATTTAAATATATATTATAAATATAAATCTATTCTATATATAATATATAAATATATAATATATATATTATATATTATATATTATATAATATATTATATTATTTATAATAATATATTTATTATATAAATTATATTTATATATTAT
>NW_024412388.1:11517843-11568212 GCF_014898765.1 Herpailurus yagouaroundi
TATATATATCGAAGAGAGGAAAATCAAAGTAGAAAGTGAGATGAGACCAGAGGGAAAGTTAGTACCCCAAATACATGAATAAAAGACCCCTATAGTCATTCCTAAAGGTGGAGCATGGAATCTGCCTCTGAGCTTTCAAGTGGCCTGATGGAGAAGGTTAAGAGTTTCAAGGTTGATTGTCTACAAGGTCAAAAGCATATCAGCTCTTCCAGGACTCTGAGGTTTAAGAGAGATTTCTCCCATGGGCCCTAGTGGACATGGGCCCTAAGCATGTCTTAGTAACAAAAAATGCGGTAATAGCTTCTTGGCAGGATTCCTCACTGTGGGCCAAGGATACCTTGCCAAGCTCGACTCATTTTAAGCAGCGGTAGAGGTTTGGGGGTGATAGTTTCAGGCTGAGCCCGTCTCCTGTACCCTTGCCCTTCTGGGCCCCTGTGGGTAGCCAGCCGGAAACCCCTTCTGGCTCAAGTGAGCACACCCATGGGATGGCTCTGAGGCAGTGTCCCTCTGTCCCAGGACACTCTGGAGAAGTGTGGCAAGTGTGGCGAGGTGGTCCGGGAACACATCATCAGGGCCCTGGGCCAGGCCTTCCACCCCACCTGCTTCACCTGTGTAACCTGTGCCCGGTGCATTGGCGACGAGAGCTTTGCCCTGGACAACCAGAATGAAGTGTACTGCCTGGACGACTTCTATAGGTACGGGAGGGGACTCCGCGCACCGGGTGGGGCCCCGCCAGAGCAGAGCCGCCGAGCCTGAGCTCTCGGGGCCGGAGCAGAGCTTTCCTGCGGTCTCTGGGCTCCCAGAAACCAGTTGGCCTGTCCCACACACCTGCTTGCAGCTGATGCTCTGGGTACCTGCGCCGGGCCAGCTGCTCAGTGTGGATTAGGCCCTTTTATCCCCAAGCCTGGGGATTAATAGGCAGGCAGGTACTCTGAAGGGTTCTGTTTTACAATGTGGAAACTGAGGCAGGCAGCCGACAATTCTCCCAGCTGATAAGTGTGAAGCTACGATTCAAACCCCCAGACCCCAGTAGCTCGCCTTAGAACACGCTCTGCCTGAGGCTCAGCCCCTGTCCTGGAGTTGCTCACTGCACAAGGGCAGCTGTGCCTGTTAAAAAGAAAGGGAAGAGGAAGGGGAAAAAAAAAAAAAACAGTGACCCACAATACGAGATAAATGAAACGGGGTTAAGCCCCAGTGAACACACAGCAGATTTCTCTGCTTTCTCAAATTCAAACTTTCCCCCAGTCACTTCCTTGGCTCGAGCTGATTATACCCTGGGAAGCCGGGTCCAATTACACAGGACTCTCCATCCGCTCCTGCCAGGAAGAAAGAGGCGTTTGTGGTTGTGGCTCCAGGTGCAGTCACATGGCAACACATCTGAAATAGCTCCGGAGGCCAACTAGAGCCGCCCCGGCTCCCACAGCTAATTTCTGCGGTCCTGGGCTGAGCGCCTCGAGCGTGGGTTCCCTTCCCTCTAGGAAATTCGCCCCTGTGTGCAGCATCTGTGAGAACCCCATCATCCCTCGAGACGGGAAGGATGCCTTCAAAATCGAGTGCATGGGGAGGAACTTCCATGAAAATTGCTACAGGTGCGAGGTGAGTAGGGCAATGAGGAGTTGGGGACGCGCTGTCCGCCCGGCCCCGGAGCCCTGCCGAGAGCCCGCGGGGTGCCGGGCCTGCGCTGGGCTCTAGGACACGGTGACCAGTCAGGGTGGGGGCTCTGCTCTCAAATGCTCACAGCTCAGTAGCGAAGGCAAATACGAATGGAGATAATTGCAAATAGTGTCTAATAAGGAAAGCTCCGAGAGACGATAAAAACCAAGGTCATCCTGCTTTTCCTCAAGGAGAATCTCATGGGAAGGCTGATGGTGGGGTTATTGATCGGATAATCAAGGCTCACTCTCCATCTCGGTCCTGCCTATTTTGTGTGTTTGCTTTGTTTCCTCTTCCTGTGGGCTAACATCCTCTGTGAGGAGGCGGATACATGCCTGGCCACCGATGATCCAGCTTTCACATCTTCCAACTTAGAAACCTCATCAAGGGAACCGGTGTAGTCCCTAGAAGGGCTCTGATTGGCCCAGCCTGGGTCACATGTCCATTCTGGACCAATCACTGGCCGGGGCTACGATTGCCTACCCCTGGGGCCGGCAAAGCAGAACCATAGGAGACAGGAGTTGCTACAACCCTAGGAAGGGAGGGATGCTGGGCAGACGCACGGCACAGACATCGTCTCCAGGCGAAAGAGCATGTACAAATCAGCTTTGGGACAAAGAAGGCGGTGGTCAAGTCCAACCAGGGTGGTGGAATCAAAGGCGATCTTGTGGAGGAGGCGATGCTTCACCAGAGTCCTGCAGGATGAGCAGGAATTCGCCAGCCATTCAGAGAAGGGGGTAGAAAGTCCAGAAAAAGAGGCGCAGGCCTGTAAAACCCCACAGTGGCACAAGCAAGCCTGAAGAATCCGAGCGGGGGAGGTTTTTAGGTTTGTCTGTAGTGGAATGTGCCAAAGGGTGTGGTAGCAATGAGGCCAGAGGAAAGAAAAGGGCCTCCTGTGCCAAAGCTAAGGAGTCTGGACCTCAGGCTACAGGGTGGAGTGAGGCTGAGATGGGGAGGCTGCTTCAAGGCGGTGCTGTAGCCCCAGCAAGAAATGCCCCCCGAGTTGCACAGGGTCTCCTGCTCAGTGGGGTCCCCTGCTTGCTTCCGAGCTCTGCTGTCACCGACTTGAAGTGCTTTCTCTTTGAACAAGGATCTCGGCTTTGCACTTTGCCCCTGGACTCTGCAATTACGGAGTCAGTCCTGCTGGGGAGGCTCTCAGAGGCCTCCCCTGGCGCTTCCTCTGTCACCCCCATGTTGCTGATGGATCTGGCGTCTCTGGGGATGGGGACAAAGGTAGCTACTTTTATGGGTGCCATCCGTGGGGTGTCCCAGAGGAAATCTCTGAGCGTCTCAGAGGAGATCTCTTAATCAGCCCATGAGCAATTCCAAACATTTATTTTATTTTGCACTTATTTATACACATGCTTGGAGCCAAGAGGCTGTTTGCACTGCTGGTGACAAGGGGGCTTGGAGAGAAGTTGACATATTGCCCATGTTATGTTGCGCGTTGGTTATGGCTCAAGGTCCAGCTGATAACACATCTTGAAAGAACAATGATGTCATTCAAGAGCTTTTATCACCACCCTAGCCCTCATTAAGGCCCAGTGGTGATTCACTTTTCCCTGAGCCTGGCTGGTGAGCAAATAGGCCCTCCCTGCGTGCCCTTGGTCAGCTTGGCGAAGGTGGCCATGAGTGTCGTCCCCCTGCTGCTAGCAGTCAGCTCAGACTGTGGCAGTTACATTTCAAGGGAAGGGGAGGGAAATGGGCTTCAAGGTGCCATCTCAGGTGAGGGATGATAAACTGAGGCAGAGAAAAGTGGTTCCAACCCTTGTCCGTCTGACTCGGGTCTAGCCAGCTTTCCACCAACCCTCAGCTCCCTCGCAGACTGTGACTCAGTCATAGTAGGGGTGTTTCCTCACTTGATTCTAAATTAGGAGAGGTCAGGGGCACCTGGCTGGCTCAGTCAGGGGAGTATGTGACTATTGATCTTGGGGTCTTGAGTTCGAGCCCCACGGTGGGTATAGAGATTACATACATACATACATGAGAGGTCACATATGGCCCTTGGGGACCTTAGGTTGGACACTTGGTACTCTCGGAATACCAAACAAGTGGCCATTAGAAATAGCACAGATCCTTGGCATTAAATTGCCTTCAGTCCCCTGTGGGACTTGAGGCGCAGTTTCAGGGAAGAGACACATGAGGGCGCCCTTCTCCCTTGGCTGTGCTGGGCCCAGATGGCAGCCAGGACCCAACAGGACCCAAGCTGTCTCTCTGGGGACCAGCCCCTCTGGTCTGATCCATGCGGATTCCAGAGGATGCCAGCCGTGCCCTGAGCCAGGCCCCTGGACATCAACTGTTCCCCTTGTCCCTCTCCAGTGTGTGTACAGGTGAGGCCCCGATGAGGTATGGGCTGTGGCAGAATGGTAAGGTGGGCAAGGTTTGGGCCTCGAATCCCCATCCTCCTTGATCCAAAATCCTTTGGTGATTTGAAAAATAAGAAATATTAAAGTTTGTACCAGTGTTGAAGCCGTACAGACAGGGGAGCGAAAAGAGACCACTGAACTCAGCCTGGAAACCTGTCCTGTCCCAGCTCTGGAACCAGCTCTCATCCTTCCCCAGGCCTTCAGTTTCCCCATCTGTAAAATGAAGCGACTGGACTAGATTCAGTTGCTCCTTCAGGTGTTTATTGTATGCGTGTGGTATACTAGTCTCTGGTCTAGGTGGGACCTAGCGGTAAACGGGGTTATGGCCTCACAGAGCTTATGTTCTCAAAGGGCTGCCGGGCGCTCATTAAGGCCCTTCTAGATCTTTCCATCGTCCCTCAGTGTCCGTGATTCTCCGAGTGTCCTCAGGTCTCCCCTCAGCTGACTCTGCCCTCATCAATCACACCTCTGTGTGGCTGAAAGCCCGCATCGAATGTGCCCCTAGGCTTCCCTGACCCTTAGGGAGTACATTCGTTCAGTGAAATTCATCCACAGATGCTGGGGGAGACCCCGCCCCGTGCGGGCTCCGGGCTGCAGGGCTCAGGCTGGGGTCCATCCACTTGTGCCTCGTTTCCCGCAGGACTGCAGGACCCTCCTGTCTGTGGAGCCCACAGACCAAGGCTGCTACCCGCTGAACAACCGTCTCTTCTGCAAGCCGTGCCACGTGGAGCGGAGTGCTGCAGGGTGCTGCTGAGGGCCCCCACTGGGCCCTGGGGCCGTGAGCTGCCCACTAGCCCTGGACTGGGGGCGGGGGGGGAGGACCTTTCCCGACTCGGTTTGCCTTTCTGACCCACTTTTGCACACTCTCCTTCTGAGCCATGACAGGGGCCAGCCTGCAGCTCTGCCCACCATGTCCGGGATGGGAGGGGCTGAGCCAGCCCAGCCCCACCCCCCTCCCAGCTCAAAGGCTGCTGGACAGTGCCCCTCAGACTTCCCACTCCTCCTTCTGCCCTCTGGGCTCTGGAAGGCTTCCATACCTTGAACATCATGTCCAGGTTTCCCATCTCCTAGGGTCGTGCCCCTCTCGAGCACTGGCCTTGACCCCCATTTCCATGGGTGAGTTGGGGTGAGTCTTTAGATGACACCCTGTAGCTGTCCAGTAGGGAGCGTAAGACCAGCTCTGGCTTGCAGGACTGAGCCGTTTGAGTAGAACTCCAGGGTCCTCCTTTAACAGCCCTTTTTTTTTTTTTTTTTTTAATTTTGAGATTTATATGATGAGAAACATTCTTTGGATTTGGGGCGAGGTGGGGATCTTAATAGGAAATGTTTCATAAATGTACAAGAATGTGACCTAATGGTGGCAACCGTGGACTTCTCACTGGGGGGACATGTCACGCTGATGTGGGCAGCAGACTCAGGCATGAACCTGAACAGCAGGGGCAGGAGGAGAGGGTGCTGTATGCTGACGTCCAAGGACGTCAGCAACCCCTCTGCCCTGCCTTCTGGCGCTCCTCCCATGTGCGACAGTGATTCAACAGACATTGATGAAGTGCCAATAGTTTGCTGGGGAACAGGGTACCAGGAACTCTGAGTTTTCCTCCTACAGCCTTGACGGGGGCCGTGCGCACAAACCCCCCCACATGCACACACTCCTCCAAGGACAGTGCCAAGGTTGTTCAGCCCCCCGTTTATGCCCCGCCCCCAAGTCCCACTTGGACCCTCCAACGCAGGCTGCCTTATGACCACTGCTTCCTCAAGGCTGTACCTAGAAGATTCTCCTTCCCTTTTAAGGAAAATCACTTTGTTGCTTTGTAACTTTTTTTTTTTTTAGTGTTTTCATTTTATTTTTGAAAGAGAGAGAGAGAGAGACAGAGTGCTAGTGGGGGGAGGGGCAGAGAGAGAAGGAGACACAGAATCCGAAGCAGGCTCCAGGCTCTGAGCTGTCAGCAGAGAGCCTGATGCGGGACTCGAACTCACGGATGGTGAGATCATGACCTGGGCGGAAGTCGGACACCCAACTGACTGAGACAACCCAGGCACTCCTGTTGCTTTGTAACTTCTAAGACGTTCTGTAGGGCGTGAAGAAAACAAAGTACTTGCCTCGCTGGGTCGTCTGGATGCAGCACACGCTCCTCTGCGGATGCCCTGGGCTCCAAGTACGAGGGCGGGGAGCGGGGTTTCTCTGTAGAGCCCCTTAGGGGCCTCAGAGCAGAGCCCAGCTTCTTACTCAAAGCTTGGGGAGTGAGCCCCACACTCGGGGCCCTCCCATACCACCTCCACAATTTTTGTCCTAACCGAGGCTCTCCTCTTCTCTTTTCCTTAAGATTTCCTTTGACTCACACCTACTTTTTAATTTTACTTCAAACTTTAGTCCTGTGCTATGCAATATATCCCGCAGTCACATGGTGATGTGCTAGTTATGTTTTTTCCTGTTACACGTGAAAATAAACGCATACCTAGTAGAAGTCTGTCTGTGTTCCTACCAAGATCTCACCCAGGTAAACGCTGGCCTTTGGTCGTACCTGGAAAAATGTCTGTTGGGCATCTGCTCACTGGGGCATGATCGTTCAGGTGCCCCCAAACTGGGGCTCAGCTCAGCAGATGGAGAAAATCCTGCCCCTCCTCGCGCCCAGCAAGGCTGGCTGCAGGGTGCCCAGAGCGGAGCCTCTGCTGCGGGAGGTCCTCTGGAGCCACCAGACCATTCCGCAGAGTCAGCGCTCACCCCGGGGTTATGCTGTCTCCGCGAGAGCAGGACCGCCATCCCTGTGAGCTGGCTCATCCTCTGTCCTCACTCTAACAACTGGGCTTGTGTCGGGAGCACAGCTCCAGAGAGAAGAGTGCGTGGTGGGAAGGAGCTCTGGCCTTGGGGGGTGCTCAGACCTGGCCTCTGCTACTGAGGGGTGTGGGCAAGCCAGCCGCCCCGAGCCTTGATTTCCCCATTTGTAAAATGAGAACAATGCTGACCTCTATCAAAGAGGATCGCTGTGCCAGAAAGAGAGAAGTGTTGGGCTGGTGAGGGTTCTCCCCTGGGGCTGGCCAGCAGCGCTTAGCGTTCCTCGAGGGTCCTGTGGATGCCTGTCAATCAGAGGCCTCGGGGGTGGGGGTGGGGGGGGAGACAGGAGACAGGCCTGCAGTCCACAAAGCCGGGTTTCTCATCCTTGCTGCAGCCCCGGAGGCCACACGGCGTGGGGGAACTGTAGGGCGTCTCAGTTCGCAGGTGTTGGGTTGGGGGGGACTCCAGGACGCGGGCCGGCAATGAGGGGTTTGGGGGAGGATTCGGAGCAGTGAGAGTTTGCCCCCCCGTGTGCCGTCAGGGAGCAGGGGTGACAGACTGAGAGGCTTGATTCATTTACATCCAGGAGGTGGCGCCACAGCCAGGGCTGGTAGGCAGGCGGCAGCGGCTCACGGGGGAGGGTGCTGGCCAGCTTTGCAGCGGGAGCCGCTGTGCTCAGGACACGACTACAGTGAGCAGGGGGACCGGAGGAGCGCAGCTCGGCCCAGCTGTGAGGGCCAGGCCGGCTCCCGTGTGCCAGGGGCCCCCTTGCTTTTTCAGTCACCAGGTTTGGTTCCATTCAGGTTTTCCTATCATTAATATGTCACCTTGTGCTGTGGTTCCTCGTGCTCCAGCTTATTTCTGGTTGGGTGTGTTTCCAGCAATGATATGTGGATGGAATTCTGGGGATGCTTTAGGCTTCCGGGCTGTACATCACTCCAGGAGGGGACACTTCTAGGGAGCTCTCTGCGGTGTGAAATTAGCCGGTCACAAAAAGGCAAATACTGTCTGATTCCACTTCTGTGAGGTACTTAGTGTAGCCCAATTCACAGAGACAGAAAGAAGGGTGGTCAGTTAGGGGCTGGAGGGAGAGGGAAGAGGGAGTTATTTAACGAATACAGACTTTCAGTTTGCAAGACAAAAAGTTCTGGAAATGATTGGAGGCCGTGGTTGGACAACAGTGTGAAGGTGCTTTAAAAAAGCCACTGAACTGTCTGTACATGCTTACAAATGGTTATGATGATTCACGTAATGTTATATATATTTTGCAATTAAATATATGCGTGAATATATTTAATGCTCGGAGACAGGGAGAGGGGCTGATAAAGTGATGTAGGAGTCTTGAGGGGCACCTGGGTGGCTCAGTCAGTTAAGCTTTGGACTCCTGGTTTCAGCTCAGGTCGTGATCTCCCGGTTCGTGAGTTTGAACCCCACATCAGGCTCTGCTCTGACGACGTGGAGACTGCTTGGGATTCTCTCTCTCCCTCTCTCTCTCTCTCTGCCCTTCCCCGTTCTCGCTCTCAAAAGGAACTTTTAAAAAAATTAAAAGAATAAAATAAAGTGACGTAGGGGTCCTGAGAGGTCATCCTCCCGATCAGGCTGCTCATGAAGGCTGGCCATTGCTCTTTGCAAACCCAGGGAAATGCTAGGTGACCAAGACTTCTTGAAGGCAGGTGCTGGGCCCGGCCACCAGGGGGCAGCATGGGCTAGCAAACTGGGCATGGAGCACAGGGGCGCCGAGGTTCTCACGCCCCTGATGGGGTCCTCAGTTTCTCCAGAAGCAATAATCCCTGTCTGCCTCCTGCACGTGGCTGTAGTGAAGAGGAGAGAAGAAAATGGCTTGGACAAGTAGAGAGTGAACCGTGTGGCTGTGAAATTACTGCAACTGAAACACACCCTCTAGGAGGGAGACCCATGTCAGGAGACAATTCCTCATCTGCCCAAACTCCCACCTGCTAGGAGGGTCCCATCTGGGAACTCCCACGCTGCCAGCCCTCCACGTTGATGCCTGGGAGCCTGGACTCAGGAAGCACATAGGCGGGACAAAGGACAGCATGAGGTTGCTGGTAACACTGAGCCTTTCTGCTCGTCACCTCCTCTACAGGGTTCTCCTTACTCAAAAGCCATACCTATGTGTCAAGAGGCACCAGCATGTGCCAGCCCCTCCACAGCAACCGAATGCTGCCCCCTACTCTGCTAGAGACACGAATGGTGGAAATAAGAGATTCATGGAGAGAAGGGAATCAGGATGAAGGGGGAGAGAAGGCTGGGCTGATAGGGAAGAACCCCAGTGTAACCACAGGATATTTTCAAAGTAATGGTATTATCCATTTAAAATACAGTTCTGGGGGTGCCTGGTGGCTCAGTCAGTTAAGTGTCTGACGTCGGCTCAGGTCATGATCTCACGATTTGTGAGTTCGAGCCCCGCGTCAGGCTCTGTGCTGACAGCTCAGAGCCTGGAGCCTGCTTCGGATTCTGTGTCTCCCGCCCCCCCCCCCCCACCTCTGCCCCTCCTCTGCTCACACACTCTCTCTCTCTCTCTCTCTCTCAGAAAAAAATAAATATTAAAAAAATTTTTAATACAGTTCTTTGGGCACCAGGGTGGCACAGTCAGTTAAGCATCCGACTCTTGATCTCAGCTCACGTCATGATCTCACAGTTTGTGAGTTCGAGCCCCGCATCGGACTCTGCGCTGATGACACAGAGCCTGCTTGGGATTCTGTCTCTCCTCTCTGCCCCTCTGTTTGTTCACACTCTCTCTCTTTCTCAAAATAAATAAATAAACAAAAAAATTAAAAAGTAAATAAATAAAATAAAATACAGTTCTCATAAGGTGAATGGCTACTCATTAAAAAAAATAATCTATGAAGTAGGCACAATTAACATCCCAGTTCAAAGACAAGGAAGCTGAACATCAGAGAGTTGGTGTAATTACCCAGGGCTGCACGGCAGAGTCAGTACCACAGGTCGAGTGAAAACTACAGGCCACATCACAAACACATTCTAGAATGTTCCAGAACCCATTGTGTAACACAGATGTCTAAATCCAGCTGAAAAAATGTGTGTCAACTATACTTAAAAAAAAAAAAAATATCCAGGGGCACCTGGCTGGCTCAGTCAGTAGAGCACATGACTCTTGATCTCAGGGTCATGAGTTTGAGCCTCATGTTGGGCATGGAGCCTATTTAAAAAAAACAAAAAAAACAAAACAAAAAAAACTCCCGCTGAGAAAAACCCTTAAATGTCTTGGGCCCCTCATCTTTTAGGCTACAGGCCTCTCACTTGCAAGTGAGAAGTAATTTCCCCAACTCTTTCAGAAAGGACCTTGCATCATTCATAGTGTGTGAATCATACTCATCTCGTGAATGATCACCAGATTACAGACCACGGAGTGTACCTATTCATGGCCCTCCTTCTGCAGAAAATGTGTACTTCAGTGGAAAACTATGTGTGCACCCAGCACACCCTTCCGGGGTAAGATTCTAGCCTTTCATTACTTTTTTTTTTTTTTTTTTTTAAATAGGCTCCATGCCTGGTATGGGGCTTGAACTCACGACCCTGACATTAAGGGTGGCATATGCTCTACCTACTGAGCCAGCCAGGCACCCCTAGCCTTTCATTATTATTTTACAACTGTAAACTGTGGGCAATGGATCAATTAATCCTATCTTGTCTGGTATAGACCCCTTTGCCCCCTTGTAAATAACTAGTTTTGCCTCCATTTGCACATTTATTTCAATATTCCCGGCCTATACATGTGAATGCTCTGTTGCCTCTTTGAGCCAGTTACATTATCTGATACATGTTCATTTTATATCTGCGTAGGAGTCATGATTTTACCTTTTTTTGAAAATTGTCTGTAGCACTTCCTTCATTGGGTGTTTACAGATGGCACATTTAGGTGGGAGAGGGGGTGAGGTCGCTGGCAGGGCATCTCTGTCCCTCTGAGTTTAGATGCAGCAGGCATGGGGCCCCTGGGTGGCTCAGTCGGTTAAGCGGCCGACTTCAGCCCAGGTCATGATCTCTTGGTCTGTGAGTTCGAGTCCCAAGTCGGGCTCTGTGCTGACAGCTCAGAATCTGGAGCCTGCTTCGGATCCTATGTCTCCCTCTCCTTCTGCCCCACCCCTGCTCACGCTCTATCTCTCTTCGTCTTTCAAAATTGAATAAATGTTTAAAAAAAAAAACCAGATGCAGTAGGCATCTGCCCCCAGAGGAGTCTCCGAGTGAGTCGGGGAGCAGGAGGGTCATGCTCAGGTGGATGGGATAGGGTCTTAGCAAGGTCAACCAGTTACTTGACCTTGAGACACAACCTCTTTAGGCCTGAGGGTAAGGAGGGGCAGTGGAAGCTGGCTTATATCCTGAATGCTTGTTTGGGGTGAGGCTGGGGAAGTTAGGATGACTGATTATCCCTGACAGGAAGCTGGGTCTCAGCAGGGTTATGTAGCCTGCCTGGGAGGGCCGCACCTAGACAGAAGCCGACCTGAATGAGAACCAGGCCTGCCTGGCTGGGAGACCCAGCCTGTGACCTCCCTGCCCCTCACCCTTAGGGGCCAGAGGTCTGCTCGAACTACCAGCTGCTGGGCACTGTCCCACGGAGTCCCCCCAACATCTCTGCAATCCCCATCCTACAGATGAGGAAACTGAGGCTGAGGGGGGGATGCCGTGAATTACCCAAGGACCCGCAGCCAGTGGCCACAGTGGGACTACACCCTAGGATTTCTGTTCATCTTTAGCGCCGAGTCAAAGCAAAGTCTGTGAGGGCCGACTTATTCCCCAGTAAAGGTGCCCATAGGGTGAGTGGCAGGGGCTGGTCTAAACCTAATCCTTAACAAGGGGCGCCTGACTGGCTCCGTCAGGAAGAGCCTGCGACTTGCTCTTGGGGCTGTAAATTTGAGCCCCTTGTTGGGGGTAGAGATTACTTTAAAAAAGAAATCTTAAACATAATCCTTAGCAAAGAACCTGGAGTCTTGAGGAGATCTGGGCCCCTTCATAATGATGGTGCTGAGGGTCATAATAACAGCAGCTCCCAACTTGTGGGCAGGAAGATGCCTGCAGACATGAGCTCATTCCGTCCTCACTCCTGCCTTGAAGTTAACTACCTGTGATCCCATCCTTCAGATAAGTGGCCTACGGGGCCTGAGGCCGCACTACTGGTGACTTCTAGCTCTAAATGTCACATCCCAGGGCACCTGGATGGCTCAGTCACTTAAGCCTCTGACTCTTGATTTCAGTTCGGGTCATGATCTTGTGGTCTGTGAGTTCAAGCCCTGAGTCGGGCTCTGCACTGACGGCACGGAGCCTGCCTGGGATTCTCTCTCCCTCTGGCTCTGCCCCTCCCCTGCTAGCGCTCTCTGTCTCTCACAATAAATAAATAAACACTTAAGTGCCGAGTCCTAATCCCTCTCTGCACTGCACTGGCCTCTGAGCGATGTCTATACCTTTGTCATCACCTTTAAGGGGGATTAAATAGCAGGTAACTAAAGGCAGTGTGTTTCCCTGGATGGGATCCCAGGATGGAAAAAGGACCTTTGTGGAAAAACTGGTGAGATGGAATGAGGTCTGGAGTTTGGTGAATAGCAGCAGGCCGGCATTGGTTTCCTCCTTTTAACAAACGCGCTGTGGTTTTGTAAGATGTTAACAAAAGGGTGAAGAGTGTAAGGAAACTCTGTGATCTTTGCAACATTTCTGAAAATCTGAACCTAGTCCCAAACGAAAAGTTTCTTCCTAAAAAGGTAAGCAAACAAAGAGGGAAAGCCTGTGAGTTCTGGCGGGGTGGGGGGTGGGGGGCACTGCCTGTCATGGACAAGAGGACACACAAAGGCCATCAGATACTTTTGCAAATGGGCATGTGCTGAGCTGGGGGAAGGAGGAGTTTCACTGATGGAGGCCCAGAAGGGGAAGTGGATTCACAATTGTTCTCAGGACTGGAGCAAGCCCCTCCCCCTCCCCCACCCCACCTCGCGGCCCCAGATGGCTATGGCCAGGCAGGCAATGTAAACAAGTGCTTTGGAGATGGCATTCCCTAACCCGGGTGGCCTGTCGAGCCTGGGGGTGCTAGGGTGGGGTGCGGAAAGTGCTGGGGCTCCCCTCCACCCCAGAAACCAGGAGATAGATGTCAAATGAGGGGTAGGGGTGGTGAGGGGGGTCACAGAAATTCACGGTGACCTTTAGCCAGCGTGTGTGACAGATATTGTCCTTTCTGTAAACAAAGCAAGGATTCCTCAGAAAACAATACAGCCAAGGACTCTCCAGCTGGTCCTTTAAAGCCAGTGGGGATCAGAAGTTCATGGGGAGACACTGGGGAGAGCAGGAGAGAAGCCGAGAGATATTAGCCCTGAAGGCCTGATCAAAGGCCGGATCAGAAGGCAGATTCGAGAAGGGAAGGGTTGATGAGGGAAGGCTGAGAAAACTCTGGGGGCCGTGAGTCATGGGCCAGGCAGCTGGGGCTGTGGCGTGGCCAGAACCCAGATGGAGCCTCCCTTGAAAATCTGCCCCCCTCCGACCAGCACCCCATCCTGGGCCGGGCAGAGCTCTGGGGTGGCCGCACAGAGGCCCCATGTGGAGGGAGGAAACCACTTGCCCGGAGCTCCCGTTTCATTCATTTGTTCCTTCCTTCATTCATAAAACTTTCTTTGACCCTTCCGTATGCAGGTGCCTGCCCTCAGTTGAGAGCTCAGTTTAATGGGGAAGAGAGATAAGAGAACAGCCCCGCAGGAGGACACGCACGGCTGGCAGGCCTGGAGAGGAAGGCCGAAGAGTGTTCACCAAGCTGGGGCCCAATGGAGGAGTGGGCGTCAGCCAGTGAAGGTGCTGTACCGAGAGCATTCCAGGAGCTTGCTCTCTTAGCTAGGCCCAGCTGAATGTTGCTGGGGTTGTGTGTGGGAAGAGGGAGGATGAGATTCCCAGAGGCAGGACCAAATCAGCAAGGGCCTCTTGGGCTGGGCGGAGAGGGTGGGACTTTTTCCCTAAGGGCAGTGGCCAGCCGGAGAATTCCCAAGCCCTGGTAGAATTCCAGAGCCAAGGGACGGGTAGGACATGGAATCCAGCTTCCCGTTCTTGAAGAAGTGGAGACTAGAGCCCAGAGAGGCTGTGAGACCTGGCAGGCCCACCCAGCTGGTTAGTGGCACAGCCCCAGGTGTCCTGACTTGTAGAACAGGGTTTTCCCACCCCTCCGGCTGCCACTATTATCTGCTAAGACCTACTTTTAGACCCAGGCAGGCACCTGCAAACATCTCAACACCTCCACAGAGAGGTGGAGGACAAAGAAGACCGTGGGCGGATCGGGGTCAGTGTGATGAGTAGGCTGACCCAGCGGGATGATTCCCGGGGTGGGAGGCAAGCGGGCTTCCGGCAGGGGTGAGAGTTGACTTGCCCCAGATGGGTGAAGTGAGTCACTGGGGAGCCATGTTCACACTTCCTCCTTCCTCTGGGCCTTGATCCAGCTCCCTGGAGGGAGGCACAGCCCAGATTCCTGGGGCAGCCATCCTCCCCCTCTCTCCAGACTGGGGTGCCGGCTGTCTGCACCCCCAACTCCTCCACACACCCTTTCTGAGGCCCTGGTAAGTTTCCATTTTGGCCCTGGCCATCTGACTCAGGCTTGACCCACCCTGTGGGAGGTCGGCGGCAGGAAGTTGTAACCTTCCCTCTCCTACTGCTGAACTCGGTCATGCATTTCACTGCCCTGAGCCACGTCCCCCCCCCTCTCACCGGGAGGATGATCAGACATGGCAAAGAACCCATGGCTTCCCAGCCAGTGGAACAAAACAAATGACCGCAGCGGGGGTCTCCCCAGAGACCAGGTTCCCAGGGAGCCCTGGACTGCAGACCACAGATCATAACCCCAGTGGCTGTCCCCGGTTGAGGGCCTACTATGTGCCAGGATCTAATGCAGCCAATAGCCCCGAGCAGAACTATTACTGTCCCCATTTTACAGACAGGGTGTGCAACAGTCAGGGGGAGAAAATGACCGTGGCGTCTGGCAACGCTAAGGGCCCAGTGGGGACGCATAGCATGAATTCAGAGTGGGTTTTTTTTCTCCTGCCCAGTACTGGACTTTTGTCAGATGAGGCTGGTGTAAGGATGGAGAGTTGGAAGAGGTGGCTGGTGACCTGGTTGGGGGGGGGGGGGTGGGGCGGGGGTGGCCAGTGAGCAGGGCTGGACTTCCTGGATGGGTAGAGCTTGGGTTACCAGAGGGAAAGCAAGGAGGTGAGGGTTCAGTGTCCGTGGTGGAAAGTCTGCAGCCGTGTCGGCACTGGTCATGGGGCTCTGGATATTGGGGTGACCATTGCTTGTCGGAGGTGAGATTTGCTTCACATGGAGTCCTCAACCCACAGACTGCTCGGAACCGGCCCTCAGTGAGTATTTATGGTGTGAATGAGTAGCTACTTGGGGCAGGGTGACTTAGAGAGTATTTTATTTTCTTCTACCGTTTTGTTTGTTTGTTTGTTTGTTTGTTTTAGAACAGCTTGATTGAGGTGTCAGTCACATACCATAAAATTCACCCTTTTAAGGGTTTTTTTCACATGTAGTTTTTGGTATATTCACAGAGTTGTACAGCCATGACCACTGCCTAATTTCAGAACATCTTGATCACCCCAAGAGGAAACCCTACACCCCCGAAAAGGAAACCTCTACCCATGAGGAGTCACTTAACCATTTCCCCACCCACCAGCCCCTGGCAACCACTAATCTCCTTTCTGTTTCGTTGGGTTTGCCTAATCTGGATGTTTCTATAAACGGAATCCTATGTGGTCTTTCAGGGCCGGCTTCTTTCTTAGCATGTTTGCAAGGTACGCACCCATGTTGTAGCACGCATCGGTACTTTGTCCTTTTGAATTATCAGATATTTCATTGCATGAATACACCGTGTTGTTTGTCCATTTACCAGCTGATGGCCACTTGGGTTATTTCCATTTTCGGCTATTACAAATAGTGCTGCTGTCGACATTCGTGTACAGGTGTTGCATGTGACTTATGTTTTCCTTTCTCTTGAGTAGATAGATCCCGAAGCGTGGAGGTGTCGGGGCAATTTTTATGTTGTTTGAATTCTTTCCAATAGGCACTTCATTCTTTTGTAACAAACCAGTATTTTAAAAAATCACGTTTTCGAAAACGAGGGGCCGAATCCATAGAAAAAAAATGGTGGGCCAAACTTTGAGACCAGAAGGAAGGACTGGCTGGGAGCCGGGACTGAGGCCACCACTAGGTGGGTGTGTAACTGAGCAAATTACAGCCCTTCTCAGGGCCTCACCTGTGACGTGGGGGTGGGGCAGGGGTGGGCAGGGCAGCCGCTGAGCTGGAATGAAGACCTCTCAGGCCCTTCCCAGGCCTGACAGCTCAAGATCTTAAGGCAGCCTAGATTCCCACACCTGGTTCGAGAAACAGATCAGGGAAATGATCGGGTCTCGTAAAGTTCTCTCCCTAGGAGGATGAGTCCCCTGGTAGACCAGATTCAACCCGGAAGAATGTTTTAGGTCACAGCCTCTTCAATCTCTAATCGAGATGTGAAGAGATAGTTAACTCTATCTGCCATTTAACCTTCTACTTTAAACCAGTGCTTCTCAGACTAACATGTGCGTGTGAAATCCTGGGCATCTTGTTAATATGCAAGTATTGAACCAATGGGTCTGAAGTGGGACGGCGATTCTGTCCTTCTGACAAGCTCCCAGGTGAAGTCAGGGCTGCTGGTCCCCAGATCACAATTTAAATAGCAAGGCTCCACCCACTTTACAAAATCTGCTCATTTGCTCACGAGGGACTCCGTCCCTACCGAATGTATTTTGACGGCTGTCTCAAAGCTGTTTGAGGAGTGGATGGATGTAAGAACAAAATGCTATGTCTGTTCCAGGAAGCACATGGGGAAAATTGATGTGTGATCCTCGCGATAACCCTGCGAGATTAGAGGGTTCCCCGTCTTGCAAATGGGGAGGTTCAGGGAGGGGAGGCAAATGGCAGAGCGGTGGTTTGTTCTCCAGTGTGACTCCAAACCCAGTGCTCGCTCCCTGCACTGCAGCTCCCCCTTCCCTCTGCCCCCCACGTCCTGATGTTCCCCAGAGCCCCCTTTCAGCTGTGGCTATGGCAACAGATGCCAGCCCTAGAAAGAAAAAGATCTGCTCCTCTAGACATGCAAATTTATGTCGCAAAGATGTTCCTTGCAGCATCACTGGTGACAGAAAGGCTGGAAACTCCACTGCGCGCTGCAGAATCGACAAAAGATGACATAAAACCATACAAACTGCCTTCCTGTTGGCTTTTCTCACTCGTCATTTCTTTCTTGGGTTTCACCCCTCCTTGTTGTGTTTTTGTTTCTCATCCATGACTATCCCCTCCACTAGAATGCAAATTCTTTGAAGGCAAGGACATTGCTGGATCTCTAACTTCTGAGCACGCAGTAGGGGCTCAATAAACATTTGTTGTCTGAATGAACCAAAACATTTTGAGAGCAGGTAAAACAAATCGCAGAACGGCGTGCATGGAACAACTCCATTTTTGTTTACAATTTTTTTTGTTTTATTTTTTATTTTTGAGACAGAGACAGAGCATGAGTGGGGGAGGGGAAGAGAGAGAAAGAGACACAGAACCCGAAGCAGGCTCCAGGCTCTGAACTGTCAGCACAGAGCCCGATGCGGGGCTCGAACCCACGAACCATGAGATCATGACCTGAGCCGAAGTTGGACACTTAACCGACTGAGCCACCCAGGCACTCCTGAACAACTCCATTTTTGTTTAAAAAATGTTTGAACGCAGGAACAGAAAAATCTGTAAGACCACATATTAATTATCTTGAGGATTGGGACTGGGACTTAAATGTCGGTCATTTTCACTTTCCATTGTTTCCTTTTTGTTTTTGATGGGAGTATGGATTTCTTTAGTAATAATAAAAAAGTAAATATTTTTATTTTTTATTTTTTATTTTTTTATTTTTTTTTAAATTTTTTTTTTCAACGTTTATTTACCCTTGGGACAGAGAGAGACAGAGCATGAACAGGCGAGGGGCAGAGAGAGAGGGAGACACAGAATCGGAAACAGGCTCCAGGCTCTGAGCCATCAGCCCAGAGCCCGACGCGGGGCTCGAACTCACGGACCGTGAGATCGTGACCTGGTTGAAGTCGGACGCTTAACCGACTGCGCCACCCAGGCGCCCCAAAAGTAAATATTTTTAAAAAGAATAATCATCCAAGGGGTACCTGGCTGGATCAGTCTGTGGAATTTGTGACTCTTGATCTTGGGGTTGTGGGTTCAAGCCCCACATTGGAGGTAGAGATCGCTTAAAAATAAAATCTTTAAGGGGCGCCTGGGTGACTTAGTCAGCTCAGCGTCCAACTCTTGATTTCAGCTCAGGTCATGATCTCATGGTTTGTGGGATTGAGTTCTGTGTCAGGCTCTTTGCTGACAATGTGGAGACAGCTTGGGATTCTCCCCCTCTCTCTCTCCCCCGCCCACACTTTGCTCTCCCTCTTTCTCTCTCAGTCTCTCTCTTAAAATAAATAAATAAAGGGGCACCTGGGTGGCTCAGTCGGTTGAGCATCCGACTTCGGCTCAGGTCATGATCTCACAGTTCGTGAGTTCAAGCCCTGTGTCAGGCTCTGTGCTGACAGCTCAGAGCCTGGAGGCTGCTTCAGATTCTATGTCTCCCTCTCTCTCTGCCCTTCCCCTGGCCTTGCTCTGTCTCTCTTTCTCTCAAAAATAAATAAACATTTAAAAATTTAAATACATAAATAAAAAGGAAGAGGAAGAGTCCCCATAGAGATCCCTCACCCCTTCCTCCATGTGAAGATATAACAAAAAAATACGTGTCTGTGAACTAGGAAGCGAGTCCTCACCAGACTCTGAATCTGCTGGTCCCTTGGTCTTAGACTTCCCAGTGTCCAGAGCTGTGAGAAAATAAATTTCTTTTTTTGAATGTTTATTTATTTATTTTGAGAGAGAGTGAGCGATTGAGCATGAGCGGGGCAAGGGCAGGGACGGGGGGAGACAGAGGATCTGAAGCAGGCTCTGTGCCGACAGCAGAAAGCCCGATGAGGGGCTCGAACTCAAGAACGGTGAGATCGTGACCTGAACCTAAGCTCCCCAGGCAGCCCAGAAAATAAATTTCTGTTGCTTATAAGCTATCCAGTCTATGGTATTTTGTTACAGCAACCCAGATGGCCTAAGATAAACATGTATTTGTATAACTGAAAACAAAAAACAAGGTGATGTGTGGGCTAGCTGGCTTACAACACCGAGCAGCCCGCCGCAGGCTCCCCTCTGGCCCACAAGGCAGGTGCCACTGCACCTGGCCAAGCCTATTTTTGTATTTTCCTCTCCCACATGCCACATGAACAGTGGAAACAGCATCTGACCACTGGGACCAGCAGTGGAAAAGAGACAATCTGCTTCAGAGACCAAATGCCTCCAACTCTATGCTGTCTCCTTACGGACAAGTGAGAAGCCCCTGCTGATCCCAGGGACTTGTCCCTGAGATCAGCCCGTCACCTCCCAACTTATGGACTTGTCCCTGGAGGCTGGGGTCTCTTCCCCTGGCTCAAACTTCCCGGGCTCCCAGTTCATACTGACTGCACACTCAGGACAGAGTAAACAAAGTCCCTGGAGGAGGACAGCTCGGTATGTTCTCTGAGCATTCTGGGGAGATAAGTCCCAAGTCGGACTGTCTGTTGGGTGATTTATCTGCCTTATTTTCCCATGCAGGCTAGAGGGCACAGTGGTGCACTTCTCTTTGATAATGATCTCCCCAACAAATATAAATACAGCTGTGGGCAGAACATTAGGACTTCTTCCTGCCTTCGAGGAGTTGACACGTACCTTGAAATTAGGGTCCCGTAGAGACTCAGAGGACTCTGGAATGCTTCCGTGGTTGGGGGTCGTGCTCCCAGTGCATTACCAAATGAAGAAATGCTAAAATAGCTTTACAAGAATTATAGTACATTTTATAATTTTTTAATGTTTTATTTTTATTTGAGAAAGAGAGTGCAAGCAGGAGAGGGGCAAAGAGAGGGGGGCAGAGGATCCAAAGCAGGCTCTGTACTGACAGCAATGAGTCTAATGGGGGGCTCAAACTCATGAACCTTGAGATCATGACCTAAGCCGAAGTCAGACGTTCAACCAGCTGAGCCACCCAGTGCCCCCCAAATTATAGTACATTTTAAATGTTTACATTAAACAAATTAACCCTTTTAAAGACACACAAATCACAATGTGGTTCTGCTAATCAGAAGATGATGGGAATTTTATAGGGTGCCTGGTGGCTCAGTTGGTTGGGCGACAGACTTGAGCTCAGGTCATGATCTCACAGTTTGTGAGTTCGAGCCCTGCATCGGGCTCTGTGCTGACAGCTCAGAGCCTGGAGCCTACTTCAGATTCTGGGTCTCCCCCTCTCTCTACCCCCTCCCCTGCTCACGCTCTGTGTCTCTCTGTCTCTCAATAATAAATAAACGTTAAAAAAAAATTGAAAAGAAAATGATGGGGATTCTAAAAATACTCACGCACAACAGATCACAGGCTGCGTGGCCTGGTAAGGGGACACAAGTTTAAAGTTGTCTGCTGGGTGTCTTCTCTCACTCCTGTCTGGGGCGACAAGCCACAGCACATGATGGCTGGGTGCCTACCATTCTCTGTCACATCACACACCTACTTTGTTTTCGTCTCCACCCTTCTGTGCTGTAAGACCGGAACCTTCTCTGTCCAGTTCACTGCTGTCTGACACGTGGTAGGCCCTCCATAAATTTTGGTTCAATGAGTGGACATATGATATCCTCGTTTAGGTGAGATCAGGTGCATGTACATACACAATGGGATTTCGTGATAAGAAACAGCGTGTGGGGGCGCCTGGGTGGCGCAGTTGGTTAAGCGTCCGACTTCAGCCAGGTCACGATCTCGCGGTCTGTGAGTTCGAGCCCCGCATCAGGCTCTGGGCTGATGGCTCGGAGCCTGGAGCCTGTTTCCGATTCTGTGTCTCCCTCTCTCTCTGCCCCTCCCCCATTCATGCTCTGTCTCTCTCTGTCCCAAAAATAAATAAATGTTGAAAAAAAAAATTTATAAAAAAAAAAAAAAAAAGAAACAGCGTGTGATGGGTCCCAGGGAAGCAACTTCTACGATGGATGCCCAGAGCTCGGCACCAGGGCTCTACTCCCGGCTCAGCGGCTATCTGTTGGGTAAACTTGGGCCAAATGCCAGTCTTTCCCAAGGCTCAGTTCCCCTGTTGGTAACATGGGGGAGGGGCAGACTGGCAGATCTCTGGGGTCTCCCTGACCCTGGCATCGCATGGATTCATGGAGGTGATACTTGGGCTGGATTTTCAGGGATGAGTGTGTCAGGCAGAAAGGGGAAGGTTGTTTTCCATTTCCACCTGCTCTTGTCTCTGAGAGGTGACCTCGTGGAGGGAAAATCTGTTCAAGAGACCGTTGCTAGATGGAAAAGCAAGGTTCGGAAGGGTTTATCTAGAATAATCTCATTTCTGCGAAAATCAATTAGTCCTGTTACTACATTTAGAAAAGGTTGAGGAATACATACCTCACTGTTGACAATGTTGACTTCAGGACAGAACGTTTGGGGGAAGTTTTATTTCTTGTGCTGTGGATTTATATAGTGCTCACATTTTATGTGTTATGCATTTTATTTGTAAACCGTTTTTTTAAAAAAAGATTAAAACATAACCTCGTTGCATTGGATTGTTTTAAAATTTATGACACGTGCTTCCTTTTCCCTTTCTTCATAGAAAGTTCTGTTTTGTTTTTTGGAGGAGCCAAGATCATCAATTGCAGTAATTCTGCCGGGAGTATTTGAAATATCCAGGATTAAGTTGTCTTTAAGCTGAATGCCCCTAGATGACAGGACCCTGAGTGGATTTGAGGATGTCCAAAAGAATGTGTGTGACATATGTAAGTTAGAAGGCATAATAAACTGTGTGCTTTTGATGCCCAGTTTAGGAATTATTGATTATGTGTCTTTCTCTGTCCCATCCCCTGGTCCACACCAGAGGAAACCACTACCCCAAATTTTGTGTTTAACAGTCCTTTCTTTTTGTTGCTATTTCTCTTTAAAAAATTTTTTTACGAGGGGCACCTGGCTGGCTCAGTCAGTAGAGCATGCGACTCTTTTTTTTTTTTAAGTTGATTTGTTTGAGAGACACAGAGAGAGAGAGAGAGAGAGAGAGAGAGCACAACAGGGGGAGGGGCAGAGAGTGAGGGGAAAGGAGAGAATCCCAAGCAGGCTCCACACTGCCAGCACAGAGCCCGATGCGGGGCTCGAACTCACGGACCATGAGATCGTGACCTGAGCCGAAGCCAACAGTCAGTTGTTAACTGACTGAGCCACCGAGGTACCCTGCATGTGACTCTTGATCTCAGGGTTGTGAGTTCGAGCCTCACGTTGAATATAGAGAGTACTTAAAAAAAATTCTCTGGTATATTTATATATCCTTTAAAAAAAATTTTTTTAACGTTTTTATTTATTTTTGAGACAGAGAGAGACAGAGCATGAACGGGGAGGGGCAGAGAGAGAGGGAGACACAGAATCGGAAGCAGGCTCCAGGCTCTGAGCCATCAGCACAGAGCCCGATGCGGGGCTCGAACTCACGGACCATGAGATCGGGACCTGAGCTGAAGTCAGATGTTTAACCGACAGAGCCACCCAGGCGCCCCATATATATCCTTAATGGATATATTTATGAACATTCATCAAGCCGTACGCCTATATAATTTGCGTACTTTTCTATGCATGTATCTATACGTATCAACATCGATGAAAGGTTGGCAACAAAAAAGTACAGGTGCTCAGGCAATTCTACCCTAAGACCAGGGTAGGAGGGACCCCTGCCCTGGGCTCTGCTTTAGAAGACCCTGCTCAGTATGGAGTCCACACAGCCCGAGGGATGTGCCCGCCCCCCTCAACACCCTGCAAAACCCATGACCCCCTTCTACCTTGGTCCGGGCACCCAAATTGTTATGAAGGTTTATTTGTCAAGATGGGAAGATAGAAAAATATTTTATTTAGCAATTTGTTAGCTTGATTTGTAGCTGTTACATATTTAGACCTCGTTAGGTGAATCTCCACTTGTACTCTTTCTTTTTTTGTTTTTTTAAGTAAATGCTACCCCCAACGTGGGGATCGAACTCACAACCCCAAGATCAAGAGTCACATGCTCCACCGACTGAGCCAGCCCGGCGCCCCTCCACTGCTACTCTTGTTCTAGGCCCTGCAAGTGTTAGGGGTGAGGCTGTACCTAAGGCCTACCCCCGGAGGAGACGGGGTGCTAGGATTTTTCAAAAGCTCCTCAGGTGATTCTCATGTGCAGCCAGAGTTGACAATCTCGGTCTTAAGATCTCTTTTGATTTGTTTTGGTGGAATTATTGCATCGATTCTTTCCTTTGTGGTCTGTGTTGCTTTTGTTTGTTGTTTTTTTTGTTTTGTTTTGTTTTAATTTTTTAATACTTATTTATTTTTAAGAGAGTGAGTGAGAGAGAGAGAGAGAGAGAGAGCATGAGCTAGGAAGGGGCAGCAAGAGAGGGGGGACAGAGGATCTGAAGCAGTCTCTGCCCTGACAGCAGAGAGCCCGACGCGGGGCTCGAACTCATGAATGGTGAGATCATGACCTGAGCTGAAGTCAGATGCTTAATGAACTGAGCCACCCAGGCGCCCCTGTTGTTGTTTCTGCTTTTGCGTTTAATTTTAAGAAAGTCTTGTTTACCTTGAGCTCGTAACAATCATCCTATCTTTTTCTGTAAGTTGTAGGGTTTGGTTTTCACACTTAACATCTGGATTGATTTGTGTAGCACGTAGTGAGATTAGTTCCATTGCACGTCTCTCCAAATGGGCTACAGATGATCCCAGGACCACTCCCCAGCTCACCCTTTGCGCAGGTTGGCAGTGCTGTTCACATCGTGCTGCGGGTCTGCTCTGGGAGTCTTTCCTGCTGTGTCCAGTAGGCTTCCTTTTCCCTAATTAATATTCATGACTCGTGTGGTTTGTTTCATTTTCTCCGTGAAAGAAACCCCACTACTCTTAAGAAAGACTCTGAAACCCGTTCACCCAGATCTGTGATTGCTAATGGTGTTAAAATGACACCGCTCCCAAGGTGTCTCTGAATTTAACAGGGATCACACTTCAAGCAAAAGAGAGAAGTTCTAGCAGTGACATTTCAGCTGAGCTAGCCACTGAGTGGGGCGGGATGGGGGAGGAAGCCAGCAGCAGCACCCAGGAGCCCCTGAAATCATGCCACCTGGGAAGCAACCCCCGTTGGACATATAAGTCGATCCTGGCACACAGGTAAACATTTCACAGAACTGGGCAGGGGGAATCTGAGGAATTTGCTTACATCTCTAGTGGACAGCAGGGGAGACTGGAGGGAGGCAAGGCTAGAGAGGTATTTGGCTGGCCCCTGCCACTTATCCGGGATTCCTGGCATCGGAAGAATCTGTATCCATATGTAGTCATTGACCCTGAACCTTTCTCCAGGGCCAAATGCAGCCTTTGCAAGACAGAGTGAACTCTACTTAGAATGTCAGGGTTTTTTTTAGATGAATGACTGTCTCCCTTAGGGAAACAGAGCACTAGACTTTTTGGACATTGAACACCAGGGTTTAAGGAGCCTCTGTCACCCTCGGAACCAAATTCAAGTTTTAAAACATTTTTTTTTAATGTTTATTTATGTTTGGGAGACTGAGACAGAGCATGAACATGGGAGGGGCAGAGAGAGAGGGAGACACAGAATCCGAAGCAGGTTCCAGGCTCTGAGCTGTCAGCACAGAGCCCGACGCCGGGCTCAAACTCATGGACTGCCAGATCATGACCTGAGCTGAAGTTGGCCACTTAACCGACTGAGCCACCCAGGTGCCCCCAAATTCAAGTTTTAGTTTCTTCCTTTATAGATTTATGGTAATTCTGCTTCCATCAAAAAGTTCTAATGAGCTGAAGTCTTGGAAAGGGCTTTGAAAGTGGCACAGCTCCTACCAAGTGTTAGCTGCATGGATGAAATGCCTGTCCAGCCCCTAGTTGAATGTCATCCCGAATGATTATGCTCCAAGCCTCTCCTGAGGGAGAAAAAAAGAGGTAATTGAGTTGATATTTTGTAATTCACTTACCCTAAATAACACTGGGCAAGAACTGAATCACAACACGTGAATTATATAGCCTGGACATAAGATTGTTGGAAACATTCCCCAACATGTTTAGCCAAAATGTTGTTCGTTCCTCAATGTTCTCCTTCTTGTGTATCCCACTCCCAGCCAAGGACAGACTCGGCCTTAAGGGAGAAGTAGCTTGAATTCAACAACATTGTATTTAGCATCTTTATTTTTAAGCGGATTTATTTATTTTATTTTATTTTATTTATTTATTTATTTTTTTTTTTTTTACGGATTTATTTATTTTAAGTAGGCCCCACACCCAATGTGGGGCTTGAATTCATGACCCCGAGATCAAGAGTCCCACGCTCTTCCGACTGACACAGCCAGTCGCCCCCTGTTTAGCATCTTCTTATATTCCTACATTGAGCCAGACCTCTTCAGGTAAGGAGGGCCCCAGAACCAGAGGCCCGCAAGAGACCAAAGCAACAGTTGTCAGAGACGCCATGAAGTGGTTCGGGCATTAGACGAGACGATGTAGTAAGGGAATAAACATCAAGATTCCTTCCAGCTCTAAAGTTGGCGTGGATGAGTTCCTGCCCTCTAGAAGCAATCTGGTTAGGGCGATCAGGCATGAAACCACATGAGTATGGGTAGAAAAAAAGGCCAAAATGAATGACAATAAAGAAACTGCTCTAAGACCTCGGAGTCCAGAGGGAACTGGAGAGGGATACATTCTTGGAGGTGACTCTTGAAGTGCGTGGGGTGGGGGTGGGCCTGAAAAGCGGAAAGGGAGGGGAGAAGACAGCTGTGGGAAGAGGCTGGAATCCAATCCATCACATCTCTGAGGCAGATGCAAACGTAAATCAGAATTTCAGTCCTGAAGAAATTCCGAAATACCATCTTGGTGTCGGTCATGTGACATCTTCTTCAAGCTGAAACTGGTTGGTTCTTTGGGCAACGGGGCAGGCTGTTCTTTGTTTCAGGGCAGCGATCCACCGGAGTCAGGTGGAAACCCCACCCAAGGATGGCCCATTAGCATCGTGACAAGAGTGGGTTTCTGGGGGGCACCTGGCTGGCTCAGCAGATGGAATGTGCAACTCTTGGTCTTGAGGTTATGAGTTCGAGCCCCATGTTGGTGTGGAACTTACTTAAAAAAAAAGTGGGCTTCTCGGGGGCACCTGGCTGGCTCAGTGAATGGAGTGTGCAAGTCTTGGTCTTGAGGTTATGAGTTCCAGCCCCATGTTGGTGTGGAGCTTACTTAAAAAAAAAAAAAGAGTGGGCAGCAACATTACAGTTGAAGGGAAGGACTATAGCTTGCTAGTCAGTGGGAGGTGGCTAATCCAACGGGGCAAATGCTCCTTACATTCTGGACGTTGTTGGGGCATTGTAGAGCTCACAGGCACTCATACATATGCTCAGCTTTGCACGGTGCACAGCAGGGTCATCATCCTCATATTGTAGATGAGGAAGCTGAAGGCAAATGATTTCCCTCTTACCTAGCAAGCCACAAGCTAGGCTGAGACCCAGTTTTCCTGACCCCTGATCAAGCGCTCATTCCTTAAAGAAGACTGGCACATGGACCCCGAGTGGGGGGTCAGAACTCTGCAAAGCTGAGGAGTGGGGAAAAGCCTGCTTCTTCCTTCTCTCAGCCCACCTTTGCATATATAGTTATAAATACACCATTTTACGTTTCCAGACACAGTGTCTGGGCCTCCGCGCCTCTCCAAATCCACATTCAACTTTCTGTCACGTCCTCGTTAAGATGTACTGATGATAAAGTTAAATGTATTTTTTCGGATGTAAGAATATCGCATTTGCGTGAGGGATGAATCTTAAATCAATGCGGGGTGCCTGGCTCAAACTCAGTCGGTAGGGCCTCTGACATCTGATTTTAGTTCAGGTCATGATCTTGAAATTCGTGGGACCAAGCCCCGCGCTGGGCTCCGTGCTGACAGCGTGGAACCTGCTTGAGATTCTCTGTCTCCCTCTCTCTCTCTCTGCCCCTCCACTGCTCAAGCGTACTCTCTTTCTCAAGATAAATAAGTATCTTTAAAAAAAGAAACAAGAAACAAGAACTGCTAGTGTTTAAAGCCGACTAGTGTGAAGTTGGCAGACATCTTTTTTTGGGGGGGTCAATGTGTCTTCTAATGTCCCTTCTATCACGCTGGAAGGGCATGTGTCTTCCAAGAAAAAGAAACAAACAGGAACTATAGTTAAGTTGACTTTTAAACATGTAGAAGATTCAACCGGAAGGGCTCTCTGAGATTATCTAGTCCAGAAGTTGGCAAACTTTAGCCCTGGGCCAGATCTGGCTCACTGCCTATTTTTTCCTACAGCCTGAGCACTAAACATGTTTTGTTTTTTTTTTACATTTTTAAATGGTGCAAAAAATAATTGAAAGAAGAATAATGCTTCGCGACATGGGAATATTACAGGAAATTCAAAATTTCGTTTCCATAATAAAGTTTTATTGGAACATCTCCACACTCATTTGCTTACAGTTTGTCTGTGGATGCTTTTGAGCAACGGTGCCAGAGCTGAGTAGTTGCCACAGAGACAATATGGCTCATCAAGCCCCACATGGTATGATCTGGCCTTTTGCAGAACTTGGCTGACCCCTGGATGAGACCAGCAGCTCCTGTTCTGTTGAGGAATTGAGACACAGAAAAAAATGACCGGCCTGAGATCACACAGTCTGCCAATGGTCAGTTGAGAACTCTTGGCTCCCTGTCAGGACTCTTTTCACTACACTACCACATCAAAGCAGATAAGAAGCTTCTGGGTTTATTATGACAATGACCGCTTGGTCCTCAGCCCTTTTGTATGGCTTCTCTCTGCTCCTCACACACAGGCCTGATCTAAGCTTTAGAATGAGTGAGAAGGTGCAGGGAGGGACACCTCGGTGGCTCAATCGGTTAAGCAACTGACTTTGCTCAGGTCATGATCTCGCGGTCTATGGGTTCGAGCCCCGCGTCGGGCTCAGTGCTGACAGGTCAGAGCCTGGAGTCTGCTTCCAATCCTGTGTCCCCCTCCCCTGCTCACACTGTGTCTCTCTCTAAAAAATAATAATAATAATAATAAATAAATAAATTAACATTAAAATATATGTATATATATATATATTATTTAAAAAAATACATTAAAAGAATGAGCGGCTGCATATGTAAACCTCAAGAGGGCAGCCCTGGCTAAGGTGACTCCAGAGTGCAACCTCTTATCCAAGAGAACCAAAATTGAATCACCATATGGTCCTGTCCCTAAAAAAAAAAAAAAAAGAAAGAAAGAAAAGGAAGGAAGCAAGGAAGGAAGGAAGGAGGGAGGGAGGGAGGGAAGGAAGGAAGGAAAAAAAGAGAATGGGCCAGAAAGGCCTGAACTGGTTTTGGTGATGATATACATACACATGAGTGCAAATGTAAGACACCTTCATTTCATTGTAAACAAATTGCCAAAGGTGAATTCAGCACACACAAAAAATCCCCACATCTAGCTCAGAAAAGCAGTCACAGGCTCTAAATCAGCTGCAAAAGAAAGATAGGCATTTCAGAGAGAAACATTCATACGTTAAAACAAACCAAAACAGGGGCACCTGGGTGGCGCAGTCGGTTAAGCGGCCGACTTCAGCCAGGTCACGATCTCGCGGTCCGGGAGTTCGAGCCCCGCGTCGGGCTCTGGGCTGATGGCTCGGAGCCTGGAGCCTGTTTCCGATTCTGTGTCTCCCTCTCTCTCTGCCCCTCCCCCGTTCATGCTCTGTCTCTCTCTGTCCAAAAAATAAATAAAAACATTGAAAAAAAAATTAAAAAAAAAAAGAATAAATGAAGAAAAAAATTAAAACATAAAATAAAAACACTACTTTCTGGGTATTGGGGGAGCATGGGGAGAAAATGAGTTCTCCTACAGCCCTAGGGGCAGTTTTAAGTAGGCGAGGGGAGCTGTGCTCATGACCCAGATTTGTCCCTGTTCTGAGCGGGCTGAAGCAAAGGTTCCATCTCATTTGGGGAAGCCTAATCATAAAATGGGGCTACTGGGGCTCGCAGCCTAGTATCAGTGAGGTATTTATGAAGCGTAATTAATGTTTGCAGCGGGTCTGGGGATCCTCCCGATTCAAAGGTGGCCGGTGCAAGGTGCAAGGTGGACGGGTGTTACTGTGAGGGCAGATCCATTCTGTGGAGGTCAACACTGTTGTCCTTTACGGAGGCAGCGGGAAACAGAAGTAGGTTAAGACCAGGTGGCACAATCCTTCAACGTGACCCAGAACAGGAAACCTGTAGAGGGAGACTATCACATCAGATGGTGTAGAGAAATTTCACCGAGAATGCGTAAATCTCCAGAGGCAGAATGGTTGGCTCGAGGACACCCAATCACGCCTAGAAGAAATCTGGTGGGGCTAATTGGAAAAAACACATATGGCAGTTCCGGCTTTACAAGGAAGGGGACTGAGCTGCATTACTCAGCAAATATCTGTCCTCAGCCTGAGCGTGACTTCTGAGATTTTCTGAGAACTATTTTTTTTCCTAGGTAATCCTAAAAGGCCCGGTGCTGGGTAACAGCAGGAACTACGCTGGAGGTCTAATTAAGCATCCCGTATTACAACACTTAAAAACACTTATGGGATCCTGGTGAGTTCCTAATGTCTAATTCCTAAATTTAATCCTAAACTGCTCTGCTGAATCCTCTTGTATGACCATAGCTAATTATGTAATATCTAATCGCCAGTGATAATGACGAAAAATTGAAAATGATGGCATTGAGTTGATTTACTTCTCCTCGCAGATATTCTGTCAGAATCATAGATAAGAGCTTCTCCTAGGGAATAAAACCTTACTTAGCGTGGGGTGCCTGGCTGGCTCAAGTCGATAGAGAATGAGGCTCTTCCTCTTGGGGTCATGAGTTCAAGCCCCATGTTGGGGGCAGAGTTTACCTAAAAAAATATATATTAAAAACAAACAGGGGCGCCTGGGTGGCGCAGTCGGTTAAGCGTCCGACTTCAGCCAGGTCACGATCTCGGGGTCCGGGAGTTCGAGCCCCGCGTCAGGCTCTGGGCTGATGGCTGGGAGCCTGGAGCCTGTTTCCGATTCTGTGTCTCCCTCTCTCTCTGCCCCTCCCCCGTTCATGCTCTGTCTCTCTCTGTCCCCAAAAAATAAATAAACGTTGAAAAAAAATAAAAAAAAAATAAAAACAAACAAACAAATCATAGCATATAGGAAATTGCTTTCAAACTCCAGGGCTCAAGTATATTACCTCCTGTAATCCTGGTAAGAAAATACACATGCACTGAATGGGATTTTTTTTTTTCTTAGTTATTCTTATCAGCTAGAGCTTTGGTCCACATCAGTCCTACAATATGTGTGAAGATGATATAGATTTATCATGAAAATAGACTGGTGTACTTGGGTACCTTAAGAAATTCTCAGTAGTGGGGCGCCTGGATGGCTCAGTCGGTTGAGCGTCTGACTTCAGCTCAGGTCATGATCTCACAGCTTGTGAGTTCGAGCCCCGCGTCGGGCTCTGTGCTGACAGCTCGGAGCCTGGAGCCTGCTTTGAATTCTGTGTCTTCCCCTCTCTGCCCCTAACCCACTCATGTTCTGTCTCTGTCTCTCTCAAAAATAAACATTAAAAAAAATTGTTTTAATAAATAAAAAAAAAAAGAAATTCTCAGCAGAAACATCAACAAATTTGAAACTTTATTGTTACCTGGAAAAGTAAATCCACATCCCCAATTTGTATTTATTTTGGAAATTATAATCTACCAAAAAACAAGGCAAAACAAAGGAAGGAAGAAAAGGAAAGGTAATACAATATTTATGTGCTCAGTATTATAAATGTAATTTGGAACTTTATGACACTCGTATACAGCTGGCTGACTTAGATGGTTTTGGGTTTTGTGGCCTTTTTATACTTTGTCAATTCTGTGACATTACATGGGTTAAAAGGCCAAAGTTGACAAGCTAGTTCACAGACACTTTAGGTTTTGCTCTATTCCTCTAAGGGAAAAAAAAAGTCTATGGGGCGCCTGGATGGTTCAGTTGGTTAAGCGTCTGGCTCTTTTTTATTTTTTTTTAATTTTTTAATGTTTATTTTCAAGAGAGAGAGACAGAGAGCAACCAGGGGAGGGGCAGAGAGAAAGGGAGACACAAAACCCAAAGCAGGCTCCAGGCTCTGAACTGTCAGCACAGGGCCTGACACAAGGCTTGAACTCAAGAACCATGAGATCATGACCTGAGCCAAGGTTAGATGCTTAACCGACTGAGCCACCTAGGCTCCCTGAGCGTCCAGCTCTTGATCTTGGCTCAGATCATGATCTCACAGGTTTGTGAGTTTGAGTCCCGCATCGGGCTACGCACTGTCAGTGCAGAGCCTGCTTGGGATTCTCCCTCCCTGTCTCCTGGCCCTCCCCTGCTCACGCGCCCTCTCTCTGAGAATAAATAAATAAACTTAAAAAATTGTTTTAAAACGAAAAAAAAAGTCTCCGTAACAATGACCATGTTTCCACATTTACATAATGTTTCTCATTTAAGGAGTCAAAAAAAACCCAGTGAACTTTATCCTGACTCTCTTGAACATAAACACCTTGGATTTGAATCGCATTTCTCAGACTACAAAGCACTTTTTTTTACATCCATTCTTTGTTTTACTGGATCTTCAAAACAACTCTGTTTTTGAAATTAACTAGGCGAATGTTTATTGAACAACTACTGTTTGCCAGACATTAGGTTAGTTTAGTGGCAAAGCCACACAAAGATCTTGCCAAAAACGTTTAAGAGACATGACCAAGAATATGGGAAGTAAATCGAAACCTTTTGACTGGTGTGCTGTATCATTATTCTCATATTCAGTCGGGGAAAATGAAGCGTAGATAACTTCCTGGTCCTGACACTGTCTCTTAGTGTATCGTGGCATTTCTTGTATAGACTTGTTCAACCACATCTGTTTACCAGCATTTTACATCCATGTATTACAGCTTCTGGTCTCTCACTAGATGAACTATTTTTTTTTAGATGAACTATTTCTATCAATTTATTATTTTTTTAGATGAACTATTTCTATCTATCTATCAATTTATTATTTTTGGACAGGAAGGGACTAAGATCTATTGATGGGGCTGCCTCAAGAGGGGGCATTGCTAAGGTTCTCCAGAGGGCAGGGCACGCCATTTGTTCAGAGGGCCGCCACTGCGGCTGTATTTGACCCCACAGCCACCTGGGGAGCTTTTCAGCCACGGTGTCTTTAAATCCGTCCACATTAAACTCAGTAAAACCCCACTCCTTGAAGATGTGGATCTGCCAGCCGCCAGGGAACTTGAACTTGGCCCTGCTTAGAGCTTGAATCATATGCTCCTTGTTCTGCAGCTTGGACATGATGACTGGGCCAGTGTGGACCCTGGTCACCGTGCCCTGAGGCTTTCCAAAGGTCCCTGCGTACGTCTGGAGTCTAGATTGGAGATAGCCTTAGATCAGACATGAATGTCCACTGTCTCCAAGGTCCCTTAAGGCAAATCATACAAGCAACACTCTGCCCACACTACCAAAGAGGCGACTGTTTACAGCCTTGCACACTGGCCCCCATGGGGAAAGCGCATGTTCCGTTTAATTGGCTGAGACAGATGAACCATCTTATATTCCTACCCAAAGCCAGTTCCTTCCTGTATGCAGTCCTTCTCCCCTATTTAAGATTCTGCATCCGGTCAAACTCTCCTGCCCACATCAGTTATCCACCGTATAAGCACTGGTATAAAAGAGTCTTGTAATTTCTTCCATCTTAAAAACAAGCAAACTTCCCTAGATCCCATTTTCCCCAGCCACTCTTCCCTCACCAGCTACCTCTCCATTTTTCTGTTCTCCTTTTACAGCCAACTCCTCCCATTCTCTAATTTAAATTTTTTTTTCAACGTTTTTTATTTATTTTTGGGACAGAGAGAGACAGAGCATGAACGGGGGAGGGGCAGAGAGAGAGGGAGACACAGAATCGGAAACAGGCTCCAGGCTCTGAGCCATCAGCCCAGAGCCCGACGCGGGGCTCGAACTCACGGACCGCGAGATCGTGACCTGGCTGAAGTCGGACGCTTAACCGACTGCGCCACCCAGGCGCCCCTAATTTAAATGTCAATCAAGTATTTATTGAACAAATGTAAGGATGGTTCACACAAACATAAGGAAATTCAAATATCCAGAAGACTTGTCACAAAAAAACCCAAAACTGGTTCTGTTTTTCTTCAAAAGGCAGAACTATAATCAATGGTTAGAAACATCCAGCATGGGGCACCTGAGTGGCTTACTCCGATTAGCGTCTGACTCTTGACTTCGGCTCAGGTCCTGATCTCATGGTTCCTGAGTTTGAGCCCCGCATCGGGCTCTGTGCTGACAGCGCGGATCCTGTCTGGGATTCTCTCCCTCTCTATTCCTCTCCAGCTTGTGCTCTCTTTCTCTCTCTCTCTCAAAATAAATAAATAAAGTTTAAAAATCCAGCATGATATTTGTACAAATAATTTCATTTTCTCCAATATAATAGATGCTATACTTTTAAAATTTATTTTTAGTTAATTTATTTTTTAATATGAAATTTATTGTCAAATTGGTTTCCATACAACACCCAGTGCTCATCCCGAAAGGTGCCCTCTTCAATACCCATCACCCACCCTCCCCTCCCCCCCACTCCCCATCAACCCTCAGTTTGTTCTCAGTTTTTAAGAGTCTCTTGTGCTTTGGCTCTCTCCCTCTCTAACCTCTTTTGTTTTTCTTCCCCTCCCCCCATGGACTTCTGTTAAGTTTCTCAGGATCCACATAAGAGTGAAAACATATGGTATCTGTCTTTCTCTGTAGGACTTATTTCACTTAGGATAACACTCTCCAGTTCCATCCACGTTGCTACAAAAGGCCATATTTCATTCTTTCTCATTGCCACATAGTATTCCACTGTGTATATGAACCACAATTTCTTTATCCATTCGTCAGTTGATGGACATTTAGGCTCTTTCCGTAATTTGGCTATTGGTATACTTTTTTTAAAGTAAGAAAGTATATATGGGGCACCTGGCTGCCTCAGTGAGTAGAGCATGCAACTCTTGATCTTGGGGTTGTGAGTTCAAGTCCCACATTGGGGCATAGAGCTTACTAAAAAATAAATAAGTGAATAAATGAATAAATAAATAAATAAGAAGAAAGGAGATATGTCTTTTAAAAAATGTAGTAGTCTTGGACCTCTCAAGGAAGTCAATTATTTATGACATATCCTCTGTGCCAGCAACTGATGCACTCATACCATTAGAAATAAATCTCAAGTCAACTAACTGGTTTGTAAAGGAAAAGACCATTTGTGCCTCAGCTATATTTAAGTTCTACATCAGTGATTTTCAGGAGGTGTGAAAAAGTCCCACAAGGCAGATGTATCAGACTGGCCTAGGATTCTGATATTCTGATATTCTATTGTAGGGAGACGGTCTTCCTTGGCCCCCAAATGGATCACTACAGGGCAAATCAGGGTAACTGATGCAAGCGTTGTGTGGGCCAGGACAAGGGAAAAATGGTTTAAGACTGCATAAGCTAGCCGGTGCAGTGTTTCATGAGTATTAGAAAATATAAATTCAGGGGCGCCTGGGTGGCTCAGTCGGTTAAGCGGCCAACTTCGGCTCAGGTCATGATCTCGCGGTCCGTGAGTTCGAGCCCCGCGTCGGGCTCTGGGCTGATGGCTCGGAGCCTGGAGCCTGTTTCCGATTCTGTGTCTCCCTCTCTCTCTGCCCCTCGCCCATTCATGCTCTGTCTCTCTCTGTCCCAAAAATAAATAAACGTTGAAAAAAAAAATTAAAAAAAAAAAAAGAAAATAAAAATTTTAACTTAACTATATTTATCAGTATGCAGGATTCTAACGGTGGAGCTCAAGCCCAGGATGATAAATACGTTTTCAAATAAAGCACACGGCCAATCTTGTTAACTGTCATTCACTGGCAATTGCTGTTACTCAAGCAGTCTCCAATATGACAGGTACAGGAAACCTGTTGAAAGGGGCACTTAACTCTTAGGGCATTCCCATTCTTGTGATAGAGTCACTTTGCCATCATTGGTCTAAGGCTTTTTACAGGAAGTCCAACAAAAGCTGCAGAGTCATCAGGGATTACTGAGGTACACGCTTGAGAAACCAGGGCAAAGTCTCCTTGGCTGCATCTCTAAGCACTCCAGACTGCTGGTGAGCATTGATGGTTATATAAATTCCAGGAAAAGCTCTCTGCTAGATTCCTTGTCCTACTGACCAAATTCTTCCAAGTGTTGACCAAACTCTAAGTTGAGAATTTGCAGATTTTATAGGAAGTAGTTGTCTTTTCCAAAGAAGGTGTATACCGATCATGCCATTATGGGACAGAGGCAAAGCTAAAAGATCCAGGAACTTTCTGAAACTGAAGGTACTTTCAACCATCACCACCCCTGGCATCTTCCCCTCCAAATCCACCGTAGGACTTTTCCCAAAGTGATTCCAGACTCACTAATTTTTTTCTTCAATGTAGTCCAGGCAGGCTTTTGCCCCACTACTCCACCAAAACTTCTCTTGTCAAGGTCGCCAAAGACCTCCACGGTGCTCCAACAGTCAATCCTGCCTCACCTTAACCTCACCACAGCATCCCACAACAGATCACTCTCTCCTCCTTCAGTTTCTTCTTCTGACTTCCTGGACACTACCCTCTCTTGGTTTTTCTCCTCCCTAACTGGTTTGCTCCTTCTCAGTTGCTTTGCAAGTTACTGACTTCTGAGATCTCTTTCTTAAGCGTCAAAATGCCCCAGGGCTTTCCTGGTTCTCTTCTATAACTACACTTACTCCCTTGGTGATCTCATCCAGCTTCAGACTTTAAATTCCATTCATATGTTGACAACTCCCAACTCTCTCTCTCCCTCTCCCCTCCCCTCTCCTCTTTCCCACTCTCTCTCACACCGTCCCACAGACACAATATAGGTATGTATAATAGATCTCCTGAATAATATATAAATATATAGATCTTCAGAACTTCTTCCTGAACTCGAGACCCATATCCGGCCACCTACCTAATGTCTCCATCTAATAAATATCTCAAACTGAACAGATCTAAAACTGAGCTCTTCATATTCCTCTATAAAACGGTTCTAGCCAGTGTTCCCTATTTCAGTTGATTGCAACTCAATCTTCCTAGTTGCTCAGGTCAAAAACCTCAGGCTCCTCTTTTTATCAACTCTATGTTCAATCCATCAGCAAGGCCTTCTGGGTTTACTTTCAAAATACATCCAGGAACCCTTAGCCACCGAAGCCACCCCCATCTCTTAGATTACTGAAAGAGCCCCTGCATGGGGTCCTGTTTCTATCCTTAGCCTCTTATTCTCAATAGCTCTCAAAACCCAAGTCACCTCTGCAACACCTCCATGCGGATTCAAAGCTAAAGTCCTCCCCCGTGGCCTTCCAGGTTCTATAGACCTGCCCCTACTCCCCTAACCTCTGACCTCATCATCTCTTACATTCTCTCCATTGTTCATTCTGTTCCAGCCACAGTGATTTCCTTGCTAGATTTAGACGTGCCAGTCATGCTCCTACTTGAGGACCTTTGCACTTCCTGTTCCATCTCTGTAGAATCACCTCACTAAATAGCCAGTTTGGTCCCTTAGTTTCTTCCAGTCTTTACTCCAGTATCTTTTTTTTTTTTTAATTTTTTTTTTTAACGTTTATTTATTTTTGAGATAGAGAGAGACAGAGCGTGAACAGGGGAGGGTCAGAGAGAGAGGGAGACACAGAATCTGAAACAGGCTCCAGGCTCTGAGCTGTCAGCACAGAGCCCGATGTGGGGCTCGAACTCACGGACTGCGAGATCATGACCTGAGCGGAAGTTGGACGCTTAACTGACTGAGCCACCCAGGTGCCCCTCTTCTTTTGTTTTTTAAAATTTTATTTGAGAGAAAGAGAGAGAGCACGTGCGAGATGGGGAGGGGCCAGAAGGGGAGAGGGAGACAGAGAGAGAGAATGAGAGAGAGAGATCTTAAGCAGGCTCCATACTCAGTGTGGATCCGGACATGGAGCTCGATCCCACGACCCTGGTGTCACGACCTGAGCTGAAGTCAAGAGTCAGACACTCAACCGAGCCACCCAGGCACCCTTCAAGTCCCTTCTTAATGAGGCCCACTCTGACCACCCCATCTCAATTGCAACACCCACTTCATTTATTATGTGTCTCTATAGTTTCACCCTAGCACTTACTGTTCCTATTATTTTCCTGTAGATTAATTTTTTTTTAAGGTTTATTTATTTTTGAGGAAGAGAGAGAGAGTGTGAGCAGGGAAGGGGCAGAGAGAGAGGGAGACACAGAATCTGAAGCAGGCTCCAGGCTCCAAACTGTCAGCACACAGCCCGATGCGAGGCTTGAACTCACACACCGTGAGATCAGGACCTGAGCCAAGGTCGGAGGCCTAACCAACTGAGCAACCCAGGTGCCCCATTTTCCTGTGGATTATATTCATTGCCTCTTCTCCCCCTCCCACCATCCCCCCTGCACCCCCCTTCCCAAACCAGCTAAGCTTCATGAGAATAGCAATCTGATTGCTGTCTTCAGCAATATATCCTAAGTACTTGGAATAGGATGTGGCACGAAGTTGATGCTCAAAACTTATTTGTTACATAAACAAAGTAATAAAGAGCTTGACTTTCAGAAGACTTTTTTTTTTTTTTTTTTTTTTTTTTTAGTGTTTATTTTTGAAGGAGACAGAGCATGAGCAGGGGAAGGGCAGAGAGAGAGGCAGACACAGAATCCCAAGCAGGCTTCTGTGCTGACAGCCCGGAGGCTGACGAGGGGCTCAAACCCACAAACTGTGAGATCATGACCTGAGCTAAAGTCAGACGTTTAACCGACTGAGCCACCCAGGCGCCCCCAGAAGTCTTTTTGATGTATTGTCTCTACAGGCCATCTAAACCATGACGCCAAAATGTTAAATCTACAGGTTTCATACAAACTGCACAATTACCAGGAATCTTGTACTCTGGCAAGACAAATGTTGGGTTGTTCCAGGGTCTTTTTTATTTTCATAGACGTGTTTCTATTTTCCTAAGAAACATACTGTTGGCCGCAAAGATTTGTTCTTTGAACTCCAGTACTTCTGAAGTGCTGAATTTCTGAGTTTTGCCTCAAAGGGGAAGACTATTCCAGTACGTGGGAGTGCTTCACTGCTGCCAAAATATTTTGAAGAACTTCCCATATTACTAAAGTCTCTAGAAGAGCTTATTTATCCTTACCAGGAAAAGGTTATTACTGTTATTGTTTTAAATTCCCTCCTATGCTAGAATTTGGCATGAAAACTGCCCTTTCCTGTAACAATGGCTAGAGATCTTCAGTGTTTCTATGTTGTTTAGAAAAGCTGCACACGATCTTCACCAAACGTCAAAAAAATAAGCCCAAGGGCCTAGCACATACCACTTTGATTCTGCCCTGGCTGTCTATAAGAATCTTGGTTTAATTAAAGGTTCTGGTGAACATCCAATCTTTCTTCAGGGAACACAAAACAGTACAAATTAAGAAGCTCAGTTTAAAAAGAAAAAACTCTCGGGGCGCCTGGGTGGCACAGTCGGTTAAGCGTCCGACTTCAGCCAGGTCACGATCTCGCGCTCCGTGAGTTCGAGCCCCGCGTCAGGCTCTAGGCTGACGGCTCGGAGCCTGGAGCCTGTTTCCGATTCTGTGTCTCCCTCTCTCTCTGCCCCTCCCCCGTTCATGCTCTGTCTCTCTCTGTGCCAAAAATAAATAAAAAAACGTTGAAAAAAAATAAAAAAAAAATAAAAAGAAAGAACTCTATAGGAACAATGAATTGGTGATCGTGGAATTCTCCAGTCCTGCGTGGTTTGACTAAACGAAACCAGTCCTAGGACGACATCAAAGCACTTTAACTCCAAGGGCAGGCAGATCATGAGATTGTTGTAATTCAGAATCTGCTTATTTGAACTTGGCTCTGCACATTTAAGGCCCACCTGTTTAACACTGTTTAGCCTTTTGGCATAGGAAGTTGGAACATGTTTTTGAGACCAACATTAGGATGGGAGAGAAGCTTCCTGAATTTCTGTTCAACTGTTTTGCAAATGTATGGCACTGGTCATAAGGGACAGGTGAACAGTGCTAAATAGCACCCACTCTAAAGAAAATACAAACTGCAAATATTTTGTACAGAAAGGGGGTGTGCTTTTCGTGTTAAGTGTAAGAGTTAAAGGCGGGAAATAACATGTTTTATAAATAAAAACAAATTGTAGGAATCAGAATTGTTAAAACAGATCCTTCTACAGCTCTACAAAGTGAAAGGACTGTGTAATCACTCTATAAATTTCAACTGCCTAGCTCTTAAAGGCATGTTTTGTCTGCCTTATTCTGTCCTAATTCCCAATAAAGCTAATAGTTTCATACTACTTAATTTTGGTTGTACAAACAAAAAGTGACAGTGTTTTAAAAACAATATATTTCATAAGTTCTCAATACACAAAAAACATATTGTGCTTTGCAGAATATTGAGATAGAGTATAAGAAATTAAAATTCCAGGCAGTGTTTTTAGTCATACTGAAATGGAGACAAAATTTGGGATCTAACAGCTACTCCTAAAATGTTTTTCATCTGGAAGCCATCAAATCCTGATCTGTTCCCTCAACGATAATATATTTTTTTAACTTTCCATCCTATCATTATGCGTTTAACTCCCCTATTACTAAAACAGATAACCAGCCCCCGTCGCCCCCCCCCCCCCCGTAATTATACATAGTAAGGGGAATCAATCCTACTGTAGCTGTAACACCAAAAGACATGGGGACCTGAGCCAGGAAAGGCTGGCTCGCTTATGAATTCATGTTGCTGTGAAGAAAAACAAAACTGAAAAAAAACAAAAACAAAAAAACAACAACACCCAAACCCATTAAACAAAAATACCTTGCACAAAACGCAAAGACTGGAAGACAAATATAGAAGCATTACTCTTGAATTTCCTGGCTTTGTTGATTCCAGCCGCAAAGTGAACATTAAAATGCCAAGATTCACATTTTAATATTCCCTTGAAATCAGAAAAACAATAGCTCTTTCAGGATTCGAAATGACACTGGAAGGCTCGTAACATTTTATTGAGTCAATTTGCTATTTACATACTCGTGAGGGGCTTAAAAAAGAAGCGAAATGGAAGATGTTCTCAACAGACAGAAATAAAATATTCCAATCTATTGTTCCAGTTTATGGCTCAGATCGAAATAATGGGCCATAAAACCTATCAGAAACTAGTTGCGCAGTGCGTGCCTCGCGGCCGGCCAATGAACGGCAACGTCTCGGCTCTCCTCCCGCCGACAGCACTTCAAAGACACTCTTCTTTCTTTAAAGAGCCCGACCTCTCGGTTACGCTAGCGCTCGGCACCTTTGTCAGGTCTCCCAGCTCGCGTGGCCCGGCACTCTTCTATTTGCGGGGCGCCACTACGGTTCAAGGCAGTGGCATCCAAACCGATCTGCTACCCCCACCGCACGAGGCTCCCAAATCGCCTTCATTCTCAGGGTGAACCACGGCTTCCCACGGTGGTGTTCGGGGCACGGCCCGACAAAACGCACTCCCTTCACCGAGCGAGGGTAGGGGTGACGGGCCTCCCTTTGGAAGGACTCAGAGGGCAGGGGGGACTTGGGATGTGCGCACGCCCCTCCGCGGCTGGGGGGGTGGGGCACACGCCCTGCGCCCGCAGCGCTGCGGCACCGCGGCGGAGCCCCAGCCCAGAGGCAAAGAACAAAGGGGACGCGCTCGCCTTCGCTGCTGGGGGCTGCCCGGGCGCCGTCGCCAGCCCCGCCCCCCGCCGGCCGCGGCGGCGCGCGCCCCTCCCCCGTCCCGCTGCCCCCTCGGCCCCGCGAAATGGCGGCCGCGCCACAAAATGGCAGCCGCGCCAAGTCCCGAGCGGGCGCCGAAGGAGAAATAAAAGGCGCAGCGGGCCTCTCCCCGCTCCCCCCCCCCTTCGCCCTCCGAGCGCGACAATGCCCGCCCGGGCTTCCTTGTGGTGGCGGTCGGGGGCGATCCTCCCTGGGCACTGGTACGCCTTCGCACCCCACACTCCGGCGGCCGCTTCTCGACTCCGCAAACCAGGCGGCACCTTTGTGCGTGTGCCGCCTTTGCGCTTCCAAACTTGCCCCACTGCCGGAGGCTCTCACTTAAGGGGCCAAAACCTGGAAAGAACTGAACGTCGCACAACAGCCAGGCGACCCCTGCCCGCCCAAGACGCTCCTCGGGCTGGCGCGGGCAGGGAGCACCCCTTTCTAGTGTCTGCACGCCCGCAGCTTTAGCTCTTGGCCATCAAAGTGAAGACAGGAAGAGGGACCAAATGACACCCCCCCCCCCCCAAATGAGGGGGAGACTGAGGAAACGGGTTAAGGAGTTCCCGAACCAGCACTTCGGCAGCCGCGTAGAATCTCAATGCGGAGCCCACGCTCGAGACCCAGAGGAGAGCCACGGGCGGCCCACGAGTGCACGGGCAGCTCCAGAGGGCGGATGTCGGCTTGCACCCCACGCAAACCTCCAGTGAGCGTTTTAGATTTTTCATCGCTCCCCCCTTGCCCTCTCCCTTCTCCCCGTGGTCAGGGGTCTCGGGGCTGGGCACAGGCAGAGGAAGGAGCGGCTGCTGCAGTCCCCAAGCTTCCCCCCCGCCCCGTGGCGTGAGGGTCTTGGTGGCCTTGGGCTTTGCCTCGGCCATGACGTGATGGATGGAAGCTGGGCGGTGTCGGTGTGTTTTGGATGTTTCGCTTTCTTTCTCTCAAACGGTCGCTTCCCTGTGCTCCCCATCCCCCAGCTTCCCTTGGGCTCCGTCTTTCCAGAAACTTCTCAGGGAAACACCAAAAAGCCGCAGGCTCCGCCGCCGCCGCCTCCCTCCCGGAGCATGCGCGCCGGATTGGGCGGCAAGTTCGGCGCGCGCGTGTGCAAGTGTGAGAGTGGGGCGTGCGCGCGCGCGTGCGGGGCGGGGCGGGGCCGTTCGCTCTCACAATGAAGGGAACAGGTTTTCCTCCCCCCCCCCCCCCCACGTTCCGTAGTTGCGCCAGCGCGTTGGGGCAACTCCCCTGGCCTTTGAGAGTAGAGGGGGGGGAGGGGCAGGGCCGAAGCGCTCGCGTCGTTGCTCCGCGCGCCTGCGCAGCAGGTCGTCTCTGCCGAGCTGTGTTCTCCGCGCCGGTTGCGGTAGCGTCTTCGCTATGAAGTGCGTCTGAGGCACTCGGTTGCGTCCTACTCACTGTTTCCTCAGCTCCCACTCGGGGAAACTGTAGCGTCTTGAGGGGTTAACAATTCTGTTCGCGGGGTTCCTTGGAGCTGAGCCTTCCCTTTGTGCTGAAGGGATGAGCTCGGACTGTGTCTGGTTGGTTCCCTTCCACGCCTGCCTGCGCCATGTTTGGTCCGGCTCCTGACCGCATTCGGTGCCTGCAAGTGTGGTGGAGCCTTTTCCAAACGGGGAGGGGGCGGGAATAGCCCTGGCTCAGGGACAAGGTGGTGGCCGCGCCGGCTTCCCTCAGGCGCTGCCTGCAGTTCTTGCTCACTAAACCAAAATAAAGGTGTCCTTTATTTGGAACGCCTCCCTCGGTCGCAGACGTAAGCCTTTGGTGGGGCTGGCCGCTAGGTTTGTGCTTGGTGTGTGGATGCGGACAAAGGGCCCGGGCGTACTGCTCGGTCTCTCTGGGCAGAATTGAGCTCGCCGAGTGGTAACCATAGTAACAGCTTTTAGTGTTTCTCAAGGTGCCTTTGGTTTTAGTTTTCTTTTCCTGTCCCCTTAGAAGTGTGGTGGAAGTTACTGCCAGGGTTGTGGGTTCTTAAAGTCCCCCCCCCCCCCCGGTCTTTTATCTTGCCTTGTAATCCGCTCCCCATGCCAGCCCGTTTCTGAAATCCAGCAGGCTAAGTGAGGTTCTTGGCAGGGCATGGAAGTCTGCTGTCTCCAGTCCTGAGCTTTGTTTCCTTGCCCCCTTTTGAAGGACATTCGTTTCACTGGTGGAGTAATTGCCTTCCGATATTCGTTTAGCGTGTAACGTACCTTCAGATCCTGATAGATGTAAGGTTTAAAAGAGGGAGCTTGTTCGCGAGGAAGGCACCTTGGGGGCCCCTAGAGACAGACATTTTATGGTCGAGAGCCGCATTTTGGCTCTGAGGTTGTTGGGCAGTGCTAACTTGCCCGCAGGTGCGCGTGCACCATTGACCACGCAAAGTCCGAGGTCAGGTCAGGTCAAGGCTCTGGGCGGAGCCACGCAGTGGGTCCTAAGGAAGGAAGATCTTTCTTCCTGGTGGGAATTTTGAGTTGGTGCCAGATTCCTAACAGAACTCTTAGTATATGAAAAGCTATCCAGAGGCTGCGTTGAGGCACTGGCAAGCAATAGAATTCTCCCCCTGCTAACAAGGCTGTAATTTGAAGCTTGGAAATGACCAGATTAACTGTCCTTTGAATTCGCAGAATTTCGGTTAGAGATTCTATCCTAACAAATTATGGTTAATGAGAGTCTTTGAAGTCAAAGTCCCTAAAGTAAGGGCAACACCACTAAATAAGGGGAAGATTTTGTTTGTACGTTTTGTAATTAAACAATGTTTTTATTATTTTTTTTAAGTAAACTCTATACCAACTTGGGCCTTGAACTCAAGACTCCAAGATCGAGGGTCGCATGCTCATGCTCTATCCACCGAACCAGCCAGGCACCCCCGATTTTTTTTAAAGCTTTTTTACATTTATTTGTACCTTTTATAATTTTAAATAGGCATAAAAACAAAGTTCTTATTGGGGTCTAATAATTAGGATCTCTGGAAACTGATCCTGAGTGGAACGATATATATGCTTAAGTTGAAAATTGTGAAAGACAAGAGTACCCCGTTTTGAAGCCACTTTCGAGTGAATTTAAGGGAAAGGTTTATGCTTGGGTGTGTGTTTATATCATCTTGTGTGGTGGGGAGAACATAAACCCCTTTTAGTAGTTCATCCCACCCTGCCCCTTCTGCCAGCTAACTACAGTATACAGTGAAGTCTTTAGTTCTGACTCTTAATGATTCTGTTTTCTTAGAGAAACCATTTTAATCAAGCATCCTTTAAGAGTTATCCTGAGGCATTCTCTTTTCAGCCAAAGTATTTACCAAAAAGAAGTGTAAGAAGTGTCTTCCATGACTCTTGTAGTATATGGCGTGAAAAAAATTCAATGAGTGCCTCCATCAAAATACTGAAATTTAATTTTTTAAAGCCTGAAAAATAATTCCAGTATTTAATTCAGCAAGGCATCATGTCCTACCTTGTCTTTAAATAGTGTGGTTTTATCTTAAGCCAAAAGGTTTCTAATGTCGAATTATATAAAATTAGCAATCATTACCCTCCTGATGAGTAATGCAAAATATTCGAGGCAGTGATGTGATTTAAAGAGGCATTATTATCAAACAATAATAATTGAATTGAAATGGATGGAAACAGTTTTCAAAACATTTTGAATGAGTACATAAATAATTTTTTGTCTAAATTTTCTACTTCAAACTAGAGCAGGGAAGCTTAAATCCCAAGTCTGCTGAAAATTTCAAAACCTATATAACAAGTTACTAAACACATTTTATTTGGTATTACTGTTTTTGAGATTCCATCAACTATACTTTGATAGTAGTCTTTGAATTAATCAGTAGCCTTGATTTGCATGATTTGTATTCTGCTGACTTCCTGATGTTTAAAAGTTACAATCTGCAATACATGAGGTGTTTTGATTAAAGTATAGCACTTCTAGTGAAGAGGGTTAGTCTTTTCTCCCATGAGGATTAGCAGCAGGGGTTTAAAAGGTTGAATGAAATCTCCGAATTAACATAGTGAGTAACATTTTGTTCACATGGGATCTGTTAAATATGTTAATTTAGTAGAGTCCAGCATCAACATTTCAGAGAAACCCTTAACTGAAGTAACCCAGATGCTGACTTCGAAAAGTCATTTTATTACAGCTTTTTCTAATTATAAAAGCAGTATATGTTAACTGAAGAAGGTGTAGAAGAAAATTTTAAGAAAATATAGATGAAAAAAAGCTTCTTAAAAATTTAAATTTCAGGTGAGGTGGGTGAGGGGATGGGTGAAATAGGTGAAGGGGATTAAGGGTACGCTTGTCATCATGAGCACTCAGTATAGAATTGCTGAATCACTGTATTATACACCTGAAACTAACACTGGCTGTTAACTTTAGTAGAATTAAAATTAAAAAAAAAAAAAATTCTACCACATAGGCACAGCTGTGATTAATATATTTGAAAATATCCTCCCAGTCCATTTTTTCCAATGCCATAAATGTTAATAAATCGTGTTCGTAATTGTAAATATTAGGTACATTAGCAGTATTTCCTCATAGAGGGAAAAAAGTTACTTTTAGCAGCTTTCCTGGGAAATGGTAGAAACATACGAATTGATTTTTTATAAGAAAATATCAGCCATTACATTCGTTTCTGGAAAACTAAAAACGTGGGATAAATTATTTAGCTTTCTTGGAGGGTTGAACAGGAAAATAGATGATGAAATGTTAGCCTGCTGAAAGAATGATTTAGACAGCTAGCTGGCTAATGTTCAATTGATGGAAGTTCTGATAATTTATGTATATATAATTCCACCAGAGTGAGCCTGCTATATCAAAATAAGTCTGTTAATGGACAAGTCTGCCTTTCACCAGTTGACTCTCAGAACTAGCAATATGTCAAACACTCTTTGAGAATAATATAGCAGTGTTGTCTGTTTCATTTCTACTGTTTGGAAAACTGTTTCCAATAATAGAAGGAATTTGTATTGTCAAATAGGCTTTGATCATTTTAGAGCCCATTAATGTATTTTTACATGACGCCTTTAGAAACAAGCGCATGTATCTTAAGTATATGTGTTGTCATGAAATAGTTTAGTTTTAATTGCTTGGGACTAGATTTGTAACCAAAATCTTGTTAAATATCTGGTAACGATTCTGTCCTCCTGCTCAAATGTTGATATTAATTTATCTGCTCTATTGGCTGGGGTAGCATTCAAAGCCCGAGTTTGAGGCTCAGATGCTTTCTCCAACTGGGCTTCCATTATGCATGACTGAACTCTTTGAGCACATCTAGCATGTTAAATACGGAGCTCCTCACAGTGTGAAAGTAAGACCTGATTAAAAACATCTATTTTAATTTCCCTTTGCAAATGGCTCTGCTTTAATGTTACCTTTCTGAATTATCTGTAATACTTAAATGAGGATATTCACTTCACTATCCACTTATCATAGATGAAAGGAGAGATCGCAACCTACTTTTGATCTTTTTCAGTGAGCATCAGTTATTGTTAAAATAATTTAAAAACTAGAATAACAGAGTGGGTTGCCTTGCTATTGAAAACATACAAAGATAAGTGCTTATGAAGAAATTCTGCTTTTGTAAATATTTTGTAACAAGGACAGAAACAGAGAAAAGCTTTCCCAGTGTTTCCTGATACATTGCCAATAAAAATGAAAGGCACTGAAAAAAAATCAAATACTTGATTTGGGGCTGTGCAAAGGGCATGCACTTACCAGTTTTGTTGTTATTAGGAGATTTGCCATAGAAAAAGTCAGCGAAAACCCACAAAAACCAGAAACTGCGCACTTAATATGCAATTAGTGCATTTCGATTTGACTATAGGATTTGGCTATAACTGTGAAAATTGGTAATAGTATGTTCTTTCAACTGATGCTTATTTTTTTTATTAAAAAGTTTTTTTCTTAATGTTTATTTATTTTTGAGAGAGACAGAGACAGAATGTGAGTGGGTTAGGAGCAGAGAGAGAGGGAGACACAGAAGCAGAAGCAGGCTCCAGGCTCTTGAGCTGTCAGTACAGAGCCCGACGCAGGGCTCGAACTCACGAGCCGTGAGATCATGACCTGAGCCAAAGTCGGACGCTCAACCGACTGAGCCACCCAGGCGCCCCAACTGATGCTTATTTTTGATGTAAATATGAAATTAGTGGTCAACTTATTAGTATTTGTGATATTTTTATGGTGTGTTTCTTCCAAATTCTTTTACATAATGTTATCTTCTTTGATACTTCTAGCAACCATTTTTGGTAGAGAAAGCATATTTTTTATCTTCATTTTGCAGATAAGGATATTGAGACGTTTGAGGATTTAATTGATTTGCCTAGGTCATATAGCCAGTGACAAAATTGGAACTGGAATTTTTAACTCTTAATCCAAGGGTTATTCCATTATACATTAAGGTCTCTCATTCATACCATCAATGTTTTTTTCTTCAGTGTTTTTCAATTCATGGTCAAGCAGTGTTTGTTATGCTGAAAGAATCAGTAAGGAATATGGGCAATATTTTTAACCTGCAACTATTAACTTTAACAAAGATGGACAGACTTCCTACCTAAATTGCTATATGTATGTATATACACTACATATATATATAGTATATATATATATATACACACACACACACACACTATATGCATGTATACTATATATATATACTATGTATATATACAATATATATAAATACTACATATATATACTATATATACACATATATAGTGTGTATATATATATATGTATATATATATTTTGGCATCAAAGGAGCACATTAAGAATTTGAACAGTGGGGCGCCTGGGTGGCGCAGTCGGTTAAGCGTCCGACTTCAGCCAGGTCACGATCTCGCGGTCCGTGAGTTCGAGCCCCGCGTCAGGCTCTGGGCTGATGGCTCAGAGCCTGGAGCCTGTTTCCGATTCTGTGTCTCCCTCTCTCTGCCCCTCCCCTGTTCATGCTCTGTCTCTCTCTCTCTCAAAAATAAACAAACATTGAAAAAAAAATTAAAAAAAAAGAATTTGAACAGACAAGAATTGAAATTTGTTTTATTCATTAAATAATCTATATATCTATTTAGTTGATGTATGTTGACATTTTATAAACTGAATTCTCTTTTTAGAAATACACATCAGATTTTTAAAAGCCCAGGAAACTAACATGAATACTTCGGTTGCTATTTTTGGTGCCCAACAGGTATTCTGACTAACACTTCAAGAGATCCTGAGTATAAGGTGGTATCAAATGACATTTGATGGGATTTTGCTATAGCCTTAATCTTGTTAGAGAGAGACTGTTTCTCAGGTTGGTAAATCTCTGGCAAAACAAGAACTGATACTCTCTTAATTTGACATTTGTACCTAATCTTTTTGACAGTCTGTGATCTGTAAAGGTCTTTGGGAGAATTTAATTCAATTTTGCTTAACAATTTGCGTTATGTTAAAAAAAATTTTAGTTGGTAAACATGTTGCTTTAATTTTCACTTAATGTCACCTAATTCTTGTGCCGTGCAGAAAGTAGTATAAAACATCTTAACTGGTTCTTGTTTTGTTCTAGTTTATCCTTTTATTGTTCTGTGGGAGTCCTAGATGGATACCATATTTAATAATTACTCTAATTAGTCTCTCCTGATTTTGCATCTAAAAGCCCCCCCCCCTTTTTTTTTTGGGCCGTGGAATTTTTCTGCGGCAGGATTTTAACTGAAGTCTGCATTCAAGGTGAGATATCCCCTTCTCTAAGTGCAAGACCCTATTTTCTGAATCCTCGTCTTTGTTAGTTGCCCCTCTTAATGCAGTTGAGCTGAATCTCTTCTGTTCTTCATGGTGACACTTTGGTCTTTCCCAAGAGGTTTCAGCTAATTCATAGCCTATCAGGTTTTAAATAAATCATTTACATCATATTTTAAAATGTGTTTCAAATTGTGGTTGCTTATATTGAAATTCATGCTTCATGGAAACATGCATTTTAGTTCAACGCTAACTGCATCTGTATATACAGGGCTATATAGTTCAGGGGTTTAGGTTAATAGGGTGCTGGCCTGACACTCCTTATGTGATAGTTGATGTGACAGAGAAATGGCCAAATGTAAATGACTTATCCTACATCTGAATGTGGTTTGATGTGCTTTTACTGAGAAATCAATTCCAGAATATTTTCAAGAACACACATTTCCATTTCATTTAATGACTGATTTGCATGAAGACAAGACGAACCTCTGGGGTGGCACTAATACCTTAACTAAATTATGAATGAGTGCCACTATTAGGGTAGGGCTTTTCTGTTTCTAACTCTTTGCCACCACCTCTTTCTGTTTCTGACTTACTGAAGTTCCCAAACAGTAAAAAAAAAAAAAAAAAAAAAAAAGTTGAAATAGAAAACGTGTAAACATAAGCTAGGAAAATAGCATAAAAACTAGTTAAATTACCTTAGAATCTAGAAGTTTGAGAAGTAACTTGTCAAAATTCCAAAAATCATTTCAAATGGATGGTAAAGTTAGCTCCTGAGCTAGCACATCTTGTACTGTAATTGTTGCAACTGTTTAAAGTGGGGGCTTGCTTAGACTTTTGAACGTCCTAAAAAGAGGAGAGATTATCTCAATTCATCAGACCTGCTGAGATCAAGGTTATTTATTTAGTATAGACCATTATTAAACCAAATACAAGACAGTTGATGTGACTCTAAGTCTGACAATCATTAAGAAACTTACGTTAGACTATGTGGCAAACAACAACAAAACTACTTGGGAGCATTACTGTCTGTGGGAACGAAAGAAACTAATTATGCACAGGTGATCCGGGTATTAGTGCCATTGATTATGGTGACCATATTTTTCAATTCAAAACAGCATAGTTTGGTGGTAAGTTGGCTCCTATTTAAGGAGACAGTGAATGAGACCAAATATTTACAATCTGGTATGTACTTGAAGCTCCACGCCTTTGATACGTTATTTTTGTAGATAAAAAATGGAAAAGAAAATTTAAACAATTCCATTTTTCTGGACTCAGTACAATTGCCTTAATTTTGTGGGTTTTCTCCAGGGTTGCAAACTGGTCTTGATATAAAAGTTCTACTGTGGTCTTTAAAGGCCTTTAGGCCTGGAAAGGCCAGAGGTCTGATCCATTTCTATGCTTAAATGTTAAATTACAGTAAATCTCTATATGAATCCTTTATACAATATTAGATACGTAGCCTTCTCATTTCAGTTCTATTCCTGGTATCCTGTAACGATCAGCTAGGATAGCTTGCAAAAGGTTTCGCAATCTTATATAAAATAAAGTTGCTTAACGTTACAAGCTAATGATTCTTGAGAGGAATGGGTTTTTGAAGCTGTCACTGCTTCGCTGGGCAGAGAGAAGGGCGGCCCTGTTCTGACACTTTCCCAAGCAGGCGGGGATCCAACTGCCCGGAAACCGCCAGCTCCTGGCCGAAGGGTGAGCAGGGGAAGAAGTCTTGGCTTCTCCTAGGAGGGGCACTGGCAGCCGCTTTGACACGCAGCCCTATCAAAACCAACCCCCTTTCTCTCTCTTCTTCCTCCAGACCGGCGCCTGGAACCCCTGCTCGAGGGGCTGGAGGCCGTCTCTGCCCCCGCACGCGCAGAGCCCCAAGCCTGACTGAGCGCCCGCCCCGCGGCCGGCTCCTCGCGCGACTGCGCGCCTGCGCACCGGGACCCGGCGCGCGAGCGTTCCTTCCCGACCCCGTGTCCCTCCCTCCCCCGCGCGCCTGCGCGCCGGCTGGGAGGAACTCGGCGCCTCGGTC
>NW_024412388.1:11568612-11572020 GCF_014898765.1 Herpailurus yagouaroundi
CCGCCGCCGCCGCCGCCGCCCGGGCGCATGCGCCGCCGGAGCGCGAGGGTCGGCTTCGGGTGTGTGGTGGCGGCAGAGCGGAGCTGCGAGGCCCGAGAGTCAGAACCTGGGGGAGAGGGATGGTCTCTGCACGGGGGGGAGCCGGAGGAGCCGCCGCCGCTGCCGACGCCACCGCCGCAGCCGCCGCCGCCGCCGCCCCGGCGCCCGCCTCCCGGCGCTGACGGGCTCGTACGAAGCCGGCGAGGGAGAACCCGCACCAGCGGTCGTCGGCACACCGCCCAGCATGGTCCGGGAAACCAGGCACCTCTGGGTGGGCAACTTACCGGAGAATGTGCGGGAAGAGAAGATCATCGAGCATTTCAAACGGTGAGTGACACGCGGCCCGGGGCCGCGCTTTCTCCTCAGGCGCTGCTTGCCCGTCCGGCCCGTTGCCGGCCCCTCCCCGTGGTGCGCGGAACTGCTGAGGGGACCCGGGCCAGACCCACGGACTGGTGCGAGGAGCGCGCGGCTGTCTGGTCGCCGCTCGGCCCGCGTCGCGGCGTTGGGCCTCGGCCTCGGCGGCGCGGCCCCATTGCCGCCCTCTCCTTACCTAGCCAGGAGGAGGCTGTCGCCCGGCCTCCCCGGAGCCGGCGCCGGGAGGGTGCCCGCGCTCAGGCCGGGCGGCGGTGGGTCGCATCCTTGCGCGCCGCCGCCCCGGACCCCTGTCTACTAGGGACCCCCCACCCCGGCGCGGCCAACGCCGGAGTCCCGCAGCAGCTCCTGCTCCTCGCCTTGCGGACTGACGGAAATGTCTGACCTACAGAGGGGTTTGTGTGAGAGGAGAGGTCTGACCCAGGCAGAAGTCTTGGTAGGTGGTGTAGGTGCATCTCAGAATTGGGGAGACACTACGAGGTTCCAGGCACCTCTCCCCAAGGACTTACAGATCTAGAAACTAAAGGGAAATAGCAAGCGCACATTTTTTTCTTTTCTGTGTTTTGGTTTTTTTTTTTTCCCCCTTTTTTTTCTTTTTGCGGGGTTGGCTAGAGAGGATGGTGTCTGAAAATAAGTTGGTGCGCCTGTTTTGGCTCCTTCGCCTTCCTGGCCGCTTTCAGCCGTCTGGGGTCCCTGGGCGAGGAGGACGGTGGGGACCGAGGGCTTGCCGAGGAAGGCCCACCTCAGGTAGGACGGTACCCAGTTCGCGTCGGAGCCCGAAAGCCTCAGGCTCTCTGCCTCCGGGGCCGCGCCGGGTTAGCGCGTAGGGGCCGCCTGTGAAAAGAGATTCCCTCCCACCCAGAGTTCTTTACCCGGTGGTTAGGAAAAAGCAAGTCTTTTAAGATTAGAACACGTAGCTGCTTTTTTAAACTTCCCAGCATGTGTTTTGTGTGTGAAATATAGGAATCTGTGTTGTTTTTGATCCATCTTTCCTCTACAGTAGTATTTAGGCGCTTGCTTTCTTTGTGAAACATACGTGTACCGTAACGGATAGAGTCCTCGGCATCAAATGCTGGAAGTGACGGTTTACTTAGGCTTGGTGCAAAATGAGGAGGACTGTAGCAAATCTGTGATTGCCTTTGAAAATTACTGTATTTCCCGATATTCAAAATCCTCAAAGATTTTAAGTTTGGTTTCCTCTTAATTCCCCTTACTATCTAGTGAGTGAAGGAAATGATGGAGCGCCCTTATTAGTGAGTCACCATGGGAAAAATAGATTGCGTCGCTTGCTCTGGAGCTGCTTGGATAAGGAAATGGAAGCAGAGGCAGCAGCGCTCCACTCTGTCTTTTAAATGGAGGATCATTGATTCTGTTGGTGGTTGCTGTTACTGGGGTATTAAATCTTCACCGCTGGAGCGCGCGTCTGCGCGTGTCCGCGTGTGAAAAGGAGCCGGCAATAGTGAGGCCATTCATAACCTGCTAGCGCTGTCCTAGGCAGGGCTGGGGGAGGCGCGCTTCCAGGGACTCTCCCGGTGTTTACTACGTTGTGCTGAGAAACCAGGCAGGGCGAGGCAGGGAGCAAAAACTCACCTCTGTCCATTGTGATAAAGGGGATCGAGACCTTGGGCTCAGTTGGGAGGCAGATGGGAACTTTCTCTCCCTGGCGCTGCTCCACCCATTACCCCCATCCACAGCCCCAGTATCTTCACTGCTTTAGTGGGAAAATCTTGGAGGTGCAGATTATTGGAGTGGAAGAACCACTTAGATGTGGTCACTTTTAACCCCTGGTGGGCTTTGTCTGTGGGTCTCTGCCTGGGAAATTCGTCTGTACCGACGTGCAAACACGTGCATTGCAGCATTCGCTTTGCTCCTCAGTGTTCTGTGGCCAGACGTGTCATTTCGCGTTATGCACATTCCAGAGACATTGCATGCCTATTGCAGGGAGTTTGACTCCTCTCAAGATGAGGGGTTAGGGAAAGGAAAGAGGAAATCGTGCAGGGGAGTTTGGGGAGGTTTTTAAGTGGTTGGTGCTGCGGTCCGGCTTGTGTGAATGACTTTCTAAAATGGCGGCCAGGACCCACTTTATGTGGGAATCAGCCGAGCAGATCTCAGAATGCACCGAGGGAGGAGGGGGCGGAGGATGCGAGCTGCCTTCGAAAGCCGAGGTCTAGAGGAACGTTACTGTATTAAAGAGGGCTTAGCCGGCACAGTGCTCGCGACTGCGTTTAAAGGAGTATCTCACCTATTGCAGAGCAAAAGCAGATGCTGCTGATAAAAGCAGATTATTTTAAAACTATGCAGACCGTGTGTCCACCAAACTCCATTATTTTAAAAGCGATATTTAAAAACTTTAAACAAACGTTCTTCTTTAAATAGGCATTGCATTCTTATGGGTTCAAAGACTAAAAGATTCATAGAGAAAAATTTCCCCTTCACCCCTGACCTCGGGATTCCCAGTTCCCATTCTCCCACTTCCTACTGACAGGTAATCTCCATTTTTGGTTTCTTGTTTATTCTTAAACATGTACAAGAAATGTTTTTGCTTCTCCAGCTGTGGAGCTAAATGGACCCTGTTTGGAGGAATTCAAAGCGTTTTATCCCTGTTGTAAAAAATGTTTTGTAAAATGTGTGATTGCTACCGGGAGGAAAATGAAATTTGAGTAATTTAAGTAAAAGGGATAAAAAGGTAGTTGTACCAGGATGACAGCTCTGCAAGGAAATTTAAGGATACTCACTTCTGGTGTTTTCTAGAAATCAAAATGCGAGAAACCCTACAATGCCTTTTACCAGCTTTTTCCCTTTCCCTAGCTAATTACATTAACTGATAAGTGTTTTACAGGATTAAGAGGTGTATACTGGGAATACATTATACAAAACGTTTTCAAAATGATTATTCTTGTAACACTGATTAGGCTTTTGTAGTAATTTTTTTTTTTTTTTTTTTTTTTTTTAAGATTAAGCCAGTTAGTTTAGGGAGCTGGCAGTTTAGAGGTACTT
>NW_024412388.1:11572120-11627868 GCF_014898765.1 Herpailurus yagouaroundi
CCCCCCCTCTCTTTTTTTTTCCCCCCCTCTCCTTCTTTCCCGCGCCTACCCCCCAATCCCCCCCCCGCCCGGGCGGCCCCCACGGGTCAGAACCAAAAATTTTTTTTTATTATTTACATTTTGATCAGTGTTTTTGGTGAAAAATAGATTGAGAGAAGGATGCTGATCTGGCTTTTTTTCTTCCATACTAAAGAATGACCAAATCTTTAAAGTGTAATCAGGGCATTTTCAAAATTTGGCTTTACCCTCTTGCAATAAGAACACATTTGTTGTGTTCATTATCTTTACAGCTTTTAATATGCTGGTTGAAAAAAACTAAATGAGGACTATTTCTGAATCAGATTTTAGTTAACAAAGATCTATTGCAGGGACTGAATTTGCACAATAGAGAAAGTCCTTTCCTTTGTATGTTAGCTGGGTGGAAGGGGGGAAGGGAGGAGTTACACAACAATTGGTTGCTGTCTTTTAGTTGTAAGAGAGGTGTATGCAAAGATGATTCCCTGAATTAGAATGAACAAACGAATAGAGCCCTTTAAAGAATCTAAAATTCTTTATATCTTATTTGTAGATAATAAGTAAATTGCATATTCAGGTTCTTCCCATGTCCAGTTACTGAGAATACGTTAAAGATTGTGCAGATATAGAGCAGGGTAGCAGCTTATGTAAAAAATTTGTCAAAGAATGAGACCTATTTAAAAATGTATTTTGGTTTTGCTAATTTCAAAGGTCTTCTTTCAGTGGTTTTCTGAGCTTAAATCTCTGGAATGTATGTTATGTGTTACATGTATCTGGATATCTTTACTTTTGGGACACAATAAAAATAAGGTGGAAGAGTTTCCATTTCTTTAGTATTCTATAACTAGATATATTTTTAGACTTAAAACAGATTTGACTCACCCTAGCCTTACATCATTGCTACGTCGTTTCTTTTTTAGAGCCTAGCCAGTTTCTATGTAGAAACATCTCTGATTTTGAATGTTATAATTTTGATAATCTGTTTTCATGATGGGCTTTTGTACGTTTTAAAAATAAAAAAAAATCAGTTATCTTGAGAAATAGCATTAAAAAATCACATAGAATGCTTGAAATGTTGTTTTTTTACTTCCTGAGTAGAATGTCTCTGGCAGATTAGAGGAAAACAGGGCTCAGTGCCCGGAAGAATGGTGGTGTTTGACTTGTGTAGAGGGCACCTTTTTCCAACTACCTTTCTTGTAGACTGGTGATTGCTCAGGCATTGTATTGTTTGGTATGCTCATGAAGCGAATTCAGGCTTGATTTATGAGACACTTTTAATCCTGTGAGCACTCATGCTTTGGGAAAATTTATATACAAGTTATAAGGATAGTGGTAATGTGAAAGTTTTTCCAAATGGTCTTCTAAGTCTCACCTTCTCCTTTGAAATTTTGCTAAAATTTAAAAAATGTTTGCAGTAGTTCTTGAAAACTAGTATATCCAATTGGAGACGGTGTATTTCTCTGTTACTTTAAAAAATCTAGTGTTTGAGCTGTAGTTAATTAGTCCACAGCATTTAGAGTAAGCATTGTAGTCTGCACATTCCTTCAGTGTATATATTTATTAAAATTGGGCTCCTGAATTTCCTTATTGGATGATTTGAAATAAATGTGCAAGCCCTTGAAACCAACATATATATTAGTCTGCTGAACAAGGAGACAAAACAAAGTAGTATTTTTCTGTAGTTAAATTTCTAACCTTCCCTACTTACTTTATTTTTACTTACTATTATTTGCCTTAGAGCTACTCATATTGTGAGTGAAAATAGCATACTCTGTTGTGGAAACCAGTGAGAATGTTTAAGTATTTTATTAGAAACCATATAATTTTTGTGTACTATCTAATTGGTTTTCAGTGTGTGGAAATATGCTTTGCCATAAAAAAATGATCTTGGTATAATCCTAGAGTATTATAATATTCAGGTTTTTCCCTCCTACATTATGTCTGTGTCTGCTACATTGAAAATGGTAAACATCTAAAAAACCCACAAAGGAATATCTCTATCCTGACTTAAATTTAGTGAATTTTTGTGTTTAAGGAGTTCATCTTGAGTATAGAGATGAATTGAAATTTAGCACAGTTAAAGATTTTTATTATAGGGGCGCCTGGGTGGCTCAATCAGTTAAGCATCTGACTTCAGGTCATGATCTTCTGCTCCATCAGTTCGAGCCCCACTTCAGGTTCTGTGTTGACAACTCAGAGCCTGGAGTCTGTTTCAGATTCTGTGTCTCCCTCTGTGTTTCTGCCCCACCCCGACTTGTGCTTGCTCGCTCTCTCTCTCTCAAAAATAAACATAAAAAAAAAAAAAAGATTTTTTTTTTATTTATTTTTTATTTTTTAAAAAAAAAATTTTTTTTTTCAACGTTTATTTATTTTTGGGACAGAGAGAGACAGAGCATGAACGGGCGAGGGGCAGAGAGAGAGGGAGACACAGAATCGGAAACAGGCTCCAGGCTCTGAGCCATCAGCCCAGAGCCCGACGTGGGGCTCGAACTCACGGACTGTGAGATCGTGACCTGGTTGAAGTCGGACGCTTAACCGACTGCGCCACCCAGGCGCCCCAAAAGATTTTTTATTATATAAAGAATTGCTCCGGTTCTTAGAGTTAAGGAATATTTGTGGGAACATTCAAATGGGAAATACTTACATTGCTTATCACTTTCTTCAAGAAAATAGTATCATGGTATTATCAACATGGTAGTATGAATAGTACCTGTGGTTTCACCAACACAAATCAAGTGTTTTCATATTTCACCTTACATTTGTTGCACAGGTTCCTTTTCACTTCCCCATTTCTGTGTGAATCATTTATGCTTATCACGATTTGGAAACTAAAGTAGCAATTAGACCTGCTGCTAGGTACTTTAATGCATTAATAAAGATGCATATACATTACTAATTTATGTGTAAAAGTTATACTTTGGAGAAATTTGAACATATACAAAAATAGAAAAATAGTAAATGAATCCCACGTACTCCTCATTCGGCCCCAACAACTGTCAATCGTGGCTTGTCCTGCCTTATGAAGAAAAATAAAGCAAAGGAGGGGATGGAGAGCCATGTTGGTGGGGGGAGTAAGTAAGGCCTCTTTGAAAAGATGGCATTTGATACATCAGAATGAAGGCCTGTCCACACTTAGATCCAATTCTTTCCTACCAGTGTTATTTTTTTCCATTTATAATTTATTTTGAAATAGTTCATGAATGGTGCAAGGAATTCCCACACCCCTTTCACCCAAATTCCCCAATTGTTAGCATCTTGATACATTTACTCCATTAACTTCTCTCTCTCTTTTTTTTTTTTGTTTATTTTTGAGACCAAGCATGAGCAGGGGAGGGGCAGAGAGGGGGACAGAGGATCAGAGCCCCATGCCGACTGAAATCATGACCTGAGCAGAAGTCAGATGCTTATCTGACTAAGCCACCTATGGACCTCAGTCTTACCCTAGTTTTCATGTGCCTGGTAGTCTTACATAGCATGGATCTTTCATTCTGCAGAATGACCCTCCACCTGAGTCTAGCCAGTATATCCTCCTGACCAGATCATGTCATGCATTTTTGGCAAGAATACCACAAATGATTCTGTGCCCTTCTCACAGTAACCTATAAGGAGACCGACGATATGGATCCATCCCACCACTGGTGATAGTTTAACTTTGCTCACCTAGTCAAGTTAATGTTTTTACTATTTCCCCCTTTGTATTTGATTAGCATTTTATGGGGAGATATTGCACTATTATGCAGATAGTCTTTCTTCCATTATCAAGCCTATAGCCACTAGCCTTAGTATCTAATGATAAGTCTTGCCTTTATTGTATACTGCTGTGATTGCTTCTATATTTAGTCTTCTGTAGACACAAACTTTACATGTGTATATAATACTCATGATTTCTTTCTTTTTTTTTTTTTAGTTGAATTTTAGTCCAGGGTTTATTTGATACCCAAATTGTTCTAGATTTGGCCAGTGCAAGCTCCTTCAAACAGGCTACTGTGTCCTTTTGATATCTCCCCATTACTCTTTTGAGCATTTATTGTAGGTACAACAAAGACTTACCATGTACTTTCCTTGCCCCAGTCCTGTAATCAACCATTTCCTCAAGAAGTCCTGGGTTTTTTTTAGTGTAGGATGGTATTTATTTATTTATTTATTTATTTATTTATTTATTTATTTATTTTTAATTTTTTTTTTTCAACGTTTATTTATTTTTGGGACAGAGAGAGACAGAGCATGAACGGGGGAGGGGCAGAGAGAGAGGGAGACACAGAATCGGAAACAGGCTCCAGGCTCCGAGCCGTCAGCCTAGAGCCTGACGCGGGGCTCGAACTCACGGACCGCGAGATCGTGACCTGGCTGAAGTCGGACGCTTAACCAACTGCGCCACCCAGGCGCCCCGTAGGATGGTATTTAGAAACCAAGATCTGGATGCTCAGTTTGCCCTTGGCTACAAAGCTAAGATGTGTGTTGTGTGTATATACCTCTGTGTGTGTGTGTGTGTGTGTGTGTGTGTGTGTATACACGTTTTCATGTATATACCATATCTGTATCTCAAGGTCACATTGTTAAAAATATTCACGTGCTCCAGTACACAAGGATTCTTTCTAACCTCCCATTTCCAAGTTTGTAAATTTTTAAACAATGTTTATTTATTTTTGAGAGAGACAGAGCATGAGCGGGGGAAGGGCCGAGAGAGAGGGAGACACAGAATCCAAAGCAGGCTCCGAGCTGTCAGCACAGAGCCCAACACGGGGGTCGAATTCACAAACCGCAAGATCATGACCTGAGCCGAAGTTGGATGGTTAACCCACTGAGCCACCCAGGCACTCCGTAAATTTTTTCTTAGAAACCTATCTCCAATTCCTCTCAGTATATTTACTTATTTGCCCAGTTATATTCTCAGTGTAGCACATATCCAGATGCCACCTCTAGGCACATTTCTTTGGAAAACCAACATTTGGGGATGAGGGACAAGGAAACAAAAGGAAGGTAGGACTGGAAATGACTTGAATGTTTTTGCCCTCAATTTTTTCTCTCATAGGAGACAACTTGTGGATGAGTAAATTTACCTGCCTCTCTGGTTAAAACCCATTTAGAACTATCCCACTCTTAAAATTTTAGTTTTGGTTCTAGTTCTACCACTGACTTTGTGAGATGAAGTTAATCACTGGATCAGTCTGGGCTTTATTATATGCTAGGTCACATAGAAGAGGGATAGTGAGAAAGGAGCTTGTTGGGAATAATATTAGGAATTATCAGTGCTTCATTTATTTATTTTGTTGCTAGTTACTCACTTTGTGTGGTATCTCAGCAAAATTTGCCTTGGCCCTACCTTCCTCCAAACCTTATGGACTTTAGCATTTTTTTAAAAATTGAATTATAATTGATGTATAGTTGAAACTAATTATGTAACATAATGACTTGGTACTTGTATATACTTCAGTATGGCCACCATATAAGTCTAGTTAACCCCTGTCACTATACATAATTACAAAATTTTTTTCTTCTGATGAGGACTCTTTATTTTGAAGATTTTATTTTACTTCTTAAAGTGTTTATTTCAGGGGGGAGAGAGAGAGTGAGACAGAGAATCCTAAGTATGCTCTGCATGGTCAGCGCAGAGCCTGGCGCGGGGTTCGAACTCAATAACTGTGAGATGATGACCTGAACCGAAATCAAGAGTTTCGTGCTTAACAGAGTCTTAATACAGCCCCACGACTATTTTCTAACTACAAGTTTGTACCTTTTGACCCTTTCAATTCACCCTTCTGCTCATTCCCCCCACCACTAATCTGTTCTCTGTATCTATGAGTTTGTGGTTTTTATTGTTTTTAAGATTCTACATATAAATGAGATCACGTTATTTCTCTTTCTCTGACTTAGTTCATTTAGTATAATGCCCTCAAGATCTATCCACATTGTTTCAAATAGCAAGATTTCCCTCTTTTTATGGCTGTATAGTACTGTATCGTGTATGTATGCACTACCTCTTCCGTATCTGTTCTTTAGTCCATGGATACTTAGGTTGTTTCCATGTGTTGACTGTTGTAAATTATGCTGCAGTGAACATGGGGATGCACATATCTTTTCAAATTAGTGTTTCATTTTCTCTGGATAAATACCCAGAAGTGGAATTGCTGGATCATATGGTAATTCTGTTTTTAATGTTTTGAGGAACCTTCATACTGTTGTCCATGGTGGCTGCACTCAGCTTTATTTTTCTCCTCCCTCTTGATACTCTTGGTCCCCATCCAAGGGGTTCCTTAATGAGTTAAGACCCTTATTCTTTGGCACAAGGGAATGGTGGAGTTTGTATTATTTTGAAGTAGATTCCAGACATCTTACTTTATCCATAAATGTTTCAGTATTTATGTCTAGAAGATAAGGAATGTTTGAAGATCTGTATTCCTTTTTTTTTTTTTTTTAATTTTTTAACGTTTATTTATTTTTGAGACACAGAGAGACAGAACATGAACAGGGGAGGGTCAGAGAGAGAGGGAGACCCAGAATCTGAAACAGCTCCAGGCTCTGAGCTGTCAGCACAGAGCCCGACGTGGGGCTCGAACTCACAGACCGTGAGATCATGACCTGAGCTGAAGTCAGACGTTTAACCGACCCAGCCACCCAGGCCCCTCCTATTTCAAATACCCAGTCAGTATTCACGTTTGTAATTGTTTTAAGAATCTTTTTTTTAAAAACTCAGTTGCTGGGGCACTTGGGTGGCTCAGTCGGTTGAGCGTCCAACTTCAGCTCAGGTCATGATCTCGCGGTCTGTGAGTTCAAGCCCCGCATCGGGCTCTGTGCTGTCAGCTCAGAGCCTGGAGCCTGCTTTCGATTCTGTGTCTGCCTCTTTCTCTGCCCCTCCCCTGCTTATGCTCTGTCTCTCTCTCTGTCAAAAATAAATAAACATTAAAAAAAAAAAACAAACACAAAACTCAGTTTCTATATAAGGTACACAAATTATAATTGGCAATATGTAATTTTTAAAATTTTTATTTAAAAAATTTAAAAGGGGGGAAGGAGCACCTGGCTGGTTCAGTTGGTGGAGCACGTGACTCCTGATCTCAGGGTTTATAAGTTCAAGCCCCACATTGGACATAGAGAGTACTTTAATAAATAAACTTTAAAAAGTTGTATTGAGGGGGTGCCTAGGTGGCTCAATTGGTTGAGCATTCTTGATTTTGACTCAGGTTCATGATCCCAGGGTCATGGGATCAAGCCTTGTGTCCTGCTCCACACTGAGCATGGAGCCTGCTAGGAATTCTCCCTCTTCCTCTGCTGCTCTCCTCTGCTCGTGCTCTCTTTCTCTCCCTCTCTTTCAAATTAAACAAAAAAATTTTTATGAAAAAATTTTTTTTCATAAAAATTTTTATGAATTTTTTTTATGAAAAATTTTTATTTATTTTTGAGAGAGAGAGAGCACGAGCAGGGGAAGAGCAGAGAGAGAGGGAGACACAGAATCCAAAGCAGGATCCAGGCTCCGAGCTGTCAGCACAGAGCCTGACACGGGGCGCAAACCCATGAACTGTGAGATCATGACCTTAGCTGAAGTCGGACGCTCAACTGACTGAGCTACCCAGGCACCCGCACCCCCCTACAATTTTTTTTATTGAGGCTTAATTTACAGTACCTATTTTAAATGTAGAGCTTGTTGAATTTTGAGAAATGTAGGCATTGTTGTAACAACCACTACCATCGTAGTCATGATACCAGTTTGTTTACTTATTTTTTTAAGTTTATTTATTTTGAGAGAGAGTTGGGGGGGCTGCAGAGAGAGAGAGGGAGATAGAATCACAAGTAGTCTCCATACTGTCAGTGCAGACCCTGACGTGGGGCTCGAACCTACAAACCGTGGGAATATGACCTGAGCCAAAATCAAGAGTCTCATGCTTAACCGACTGAGCCACCTAGGTACCCCTGTTTATTTACTTATTAATGAACATTTTGATAATTGAAGTCTTTTAATCCATAGGTTTTTTAATATTTAATTTTTAAATTTTATTTTAGAGAGAGAGAACATGAGTGGGGAGAGGGCCAGAGTAGGAGGGGGAGGGAGAGAGAGAATGAATCCCAAGCAGGCTCTGTGCTCAGAGCAGAGCCCGACTTGAGGCTCAGTCCCATGGCCCTGGGATCATGAGCCAAAATCAAGGGGCACCTGGGTGGCTCAGTCGGTTAGGCAGCTGACTCTTGATTTCGGCTCAGGTCATGATCTTGCAGTTTGTGGGTTTGAGCCCCATATCTGGCTCTGTGCTGACTGTGCAGAGCCTGCTTGGGATTCTGTCTCCCTTCCTCACTGCCCGCCTCTCCCCCCAAATAAATAAATAAACATTGAAAAAAAGATTTAGAGAAATTAAAAAAAAAGTCAAATCAAGAGTCAGATGATCAACCGAGTGAATCACCCAGGTGTCCCTAATCTGTAGGTTTATTATTTTTAATATTATTTATTTTTTGAGATAGCATGCGCACGAGCAGGGGAGAAGGCAGAGAGAGAGGGAGAGAGAATCCAAAGCAGTCTTCAAGCTGTCAGCACAGAGCTCAACTCAGGGCTCCAACTTACCAACTGTGAGATCGTGACCTGAGCAAAACCAAGAGCAGTTCAGTTAACTGACTGAGCTACCCAGGTGCCCTGCTAATCTATAGGTTTTGTTTTTATTTTTATTTTTTGAGAGAGAGAGTGTGTGAGCAGAGGAGTGGCAGATAGGGAGACACAGAATCTGAAGCAGGCTCCAGTTTCTGGGCTGTCAGCACAGAGCCTGATGCAGAGCTCCAACTCATAGACCGGGAGATTGTGACTTGAGCTGAAGTCAGATGCTTAACCTACTGAGCCATTCAGGCGCCCCTAATAGGTTTTAATTTGGTTCTTTACTTACAACTTTATTTGTTGCTAACCAGGTTGATTGTTCTGCACAGTTTCTTGCTGTGTGAATTTTGCTGATAACGTTGTCTTTTGGTATATGTTAATATCACCTTTGTCCTCTGATTTTTTTTATGAATAGAATTATATATATAAATATTTTAATAGGGGCACCTGGGTGGCTCATTTGGTTAAGTGTCCGAGTCTTTCAGCTCAGGTCATGATCTCAAGGTTTGTGAGATGGAGCCCCACGTCCTCTGCTAACAGTGCAGAGCCTGTTTGGGATTCTCTCTCTTTTCCTTGGGATTCTGTCCCTCCCCCGCTTGCTCTCAAAATAAACACTTAAGAAATAAAAATATTTTGATACTGTATTTCAATATAATCGGTTTTCTTTATTGTTCCGTGTATTTTAATTTCAATAATACTATTCTGAGAAAGGATTTATAGGTATCACCAGACCATCAAAGCATTCCAGGGCACAAAAAGGTTAACCATTGGTTTAATTTTTTTTTTCTTTTTACGTTTTATTTTATTTTTTGAGAGAGACAGATTGTGAGCAGGGGAGGGGCAGAGAGAGAGGGAGACACAGAATCCAAAGCAGGCTCCAGACTCTAAGCTGTCAGCACAGAGTTTGATGGGGGCTTGAACCCACGAAGTGTGAGATCAAGACCTGAGCAGAAGTCGGATGCTCAACCTACTGAGCCACCCAGGTGCCCCAAGAATGATTTAACTGCTTTTTTTTTTTTTTTTTTAAGTTTCTTCATTTTGTGAGAGAGCGTGCTTACACGTGAGAGAGAAAGGGCGGGGGAGGGTCAGAGAGAGAATCCTAAGCAGGGTCCACACTGTTGGTGTGGAGCCTGACTCAGGGCTCAAACCCACAAACTGAGATCGAGAATCAAAATCAGGAATCTGACATTTAATCCACTGAGCCACCCAGGCTCCCCTTAAGTATTGATTTTAACTTTGACATAGAAAGGTTGAGCTGAGAAAGTTAAAATCTTCAAAAAAAACTTTGACTAGAAAGCAAAGATTGTGTCCTGTGAATAGCTTGATTCCCACCCCTCCTTTTTTTTTTTTGTGGTTGCATTCTTAGTGATTAGAACTGCTGTTTTTATCATGGGTTGTTTGTTTTGTTTTTCAGTTCTTACATTCCCTTCTTACCCCTAGTTTTAGCCTACGAATAATGGAATCTTTAGATTTCTAAGGTTGTTCTTTTACTCAAGTTGAATTCTTTCAGTGATCTGAATTTCAGGCACATCATAGTTAGAATTACATGCTGTAATAGGTACTGACTTCTTCTGGTGGGCCAGACTTTAGTCAGAGAAAACTCGGTTTGCAAAAATCTTAAGTTTATAGAGAGCACTTAAAATTCAGTTAGTATGTGATGCTGTATATAAAATAAGATGCTTTAAGTCTTCATTAACACATATATTAATCTAAAGTGGGTACATTTAGGGGCGCCTGGGTGGCGCAGTCGGTTAAGCGTCCGACTTCAGCCAGGTCACGATCTCGCGGTCCGTGAGTTCGAGCCCCGCGTCAGGCTCTGGGCTGATGGCTCAGAGCCTGGAGCCTGTTTCCAATTCTGTGTCTCCCTCTCTCTCTGCCCCTCCCCCGTTCATGCTCTGTCTCTCTCTGTCCCAAAAATAAATAAACGTTGAAAAAAAAAAATTTAAAGTGGGTACATTTAATTTCTCCCAGAAACTCAGTGGGTTAATTTTATAAGATTCCTAGGGTCTTTACAGTTTAAGAAATCTTGTTATAGCTGTCATTCTTCATTATGCATAAAGGTTACTAGAATGCTATAAAGTTTTTTTTTTTAATTTTTTAAATTTAACTTTTTAAAATCTTATTTCTTAAAATTTACATCCAAATTAGTTAGCATATAGTGCAACAGTGATTTCAGGGGTAGATTCCTTAGTGCCCCTTACCCATTTAGCCCATCCTCCCTCCCACAACCCCTCCAGTAACCCTCAGTTTATTCTTCATATTTGAGTTTCTTCTGTTTTGTCCCCCTCCCTGTTTTTATATTATTTTTGTTACCCTTCCCTTATGTTCATCTGTTTGGTCTCTTAAAGTCTTCATATGAGTGAAGTCATATGATTTTTGTCTTTCTCTAATTTCACTTAGCATAATACCCTCCAGTTCCATCCACGTAGTTGCAAATGGCAAGATGTTGTTCTTTTTGACTGCCGAGTAATACTCCATTGTATATGTATACACACACACACACACACACACACACACACACACATATACATACCACATCTTTATCCGTCCATCCATTGATGGACATTTGGGCTCCTTCCATACTTTGGCTATTGTTGATAGTGCTGCTATAAACATGGGGGTGTATGTGTCCCTTCGAAACAGCACACCTGTATCCTGTGGATAAATGCCTAGTAGTGCCATTGCTGGGTCATAGGGTAGTTCTATTTTTAGTTTTTTGAGGAACCTCCATACTGTTTTCCAGAGTGGCTGCACCAGCTTGCATTCCCAAAGAATGCTATAAAGTTTTAAAAAGTATATATTAAACTTCATTTGGATTATAAAAGAGTTTAATATCTATAAGTAGTGTTGTATCCATCATACAAAACATTGGTGTTATCAGTTACTTTGAAATGAATCATTCTACTAACGAGCTATGCTCCTCAATCAAAAGTAGCCTTTCTGAGGCTCAATCAATTGAGGTCCAACTTCGGCTCAGGTCATGATCTCGCGGTGAACGAGTTCAAGCCCCACGTCGGGCTCTGTGCTAACAACTGGGAGCCTGGGAGCTTGCTTTGGTTCTGTGTCTCCCTCTCTCTCTGCCCTTCCCTGTTCGAGCTCTGTCTCTCTCTCAAAAATAAAAACATTAAAAAAAACAAACAACTTTTTGGGTCAAGACTTAAGTGGTATTTGTAAAGTTTTAAATAGTTTTAAATTATATTGCAGTGAATTTTTTAAATGGTGTATATGTTTTGTTACACCAATCTGAAGTATAGGGATATATTCTAGTTTTTCTTATCACCCACACCTCTCTATAAGTAGCGCTTTCCACAGGGGTTTTTGACACAGATCATCTTTTTCAGCATAGGTTTGCTTTGTCATTCTAAAAGTAGATGTATAAAAGGAACTTTCATCACAGCTTTGGGTCTCACAGGGTTATGACACTTGATTTCCCTTGTGTTGATCTTACTGGAAATTTTGTTTTAAAAATGTTTTTCTGGGGCGCCTGGGTGGCTCAGCCGGCTAAGTGTCCGTCTTCAGGTCAGGTCATGATCTCACGGTCCGTGAGTTTGAGCCCCGCTTTAGTCTCTGTGCTGTTAGCTCAGAGCCTGGAGCCTGGTTCAGGTTCTGTCTCTCCTTCTCTCTCTGCCCCTCCCCCCATCATGCTTTGTCCTTCTCTCTCTAAAAAATAAATAAACATGAAAAAAAATTAAAAACAAGTGTTTTTTCTGAGTTTTTTTCCGAATGTTTTTTTTCTTCCTAAAAGACTTTTTCTTTGTAGAAAAAGCTTTTTAGTTTTAGAGATTAACCAGATTAAAATGTTGACTGGGGAATTTGGCACATTTAACAAAACGATTGGCATGGAGACTAATGACTTATTTTTTTTTAATTTGATGGGATTAATTTCATGCTAGGGTTCCGTATTGGGAAGCATATTTACTTAAAAGTTTATAAAACAGTGGAACTGAGCAAAAAAAAAAAACAAAAAACAAAAAAAACCACCCCAAAACTATAGGCCTTTTAAGATTCAGGAGTGATACTGTGAGCTCATTTCCTAAATCTGAGAGTAGAGGTAGTCTTTAAAGAGTTTACAGAAGTACTCATAATGGTGTATAAAAAAGAATATGGAATTTATGTATATTAACAAAAGGTGGGATACGTTTTGTCTTGATTCTATTTTATCTTAGCAACCATGTAGTATGAAATAAGGATAAAAGTCACTAGTCAAGTGAAATATTGGAAGTATTCATAAATTTCCCAAAGTCATTTTTTAAATGATCATCTTACTAGGAAGTTAGTCATAATGTTAAAAATGAATTTCTTCTCAGCAGTTGTAAGTAATAGTCCTATTAAGTCAGGTAGGAAGCACGTTTTCAAAGAGCCCTTTGCATTCTGACTAGGAATTCTTGATGTAGATTTTTGCTATTTTTTATTCTCTTGGCTTCTGCCACTTCAACTTTGTTCTCTCCAGCCTTCCCTTTTTTTCTTTTTCTTAAGTTTATTAAGGGAGGGAGGGAGAGGGAGAGGGAGAACCTAGGCAGGCTCTTTGCTGTCGGTGCAGAGCCCCACGCATGGCTTGATCCCAGGAACTGTGAGATCACAAACCAAGTTGAAATCAAGAGTCGGATGTTCAATCCACTGAGCTGCCCAGGCACCTCAACCTTCCCCCTCCCCTTTTTTTAAGCTTTTTAATGTTTTATTTATATGTGTATGTGTGTTAAGAGCGAGCACGAGCGAGAGCATGCATGAGCAGGAAAGGAGCAGAGAGAGATGGAGACCGAATCTGAAGCAGGCTCCAGGCTCTGAGCTGTCAGCACAGAGGACCCATGCGGGGCTCGAACCCATGAACTGCGAAATCATGACCTGAGCCAAAGTCGGACACTTAACCGAATGAGCCACCTAGGTGCCCCGGCCTTCCCTTTATTTTGATCAGCTTGCCTTGCTCCTTTTTCTTCACCTAACTGCTTTTATTCATTGTCATTACTTTAAGAAATGGTTGATCATAAATAATCATTTGCTTCTATTTACAATTATACTTGAGCTTTTCCCAGAAAAGTCCTGTGTAAATCAGACACATTAATGAAGTTATTCATGAATTATTATGAGAACAAATGTCCAGAAGTTAACTTGGTGGTCATCATATTCTTGCACTATATAATTTGATTCTTGCAGTACAGACTCCTTTCTCCTTTTCTCTAGAGAAAAACTTTATGAATTAGTTCTAAAATTGTCTAATAGATTCAGACTTCCTATTGATCTCACCAGTAGGATCTAAAGATTATAGAATCGGGGAGTCTGTCGGAGGAGTGTGTGACTCTTGATCTCGGCATCTTGAGTGTGAGCCCCATGTTGTATGTAGAGATTACTTAAAAATGTAAAAAATAAAAATTTATAGAATCTTTGGAATTTTTTCTCATAATTGAATAATCTTTCAGAGGTGTACATATCAGTTGAGCATTATCCTTTTGTTAAAAATTAAAAATTTTTAAAAGTTAAAATTTTGAATAAACTCTATGCCCACCATGGGGCTTGAACTCACGACCCTGAGATCGAGGTGCATGCTCTACTGACTGAGCCAGCCAGGCGCTCCCTAAAATTAATTTTACTTAGTAAATAGTTTCTCATTAGATTGGTGTGAAATAATGCATTTTTTTCACTGACGTAATGATGCCTGTAATAGTTCTGAAGAATTTTGTCATTCAAGGCTTTACCTTGAAAACATTTTTCTCAAGAGTGAGTCATCAAATTTTCTTCTCTTTTTTTTTTTTAACATTTATTTATTTTTGAGACAGCATGAACAGGGTGAGGGTCAGAGAAAGAGACACAGAATCTGAAACAGGCTCCAGGCTCTGAGCTGTCAGCATAGAGCCCGACGCGGGGCTCGAATCCACGGACCGCGAGATCATGACCTGAGCTGAAGTCAGACGCTTAACCGACTGAGCCACCCAGGCGCCCCAATCAAATTTTCATGTACAGCATTCTAGGCACTCACCATGGATTAGGTTAACAAATGAGTATAGTTTTGTTGCTCGAATTAAGTTCTTTGGTTTTCAGGTTTTCTTAGACCCTCCTAAGTAGAACCAATAAATAGTTTTTCATATGTAAAAAGTAATCTGTGATCATAGCAGCATTATTCACAATAGCCAAAAGATGGAAGCAGCCATAGTGTTCATGACCCATGAATGGATAAACAGAAAACATACAATGCAATATCACTCAGCCTTAGAAAGGAAGGAAATTCTGACCCATGCTACAGATGGATGTACCTTGAAGAAGTTTCGCTCAGTGAGGGAATCCCATGTCTGTGTGGATTTCCTGTATGTACACCTATTAAATTTGATTTTCACCTGTTTAAAAAAAATTACGCTAAGTGAAATAAGGCAAATCTCAAAAGAATAAATGTTGTATTATTCTACTTATAGTAGGTACGTAAAGCAGTTAAATTCATACAGACAAAGTGAAATGGTGGTTGCTTTGTTTTTTTTACGGTTATAAGCAGTATTGCAGTAAGCAGTCTTGTATACTGTTTGCAGACACATGCAATTACATATACATGATCAATCCCTGTGAATGGAATTTCTGGGGATGTGTACTTAGTTCCAATCAATACTATAAAATTATCTTCCTAAGAGGTTTTTCTAATTTATACTCCTGCAGAGAGTGTTATGAAATGGCTATTCTACTCAGGCTAGTACTTCGGTATTATTAATTTAGGTCTTTGTGTTATGTGGTACCTTTTTAAAAATTCAGATTTTTAAAATTCGGATTTTCAAAAGTTTGAAATTTAGCAACTTTTTTGAGTGTATTTCTTTTGTTTACTATTTATGTGTATGTGCATATCTTATTTATTTTTATGTAATCTCCACACCCAGTGTGGGGCTTGAACCCCAAACCCCAAGATCAAGACTCTCCTGCTCCACTGGCTGAACCAGCCAGGTGCTCCCTATGTGTATGTGCGTATTTGAAAAGAACTTTATGTTAAAGTATTTTGCCTGTTTTTTTTTTTGTTGTTGGGGCCTCTGTCTCCCTTGATTTGTAAGAGCTGTTTGTATATTTAGGAAAACATTTTATTTCTCATGTGTTACAAGTATTTCCCCCATTTTTTGACAGTATTTTGCTATTAGGAACTATAATTTTTATGTGGTTTATGTGGTCTTTTTCTTTATGATTTAGAGGTTTTACCCTGGGGCACCTGGGTGGCTCAGTCGGTTAAGCATCCCACTCTTTTGGCTCAGGTCATGATCTCATGGTTTGTGAGTTCTAGCCTCCCTGCCTCTGTCAGGCTCTGTGCTCACAGCATAGAGCCTGCTTGGGATTCTCTTTCTCCCTCTTCTCTCTGCCCCTCCCCAGCTCTCTTTCTTTCTCAAGATAAATAAAGTTTAAAGAAAACAGAGAGGGGATCCTGGATGTCTCATTTTGTTGAGTGTCCAACTTCGGCTCAGGTCATGATCTCCTGGTTCAGGTTTGAGCCCCACACTGGGCTCTGTGCTGTTGGTACGGAACCTTCTTCTGATCCTGTTTCCCTCTCTCTGCCCCAACCCTGCTCGAGTGCACGCACCCTCTTTCTCTCTCTAAAAAAAAAAAAAAAAAAAAAAAAAAAAAAAAAGAGCTTTTACCGTTGAAAGTCTTTCCCAGACCCAAGATTATACAACAAATTAATAGGGTTTTTTTTTTTTGTTTTTTGTTTGTTTGTTTGTTTTTGCTTTGCAGAGAGATAACACATATTGGCAAATTGTTACAAATCATTCTTCTCCTCCTCTTGTTTTTCTCCAGTCCTCCCTTCATCCCTCCAAGTAGAGAAACATCTCTCACGGTATTAGCTTTTTTTCTCTAGTGAGACTAGGGCTGTCTTTTGCTGGCTTTAGGGATTCTCAGTCTGTCTTTTGCCATCTTTAGTAATTATTTGTACTTAGGCAAAAGAAAGCATGATTAAAACAAGAATATGTTGTTTAAAAATAGCTTTAAATCTACTTTCTATATAAATTTATTTCACAGTAGATTTACTGAAAGAAATTCTGTGTCATTGTGACATGAAGGTGGCAGATAGTGGTTGTCATCAGTAGTGGGTTACTTATCTTCCCAGCCAGGCATACTTGAAATAGAAAATGTCTTCCAAGTGTGCCCAGTTATAGACAACACAGCATGCAGTTGATTTGTGTTTACATAACAGATGCTCATGACTAAAGGAGATACAAAATCTTTTGTATTAAAGGACAGCGACAGGCACTATTTTTTTTTTAATTTTTTTTTTTAACGTTTATTTATTTTTGAGACAGAGAGAAACAGAGCATGAACGGGGGAGGGTCAGAGAGAGGGAGACACAGAATCTGAAACAGGCTCCAGGCTCCGAGCCATCAGCACAGAGCCCAATGCGGGGCTCGAACTCACGGACTGCGAGATCGTGACCTGAGCCGAAGTTGGCCGCTCAACCGACTGAGCCACCCAGGCGCCCCGACAGGCACTATTTTATCATACATATATTTCTTATGACTGAGACAGCCAGGAGCCCCTATATTTTTTCTTTTATTTTTATTTATTTTTTATTTTTATTTTAGAGAGAGTGGGAGTAGGGGAGAAGGGCACAGGGAGAGAGAAAATCTTAAGCAGGCTCCATGCTCAGTGCAGAGCCCAATGCGGGACTTAATCCCACAAGCCTGGGATCATGACTCAAGCCGAAATCGACACTCAGATGCTCGGGGCGCCTGGGTGGCTCAGTTCGGTAGAGTATCCAGCTTCAGCTCAGGTCATGAGCCCCACATCGAGTTTACTGCTGTCAAACTGTCAGCGTAGAGCCTGCTTCAGATCCTCTCTCCCTCTGTCTCTGCCGTTCCCCTGCTTATGCTCTCCCAAAAAATGTATATTAAAAAGAAAAAAGAGAGATGCTCAACAGACTGGGCCATCCAGATGCCCCATCTTTTTCTTTTAGTAAGTTTTATTGAGATATAATCCACATTCCATAACACTCATCCTTTTAAAGTGTATGGTTCAGGAGTGCCTGGCTGGCTTATTCGGTAGAGCATGTGACTCTTGATCTCAGGGTAGTGAGTTTGAGCCCCTTGGTGGCTGTAGAATTTATGTACTATATATATATACACGTATATATGTGTACATATATGTACATATATGTATATATATATAGGTATATGTATACATGTGTATATGTATCTTTAAAAAAAGGCATACAATCCAGTTGTTTTGAGTATAATCAGAGTTGGGCAACCATCACTACTAATTTCAAGAACATTTTCATTACAGCATAGTGAAACTCTACGTGCGTTAGCAGGCACTCCCCATTCTCCCTTCTCCTCAGGCCCTGGCAACCACTAATCTGCTTTATATTTCTATGAATTTGTCTTTTGGATGTTTCATATAATATATGGAATTATACAATATGTGACTGGTTTTTTTTTCACTTAGCATAATGTCTTCGAGGCTCATCCCTTTCTATGGACAAACTGCATTCCATTGTATGCACATACGTATACATGCACATATACATACATCTATGTAAAAAAATTTTTTTTAAAAATTTTTAACATTTATTCATTTTTCAGAGACAGAGTGTGAGCGGGGGAGGGGCAGAGAGACAGGGAGACATAGAATCCGAAGCAGGCTCCAGGCTCTGAGCTGTCAGCACAGAGCCCGATGCGGGGCTTGAACCCACGAACTGCGAGATCATGACCTGAGCCGAAGTCGGACGGACGCTCAATGGACTGAGCCACCCAGGTGCCCCTATGTAAAAAAATTTTTTGTTCAAACCATTTATTTTGAGGGGTTTCAGGAGAAGGTGGAAAGGCTGGGAGGACAGTGAAATCCACGCCATCATCCAGATGAGATCTGCCCAGCTTCATAGTCGCTGAGTGCCATATCATATATTTTTTTAGGTAATACATTTATTTATTTTTTAAAGTAAGCTCCATACCCAGCATGGGGCTTGAACTCACGGCCTCGAGATCAAGAGTTTCATGCTCCACTAGCTAAGCCAGCCAGGTGCCCCAACCTTTGCCTGTTCTTAGAAAAGATTTTTTTTAGGCTTTTATTTATTTACTTTGAGAAAGTGAGCACACAAGCGGGGGGAGGGCAGAGAGAGAAGGAGAGAGAATCCAAGCAGGCCCTGCACTGTCAGCATGGAGCCCCTCTTGTGGGGCTAGAACTCCTGAACCGTGAGATCATGACCTGAGCTGAAATTAAGAGTCAGACGCTTAACCCACTGAGCCGCCCAGCCACCCCTGTGTATTTTTAAACTGCATTCATTTTTAGGTTTAATTGTAAGAGTTCTTTACCAGATACATAGTTTGCAAGTATTATTTCCCTGTTTTTGTGGGTTTATATCAATTTTTGATATTTGTTTTTGGATAAAATAAGACCATTACCTTTTATCATTGTCATGCTAATAATGTAAATTTATTTTGTCATTCTAGGTCACTGTTAAAATTTAAGTTTTACTTTGGGTTTTAATTTAACTGTTCTAATGAGACATGTTACAAATACCTTATTTGGCTATGTCCAAATTGTAGGCATTTTGGAATCTAAGTATGTGATTCTGAGTTGTACACCACATTTAATGTGTTGAAATCTGGGGATATCAGTAATTGTGAATGAGGTAGCTTTAATATCTACCTCTGTTAAATTGATGACAAGCAATAACTTTAATTTTAAAAGATTGGAATTGTACACTTAAAAATGGTTAAAATACCGACTGGCAGGCTCAGTCGGTAGAGCACATGACTCTTGATCTCAGGGTCGTGAATCCAAGCCCCATGTTGGGCATAGAGCTTACTTTTTAAGAAAAATGGTTAGCTTATATTGCATTTTATCACAATAAAAATGTTTTTTCACCCACAATTCTATAAGAAAAATGTGGCCAGCTCTAATTAGGTGCTCTTATAACATAACAAGTTGCTGAGGATTCTGTCTTTGGGATTGCCTGAAGTATTTCCAGTCACTGGTATAGGAAGTAAAAGTCTGACATAAGAGGGGAAACTAGCCTTTTGGTATAAATATAAGATCAAATGGGTTGATTTATAAATTAGCAATTCCTTTGTAAAAGTTATTGCTATGAAAAGGTAATTAATGTAAGTGTTGATGTTACTGTGTTATTCCAGATAGTTTGGTAGTTGTAATGAATGTATTTATTACCCAACTGTCTGAGTTTGAAAGACGAATGATTTTGGATCTTTTTATAGTATAAAAAACAAACACATGTTTTCTTGTCTCTACTATTGATTGATTGATTGATTGAGAGACAGCATGAGCAGGGTAGAGGGGGCAGAGGGAGAGAGAAAAATATGAAGCAGGCTCCATGCTCAGCACCCAGCCTGATGTGGGGCCTGATCCCAAGACCCTGGGGTCATGATCTTAGCTGAAATCAAGTCAGATGCCCAACCGACTAAGCCACCTGGTGTCCCTCTTTTCTCTGCTATTCTAGGTAGCCTAACCAAGCTTTAATATTTATCTTTTAGGCCTTTTTATACCTTGTGACATGTTCATTTGATCTTTGCTTTGTTTCTGTCTGTGCCTATTGGCCATTTGCTTTTGAATAAGCAACATGTTGGCCATAATGGGATGGAAGGGTGGGAAAGTGGGAAATACACAAAGCTATTGGTAGTTTGATAAAACATATAATGTTTGGAAAATGATATTTTGCATTGTACATGAGTAGATGTGTAGGTTAATTGCATACCTCATCAGAGAAGCTGATATTCTTCTTGTATATAATTCTATAACTCTTCCTTACAAAATTTTTTAGTGTTTTTTATTTATGAGAGAGAGAGGCAGAGTACGAGCAGGGGAGGGGCAGAGAGAGGGAGACACAGAATCAGAAGCAGGCTCCAGGCTCCCAGCTGTCAACACAGAGCCCAACGCGAACTGCGAGATCATGACTGAGCTGAAGTCAGAAGCTCAACAGACTGAGCTACCCAGGCACCCCATAATTCTATTAACTCTTACCTGGGATAGCAGGACAGCATTGAAGCTTTAGAAAGGATCTCTACCTGAAAATGCAGAAGTAATGTTAGTAATCATAAAAGACTCAGAGGGGATCTTTTAACTCTAGGAGTTAACTGGGCAAAGTAGATGTAGAATTTGATTGTATTTTCTAAGCGGAGTGGACGTGTTGTCTTGTTTCAAAAATGACTTGGGGAGGATTGTTTTCTGTAGCAGGAGGCTTTGTGAGAAAAGGCAGTACTGTATGTGGCTGTTCTTTACTATTGCTAATTGGTAGGGTCTGTTGAAAAACTAGGATTAAAATTAATCATTGAATTTTAATGGTAACCCAGCCATTAATGGTTGAGTACAGTGCCTTCTTGGAAAGAAGAGGTATTGGGAGAATTCATTGGGTTTTAGCATACTAATGTCTTTAGCTTTATGTAATGGTGTTGCTTTGGAAATTATAGAGTAAGCTTCTTGTAGAGTTGATAAAAACAGTTTAGAATAGGAGGACTCTTCACCTATCAGGACTAAATTATAATTAAATTCCCTGAGACTGGGGATCTTTGTTTTGCTCCCTGATATGCATCAAGTGCCTAGAACAGTACTTATTAAAAAGCATATAATTAATTGAATTGGGTTCCTAGTCTCTTATACTCCCATGCTTTCCCTCAACTATGTCAATATTGCTTTCTAATGTGAGCTCTGAGGCCATTAATTCAGTGAAATTCTATTCTTCAAGGAACTGCTAACGATGGTCAGTGCTTGTTACATGAATTGTCCATTGCTGAAAGGAGACCAAACATTTCACCAGACCTGGTATTATTTTGGATAACTTTTTTTTTTTTTAATCCTAAGTAGGCTTCACACTCAACATGAGGCTTGAACTCATGACCCAGAGATCTTAGTAAGAGTCTTATGCTCTACTGATGGAGCCAGCCAGGTGTTCCTCTTTTGGGTAATTTTTACATTGACTCTTAAAAATTCAGAAGAATACAGTGTGTGTTGATAAATTTAATATTTTTTAATTTTGAAGGTTTTTGACCAACCAGAAACCAATTTAGTATTGTTTTTTGACTGGTTTTGAAGACAAACCTATAAGATTGTTATATACTGCAGCTTATAACCATCAAACACAATTTATTAGCTTTATGTTCTCATTTATTTTAAACTTAGTTTCTCTTAATTCTTTAAAAATTATAAATGAGATAGTAACACAACCAGTGACCCTGTAATTTTAGAAAAAGTTATTTTGTATGTTTTACTGGAAAATACTCCATAGGTTCTCTGAAAACCTGTATCTACTGCTTGATATAGTTCAGAAAGGAAACAGTGTCTAATTATGGTTTCTTTTTTTTTTTTTAATTAGTAAACGTCAGATAAATGTCGCATCTTGATACTTGAGGAATACTTGAAAACTGTAGAAAATGTGTTGTTTCAGAAAGCGTAGACAAAAGTCAGGATGTTGTATTTACCAGTTGAGTGTTCATGGTATGAAGAGTTGGCTTTTTTTTTTTTTTTAATTTGGAAATTTCCAGTCTTCACATTGTAGAAGAGTAATATAGAATTGTAATATCTGATTAAGTTCTCCTTTGTTAAATTGGAAGATAGATTTGTATGTGTTTTCTTTCCAAAGTGTGCTTTCCTTAATATAAAAATGATAGAGGGGCACCTGGGTGGTTCAGTCAGTTGAGCTTTCCGCTCAGGTCATGATCTCCTGGTTGGGTTCAAGGGATCAAGCTCTGCATTGGGCTCTATGCTGACAGCACAGATTCTCTGTCTCTGTCTCTCCCTTCCTCCCTCTCTCCCTTCCTCCCTCTCTCCCTTCCTCTCCCTCTCCTCCCTCTCCCTCTCCTTCCCTCTCCCTCTCCTTCCCTCCCTCTCTCCCTCCCTCTCTCCCTCCCTCTCTCCCTCCCCTTCTTGCACAATGCGCACACACTCTAAATAAATAGATAGATAGATATTTAGAAAAAGAATAGAGATGGTGAGCCCACCTTATCTGCATTATCTGTGGATTATCTGGTCCCTCTTTCAGTATTGCATTTAGCTCTTTATTATTCAAGACATAAGCTTAAACATTTGTTTTCCTTGTATTATTCTTCGGCTAACTTTTTTTAATGGGGAGTTGCTTCCCTCTGCTGCTTCCCTCTTTTCTTTTTTAGTAGAAAAACCTATGTATGCATCCTTCTGTTTAGTGATAAACTTTGTGGGTGTGGTAAAATATACATACTATAAAATTATTTTAACCATTTTTAGGTATACAGTTCAGTGGCATTAAGTACATTCACAGTGTTATATATAACCATCACCACCATCTATTTCTAGAATTTTTTCATCCCATATGGAAATTCCATACCCATTAAGCAATAACTCCCATTTTCCCCTTCTCCCAGCTCCTGGTAACCTCTATTCTACTTTCTGTTTTGATGAATTTGCCTATTCTAGATACCTCATACAAGTGGAATCATAAGGTAATATTTTCCCATTTTGTCCAGCTTATTTCATTTAGTATGATGTTTCAAATTTTTATCCATGTTGTAGCATGTATCAGAACTTTGTTTCTTTTTACATCTCTCTTTTTTTTTTTTTTTTTTTTTTAAGTTTATTTTTAAGAGAGCGAGCAGGGGAGGGGCGGGGAGAGAAAATTCTAAGCAGGCTCCATGCTGTCAGCACATAGCCCAACACGGGGCTCGAACTCTCACAAACCATGAGATCATGACCTGAGCCGAAATCAAGAGTTGGATGCTTAACTTATTGGGCTACCCAGGTGCCCCATCTTTTTATGTCTTAATGTACTATTCCATTTATGTGTATTTCACATCTTATTAATTCATTGGTAGACACTTGGATTGTTTCCATCTTTTGACTGTTGTGAATAATGCTTCAGTGAACACTGCTGTCTGCATAATTATTTGAGCACCAGTTTCCATTTCTTAAAGGAGTGGAATTGCTGGGTCATATGGTAATTCTATGCTTAACTTTTTTGGGAAAATGCCAAACTTTTCCACAGTTGCTGCACCATTTTACAGTTCTACCAGCTCTGCACTAGATTTCAAATTTCTCCTCATTCTTGTCAACACTCGTTCTCCCCCCCCCCCCCTTAAATAGTCATCCTAGTGGGTGTGAAGTGGTATCTCATGGTGGTTTTGATTTGCATTTCCCTAATGACTAATAATTTCGAGCATATTTTACTGTTTATCTGCCATCTGTGTGTCTTCTTTGTTGAAGTGTTTTGCCTATTTAAAAAAAATGGGTTGAGTTATAAGGTTTTTTGTATTCTGGATACAAGTCCTTTGTCAGATATAATGGAAGGTATTATTTAATGTTTGTATGGAAAGAAAAGAACTATTTCAATTTCAAACAATTTTTTCCCAAATTAAAAAGATCCTTTCATTACTTCATTAACAAATAATTTTGTTACTTTTAGTTCGGTTGCCGGATGAAATTGAGTTTTAGGGTTATGTTTCCCTTGTGAGAGATAGTAACTTAAATCATACTACAGGATGTAAAGAGGAAAGTTCTGCTTTCTGATAATGTCAGCTTCTTCAGGGGAAGTGTAAAATTATGATTTTGGGTTGTCAGCAAATACGAACGCTATATTTAAAAGTGCTGTGCCTGCCTTTCTAAAATGCCAAATTACAAGTACATAAAACATAATTAACTCCTAATGAAATTTGTAGAAATGTCATGACTTTTAAAATTCCAAGTCCTGGTATTTCTTATATATATGCTTCAAAATATAAAAGGTGTCCTAAAATTTTTCTTTGCAAACATAATGATTTTTTAATAAAAATGGGAACATATGGTCTATCAAAAGATTTTCTCAAATTTATTAATTTGTATGAAAAACAATTCTAACTATGCCTAAATTATGTTTTAATAGTTTTAACCTCCTGAAGAAATTAAATAGCAGAAACTGCATTAAAAAAATTAGACTGACACTGGAAAATAAGTAGACACACAATACTGGATTTATTTTACCTTTAAGATATGAAATCATCTCATTTTTTCATTAAGACCATTTTCACTTATTGAGTTAAAATGAAATCTGAAGTAGCTGTTATCAGTTACAATTTTTACTTTAATAAACATCTTTAAAGATTTCTAAGTAACATTGAACAATCTTAGGTTTAATATCTTTTTTTAGGATGTGAAAATTCCTAAAACTTCTGAGAGATTCATTTCAGCTGTTTCTTGAAGGGGAAAGTAATTTAGTACTGTGTTTAAGAAGTGAGAACAATAAAATGGTTAAAACATTTGTGAACTTTTGGGGTTCCTGGTTGGCTCAGTCAGTAGAGCTTATGACTCTAGTTCTCATGGGTCATGAGTTCAAAGCTCCGTGTTGGTATAGAGCTTACTTTAAAAAAAATTTTGTAGGGATGCTTTACTGGTTCAGTTGGTTAAGTCTCCCAACTCTTAAATTAGGCTCAGGTCATGATCTCACCACACCAGGCTCTGTGCTGAGCTCTGTGCTAGACACGGAGCCTGCTTAAGATTCACTCTCCCTCTGCCCCTTCCCTGCTTGTGTGCATGCTCTTTTTCTCTTGTTCAAAGAAGGAAAGATTTTTAAAAATGTGTACATTTTTGCCCCAGGAAAGAAAAGTGTGAGTGTGAAAGCCGTTCCAAGTGTCACTTTGCAATTCCTCCCATGTTCATAGACAATGTAAATTGTCTAAAAATATGAAACAAATTCTCAAAAACTGTTTTTGGAAAATTATTCCTATGCAACAATAATGTTGGTTTTATTTTTTCCAGATATGGCCGCGTGGAAAGTGTCAAAATTCTCCCCAAGAGGGGATCTGAAGGAGGAGTGGCTGCTTTTGTGGATTTTGTGGACATCAAAAGTGCACAGAAAGCTCACAACTCAGTCAACAAAATGGGAGATAGAGACCTACGCACGGATTATAATGAACCAGGCACCATTCCGAGTGCTGCTCGGGGATTGGATGATACAGTTTCCATAGCATCTCGTAGTAGAGAGGTTTCTGGGTTCAGAGGAGGTGGTGGAGGGCCTGCTTATGGCCCCCCACCATCACTTCATGCACGAGAAGGACGTTATGAGCGGAGACTTGATGGGTAAGTTCCAAGGTTTCTGTAGGCAGGTATTTTGTATTTGATATGGTGAGAAACAGAAACTCATATTTAGGGGCCCCAGATGGATTTAAAGTTTTGGGCATTCTCAATGTTTCCTATTTTGGGTTGGAAACGGAAGTGATTTCTTCCCAGTGGCTGGTATCTTGTGGAATCGTAGAGGATATTTCCTGCAGCTGGTTGGATATCTACTCCTGAGATGTAAAGTGGTGGAAGATTTTGTATGGCAGTATCATTTTTGGAGTTACCTGTCTTCTAGAGTTAACTATTCCTTCTCTTGGATAATGTGAAGGCCTTCCTTGGATATATCTCTGCTATCTGATGGAGCTATTTGGCTACAGATTTGTGGTTGTACTATATGGAATATATCTGGAATATTAGAGCCTACAGATTCTTTTAGAAGTTGATATCTGCTTCTCAATTTTCACTACATAAAGTGTACAAACGAATTGGATTGTCACAAAAAACCTAACAGACCATAATGATTCAACCGCTTGGATTCTACAAACAATACTTTAATCTGGAAATCTGTACTTGGATGAAGAAGAGTGAAGGCACTGTTTGATTTTTTTCCATTTTGGATCTACACAGTTTCCATGTTGGAATTATACTCCTTGATGGAATGGGGGAAAATTGAGATAATGAATGTTTCTAAATCTTGGAATATAGCCATGCTTTTCTAATTGCTGGAATGTATGGGATGTCATGCAGTCAAGATTCCATTAGCCCAGGGGAAGAGGATTACTGTTTTGTTTCTTAAACAAGTTGCTGTCCAATTAAAGGTACTTTAGCCTTGAACACATGGTGACGATCAGTTGCGGATACAGCAATCAAAATTGACTGTGCTGGATGGCTACAAAGGTGAACTATTGGCGAACAACTGTTACTTCCTCATTTGGTGGAATCCTAGAGATATTTCCTCTTCTGTCAGCTGCCTGATTCATACTTAGGGCTGGAAATTTTTATAAATGTGGATGAATTTATAATTGTCTGCTATCTCAAGAAAGAAGTCTGGGGGTTTGAGAGTTACAGTTTGTCTGGGACTACTTGCTTCCAGTGGAATTATTTTATCTGGTCACTAAGATTTTTTTCCTTGTGGTTCATCTAAATATCATTTGACACCCTTGCCCATTAAGAAGGTGGATTACCCCCGTAAGAGGGGCCAAAATTGGGGAAGTTATGTTCACAATTCTCTCCCTAGATTTAATTGGGATTATAGGTCGTGTTTCCACACTTGGAAAAGGTTGGTATGTCCTGACCTGTGTATATTAGCCCCTCTCCTAACCCAAGTCAAACTCTCTCTTTTTTTCCCCCCACTAACTCTAGAAGTATTTAGTACTAATAGATGAATCAAAGAATAGCTATTAGATTTCAGCTCTGCTAGCTCTTGTGCCTGCCTTCTGTATCTTCCTAATGGATAAGAACTTCGCATATTTATAAAATATCAGCTGTAGAAGTAATTCTCCTAGAACTATTGCTTATTGCTTCTGGTATATCATTAATAACAGCTTTTACCAATTAACATTTGATAGGGTGCTAATTGAATTATTTGTGAAATTTTCTCTTTAAATCTCAAAGGAAACCCTATTGTTTGTTAGGCATTGAAATATCTATCCAAATGCCAGCAATGTAGCAAATTTAGAAAGGAGAAAGTTATTTAATACATTTAAAAAGGAAAGATATTACTGAATTTTTTGCCATGCCAGTTGCTTTACATCGTAGCAGCAAATAGCAAAAACAGCCTGGGAAGGTATGGTTGCTACTAAGTGAAATGGTGGCTGTAAATGAAGATTAGTGGAGAGATAAGGATCTATGTATATATTGGGGGCATAGTATTAGTTTTAAGATTTTTTTTCAGATCCTAATTCTTCTGTTTCTTTCGTTATTCCTTAATGCTTTGATAGATTAATCCAAAGATAAGGTTGAGAAGAAACTCTCAAATTCAGATTCAAGTAATGAAAAGGTCTTTTAGGAACTCAGGAAATGAGTTCTGGTTTCCTACAAAAGTAGAAAATGTTAAGATTTCTTCATAGGATTAGAATTTGTTTTTAATACCAGCACAGAATTGCATGTGTGTAATGGAACATATGCAACAACAGTTTTTGTAACCGTAGGTTGGCAAATATTCTTGTCCGACAAAAAATACCTTTAAGTTAAACCATTGCTGATAGCAACCTTCGAATATCTTACAGTTCCCAAAATTGGCTGATTTCATCAGAGGCAATTTGAGTTTAGCTAAAACCTAAGAGAACATATTTCCTGTAACCATTAAGTACAAATATTAACACGTTGAATCATGGAATAGGCGTTTTAAAAATTCTGTAGAATTTGATAGCACCATGAGATAAAATAATGTTTATCCTTTAATTAAATTTGCCATAGAACAGCATGTGTCAACCCATCATTTTGATATCCTAAGTGGTTTTCTTTTTCTTTTAAGATTCCATTTCTGTTATTAAATGTGATTGCTTGGGCACCGCAATTTACATAATCTAATAGTTTTTATAATTACCCAAGAAGTCAAAAGTGAGAAAAAGTCACACTTAAAATTTTTTTCTGGACTTTTTTGAAAATGCCCTCTTACTGCTGGGACATACATTGCAATAGGGCTTTCATGTCTGTGTTAAAATGTATCATGGAAATTTTGCCTAAAATAAATTTGCTAAGTAAGTAAAAGTTTGGTGTATATTATAATCAGATGGAAGTATAGAAAACGTTGATATTAAAATGGTAGTCTCTTCTTGTTCCATTTAACTACAAGTGAAAAGGAGATGGTACATGTATATTTCTGTATGTAAGCCAGAAAATCCCTAATAAAAAGAGCAGCTGACTTGCAGAACACTAGTCATGAAAGCCCGATATACACAATGATTGCTCAGCTGTGAAGGTAATATTTGGAGTCAAGTAAAATGTTAAGCTTGGTAGTATTTGCTTACTAAGTAGGTTAATGCTGTTTAGAAAATGACCAGTTGCAGACAGACAATGCTGAAGTGAATGTTTGCATGACTTGCTTTTAGTTTTGCTTGCCCTTTTCTGATTGATTAAATATTTTTCCCCCCTCCTAAATGCAGGGCTTCAGATAACAGGGAGCGTGCTTATGAACATAGTGCCTATGGACACCATGAACGGGGGACGGGAGGATTTGATCGGACAAGACATTACGATCAGGATTACTATAGAGATCCTCGCGAGCGGACTTTACAACATGGGCTCTATTATACTTCTCGGAGTCGAAGTCCAAACCGTTTTGATGCTCATGACCCCCGATACGAACCTAGGGCTCGGGAGCAGTTTACACTGCCCAGTGTGGTACACAGGGATATCTACAGGGATGATATTACCCGGGAGGTACGAGGCAGAAGGCCAGAGCGGAATTACCAGCACAGCAGGAGTCGGTCACCACATTCATCCCAGTCTAGAAATCAGTCTCCTCAGAGGCTGGCTAGCCAAGCGTCTAGACCCACAAGGTCCCCTAGCGGCAGCGGCTCTAGGAGTAGATCCTCCAGTAGTGATTCAATCAGCAGCAGCAGTAGTACCAGCAGTGACAGGTAGGTTAACAGCCTTTTGTTATAACAGACAAGCTGTTGAATAAATTGTCACAAATTCTCAACAATCAGTGGTAATGATTTGTAGCATAGTAATATTTTTAAAAGTAAGTAATCTTGGATCATGTACGAATGAAGAAGCTTTGATTAGCGGGTAGCCATTGAAATCATTCTGTCTGATAACTGAAATTAAGCAATTTGCAAATACTGCCTCATGTTTCAGATGCTCAATATTAAAATGGCCAAAAGAGGCAGAAAAACGGTAACTTTAGCTGAATGAAGTAAATCCTGTGCCATTGAAAATGTGGTATCTCTACAGTTTTTAATTGCTTGGGTGTATAATGGTAACTTATTTCTATTATTTTGGTTGGAAATTCATAAAAGCTGTTTGGTTAAAGATGTATTGGTGAAATATATTGTTGACACATTTAATATCAATGACTAAATGAACTTATGGATACCTTTTAACTAATTTTAACAACAAAGTGGTAGCCAGTTTATAAACTCAAGTAGAAAAGCTTTCTTTAAACGCAGGTTGTAACTTAGCTGTTCACTAAGGCTTGAGTGAGCTAATTTCATTAGTTGGGAATTTTTTTTACAAAGGAGTTTTACCCTAAAGATGAAAATAATAACTCGAAGGTAAACTTAACAGGAAAGAGCTTAGAAGTTTATCATAGATCTAGGTAGACAATAGAGCTTATTACTCATTTTAATAATCTTGGACACGTTACTTGGACAAGTTGCTCTCTATGCCTCAGCTTCTCATCTCTTATAAGAATCGTGCTTTAAAATTATGTGAAGATTGCAATGAAAGAATGTATTTCACATGCTGAGCTTGATGCCTCTATATATTTAATAAATGCTGCCTTTAATAATTGCTAGCTATTATTATTCAGTTGATAATCTTGAATCATTTCCCATTTCCAGTTACTGTTTTTCAATCTATTTGTCACAGATATCATAGTTTTATATTTAGGGGGTATATATTTTAAATTTACAGGATACGAATTTTTTGACCTGATTAAAATGCCCAGATTAATTATTTCTCTTTTAGTATTGCCTGCTTAGAATTAATTTAAGAAAAGTAAATGATCATGTAATTGAGGAAAATTAGGTTCTGGCTCCACATTTGCAGCCTCTGTCAAGGATGAAAACCCTTATCTTTCAGCTCTCGCATGGATGAAAACCCTTAACTGGGGTGCCTGGATGGCTCAGTCAGTTAAGCGTCTGACTATGGTGTCAGCTCAGGTCGTGATCTCATGGTTTGTGAGTTTGAGCTCATTGTCTCTCTTTCTCTCTCACCATGCCCCTCCCCTGCTCTTGGTTGCGTTCTTGTTCTCTCTCAAATAAACATCAAAAAGAAAAAGAAAACCCTTAACTTCTCTTGATTTTATTTTTGGTATATTGTTGAGATAAATGATTGACTAGATTCATTTGAATTCTTTTTTTTTTTTTTTTTTTTTTTTTTACGGTTTATTTTTGAGAGAGTGCAAGCAGGAGAAGGGCAGAGAGAAGAGGACAGAAGATCTGAAATGGGCTCTGCTGACAGCAGCGAGCCCAGTGTGGGGCTCAAACTCATTAACTGTGAGTGAGGTCATGACCTGAGCTCAAGTCAGACACTCAGCCGACTGAGCCACCCAGGTGCCGTGAGATTCATTCAAGTTCTATAAGCTGATTATAAAGTCTTGTCATGTCCCACTTTCTCCTACATGGAATTAAAGTGTTTAGGTTTTAGTCATTTTCCATAAACCTATCTCATTAAAGGGATGCCATGGCATTTTATTGGGTCAAAATGAAACATCATTTAGTGCCTTCAGGATTGTACTTAGTGGGAGTGATAGTGGTTTGGTATCTAACCCTTAGCATTGTAGGCTCAAAAGCTTGAACCCAAAAGTCATCTGATCAATTTGGTGAAGTTAATTCCTGTTTATATAAGCAAAAGGAGCAGTTATATGCTTCTGAATATTTACAGTCAGAAAGATAACTGCCACAAAGGCAGGATGAGCTTAGAAAATCTACAGGGGTACTAAATTACAATCAGTAGAAGATATTTCCTCCTCTGTCACCTGCCTGATTCATACTTGGGGATGGAAGTTTTTATGATTTAGGGATATGAGGGATGTGTAGGATTTTAACAAGAAGAGGTGAGTTTTAGGCTAGACAGGGAACATCTTGGGCTGAACGAACAACCTGAAGAGGTACAAGTGGTGGAAGAATGTTTTGCAAACAGCAAATAATTTAGAGTGACTTAGCCATGATAATGAATTTGGGTTTGATTCTTCATGCAGAGATGAGTGGTTGAAAGATTTTGAGAAGGGAGATAGTTTGTTGAGGTCTGTGCTTTAGAAGGGCATTTGGTGACTTAGAATAGGAAAGGCAGAGATTGCAGTTAGGAGCCTATTTCAGTAGTTTGGAAAAGGAAAACTTGGACTCTGAGAATGCCTAAGTTGGGACAAGCAGGAGAGACATAGTAAGAATCAGATTATGTTGATTTGTGGAAAAACAGAATGAATTTTTTGGAGATGGGACTCAGTGATGGACCTTTTGATGCTATCCTGTGAGAACAGGACCAGGTCTTCCTTTGTGCACACCACAGAGCCTAGTCTATTGTCTGTCTCAAAGTACATGTTCAATAAATAGTTGAAATACTTGGTTACAGTTCTTAGTTAACACAGGATAAAGCAAAATCGTTGTAAATAGCTAAAAGATTTGATACTGTGATTGAAACAAGTGTGGGAAATAGTCTTTTGGTGTGCAGAGCATATCTCTTATCCCTGGGTTCAGCCTCCTTTTTATCAAATGCCCTCTTCTCCTTTACTATTATGTTGACTTCAGAGTGCAGTATTTTGAGATGTTATATAGATTCACAATGTTCAATTTCCTTTTGGAAGAAATAAGTTCTTTTTTCTAATCTTTAAAACTTTATGACTGTGAAACTATGACCTTCCAAGGTCTTTAAAAATGTTTAAGATTAACATTTTGTAGTAGATAAAATATAGTTCAGTTCTAGCTATAGAAACAAGCTTGTATTCTGTCTGCATGACATGGAAAGTTAATCACTCTCCATCCCCCTTAATTATTAGAACTTTGGTGAACAGATTCCTAGCAGTGCATTTCAAATGAGTAAACATGGGATTAATAGCAGTTTGGTTGTGAAGTCTTTATGAATGACACACCTACAGTTTCTGCATAACTGTTATCAGTATTTAACTGGTGAGAACTGGGACTTAACGGTATAAAAACTTCCATGTGGGAACACCTGGGTGGCTCAGTCAGTGTGTCCAACTTTGGCTCAGGTCATGATCTCAGTTTGTGAGTTCAAGCCCCGCATTGGGCTCTGTGCTGACAGCTCAGAGCCTGGAGCCTGCTTTGGTTTTTGTGCCTCCCTCTCTCTGCCCCTACCCTGCGCACGCGCGCGCTCTCTCTCTCTCTCTCTCAAAAAAAAAAAAAAAAATTGAAAAAAAAATTTTTTAATTAAAAAAGAACTTCCCTATGTGCAGCCCTATGATGCTCTGTCTCTTTCTCTGTCATGGTTTAGGAAGTCACTGTTCCTTCCACCAGAAAATTTTAAATATGTAAATTCCACAAAAGCATTTATTTTCAAAGTCCTGATTGAACTTGAACATACTTTATTTCTGTAGTTTCTTTTTCCTATCATGTTAATGAATTTTCTTTAATATAGGTTAAGGGAATTGAAGAAGAATTTATGGAACTTAAATTAGTTCATAAACTTTCCCAATGATCTTAAAGTTTTTTTTTTTTCATGTTTGTTTATTTATTTATTTTTTTAAATTTTTTTTTTTCAACGTTTATTTATTTTTGGGACAGAGACACAGAGCAAGAACGGGGAGGGGCAGAGAGAGAGGAAGACACAGAATAGGAAACAGGCTCCAGGCTCTGAGCCATCAGCCCAGAGCCCGACGCGGGGCTCGAACTCACGGACCGCGAGATCGTGACCTGGCTGGAGTCGGACGCCTAACCGACTGCGCCACCCAGGCGCCCCTATGTTTGTTTATTTTTGAGAGAGAGAGAGACCAAGCATGAGTTGGGGAGGGGCAGAGAGAGGGAGAGAGAGAATCTCAAGCAGGTTCAGCACTGTCAGCACACAACCAGATGTGAGGCTTGATCTCATGAATTGTGAGGTCATGACCGGAGCTGAAACCAAGAGACAGATGCTTAATTGACTGAACCACCCAGGTGCCCCTTAAAGTAGGTTTTGATTGTGCTTTGTTTCCCAGTTGTTTATTTCAATCACAACCAAAGATGATTGGCCTAACTTAGGGTCCCTGAACTTGGATCAGGAAAATGACATCTTTTCACTTACTAGTAACATATAACTGAAATTAAGTATTGCCTCCCATTATGGAAATAGGCATCAAAAACCAGTGGTACTAACAGTATGAGTTACTTTGTTACCAGTATAAATCCACAGGTAATTCTGCAGGTATCTCAGAATTGGGCTTCTAGTCATCATTACTGGGAAGCAGTTATTAAACTCAATGTTAAGTATTGTAATTTAATGTCAATGAAGACATTACTATACCACAAAATTTAAATCTTTTAATAACCATGTCAATATAATTGTTTTCCCTTTTATTCCTATTTACTTTACTTCATGTATTTAGAAACACTATTTGAAAAGTGGTATATAGACTTCACCAGATTGCTGAAAGGGTATCCTGGCAGTTAGTTGTTGATTTTACACCTTACAGAAGTTTACTGAATGAATGAGGGGGAAATGGATGAAAAGGGTAAAAGGAGAGAGTTGAGATTTGGATAATCTGAAACATTTTCTTATTCCATTCCCTCCTTTTCAATAGATTACTTCTCTAAATCTCTTTTTAGTATAAAGTTAACTTTTGAATTTACATTCAGCCATCTATTTAACAAATATTGTGTTGTGCACCAGATCTATAGAATAAGATGGTTTGTATGGAGCCCCAAGAATAAAACTAGTTTATTTATATATTATCAAAGCTTGTGTGCTAGCTTCTATCTATCTATCTATCTATCTATCTATCTATCTATCTATTTTTAGAAATCTCTGTACCCAGCATGGGGCTCAACTCTCGACCCTGAGATCAGGAGTTGCATGCTCTTCTGATTGAGCCAGCTAGGTGCCCCAAGAATAGAACTAGTTTAGATTAAGCATTTGCAATGGCTAATCCAAAACAAAAACTATGTATGTGTCTAATTAAGAGCTAACATGTAAAATTTTATTAATCTGGGTGTATGGCTAGGTGCATCTTTTCAACTTTCCAAAGGCAGCCCCATCCTCTCCCTTAAAAGCTTTTTGGGCTCTGGTCAACCTTTGCCTTTTTGTTCTTCTGAACTCTGTTGGTTTGTCTTTCTAAATATGTCCAATAACTACAGATTTTAATTCTTTTTAGTCACAAAAATAGGTATTTAGGTGGAAAGAAAATGAATATAGTAGTAAGCAAAGAAAACTGCATGAAAATAACTAGCAGATAACATCTCATTGTCTCTTTTCTCCTTGTGGCTTTTGGTAAGCCATGTGGCGTTAAATTGTGCTTAGTTACCTGTTTGAGTAAATCTGAATATACGGCAAGCTTTTTTACCTATATAGAGTTTTAAAATTAGAATAAGTTGATTTAGAAAATAACCAGTGAAATTTCATGGGTTTTTTTTTTTTTTGGTATAGTTATTACATTACTAGAATTTTTTTATGTTGTCATAGTTGGAAGATTTTTTTTTTTAAGTAGGCTCCATGTCCACTGTGGGATTTGAACTCACAACCCTGAGATCAACGACTCTGAGATCATGAGTCACATGCTCTACTAACTGAGCCAGCCAGGTGCCCCCATAGTTGGAAGATTTAAGGAAGAAGCTTGGGGACAGCAAAGGGGAAGACAGAGAGAGATACTCTTTTTTTCTTACATTCTAGAGCAGGAAAACTGACATTTGTGGTGTTTATTTAAAGTAACGAGAAAAGCCTATAGAACTTAGAACAGCCATGGGTGGCTCAGTGGGTTAAGTGTCCAACTCTTGGTTTTGCCTCAGGTCATGATATCACAGTCTTGAGACCTTGTCAGGCTCTGTGCTGACAGTGCGGAGCCTGCTTGGGATTCTTTCTCTCCCTCTCTGTCTATCCCTCCCCTACTCGTTCTCTCGTGTTCGCGTGCTCTCACTCTCTCAAAATAAGTAAATAAACTTAAAAATAAAAGAACTTAGGGGAGCCTGGGTGGCTCACTCAGTTAAGTATCTGGCTCTTGATTTTGGCTCAGGTCATGATCTCGCAGTTCATGAATTGGAGCCCCACGTCAGGCTCTATGCTGACAGTGCAGAGCCTGCTTGGGATTCTCTTTCCCTCTCTCTCTCTGCTTCTCTCTCTCTCTCTCTCAAAAATAAGTAAATATTTTTAAAAATTTTGGAGCAGTCAGACTCTTCAGCTGTGATGCTGTATTAAGATATGGTGTGATTTATGCTAAAGCCCCTATCTTGTCTAATGTCTTACCTTTGCAATTGAAATGATTTACTTCTTATTGAAAGGGAAGTGAAACTTCTTCTTTGGCTAGTATTATTTGTAGACCTCACTTTTATATTTCTTTTACATATATATGTTTTAAAATTTTATTTTATTTTATTTTATTTATTTTTTTTTTTAATTTTTTTTTCCAACGTTTATTTATTTTTAGGACAGAGAGAGACAGAGCATGAACGGGGGAGGGGCAGAGAGAGAGGGAGACACAGAATCGGAAACAGGCTCCAGGCTCTGAGCCATCAGCCCAGGGCCTGACGCGGGGCTCGAACTCCTGGACCGCGAGATCGTGACCTGGCTGAAGTCGGACGCTTAACCGACTGCGCCACCCAGGCGCCCCAAATTTTATTTATTTTAGAGAGAGTGTGCACGTGAGCTGGGGAGAGGGGCATGGGGGGGAGGGGAGGGAGAGAGAGAGGGAGGGAGGGAGGGAATCAAGCAGGCTCCACTCTCAGCACAGAGCCTGATGTGAGGCTCAATCCAGGATCGTGACCTGAGCCGAAATCAGGAGTTATACAGTCAACCAACTGAGCCACTCAGACGCTCTTCTTTTATATTTTTGAGTAAATTATATCAAAGTTGTCATAACCCTACTCATTTCTTTCTAATGGTAGACAATTTAAGATTATTTTTCCTGAAGTATATTTTAACAGTAATTAGAATATTGAACACATTCTGGATTTTTACAACAGATACAGTTAAAAGTGCTAAAGAGCTTTTTATTCTATAAAGACCAATTCTGCTAGTCATTTTGTGAACAGTCAAGATGTTATAGATTACAGTTTACTAGAGGGGGAGTTAAAAAAATTTTTTTAAATGTTTATTTATTTTTGAGAGAGATACAGAGAGACCGAGTGCAAGCGAGGGAGGGGCAGAGAAAGAGGGAGACACAGAATCTGAAGCGGGCTCCAGGCCCTGAGCTGTCAGCACAGAGCCCGAAGCAGGGCTTGAACTCCCGAACGGTGAGATCATGACCTGAGCCGAAGTCGGATGGATGCTCAATCGACTGAGCCATCCAGGTGCCCCAAGGGGGAGTTTTATTCAAATACCCTTTTGTCTGTGATTTAATGAGGAGGCTAGTGGTTGTTAAGTAGGGAGAGAGAATTTTCTTTCAAGTTTGTGTAGAAAAATTTCCAAAATTACTGTCATCTTGCAGGCTTGTGAAAGAATATGGACGAAGCTGATTATGTGAGAGGGAAGCCATTGGGATTAATAGTGACCGTGTATTTTTCATTTCTCTTATTTTACAAGTATGTTTATTTGGAATGTTGATTTGGGGAAGGAACGCTCATTTTATTACCTGCCTATACAATTTGCTATGATATATAATAGCAAAGTAAAAGTAAAAGTCACTTTCATTTTTTTTAAGGTTTTATTTTTTTATGCTTTTTAAAAATTTTAATTTATTTTATTTAATTTATTTTTAATGCTTATTTTGGGAGGGGGAGAGATGAGAAAGAGACTGGGGGAGGGGCAGAGAGAGAGGGGGACAGAGGACCCAAAGTGGGTTCTGTGGGGCTGGAACTCATGAACTGTGAGATCATGAGCCACCCAGGCCAAGAGGGAGAGAGAATCCCAAGCAGGCTCTGTGCTTTCCGTGCAAAGCCTGACAGAGGGCTGGAACTCATGAACTGTGAGTTCATGACCTGAGCTGAAACCAAGAGTCTGACACTTAACCCACTAAGTCACCCAGGTGCCTCTAAAGAATTTATCTTTTTTTTTTTTTTTTTTTTTATTTTTTTTTTTTCAACGTTTATTTATTTTTGGGACAGAGAGAGACAGAGCATGAATGGGGGAGGGGCAGAGAGAGAGGGAGACACAGAATCGGAAACAGGCTCCAGGCTCTGAGCCATCAGCCCAGAGCCCGACGCGGGGCTCGAACCCACGGACCGTGAGATCGTGACCTGGCTGAAGTCGGACGCTCAACCGACTGCGCCACCCAGGCGCCCCTAAAGAATTTATCTTTAAGTAATCTCTGCACCCAATTGTGGGACTTGAGCTCACCACCACAAGATCAACTGGGCTAGCCATGCACCCTAAAAACCAGTTTTTTTAAGTGCTAAAGGAATTAATAGTTTGTTGGTGATTGTTGTAATGTTTAATCTTAGAGACACATTTGTTGAATTTTTACCATCAAAAGTGATCTCTTATCTATAATAATGAATAGGCAGATAACTTCTGGATTTATTTGGAGATAAAATTTGGTTTTGTTGCGCTGATTCCTCATTCTCAGATGTATTTAGGAGGGCCAAAATAGTTTGTGCTAATCTCAGGAAAAAGTGACACAACAAATCAACTGTATTTGGGAAACTGGTGTTTAGAAACCATGATATTTCCCTCCAACTCTTCTGTTTGTAGCTGCGTAGGATTGAAGTGAGAGCAGAAATGAAGTTGATTTTATTGCAGAATACCAACCTTTCTCCTCTTTGCTGTTTGTACCTGTCAGTTTGAGATGAGTTGCTTAAATTGAAATGAGATTTTTGTTGTTGTTGTTCTTTGTGTAAAGAGAACATACCCGTGCACAGAAACCATTGAAACATAAATTATGCTAGCTAAAATGTGAAAATAGACAATTCAGATGTATATTAATTTGAGGATAACAAGTGAAGTGTATGTTTTGGGAGAATTCATAGGACTTTCAAGGAGGGACAGTAAAGGTTTAAGCCTTTATGAAGCCAAAGTCAAGGATAATAAATATTCTCAGGAGAGATCTTTCTTTTTTGTCCCTTTCATATAAAATGAAAATATTTGCATGCTTATTTTAAACCTAACACCATTGTAACGCATTTCTTTTGAAGTGTATTTGAGAGAGCGAGAGCGAGAGCGAGAGCGAGAGCGAGAGAGAGAGAGAGAGAGAGAGAGAGAGAGAGAAAGAAAATGTGGAGCAGGAGACAGCAGAGGGAGAGGGAACTCCAAGCAGGCTCCATGCTGTCCACACAGGACCTGACGTGGGACTCAATCTCATGAACCATGAGATCATGACCTAAGCTGAAACCAAGAATCAGATGTTTAACAGACTGAGCCACCCAGGCACCCTCCATTTTAAGGCATTTTAAATAGCTGATTTATTTATGGATTTCACAACCATTCTTGGCCTGTTTATTTTGTACTTATGCCTCATTTTTACTGTTTTTTTTTTTATTTAAAAAAATTTCTTCGTTAATGTTTCTCTTTTTGAGAGAGAGATCGGGGGAGGGGCAGAGACACACACACTTTCTCTCTCTCTCCCTCTCCCCCTGCCCTCTCTCCAGACTCTGAGCTGTTAGCATGAGCCCGACATGGGGCTCAACTCAAGAACTGCGAGATCATGACCTGAGCTGAAGTCAGACACTTAACTGACTCAGCCACCCAGGTGCCCCCTTTACTTTTTTAGACAGCTGAAATTACTTTAGATTTTAAAAGGGAGAATGTTTTGCTGAAGGTCAGTATTGTAAATGAAACGTATTCGTTGCCTATTTCCAATAATATAGTTTTTATCTTGAAATCTTCAACTCTAAAAAAAATTTTTTTTTAACGCTTTTATTCATTTTTGAGAGACAGAGCGTGAGCAGGGGAGGGGCAGAGAGAGAGGGAGACACAAAATCTGAAGTAGGCTCCAGGCTCTGAGCTGTCAGCCCAGAGCCTGATGCAGGGCTCGAACCCATGAACCCTGAGATCATGACCCGAGCTGACATCGGACGCTTAACTGACTGAGCCACCCAGGTGCCCCAAAATTTTGAATTCTTGTGATGAAATTAAATAAAAGCCATCTAGTGGTTTCATTGACTTTATGATTAACTATTCTCCTTGAGATAATGGTATCTACGTTCTTTTTTTTTTTTCCATAGAAAAAATTGTTTCTTTATTACTAAAATAAAGAAGTATAGATGACAGGTTTTTAAGTTCTTTAAAAAGTTACCAATTTTGGAGGGAGAAGGGTTGGGGGTGGGAAAGGACAGCAAGCATATTAGTGTGTCTGCAATCCTGGAGAAAATAACTAGATTTCAAATACACATAGGGGCCCCTGGGTGACTCAGTCGGTTAAGTGTCCAACTCTTGGTCATCTCATGATTTGTGAGATCGAGCCCCGAGTTGGGCTTTGTGCTGACAGTGCTGAATCTGCTTGGGATTCTCTTTTTCCCTCTCTCTGTCTCTGTCTGCCCCTCCCTAACTCGAGCGCGCTCACTTGCTCGCTCTCTCTCTCTCTCTCTCTCAAAATAAGTAAATATTAAAAAAAATACACATAAAGTCTCCCCATATTTTGAGTGGCTCCATTAAATACCATTACTGTCCAGAAGAACCAACATTTGGTCATTCCCTCTTTAATGCCATTTTGGGGCTATTGAGCAGCGTGGAATAAATGTTTACCAGTGTGTGCATTGGAGAGTAAACCCCAGTGAATGAGTGTGTGTGTGTGTGTGTGTGTGTGTGTGTGTGTGTATTATTGTATCTTTTTCCATTCCCAGCATCAGTTGAAGAGCCCACATTTTTGAAGCACATTCCTTTCTAAGCTGCGGTATAGTTTGTTTTTTGGGGAAATAAGGTACACACAATCTTCTGTCTTTTGGGGTCATATTAGCTAGCCAGGCCTTTTTTTTTAATGTTACTGATTGATTGACTGATTGATTGGAGAGAAAGAGAGCGTGAGTGGGGGAGTGGCAGAGAGAGAGGGAAACCCAGAATCTGAAGCAGGCTCCAGGCTCTGAGCTGTCAGCACAGAGCCCGATGTTGGGCTCGAACTCGTGAACTGTGAGATCATGACCTGAGCCAAAGTTGGCTGCTTAACAGACTGAGCCACCCAGGCGCCTACTAGCCAAGCCTTTTTAATGCATAATATGGAAAATGGAGGTGTTTGCTTCCTGATTGCTTTGATGGGCTTAACTTCCATTGTGGAGATCTATAAATAGATTGATTTCCTTTATGGCTTTTCCTCTTTTTGTCAAGTATAAAAATTTTAGAGGAGCTTTCCATAGGTAATAGATGTTGTCAGTGTTAGGGTTCTGTATGGAATAGGCAGTTTTGGAAACAAGTGCTAGGCTGATCCATATTTGCTCTGCACTGAGAATCTTGCTTTCACTTAAGATTCCCTGCTACTAGGGAGATGAGAACCGGGTAGATTTAACCCTGAGAGCAAATGAGGAGAGCTCATTGTGTGCTGCCCTGGGCAGTCAGTGTGCCTGAATGTTGTGAGGAAGGCTAAGAACTGCTTGTTTTTGAGTCAGACCAGCCTAAACTGGAATCATCCAGTTTGAGTTGGCTGCTTGCCACCTCCCAGAGGCTTCCTTATTTTGCCAGAGTTTCTGCCCAGCCCTCAGCCGAGGGGGTGGGGCGGGGACTGCGGAAGTTTCTGGGCTGTGACTGGGCAGGCAGTAGGGAGGAGCAAGCTGTGAAGTGGCTGCCAGTTAAGCCGGTTCATTCCTGGGGGAGGCCTTTCAGATCCAGTAAGGAGCTTGAGACTAGAAGCTGGTGTGAAGGCTGCTGTTTTCAGTGCTTTACCTTTTTTCTCCCTTGCTTTCACTGTAATTTTTTGTCTTCTGCCCTTTAAAAGCCAGGGCTTGACAAACAGCATCTGCCATACCACTGCTTGGGTAATAATGACGTGGTTTGCATTTGGTGATAAAGCATAATATATTACCCAAAATTTATTTAATTTCCAGAGTTCCCCAGGAATTTGCTTTTAGTTAAGTTAGTCTGTTTTAAGTGATGAACTGTCTCTCCCTTACACCTTTTCATTCTTTTCATTTGGGTTGTGCTTGGGGTTTATTTTGATTAATTTGATTGTTAGGTGGAAGAAATGAAAATAGGTTTGGGGGTAAACTTGTGACTCCATATCTTGTGAATTTTAATCTTGAAGTAAACTTTTTAATTAAAGTACTCTTTTTAATTAAAGTAGTACTCTTTTGGGGCGCCTGGGTGGCGCAGTCGGTTAAGCGTCCGACTTCAGCCAGGTCACGATCTCGCGGTCCGTGAGTTCGAGCCCCGCGTCGGGCTCTGGGCTGATGGCTCGGAGACTGGAGCCTGTTTCCGATTCTGTGTCTCCCTCTCTCTCTGCCCCTTCCCCGTTCATGCTCTGTCTCTCTCTGTCCCAAAAATAAATAAACGTTGAAAAAAAAAAATTTAAAAAAAAATTAAAGTAGTACTCTTTTTAAGTAAAGAGTAATTCAGATTAAAATCCTAAACAACAAATTTTAAAATGAAAAATACTGTGCAGAATTTTGTTTGACTTGGAAGCAAACTCTTTAAAAAAATGTTACGTTTAAATTGCAAATTTTTAGTGTCATAGCTACTTTGCGCATATAAAGAATTTAGCTTTCCTCTTTGAGAAATAAGGGAATTAAGCGATTAAACATGACCTAATTCCTCATCAGAGAACACCCAGAAGTCACTAAGCCACAAATTAAAGCCTCAAATAAAAGAGTAAGTTTATTTTTGTCTTTGTGGATGCCAAGGCTATATAGAAAATGGAAATTTCCATAACTTTGCTTATGTTTCAGACTTTTGGAATGATATTGAAACCTCTGTTAATCTTTTTTACTTATGGTAAAAGTTTACTTATGGTTAAGGAGTAGTTTTGGTGTTCTTCTCTTTTATCTTTTTTTGGGGTTGTTTACATTTAGAGGTCATTCTCAGAAACCCTGGTATAATTTCACCCTGCCCTGAATAAGGGATCATCCATCACAGATGTAAAGGAAAATGTGCTAATCTCATTTTAAAGTAAATTAAACATTACCATTTTCTGAAGCTCAGAATTTGCCAAGATTTTATTACAAGCACCTTCCCCTATTATATTTTTAAATCTGTGTCTTAGAGTATAAAGTGAAAGATTGCCTTTATAGAGGGTAGTTTTGTGATTACTTCTCTTGTGAGAAAGAGTACCCTCTGGTAATTTATTTACTTAAATTGTGTGATCATTTATTAAATTATATGCTACTAGAGTTTATGCTGCTAGAAATTGTATAAATTGACCTCTGTAGAACATCTTCCTAAATCCACTTTGTACAGTAAATGAACTTTTTCTTCCAGATAAACAAAATTATGAGTGAAATATATTTTAAGATTAACTTTGCACAGTAGAATTAGTTTCTCTTAAAAATCTTAGTCATACTCTGAAAATTTTCCTTGGTGCAGAAGAGATTAGAAATATATGCTACCATGAGGGTAGTAAAATATATTCATAGAATCAGGTGGGAAAACATTATATAGAGCTCAGTAAAATAGGGTTAGAAATTTTTATTTTTTATTATTTTTAAATGTTTGTTTATTTTTGAGAGAGACAGGGCACAAGTGGGGGAGGGGCAGAGAGAGAGAGGGAGACACAGAATGCAAAGCAGGCTCCAGGGTCTGAGTTGTCAGCACAGAGCCCAGTGTGGGACTTGAACTCACTGTTCAAGTGAGCTGTGAGATCAGGACCTGAGCTGAAGTCGGATGCTTAACCGACTGAGCCACCCAGGTGCCCTGGGTTACACATTTTTGTTTAAATTTGGTTTATGACTTAATAACCATTTGAGGTTTTCTTAATGTCATTAAATTAAAAACTTTTCAACTTGTGTAGAATTGTTGGTATAATTCTGAACAAGGGATGGTGGGTATTTTTGTTTGTTTTAAATCATCAATGAAGGTAGTTTTTTAAAGTGTAAGCGGTAGGTACCCTGGAACTAAGTTCCACTTTTTCTGCTAATTATGTACTTTCACAAGTAGTTAATTTATGCCTTTTAAGAATCACTTTGCCCATTTGTTGGAGCTATCTGGAATTATAATGAGAAATACTTGTGGCTTTATCAAATACCTTGGCATTAGTTTTTCATAATGGTTTTCATATATACTATAACAATTATTTTAAAATACTAATCTCTAACTTGTTGCCTATCATAAATGGCATTTCTCTTTAAGGATTCTCATGGCTTTAACGTGGTCTCTTATTTAACAGGTGATATGCTTGTTTATTGAGGAGCTTTTTGGTTCTAGAACTAGTTTGCCCAGTGTTGTCCTCTGGCCACATGTGGCCTTTGAGCACTTGAAATTTGGTTAGTCTTTGCACCAGTACTGATCTGTGCTATAACATGGACAAACTGCAAAAAACATGCTAGGTGAAAGAAGCCAATATAAAAGGCTGCATACTATATGATTCTCTTGATATGAAACATCCAGAATAGGTGAACTTATACAGACACAAAGTAGATTAGTGATTACCTACGGCTGGGGGTGGAAGAGAATGGGGAGTAACTGCTAATAGTAATGAGGTGTCTTTTTGGGGTGATGCAAATGTACTAAAGTTACATCATCATGATGATTGCCTAACTCCATAAATATACTAAAAATCATTAGTAGTGTACTTTTAAATGGCTCACTTTTCTGGTGTGAAATTATATCTCAGTAGAACTATTAAAAAATACACACTGAATTTTGAAGATGTAGCCAAAAAAGTATTAGTAATTTTTACATTGACTGCATGTTGAAATAATATTTTGAGTATATATTACATTAAATAAAAAATACATTATTAAAATTCCCGTTTCTTTTTACTTTTTAAATTGTGACTACTTAAAAGTTAAAATTTTTGGTTTGTAATTGGACAGCACTGTTGTAGAAGCAGGCTCTATCCAGATTACAGTGTCACGAAGTAATCTGTGCATCTGTTTAGTGCTTTTTGTCATGTTTAAAGAAAAATAGAATACATTCTTTTTATTTTAATTCTAAGAGCCTCTGTGCTCTTTGAAATTATGGACTGATGGAAAAGGTTCTTGGGACTCGTAAGCCTAAAATACAGACTGAACTACTTCCAGATTCCATCCTTAACAAATTTCATTTTGGTCGGGCAAAAATGCATGTTGATTTCCAGGGTGGCTAAGGGAATATTTTAGCTTTTGAAAAAATTTAATATCTAGACCTCCAAATAGTTTAATCCCCCAAGAAGAAAATGAAATCATTTTAACCAGAGTAATTTTTTTTAATAATTAAAAAAAACACCGTAAGCTTTTGAAAGTAATTTGTAAGTGATGTTTATATTTTTTGATACAGGTTTAAAATGTGTCTATTAACATACAGTGGAATTTGGGTGTTGGAATTAGAATAAGACTCTTTAATAGACACCCGTGTGCTTCTAGACATGATTTATATAACCAAAACTGGGGGAGTTGGTACTTCTTTGAACATCATTTTCTATGGTGGAGGGGAGGGCAGACTGGCCTCCTGATAGTGCTGTGTCATGGTTGTTGGAGCCATTTGGACTGTAGCTTTTGAGTTTGTTTCCACTGGAAGAAACTGCAGGAGTTGTTTAAGCAGAAAGACTTTAGGCTGGAGTTTCTTCGTAATTTGAAGTCATTAATAAGTAAGTAAGTAAGTAAACCAAATAGTAGATGGCTTTAGGCTTCCTGCTGGGGAATTAGGTGCCCTTCTAACCTCTTGGGTCTGGAACTGCCTTAACAGAGAGTTCAGAAGTGAGAAATAGCACTTCTTTTTTATTCTGGATAGGATAGAGATGTAATTAGCACCAAAGTTCAGTTGGAGAGAGGCAAAACTCAAAGTTCAAATTTACTTGTGGGTTTGGTAAAGGCTACAGCAGTTGCACGTAACCATTTGGAATAAAAAATACTGCAGTTTCACTTAATCTGTGTGCTTTCTCGGTTTATGTGTTTTGAAACATTTTGGTTTTTCAAACAAGAAACACATCTGCTTTTATATACTGCCTATGAGAAAAATCCCCTTTGTTATAATTGACAGTTTAGATTTCTTCCAGTTTGTCCCTTGAATAAGTCATCCCATGGATGTACAAAGACTTTGCTGCCATATAGGATTTCTTGTTCCTTCGGCAGACATGTTATATCTCCTTATAACTTTCAGGGATAAGGCATGTTTTGTTGCTTTTTGCTTTAAGTTACTTGAGTAGCAGATTTTCTGACTCCGAAGGGTTTGCCAAGAACATAATGACTCTGTGAGCCCAGGCTGTTAGGAATTTAAGCCAAAAGTAATTCTGAGGCAAGGTGTTTTGGACACAGTGACAGTATGTATAAAGATAAGGTTTTTACTTTACCCACTAGTAGCAGTATCTGTCTGTAGCAGCAGAATCTAATCATATATTGGCCCCATACCTCCATCCCCTAAATCGGAACATAAAATTGTAGTCAGCGCTTGTGACTAGGTATCTATCTGCTAGTCCATCATCTTAAAAAATTTTTTTTAAATGTTTGTTTATTTTTGAGAGAGAGTGGGGGGTGGGGAGGTGGAGGGACAGAGAGCAAGGAAGACAGAGGATCCTAAGCAGGCTCCATGCCGTCAGTGCAGAGCTCAATATGGGGCTCAGACTCACAAATGGTAAGACCATGACCTGAGCTGAAATCAAGTCAGACACTTAACTGACTGAGCCGCCCAGGCACCCCCATTTTTTTCCCCAAGACAAGCTAGTCTTCTGTTTTTTAATGTTTGTTTATTTTTGAGAGAGAGACAAAGTGCAAGCAAGGGAGGGGCAGAGAGAGGGAAACATAGAATCCAAAACGGGCTCCAGGCTCCGAGCTGTCAGCACAGAGCCCGATGCAGGGCTCGAATTCACTAACCATGAGATCATGACCTGAGCTGAAGTCAGATGCTTAACCGACTGAGCCACCCAGGTGCCCCTGCACCCCCATCATCTAAAAATTTTTAATTAACTAGGGAATTTTAGGGCCTTGTAAAGTCACCTGATTTTTAGTAACAGTTTATTTTACTTACTTTTTTTTTTTTTAAGAATTTTATTTTTTATTTTATTTTAGAGAGCGAGAGGGGGACAGAGGCAGAGAGAGAGAGAGAATCCCAAGCAAGCTTTGTGGTCAGCATGGAGCCTGACATGGGGCTCCATCCCACAATCCTGGGATCATGACTTGAGCTGAAATAAAGAGTTGGACGCTTAACTGACTGACCCACTCAGGCACCCCTACAATTCCATTTTTTAATGTATCAATAGTTTTTCTCAGTAAGTATCCTATATTTAAAGAATTTAGACACCTTTTATTACCTTTGGTTCTAAAGAGCTTAATTTATCATTGATACAGTTGAGCGCATAGTGCTTTCCCCATGTCTTTTGCAGTAGTTGCAGAATCACCAGTTAGAGCTAACTTATCCCTCTGAAATGATTTCTGAGGAACTTTACGTGGATCAACCAGGTTGTGAGACCCTTTGATTTAGCAGAGCTTTATTGACAGCAAGCAGCAGGTATCCTGTTTCATTTACTGGTTTGGAATCTCTCATCTTTTTCTAAGGCATAAAGAGAACTGTTCACTTTGTATTTTACTTTTTAGGTCGTTACGTGTGTGTGGCAAAATAACATAATATTTACCATCTAACTTTTTTTTTTTTTTTTTTTTTTTTTTTTTGTATTTTACATAGTAAGAGGAAAATTAGCGTTATTTTTTTTTTTTTTTTTTTTTTTTTTTTTTTTAAGTAATTTCTATCTCTACACCCAGCCTGGGGCTTGGACTTGTGACCCCGAGATCAAGGGTGTCATGCTCTACTGACTGAGACAGGCATGTCCCTCCCACCCATTTTAACCATTTTTAAGTGTGTAGTTTCAGCGCACATTTACATTGTTGTGCAACCATCACCACCATCCATCTCCATAACCTTTTTATCTTTCCAAACTGAAACTCCATATCCCTTCAGCAGTTTCTAATTCTCCCTCCCCCAGCCCCTGGTAGCCACCATTCTACTTCCTGTCTCTATGAACGTGACTATGTTTGATATCTTCTGGGAGTGGAATCATAAAAGATTTGTCCTTTTGTGACTGGCTAATTTCATTTAGCGTAATGTCCTCAAGGTTCATTCAGGTTAACTTTTTTTGAGTTACAGTTTCCGTCTAGTCTTTAACTATGAGCATTCAAGTTCGTCCCTTTCAAAGGCTGAATAGTGTTCAGTTTTATATTGATATTATCCTTTGTTTAACCAGTCCTCTTTTGATGGACACTTTGGTTGCTTCCTTCTACTTTTTGGCTGTTAAACATGCTATGGGGTGTGTGGGTGTCTGTCACTTAAGCATTCAACTTGGGCTCAGGTCATGATGTCACGGTTCGTGGGTTCCAGCCCTTTGTCAGGCTCTGTGCTGGCAGCTTGGAGCCTGCTCCAATTCTCTTCTCCCTCTCTCTCTGCCCCTCTTCTACTTGTGCGCATGCAGTCTCTCTCTGAAAAATAAACGTTAAAAAAAAAATAAATATGCTCTGAATGTGTGTGTACAAGTATCTCTTGGAGTCCCTGTTTTCAATCCTTTTTTTTTAAGTCCGTTCTTATTTAAGGAATTTTACATGTAATTCCTTCCACTGCCAATCACCTTAGTTCCTCCAAAGTCAAAATCCTAATCTTCAAAACAGCCGTATTGCTTATTTATTTATTTATAAGATTTTATTTTTAAGTAATTTCTACACCCACCTTGGGGCTTGAACCCATGACCTCAAGATCAAGAGTTACATGCTCTCTCAACAGAACCAGCCAGGTGCCCTTGAAAGATTTTAAGTTTTAAAAAACTTTTTGTATATATGTATATGTTTTATTTCAAAGAGAGAGCGCATGAGCAGGGGAGAGGGGGAGAGGGAGAGAGTCTGTAGCAGACTCGATGCTCAGTGCAAAGCCTGACACAGGGCTCAATCCCACCCTGGGATCATGACCTGAGCCAAAATCAAGAGTCGTTCGCTAAACTGACTAAGCCACCCAGGCACCCCTGATTTCATGTCATGTCATGTCATGTCATGTCATGTCATGTTATTTTATTTTATTTTTTAACCCCTGATTTTATTTTTAAGTAATCTGTGCACCCATCGTGGGGCTCGAACTGACTGAGCCAGCCAAGCACCTCCAAAACAGCCCCTTTTTAAAAAGAACTTTGGTTCAGTCCCCAGTTGTCACTGTTATTCCACAGTTCTTTCAGTTGGGCTTCTTTGATCTCCACTTGAATACGGTCATACTTCAAAAATACCCCACTTGTAACCTTTGGGATCTAATTTTTTTTTTTTTTACTTTAGACCCTAGAAGTCAAAGTGTAGGAAGTAGTATATTAATTGATATTTTGGCAAATGACCTAAAATTACTATTCTTGGTTTCTAATATTGAAAAGTCTTGTTACTTCCACTCTCCTTCATGAGCCTCGCAGAAAATGTTACAGGTCCCATTTCACCACTGCAGTAAACCTGCTTGTTTCCAGTTCTTTTGGCTATATACCCGGAAGTAGTATTGCTGAATCATATGCTAATTGCACTTTTGAGGAACTGCCATACTGTTTTTTTTTTATGGTGTCTGTAACCATGTTGCCTTCCCATCAGCAATGCATAAGGGTTCTGATTTCTTTTCATCCTTGTCAACACTAGTTATATTGTTTTTTGTTTTTTTTTATAATAGTCATCCTAATGAGTGTGAAGTAGTATCTCATTGTGGTTTGATTTGAATGTCTCTAATGATTAGTCGTGTTGAGTATCTTTTCATGTGCTTTTTGGCCATTTGTGTATCTTCTTTGGAGAAATGTCTATTCAAGTTCAAAGGTGCCCATTTTTGCATCTGATTTTTTTTTTTTTTGCTGTTCTATTTTTAAAGGCAAGTTTAAACTTTTTATTTTTTTAATGTTTATTTTTTCACATGTGTGCTTATTCAGCTTTATTGAGCTGTAAGTGACAAATAAAATTGTAGTATATTTGAAGTATATAAAGTGATTTGATATATGTGTACATTGTGAAAGGATTCCCACATTTGACTTGACTTAATTAACACATCCATCACCTCACATATTTACCTTCTCTCTCTCTTTTTTTTTTTCCTTTGGTGAGAACACTTACATTCTACTCAGCAAGTTTCAGTTACACAATACTATAGTGACCAGGTTATACTTCAGATCCTCAGAACTTAATCATCTTACAACTGAACGCTTGTGTTCTTTGCCAACCTCTCTCCACTTCCATCACCCTCCTGGCAACCACCATCTCTGTTTATATGGGTTTTTTCCTTTAGTTCCACACATAAGTGATACCATGCAGTATTTGTCTTTATCTGACCTATTTCACCCAGCACAATGACCTCTAGGCCCACCAATGTTATTACAAATGGCAGGATTTGCTTCTTTTTTAAAGACTGAATAGTATTCCATTGTAGATTTAGAGATATACATATAGATATCTCCATAATGGTTTTTTTTTTGTTGTTTTTTTAATTAATTAATTTATTTTTTTCCCAACGTTTTTTATTTTATTTTTGGGACAGAGAGAGACAGAGCATGAACGGGGGAGGGGCAGAGAGAGAGGGAGACACAGAATCGGAAGCAGGCTCCAGGCTCCGAGCCATCAGCCCAGAGCCTGACGCGGGGCTCGAACTCACGGACCGCAAGATCGTGACCTGGCTGAAGTCGGACGCTTAACCAACTGCGCCACCCAGGCGCCCCAATTTTGTTGTTTTTTTTTTTTTGACAGACAGTATGAGTGGGGAAGGGCCAGAGAGAGAGAGGGAGACACAGAATCTGAAGCAGGCTCCAGGCTCTGAGCTCAGCACAGAGCTTGATGTGGGGCTCAAGCTCATAAACTGTGAGATCATGACCTTAGTTGAAGTTAGATGTTTTAACTGACTGAGCCACCCAGGAGCCCCATAAAGGCAAATGTAAAATGTCTTGGGCGCCTGGGTCGCTTAGTAGTGTCCAACTCTTGGTTTCGGCTCAGGTTATGATCTCACGGTTCTTGAGCTCGAGCCCTGCTTGGGATTCTCTGTTTCCCTCTCTCTGCTCCTCTCCCACTTGCTCTCTCTCTCTAGCTCTCAAATAAATAAACTTGAAAAAAATAAAATGTCTTCAAGTTTATAAAACAAAATACCCCATTAAGCTCTTTATTCAAATAGAAGTTTTACCAATTCTTCTGAACATGGTACTTTGGTGGGGAAAAAATCTGATTGTGATCCTAAATCACCACCCTGAATCCCTAGGTTGAGAGTAAAGAAAGCTATTGAACTAAGAAACCATTTTAATATGAACAGAATATTTTCCATTGATGTAAACCTCACTAGAATATGGGATGCAGTGTTGTATATTTCACCCATTATTTACGTGAAAACAGTTTTTCTACAAGAATTGTGACTGTTATTGACATGAAGCACATATTGTAAAAAGCTCTTAGCAGTTTCTCTTTTTATCATGTTTTCTAAAATTGAGTGACAGCTTCTTGAGTAGTCTAATTTTCAGAAATTGACCTTTTTTTCTTCATTTTTTTTCTGTAAGTTTTGGAATTCAAATATTTTTATGAAGTAATAGTAATAAGAACACTTCCTTTAAAGGATCCCATGTTTGAATTGGAGCTTAAAATTAGCATGTTGGGTTTTCAAAAAAAGGGAAAGTAGTTAAAGAATGTAGGCAGGGGTTTTCTTTTTTTTTTTTCTTTTTTTTTTTTTAACGTTTATTTATTTTTGAGACAGAGACAGAGCATGAACGGGGGAGGGTCAGAGAGAGAGGGAGACACAGAATCGGAAGCAGGCTCCAGGCTTTGAGCCATCAGCCCAGAGCCCGACGCGGGGCTGGAACTCACGGACCGTGAGATTGTGACCTGAGCCGAAGTCGGACGCTCAACCGACTGAGCCACCCAGGCGCCCCAAGGCAGGGGTTTTCAGTGTTGGACTATTCACTGCTCATGGATAATCCTTTTTCGTGGGGCTCCCCTATGCACTGTAGAATGTTTAACAGCATCTTTGGCCTCTGTGCACGAGATGGAAGGTAATAACCTCACCCCCACCCACAGTTATGACCACCAAAAATGTCCCACGGTCGAGGTAACAGGATGCATGAAATGCATGCAGTGTTTTTGTTTTTATAGATCTCTGTGATTTTTCAGTCAGGTTATTAGTGTTTAAAGTTCTAGAACCTGGGGCGCCTGGGTGGCTCAGTCAGTTAAGCATCTGACTTCAGCTCAGTTCATGATCTCACGGTTTGTGAGCCCTGTGTTGGGCTCTGTGCTGATCAGCTCAGAGTCTGGAGCCCGCTTCAGATTCTGTGTCTTCCTCTCTGTCTGTCTCTGTCAAAAATAAACAGTCCAGACAGTGCACTCTGCTGAACAGTGCAGAGCCTGCTTGGATTCTCTCTCTGCCCCTGCCCCACTCTTGCTCTCTCAAAATAAATACATAAATTTAAAAAAAAATTATTAAAGTTCTAGAAACTTAGAACAGCCATTCTTTTTTTTTAAATTTTTTTTTTTTTTACATTTATTTATTTTTGAGAGACCGAGCACAAGTTGGGGAGGGGCAGAGAGAGAAGGAGACGGAGAATCCGAAGCAGGCTCCAGGCTCTGAGCTGACAGTGAAACATTAAAGAGGAAAGAAATAACCTTGTAGAATTTGCTCCAAAGTAATATTTTATCAGAAATTTCATTTTGGGGCACCTGGGTAGCTCAGTTAGGTTAGGCATCTGACTCATGGTCTCAGCTTAGGTCATGATCTCACGGTTTGTGAGTTTGAGCCCCATGTTGGGCTCTGCACTGATAGTGTGCAGCCTGATTGGGATTCATTCTCATTCATTTTCATTCATGTTCATATTCCCCCCCCCCCACACTTGTGCTCACTCTCAAAATAAACTGTAAAAAAATTTTACAAATTAAAAAAATAGAAATTTCATTTTACTCTTTGATACTGAGTTTAGTTAATACCTTTATTTTATGGAGCTTGGTGTGCTTTCCTAGGTATTAATTTCATTACGTATCGGGCACCATACTAGGTTCTGTGTTTGCAAAGATGAATTCATTATTGGTCTTTCAAAAATGAGTAGCTACAATATAGAGTGAAGTTTGAGGTAGACGTTATAGTAAAAGTAAGAAACCAGTGAATGTAGTGGGGTGGAGCGGGATGTCAGGAACAGAGAAGACAGTTAACATTGGAGCTGATTCTTGAAGGCAGGGCAGGCAAGGAGGGACAGGAAGGTGTCTTCAAGGGGCGCCTGAGTGACTCAGTTGATTGAACATCCCACTGTTGATTTTGGGTCAGGTCACAATCGCAGGGTCGTGGGATCAAGCCCTGCCTTGGGCTTCAAGCTGAGCGTGGAGCCTTCTTAAGATTCTCTCGGAGCCTTCTTAAGATTCTGTCTCTCCCTTTGCCCCTCTCCCCTGCTCACACTCTCTGTCTCTCAAAAAAACAAAAAAAAAGAAAGAAAGAAAATTAAAAAATATAAGTGCCTTCAATAGGAATGGTATGGGCAATAGCTCTTATGTGCTTGCTGTATGCTAGGCATAGTGCTTATGCCTTTTATAATCATTAACTTGTTAAACCCTTACCACAACCTTCACAAGTATCACCGTTTACATTACAAGAAAATTAAGGAGTACATTACAAGAAAATTAAGGAGTAGAGAGGAAGTAATCTAACCAATGAGTTAATGTCTAATAAGAAAAAAAAAAGATACCCATGACTAGAAACTGATATATTGCCCCCCCTTTTTTTTTTTTTTAAGATTTTGTTTTTGAGTAATCTCTACACCCAGCTTGAGGCTCAAACTCACAACCCCAGAGAGTTGCATGCTCTACCGACTGAGCCATCCAGGTCTCCCCTGATACATTGCTCTTATATGGATAGATGATTAGTGGGTGGGGTAAGAGGGTCAAGACAAGGGAGTGAGAAGGATCAGTTAGAAAATTAGTTTGGGTCCAAGTTGTAAAGGATCCTCTCTCCCTTGTTAAAGAGTGTGGACTTTATGCTATAGGTATTTGGGAGCTATCAGAGATGAGTGGCTGGAGGTAGGTGGTGTAGCATAGACCCCTAGTTAGCAGGACCTTTGAAGGCCATGAGATCTGGTAACTCACTAGCTAAATTAAAGCTGAGAGAGACAAAAAGAGGTATCTTACTCTAGACCACACAGTTGAGTATTTCTTTCCCCTTTCTTATAAAAAGCAGAGTTATAATACTGAGGTTAACTCAGGTACATTAGAAGTGGTAGAGTTGAAAATGGAATTGGGATCACATCAGACTGCCTATTAAACTAGTGGCTTTTTTGTTTTTTGTTTTTGTTTTGTTTTACTTCCTGGGCTCAGGATCCTTCTATATTCTGAAAGTATTATCTTTTGTTTATTGTAGTATTTATTGACATTTGCCATATTCGAAATTAAGACTTTTAATTTGAAACTTCTGTTTTTTATTTCATTTGATATGACTTTCTCACTCTCTCTTTCTCTTAGTAATTTGAGCAAAAATCAGTTTAAATTGGTCAGTGCCAAACCAGAAGTGGTTAGGATTGCTCCACCAACAGGAGGTAGGGTAAGGCTTTTAATAGAGAAAAGGTGTGGAAGCAAAGCAAGGAAATCATTTGATCAGTTATATCTTTGCATTTGCCTTATTTGGAAAAGCTTCCTTGTCTGTTTGTGATGGGCTGTCTTTGTATTTGATTTCTTAACCTTGAGGCATGTACAGGCTTAGGTTTTGGTTTGCTTACATAGCCTGTTTAAGGTATTAGAACCACCTCAGTCTAATGGCCTCCTTCTTTAATTAATTTAACAACTCCCCTCCCCACCCCCCACTTTTGGTCATCCTCTAATAAGTGAGAGTGGAACTAAAAATTTAGTATTAATGCCACTCTCACTAAAACCCATAGGTTGTGAAGTCAAGTCCATGAAAGAATTGTTTTTGCTGTTCATTTTGGTGTTGCATCTCATTTCTGTTTCTCCAAGCCTGGTGAGACCATCTGATGTGCTGCTGATGGCTATAAACATGAATTTAAGACCCTTGAGAGAATATATATAGCCCATTAGGGTGACAGCAATAATGACTGTCAGTTGTATAATGCCAAAGATTGAAATATGCTCCTTAGGACCCTATGAGCCAAACCAGTTGAAGTCCAATAAATTAAAGAAATGTACCTGGAGGGGCATCAGCCTGTTTTAGCTAGGTGGCCTGTTTGTTAATTTCTGATATGTGCTGTGATACCAGAGGTGTTGATCCAGGTACAAGCCAAAAGTACCTGTGTGGTACTTTGCTGTGGTACACTGTTCAGCCCGTAAGTAATCTAAAGCACTTCTGTTATCTCAAACCGTCTTAGGAAGAAATTCTAAGGACTTTTATTGTGCAGTTTTGTGGCTTTAGTGGTAGATTTAGTGACAATCGCCAGAGTTAAGGAACATTGTCTTCCTGTGCATTAACAGAGAAAAGGCAAGTAGGGTCAAAAGCAAAAGAAAAGCAAAAAGCAAGAAAAGGCAAAAGGAATAAAGGTTTCATGTTGAAGATGAAGATCTTCATCCCTGATCCTAGGGGAGCTGTTCACCTCAAGATGATGTCTGCTTCTGGGGAGGAACTTCCCTAGCCAATTTTAGAGCTTCAACTGGTGTGATACAACTATTTTTTAAAACCAAAAATAGTGAGATGACTGGTGTTTTTTTATTTATCTTTGCTAATCTCTTTAAAGTCTGGTTTAAGTAGATAGATTCTCATAACTACTCTGTATTCAGACTGTTATTATAATTTGTGTGTGTGTGAAGTATATGAAGATCTGGCCTCACACAGATGTGTAATTGAAGTAAGGAGGACCTCACAGACCCCCTGAAAGGATACTGGGACCCCCATTGAAAGAACTGCTGCACTAAAAAACCATGATTATCTTGAACATTTGGACCTATGAGACATCGGATACAGAGGGGTTATTACCTGGTGTGGTAACACATCCCATTTAAGTAAGAAATTATATGATTTTCCCCTTCATTTCATGGAAGCATGAGGACAGTGGGCACGTTTTGAATTGCCAAAGCCTGATGGAAAAGCTGCATTTTGCATCTTTTTCCTTACTGATTCAAGCTTGTATATTATGTAGAGAGAAAATTATTAGCTTTCTGATAGAAGAGAGGTGGTTGGAAAATTGGCACTTGAGATTATATCTGCATTTAACAAATAGACCCTCTTAACTGTTTTAATTGCAGAGTTTTCTAGTTGCTTTAATTGCTCCTTTTTCCATTTATGCCAGATTTTTGTTTCTTAACTTAACTTGGTTAAATGTTTTTTAATCTTTGAGCTTTCAAAAAGCCAACATAGGGGTGCCTGGGTGGCTTAGTAGGTAGAGTGTCCAACCCTTGATTTCGGCTTAGCTCGTGAGGTTGAGCCCCACCTCGAGCGTGGAGCCTGCATGAGATTCTGTCCCTCTGCCCTTTTTCCCTGTTTGCATTCTCTCTCTCTCTCTCTCTCTCTCTCTCTCTCT
>NW_024412388.1:11627968-11677589 GCF_014898765.1 Herpailurus yagouaroundi
TCTCTCTCTTTCTCTCTCTTTCTCTCTCTCTCTCTCTCTTTCTCTCTCTCTCTTTCTCTCTCTTTCTCTCTCTCTCTTTCTCTCTCTCTCTTTTTCTCTCTCTCTCTCCCAAATTAAAAAAAACAAAACCAACATAAGTAAATATTTATAATAATCAAGTGTTTACAAATACAGGGATACAGATGTTGATGTCTGTCATTAGATGCTACTCTTGTGTATGAGCAAATTTAGCCCTGAGTCATTTTATAAATAGTATACCCAGTGCCTTGACATTTTCAGTGTTAAGAGTCAAGTGTTCACTGTATTTCTGTGTATAAAATGGTTGTAGGAATAGGGATAGTTGATTATTGGACACTCTAATTTGGGGTTAATGAATCCTGGCATTCCAGATTCTGTTCTCTTAATGTTATATCGAGGTTCCTGAGCTACTGCCCTCAGCTAGAGGGCCTTATCCCTTCCCTGGAAGCCTAGGCCCTGTAGACACAGCAAGGAGAGACCTGTGAGATGGGGATTCTAGAGCTGTAGGTGCCACTCCCCACACAGGGGAATGGTTCACTGATGTGGATACCTGCACTGGAGCAGAGCTGGTCCAGCTGGGTGAGGCAGTTGGAGGGAGGCAGCAGGGTTCCAGCAGGGCTCAGGGAGGTGGGCTTCTCCTCAAGCGGTGGCCTCCATGCAAAGGATAGGGCGCCCTGTCACAGGTTCTTACCTGGGCACTAACCAGTATCTTCCATATAGTTGTGTTGGTAGGCCACCTGCTTTCATGTACTCCTAATCATTGCTCGTACAACTGCATTGCCAGCTCAGGTGCCCTTTAACACACCTTTATGTTCATTTCTTTTTATCTGTTTCCTGATAAATTGCCTTTTGTAATTTTTGCATTTTATTTTCCCTTTTATTGGTAAAACATGGTTCCTATAAAGATACTTACCATTAAAAAAAAGAATTGTCAAGTAACTAGTTGTTTGTTGTATTTCTTCATTGTGGAAATTTTTAGATCTACTTCTTAGTTTTCTTAGTAATCTTAGTGAAAAATTCTGCGCACATGTAAGTAATTTAGCCTACTTGTCTTAGGTGTTTAAGAACAGTGTAACTAGATTTCTTTTAAACTGTGGGTTATTTTTTTCCCCAGTTCTACCATTTAGATGTTGAATTGTAATATTAATGTTGAGGGCACCTTGGTGGCTCAGCTGTTGAGCATCCAACTTCATGATCCACAATTTGTGACTTTGAGCTCCACATCAGGCTCACTACTGTCAGCATGGAGCCTGCTTTGGACCCTCTGTCCCCCACTCCTCTCTCTGCCCCTTCCTTGCTCACAGTCTGTCAAAAATAAATAAACATTTAAAAATTTAATATTGATGTTGAAAATGTAATATTCATGTTGAAAATGTAATATTGATGTGGCTTTATGAATTTAAAATTCACTTTCTTAAAACTTAGCTGATAATACCACTACTACTTTAAGACAATTTAGATTGGAATAGATTCTGACTACTTTTGGCTTTCAAGAAAGCTTTGGTGAACGTTGTGATTCTTCAGTTTTGTTTTTTGTTTTTTTAATGTTTATTTATTTATTTATTTTTGAGAGAGTGTGAGTGGGGGAGAGGCTGAGAGAGAGGAAGACAGAGAATCCGAAGCAGGCACCTTGCTGTCAGTGCAGAGCCCAACATGGGCCTCAAACCCACAAACTCTGAGATCATGACCTGAGCTGAAGTCAGATGCTTAACCGACTGAGCCCCCCAGGGCCCTGGTGATTCTTTAGTTTTAGCAAAATTATGAAAATAAGAATTTTCTAAAAATTAAAAACAACACAGCTTTGGGGCATCTGGGTGGCTCAGTTGGTTGAGCATCCGACTTTGGCTCAGGTCATGATCTCACCATTCCCGAGTTCAGGCCCCATGTTGGGCCCCACATCAGGCTCTGTGCTGACAGCTTGGAGCCTGGAGCCTGCTTCAGATTCTGTGTCTCCCTCTCTGTCTCTGTCTCGCCCCCTCTCGTGCTCTGTCTCTCTCTCACTCTCTCAAAAATAAAATAAAACATTAAAAAAAATTTTTTAGGGGCGCCTGGGTGGCGCAGTCGGTTGAGCGTCCGACTTCAGCCAGGTCACGATCTTGCGGTCCGTGAGTTCGAGCCCCGCATCGGGCTCTGGGCTGATGGCTCAGAGCCTGGGGCCTGTTTCCAATTCTGTGTCTCCCTCTCTCTCTGCCCCTCGCCCGTTCATGCTCTGTCTCTCTCTGTCCCAAAAATAAATAAAAAACGTTGAAAAAAAAAATTAAAAAAAAAAAAAGAAATAAAAAAAAATTTTTAAAAATGACACAGGCTTCTGGGCATTTGGGCCTTCTGTCAATTTAGTAGAACTGAAAAATATTTGAGGGTCTAAATTTGTGCCCCCATTTTGATTCATGATCTTAAAATCCATCGTACATTTAACAGACCACACTGGAAATGCACATTGCAGATTAGGTTAGCATATTGAAATGTGAACTCAAAAGTTGAATCATTTTATCATTTTGTAAGGTTTTGTAAAGCTTTAAAAACCTTTCCCTTTTGTAGTTACCACTTCAAATTGGTCAGCAGATGATTCTGCCAGTTAAATTCTACATCTTGTTTCAAAATTAGTGTGGTAGCAGGGAATTCACCAAAATTGCGATGGCATTTATGACAAATCTAATTTCTATCATTATTTTGTACTTTAAAGTCATTGTTCCCATTGGTCACCTTGTTTTCCATTTTTATAACACAGACTTATCTAGAACTTGGTTTTTGTTGCCTCATGATTGTTTCAATGGCAGAAATTCTACTCTTACCCATATTTGTTTACCCACTGTTGCTAAGGAATTTTTGGTGTTTATAATATCAGTAGAATTGTAATTATTTTCCTTAATGGTTTTTTTGTGATTCATTGGAATTAAGTTGATGTCATAACATATTCTATACTGTAATCAAATGGTGGCCTAGTCAGTAATCTTGTATTACTTGGAGTACTTAATACATAAAACAAGCATTTTTTCCCTTCTGTGCTAAAAATAGAAGATTACTTTTATTAACCCTTAATTTGAATGAACATCACTTGGTACTAGTAGCCCTGCTTTTACTGAATGATCTAGGAAAAAAATTATTTTTATAGGGAAAACTGAAGCCTAGTCATGTATAGGAGGCCTGGCTGTGACAATCTGCGGTTCTGTCTTGAGACTTCTATCCCTAGTAGTTCATATTTTATAACTCAGATATGTCCTTTTGGATCTTACTGGCTTTGGTTTATTTCTGTTTCAAACTTACGGGTGCTCTGATAACCTTATCAAGCTTTCATTTTTGCCTTAGCACGTGAGAGCTAAGTAAAAATGTTGTGTATGTTCTTAGTTATAGTACTCTGTTTTCTTACAGCATTTCTTAATTTTTAAAAAAGCAAAGGCAAATTTGCCTTAGTTCCTTGGTTGGATTTACTTATCTGGCTGGTTTAGAGATTGTATTGGCTGTGAGAGCTGCAGTTTTAGCCCAAATGACAAAAACTATCAGGTCTTCCCTCCAGTGTGTTCTAGTTGGATTAACCACCCCCCTCCCACCAGAGTTATTTGCTTAAAAGATAAGGCTTCCACAGTAGGGAGGGGAAGAGTGTGAAGCAAAATTTCAGAAACCTTTAAATAGCAGACCCTGTAAATAGCTTTTTTATTAATATATTTGAGATGTTAGAACAAAACCATGGCAGTCTTTGCTCGTCTGGTGCTAAAAAGAGACTTTCCTATTATTCATACAGATCTCAGACATCATAAATTTGTTTCGGTATCTCTCTCTCTTAATCTGAATGTGGTAATGTTTTCTCCTTGTCTTTCAACTGTCTCCCCCTTTGAGGATTGTATCAAACTGAAGAGTAATAAATTCAGTTTCATTGACTCATTTCTCACATTTCTTACAGAGAAAAGAGCTTAAACCAACAAGACTCAAGTAATTTACGTAGTATTTCATTAGTCCCTCAAATATTTAAAAATTAAAAACCTAGGAAATTATTTTGGATGTTTTTGTTTTCTTCAAAATTAAGATGTCCCTGAGATGGCGGTGGTGGCAGTAGCAGCAGCGGTAGTAGTGACGACGGTAGTAACAGCAGTGCCACTTTGCTTGTTGATTGCTGTCAGAGTAGAAACTCAGTAAATCTGTAGGTTATTTTACTTCATAACCCTGCAAGATAGGTACTTCTATTATTTCCATTTTGCAGATGTGGAAACTAAGGCTTAGCAAGAGGTGAAGTTACTTGTCCAAGGATATGTGCTCTACATCTAAGTCAGGATTTGAATTGCAGTCTCTGAATCCAAAACCCATATATTCACCATGGTTTTAAAAAAGAAAAAAAAAATTTTTTTCATTCTTCCTTCTCCCTTCCTCCCTTCCTCCCTTTTGGAGAGAGCACTATCGGGGGGAGAGGGGTAAAGGGAAAGAGGGCGAGAGAGAGAATCTCAAGCAGGCTCCACATGGAGCCCAACGCAGGGCTTCATCCCACAACCCTGGGATCATGACCTGAGCCCCTGTCCAAGAGTCAGACCCTCAACCACTAGGTGGACTGAGTCACCCAGGCATCCCAATTCACTGTTCTTTTATTACCACCTTTAAGTGAACTGCATTTACAGGCTTAACTTCATTTGGAAAACGTTGTTCACATTTTGCACAGAATACAACATTTGTCTTTTGGGGGACTGTGGTGGTAGAAGATTGTTACTTTTGCTTCCACAGTCTCAGGCCAGTGTTTGTTCTGCCTTCCAAGGGGGGTTGTGAAATAGAGTGTGGAGAGAGGGAGGGTGTCCAGAAATCCCAGACCTAAAATGTAGATTGTTGCTTGTAATTATTGCCACTTGTTGATTTTTCAGAAATTTTATATGTATTCATTTTCTGTTTGTCTTTTTTTTGCCCTTCTGCAGCACTGACTCCAGCAGTAGTTCAAGTGATGACTCTCCAGCCCGATCAGTTCAATCTGCAGCAGTCCCAGCACCCACTTCCCAGTTGCTTTCATCCCTGGAGAAAGATGAGCCGCGTAAAAGTTTTGGAATCAAGGTTCAGAATCTCCCAGTACGCTCTACAGGTAAAGTTTTGGGTTACTGTACTTTCCTCTCTGCTACTGTTGGGGAATATGAGGCTGGGCAACTTAAATTCTGTCTTGTAGTGACAGCAGGCTTTCTTTTTTGTGGTTCATTACTATTTAAATGCCACATAAAGAAAAGCAAGGGATTATCATAACTGTATGTAGTTTCTAGGTTGTTACGTGTATGAAGCTTGCATGTTATTTGTATTTACTATATCACATATATATGTGCATATATACGTTATTGTGCCCATTGTATATACATATACAAAGATTGTGTCGTGAGTGTTATATGAAGAAAACACGTTTAGTTTTTAGTAAATATACTTACTGGATTAAGTATTTTGATATTAGGGGAAATTTGATGTGAATTATAGAAATGCTATTTTCAGTTAATTTTATTATATTGGCCTGGAGTCCTGTGTTATCTGAAATAATTTTGGATATAAAACTATGATAGGAAACCCATTTCAAAATATTAACATTTTAAATGAGGAAAATTATGAATACCATTTTAGTTATTTTATTTAAAAGGTTCATATGCTAACAAAACTTAGGTCAAAAATCAAGCCAGAGATTTTGTAGCTTGTTTTAATTGAATTGTAACTGAACTAGAAAAATAAGCACCTTGTTTTTTTGGGTGGGGATTTAGATACAAGCCTTAAAGATGGCCTTTTCCATGAATTTAAGAAATTTGGAAAGGTGACGTCAGTGCAGATCCATGGAACTTCAGAAGAGAGGTATGGTTTGGTATTCTTTCGGCAGCAAGAGGACCAAGAAAAAGCATTGACTGCATCAAAAGGAAAACTTTTCTTTGGCATGCAGATTGAAGTAACAGCATGGATAGGGCCAGGTAAGAGACAAGGAGGCTAATTTTTAGTAAGATTTATATTTCACCTTATGAAAAGGTCACATCTTACCCTGAATTGGGACACTATTCCAACTTTATTTGTTGACATACTTCCAATGTCTTCTGTTTTAAAGACTGGTTATATTTGTTTTTCAAGTTAATAAAATTATGTTGTTTTGGTTAGGGAGGGTGAAAATTGTTCTGTTTCTTTAAGGGAGAAATGCTGACTTCTAAGAGGCTGAAAGGCACAAGTTGGCCCTTTGTTGAGTCCTGTCTTCCCAAAAGGATTGAATTGAATGAGATAAGGAGATAGTTCTTTGGAGAATGACATCAGAGTTACCCTGAATTAAGAAACAGACGACTTGCTACATTGATCGGAGGGACTAGTTAGACTGCTTTTATTTCTGTTATGCCCAGCACAAATTAGATCTGTTGTCCTAGTTTCCGTGACCTTGAAAGCTTAGTGACAAAGAAAAGCAGGATTAAATCTTAAGAGTGTGACCCATTGAGAGTTTCAAGGGGACATTTTATTAGTTTGAATCTACCTGTAAGACCTGTTGTAAGGCAGGAAGTCTTCTCAGGCATGGCTCGGGTCAGTGTTTATCCTGTTTCAGAACCACCTATAGTGCAGACATTTCACCTTGTCCCAGCCTAATGGTTCAGAATTCACATATTCAAGTTTGGGAACCTTCCAGTTTAAGGCAGCTTGTAAGTAAATTTGTGGAGAAATGTTTAAATTAGGCAGTCACATTATGTAGCTGAGACCAACTTTAAGACTAAGACTTTGAGGGGTGCTGGCTCAGTTGGTAGAATATGTGACTCTTGATCTCAGGGTTGTGCGTTCATGTCCCATATTGGCTGTAGAGCTTTATTTTAAAACAAAACAAAAACACACACCTAAAACTTTGAATGGAATTTTAGGGCAAACATAGCCTATTATCTTACAATATTCATTGTTTTGACAGTTAAGAGGGAAAAAATAGAATTTCCCTGGTAAGATTGTGTAAATGTTATTTGTATGTATTAAAACAGGCACGGGGGCACCTGGGTGGCTCAGTTGGTTAGGCGACTGATCAGTTGGTTAGGCTCAGGGCATGATCTCACAGTTCGTGAGTTCGAGCCCCGTGTCGGGCTCTGTGCTGACAGCTCGGAGCCCAGAGCCTACTTCAGATTCTGTGTCTTCCCCTCTCTCTACCCCTCCCCCGCTCACACTCTGTGTCTGTCTCTCAATAATAAATAAATGTTTAACAAAGAATTTAAAAAAAATAGGCACAGAGTTGCTAGAGGGAAGATTGTAAAACGTGCATAATTTTATGATAAACACAAGAATTCAAAGGGATTATAGGTAATGCCCTCATGTTCCCTCCTCTTCCAAGTTTGAGATGTACTCTCTTAAGTTATACTGAGCTAAGTACAACTCAGGAGTTCTTCTTTAACACATTCAGAACAGGTCACAATTGACCTAAGGAATAATATTTAGAATGTCATATAACGTATTGTAGGAAGTTGTTAGAGCCACATATAATTATTAAGTAGCGGGGATCTAATTCAGGGCCTTTAACAATAGATGGCCCTCAGATCTCCCAAGTCGTGGGGCTGGCTTGTCATTTTCACTGTAAAAAATGCATTTTACCTAATCAGTTAGCACCTGGGCTTTAACCACACCTGCTAGTGAAGATTTTGAGAAGTTTGGTTGGTTGAGGTGTAGGAAAGCTTGAACGTACTTTTTCCAGGTGGGACAGCATGAAACACTTGTCGAATGGGATATTTGAAAACAGTTGAATGCGAGTATAGAGACTTGGTTGGAATTGTTGTTGGATGGTTAAGTCATAAAATGTTTTGTACTGAAATGTATGGAGCTGATTGCTTCCTTAGGTCAGGGACCTCTTGTTAGAAAGATCCAAATCCAAGAAGCCCAACTTTGCATATAGACCCCAGGTGGCTTCTAAGATTGTGCTTTCTTAGTTCTATGCAGATAGATCATTACAATCCCTTAAACATGAAATTGCGAAGATAAAAGTTTTTTTACATTGACATGCAGGCATTAAGACCTGAACTGGTCATGAAGGTTAAATAGATTACATGTGGAAAATACACTTTTTAAAAATCTTTGTTAAACTGAATTTCTGATTTTGAAATTTTTATTGAGCTATTTATTTGGTGGAAATGAAGCCAGTACATACGATTTTAATGGTTGCAAATTATGTTCTATCTTTCTGATTCTGCCTTTTGGAGTATAAACCTTAAGATGTGTCTGAATTATTTTTTCTTTTCTTTTTCATTTTTTCTCCCTTTTTAAATGCAATATTCCTAAATATGTGCCCTCTATTAGTTTCAAGAAGACCTAGTTGATCTTGAAATGAGATCTCCCCTGGGAGATATGATCAAAATACAGTATGGAGACAGGTACAGGAACCCTGGCAGTTTCTGGGTCCACTTGAGTCTCTGAAAGTACATATTCTTTGATGACACCAGTAAGATTAAGCTGAGCTGCCATTAGAGCAGTCAGACTGGAATCGGGAGTGAGGTGTGTTCTGTCTGAATTCACTCAGCAGCTCAGAAGTTGAGCAGCTCAGAAGTTGAATCTTTTCAGTATCAGTGTTGTTGGTGACATCAGTAATGTTTAGTGCCTGTCTCTAAACAGTTTGTTTCAGTCAGTTAATTGTTAACTTTTTTGTGTGGCTTTGTTTTACATTAAAAAAAGAGAACATAATAGGCTGTGTATAGTTATTATCAACAAAACATTGAATATTCTGCGCTGGACTGTGTTTAAAATGGAGCTTTAGAGAAAAGTTGTGCTTGAATTAGACACTAAACCAGGGCTTTAGTCATAAGAAATAGAAACCTTAGGAGTGGCGTGTGGTCTCCCTGTGTGTGTCATTGGGGCCCATGTGGCAGCAGTTTCAGAAGTACTGCTCCAGTCAGTTTGCATACAATTACTCTTCTTGTATCCAAAAATCGCTACATTTAGATGGTTGGGCTCTGTCAATTAACAGAGATGCAAAATGCTAAATATTTTATAAAATGCTGAAAAGCAAATTAAGTAATGAAGCTGGCCTGTTTTCAGTTGAGTTTTACGTGTGTTTCAGATTGTAGTTTTATACTTTCCATTGAGAGCCTGCTGCAGAATTTTTGGAACCTAAGATTAGGCTTAAGTAATTGCTGTTTTTGCTGGGGTTTAAAATCTATTTCTGTGTTAGTGATTATTTTTAAAACAAATGAACTTAGCGGACTGAAATTCAGTCCACTTTTCTGTTTTGAAGATCAAAGAAAGTGTTACTTACCCCTAAGTTTTTTTGACAAGTTTCTTTAGCCTTTGGAGTTAAGCAAAAGGCAGCTATTTCTGAAGCTGTATATACCTTTTCCAGATTGTATGAGTATTCACACCCAATATTTCAGAGATTTAGCTTCTTAAGTGTAGATTTTCCTGTGATATCTAAATATACATTGAAACATTCTTCTGTTTTGGGGTGCCTGGCTGGCTTAGTCTGTAGGGCATGTGACTTTTGATCTTGGTGTTGTGAGTTTGAACCCTACATTGGGTATAGAGATTACCTAAAAAAGAAAAAGAAAAAAAAAAAACCCTCTTCTCTTTTTACTCTGCCCCCATCCCACTTAACAGAAACGGAAAGTGAAAATGAATTTCGTCCTTTGGATGAAAGGATAGATGAATTTCACCCCAAAGCAACAAGAACCCTCTTTATTGGCAACCTTGAAAAAACCACTACTTATCATGACCTTCGCAACATCTTCCAGCGCTTCGGAGAAATTGTGGTATGTTGTTTTTTTACAGTAAAAAGTTTTAGATCTTTGTCATAAAACATAAAGCATAGTACAAGATTATATTTGGAAAGATGATATTTAGATGGTGTAACAAATACTTTTCTCATTTGCCCTGTGTTTTTAACTCCTGCTAAAAGATGGTCTGGCAAAACTCCTTGGGGGACTGTTTTATGTGTGTATATAAAACTATATAATAGGTATTTGTCTTTGTTTTATTTATATATGTGTATTTTTCTATCCATTTTTCTTATTTGTCCATCGAGTACTGTTTAAAGCCATATCTAGTCCTGTGGGTGGGAAGGAAAATAAAAGATGTCTGTAAGAAAGAAGCAGCAACTTAGTATAGGAGTCTTGTGTTACCACAATTCACGTCAGAAGTACCTTGGGGATTTACTGGAATGTGGATGTCATGCTGGAAGCTCAGTTCTGTTTTGAAATTTTAATTAGAATCACTTTTTATATTTTGCAAGTCATTATTAAATTTAGGAATTCAAAGGGTTTTTCTGTTCCTCGTGACTCAAAACTTGAGTCACTTTATAGTGAAAATAGTTTGGTTACAGCTTTGTACCCTTGGGATATATATACTATTTTGTTTTGTGTTTGAAAAAAATAGGGAAATTACTTCTGTCTTTCCTAGACTTTGTATTAGTAACAGCAAGAAAATTGTTGTGTATATTTGGACTTTAGAGAGTAAAAAAACGTGCTGGGTAAGAACAGTTACTGTTAACCTTTCAGGTGTGTGTGTGTATGTATCTGTCCGTCTATTCATCCTTATTTATACACTAAGGTTGAAAGTAAAAATTCTTACTTTTTTTAAATGATACAATCTAGTGAATAAAATATTTGTGCTTGTAGTTGACCTAAACCTCAAAGGGACTAGGAGCAAGAGATAGAAATGGTTGGTACAAAGTAAGAAAAAACAAGCTATATATTTAGAGAAACAGCAAAACATTCATTTTCCTTTCTTGAATTTCAATTATTTTAAGTTCTTTTATCACACACCCTAATTCCAGCCGTACTGCCTACTTAGATGAGTTCACTTACCTACCTGGGCTCCAGCCTTTTCTGTGACAGAAAAGTTTTATTTATTTTGCTGCTTAGCATTTATGAGTCTATGAGTTGATAAAACTTTCAGATATACTTTTATTTGAATGTGGCTGCTACTTTGAATTTTGGAGGAGTGTAAGAAATTGTATTTGTGTACATAAATACATTTTCATCAGCAGGGTTGCTACAAATGGAGTGATTATAGTGTTTAAGATCCATGCTTAATAAGTGGCCATGTCCTATTCTGTTTGAAAACCATTATTCCATGTTTGCAATTGCTCATGAGGGTAACTATTTTAATGACACACAAACTTAGGGGAAATGGTCTGCTGCTTATTGATAGATTATGCTGTAGCTAGAAGAACCCTTGTAGTGAGCCTACCCACCAATATTCTTTGGAGACCATTTCTCTTACATGGAGTTATTCTGGATTGTTGCGTTCTACATTTTGGTGAAACTCAGCTCCTATTTACCATTACTTAGAACTGTTTTGAGTATAGGGGTGCCTGGGTGGTTTATGCCATTGAGCGTCCGACACTGAATCTCAGCTCAGGTCTTGATCTCAGGGTTGTGAGCTCAAGCCCTGCATTGGGCTTCTCGCTGGGGGTGAAGCCTATTTAAAAGAAAAAAAAAAAAAAAACTATTTTAAGTATAAACTACTGCTTTTTTTTTTTTTTTTTAATTTTTTTTTTCAACGTTTATTTATTTTTGGGACAGAGAGAGACAGAGCATGAACGGGGGGAGGGGCAGAGAGAGAGGGAGACACAGAATCGGAAACAGGCTCCAGGCTCTGAGCCATCAGCCCAGAGCCCGACGCGGGGCTCGAACTCCCAGACCACGAGATCGTGACCTGGCTGAAGTGGGACGCTTAACCGACTGCGCCACCCAGGCGCCCAAACTACTGCTTTTTTTAAGAAGCAGTTCCTCAAACTGCTCTTCAAATGCATTATTCATTTTGCTCTGTTTCAGCTTTTGATTATTGGCTTATGACCCTTAAAAAGGCTTAAATATTGTGATTTACAGAATACTTTAGATAATCACCATATGGGTCATTATTGTTTAAGTGTAAGTTTTGCAATCCACGTATCTGGTTTCTCTGGACCATTTTCATGTGTAAGCCAGCTTTTTTACACCACCTTGTCTAAGTAGTGAAGTAGGCAGGACCAGAGTGTCATGCATGAGTACAGGTTTCAGTCTTTCTAAAGAATTGGAGTTAAGGGCGCCTGGCTGGCTCAGTTGAAAGAGCACATGACTTTTGACCTCAGGGTCCTGAGTTCGAGACCCACGTTGGGTGTGGAGATTACTTAATAAATAAACTTAAAAAAAAAATAAAGAGATGGGGCTTTGCCTTTTATAGACTGTTTCTTTAATCAAGGGATGGTGTTCTGATACATCTTCACAAGGTAGTTCAGGTATTTATATATTTATTCATTCTGGATATGAGAGAGTATTACTATATATATCAGTCACCAGGCTTGGTTCAGTTAGATACACTGATACATTGAATGAGTCTTCTAATTTAGGATTGCATATTTTAAAAATTTAGGATCACTTTTTTGAAAACTTGATTTCTTTCTCATTCTTCTTCTTCTCAGATATTGTATTTTAAATGGCCAGCCAGCCACTAATAAAGGTTTTTAGATTATTGCAGAAGCGAATTACAGTTTACCCTTGAACAGCATGGGTTTTAACTGCATGGATCTGCTTGTATGTGAACTTTTCTTCTTATGATTTTCTTAATAACATTCTCTTTCTTCCAGCTTACTTTAAGGATATAGTATAATAACTTTTACAGAATATGTGTTAATTAACCATGTTATCAGCAAGGCTTCTGGTCAGCAGTAGGGTATCAGTGGTTAAGTTTGGTGGGAGTCAAAAGTTATATGTGGATTTTCAACTGCCTTGGAGGTGGGTGCCTTAACTAACTCCCTTGCCCCCAGCCCCCTGTTGTTCAAGGGTCAACTGTATTTCTTAGGTTTTTATTAAATAGGCTGCCTTTATTAATCTCTGTACTGTTCCAATTTTAGTATATGTGCTGCTGAATCAAGCACAGCCTTTTTCTTCATAAATTTGTCTTAACACAGGTATTGTGAATTTTAAACTTTGAGTTTGCACTTTCTCTTCTGCAAAGAATTTCACAGAGGAAGGATTTCATGGTTGTGACTACAAATGCTGTGTTGTGTAGTCTTTCAGGCTATTTACAGTTGTATTACAATGTATGGTTTTAACTAAGAAAATGATTTTGGGGAATATGACTGTTTTGAGAAATATGCACTTTGTTTGGGCTTAGTTTATTCTGATTTATTTTCCTGTTGGCCTGTCACTAATTGGTACTAATTGGCTTTTTCAGGATATTGATATTAAGAAAGTAAATGGAGTTCCTCAGTACGCATTCTTGCAGTACTGTGATATTGCCAGCGTTTGTAAGGCTATTAAGAAGATGGATGGAGAGTACCTTGGAAATAATCGCCTCAAGGTAAAGGACTTTGCATAAGTTATTACACCGTTATGATTTGGAGTGTTTGTGTGTGTGTCTGTCTCATTATTTCAAATTGCAGTACAGTTAGATAACAGTAAAGGTGATATAATTCCCTGCACCCTCATCCTCTTGTACTGTAAGCTGAATTAGTACTTAGCCTGGCAGGATCACTCTTGTGTGCATTTCTGTTTGATTTTAACCAGATGTTTCTCCCTTGGGATGATGGTTGATAAGATTCCTACAGAAGACAGATTTTTTCAGAATTCTGTAGTTGAATAATTGGTGACTTTACTAATAGAAATTTCACCTCTCCTATTCAGCTGGGTTTTGGAAAGAGCATGCCTACAAACTGCGTGTGGTTAGACGGGCTTTCTTCAAATGTGTCGGATCAGTATTTAACACGCCATTTCTGCCGATATGGTCCTGTGGTAAAGGTAGGTGGGAGGTTTTGGTGTTGATGTCAGGTTACTTCTGACTCCCTGTTCTTGGAATTCCGTCCTGTCAGCCCCAGTTCTTAATGTTGACATTTTCTTTTCTTTAAAAATTACTAGTAATTTGTTGTAGAAGGGCTTTTGCATCTATTAGCTTACGATGTGAGGAAGTATTTTGAAAAACTACTTTGAACTAGCCATGATGATTAATTTTGAAACTAATTTGCATGATACTGTTAAATAGAAGGTTTTTTAGAGGTTTTTATTTTATCTCACATGAAAATTAGTCTAATTATCTAATTATTTACAATCACACAAATATGTCATTAGACTTTATTTTTTAAAAAAGAAGAGGACTTTAAAGGGACGATCATACAGTGTTCATCTAGTCAAAGTTTGTAAGGTAGCATACCCACAAGCAACAGGAAAAGGGTCTGTGGGCCCCATTCCATTATGTGAAAGTAGAGTTTGAACTCCCTTCTTGAGAGCAGAGTTACACTGTGGTGGGCGTGGTGTATAATTTCAGCATTTCTTTAAATGTAGCTTTTGTTGTTTGGACAAATACACATCATAAAGACTGCTAGTATAAATGGAAAAATCCAGTAGCTTTAAGTTAATAATGCTTGTTTTAACCAAAATCCACTGAAATTTATTGTTGATTCAGTGTTCTACATTTTTTTCTCTTTCAGGGGTGTTGATTTTTTTTTTTTTTTTTTTTTGAGCCCAAACTACAAGAATGCCTACTTAAGTACACAGTACAGAACTTAGTCAACATGCAAAATAAAGAAAGACAAAATAAAGGCATAATGTACCTCAAGGCACAGTAGCCGCAATTGTAAACAGTCCCTACACGTTTTATTATCTTCACTGGGAAAAGCCCTGACATTTTTTTCTAGAATTAGAGAAAATGTTTGTTTGTTTTGTTTTTGTTTTTTTTGTGTTTTTTTTTTTTTGGCAGTGTCCTTGTGACCTAAGATTTTCTTGGGACTGACAATGAGTCTAGTGGATGAGGCTCTTATTTGATTTTTGTTTTGTTTTTTACAGGTGGTGTTTGACCGCTTAAAAGGCATGGCCCTGGTCCTCTACAATGAAATTGAATATGCGCAAGCAGCTGTAAAAGAGACCAAGGGGAGGAAAATCGGTGGGAATAAAATTAAGGTGTGCAGAATGACTAAACAGAAGTAAAACAAATCGCATTGAGACCCCACCCTCTTAATAACTGGCATTTTGTGGGCGGCCAGCAAGGGATGTGGTTTACAGCAAGTGTGCCGTATGTCCCGTTCTTAAGGGGAACGTTACTATTTTTACATTTGGCTGCTTGAGGGCACAGGGTCATTAACCACAGAACCTTCCCTAAAAATTGTGTCGTTCAAGGAAATGTGCCTCTCCACATCCCAGGTACCCAATGCTTACATGTAGACTCTTGGAGCAGGCTGGCCCGCATTCCCCTGTGGGTGTATGCATCCCAGGAACTTGAAGTGTCAGTCATTCCAGTTTCCGGAATGATCCTCTCTTCCTCTTTCCTCCTCTTCTAGAGAGTGGGTAACCACTGAACATACAGTCTTTTGTCTGGTGTTTTTGTTTAAAAAACTTTGGTTCAGGAGAACTTGAAGAAATGTATGCACTTAATACCTATGGTGGTTCGATTGAAATAAGATATTAATAGATACCAGGTATCATAGTCTTTTAATAATGACTCTGAGGCCCAGCTGTGAGTGAAGTTTAAATGTTTTATATTTTCTAACTGATTCCAGCAAATATACATATAGATTGCTGGATTTCATTGATCTGATTACTTGGCAACCTAGCATCCTGATAGGTATCGTTTCAGTTTTCCATTTTGCCTTTTCCACTCCTTCAGTATTAGACTCTGGAACTTTAAAAAAAAATTTTTTTTTCAATTTAATTTTTGAGAGAGGAAGAGAGAGAATGTGTGAGTGAGGAAGGGGTAAAGAGGGAGAGAGGGAGAGAAAGAGAGAATCCCAAGCAGGCACTGTCAGCATCAGAGCCCAGTGTGGGGCTCGAACCCACGGTGAGATCATGACCTGAACTGAAATCAGGAGTCTGATGCTTAACCATCTGAGCCACCTAGGTGCCCCTGGGTTCTAGAACTTTTTAAATTTTTTTTTTTTTCAACGTTTTTATTTTATTTTTGGGACAGAGAGAGACAGAGCATGAATGGGGGAGGGGCAGAGAGAGAGGGAGACACAGAATCGGAAACAGGCTCCAGGCTCCGAGCCATCAGCCCAGAGCCTGACGCGGGGCTCGAACTCACAGACCGCGAGATCGTGATCTGGCTGAAGTCGGACGCCTAACCAACTGCGCCACCCAGGCGCCCCTAGAACTTTTAATTATACTTCTTTATTGGGGCACCTGGCTGGATCAGGTGGTAGAACATAAGACTCTTAATTTCAGGGTCATGAGTTCAAGCCTTACAGTAGGCATAGAGTTTACATTAAAAAATAATAAAGTAGACCTCGTTGTCAAGATTTGTATTGAATTTGAAAGAGATTTCGAGTTAACAAAATACAGTTCCAGTTAGGACTGTTTAACTTAGTTGAGATAGATTGCTCTTACTTGAAGTTTATCTAGAGGGTTGTGTTGGGAAGGATTTTCAAATCCAATAACACTTTCCATTTTAAAAATCTGAAACTTGAATCAAACACCAGCTATTCTTTGTTTTTAAGGTGGATTTTGCAAATCGGGAAAGCCAGCTGGCATTTTATCACTGTATGGAAAAGTCTGGTCAAGATATCAGAGACTTTTATGAAATGTTAGCAGAAAGAAGGTATGTATTTTTTTCCCCCAAGCAATAAGGTATGTATTTTAAACCTATCAGCAGAACTTGAATTTTAAAATTTCAAATACATAAAATTTATATAGAATTAAATTTTATTTTTCACTCCTTATTTCTAAATTCATCCCCCCAAAACTCCTTTCCTTTTATCCACCCATACAGAAACACAGGTTTATTTTTATGAATTCAGTTTTCATGTGGCTCAGGGGATTTAGGGCAACCTAAATACATTTCTCACTGAAAGCCCTGTAATTTGAAAGAGTTACTATTTTGCTAAATTATAACTTTATGTACAAATATCCTGCCTTACAGTTTTAAATTAAATATGATAACATGTTAAAGGGCGTTACAAACTATTAAGTGCCCTGTATATTTATTTAGTAATGACAACATCCAGATTATCACCATGCATGTGCCCGTACAATTAAAAAAAAATTTTTTTTAAAGATTACCAAGAACTTTGTTTTGAATTCAAATCTTTTAAATAATAATTTGTGAATCAGCCAAAGCATATATAAATTGGTAACTTTAGCAACATAAAAAGTAAACCTTATTTCCTGTTGTTGATTTTTTTCAGTCATGGTTCTGTAGTACAGTATTTGATATTTTTTTCTGCTATTTGTAGGAAACATTGCAGTTCAGAATCATTTAAGTTCTCACAGTTTGAACCAGGCTGTCTCTGTTAGCGTACAACTGCCCCCAAACTGATGATTGATTCTTTTTTCGACTGGATATGTTAAAAACATCGTAACATAGTGTCACCAAGTGCTTCAATAGCTGATCATATTTGAAAATGGAAACTATCAGGGTGTGTTGCGGGAGGGGTGGGGGCGGTGCTCAGTCAGTTGAGTGTCTGACTCTTGATTTTGGCTCAGGTCATAATTGAGGTCGTGGGATCAAGCCCCATGTTGGGCGCTGTGCTGATCAGTGGCGCCTGCTTGGGATCCTCTCTCCCCCTTTGCCCCTTCCTTGCGCATGTGTGCTCTCTCAAAAAACTAAAAAGAAAATGGAAACTATTATCCACGTGGTCAGGCTGTTTGTCCAAACATGTCTCTGTGATTAAGTGTCCTGGAATGTTACCACTGGATCTCCACCCCTGTACGTATGCATTAAACAAAAGGCTGCGTGTGAAAAATGCCTTTAGACACTCTAGTTCAAGTATAAAAGGGGTTCTGCAAGTATGAGTCAGATCCTGATTGTGCTGCCAGAAACCTGTTGAATACATTGATTCCCTTTTTACTGCATGTTTTTGCCACTTTGTTTTTAAGTTACAGAAGAAGGTATATAGTTCTTGAGTCCTTTCCTTGTGGAATATTGAACAACGTTCAGTGAATGCCGGGAAAGTTTTTTATTTTTATTTTTTTTAAAGATTTTATTTTTAAGTAATCTCTATACCCAAAATGTGAGCTCAGACTTACAACCTCCAGATCAAGTGTCGCACGCTCTACCAACCAAGCCAGCCAGGCAGCCGTGAGGAGGTTTTGTTTTGTTTTGTTTTGTTTTGTTTTAATGAAAAATGTACCCCACAGCCAAATTCCCAAAAGCCTGAACTTCTATAAAGATTTGATGGTTTTTCACTTAGTAGACTGGAGTCCACAGCCCTCTAGCCAGAATGTCGGTTTCGATATAAGGTTTTTCTGTTGTGTGTGTGTGTGTGTGTGTGTGTGTGTGTGTGTGTGTGTGTGTGTAAGAGAGAGAGAGAGAACGCGCACACACGTGAGAGCATACATGTGCATATGCATGAGAATATATGTGTCTGTGGAGAGAGAAAAAAGGTCTCCACCCTGGCTCCCCAAGTAGCAGTTCAAAGTCATTTTTAACATTTTTAGTACTTACAGGAATTCTTACCCATATGCCAGTACGAAGTGTGTTGGTGGTCTGGTGGCACCTAAGACAAAACATCCATTAAAATCCTCTATGCATACATTAAATATTTTTCAAAGAATAGTGTCTTGTGAGGGTTGGATAATGCTGTGTGGGTGTTAATTTTTGTATATTACCACTTTTAAATTCACTCATTTTACTGACGTTCTGGCTCTGGCTTTGTTCTTTGGTTTTTACCCGTGGCTATTTATCCCTTTTGAATGGAATTTATCTCCTAAAGTAGGAAGCAGAAGGGTGTGACCCAGTTTTGCCCCATTTTTTTTTAGATGGCAGTGCTTATGGAGTGCACTCTTTGCAGTAGAACTTGAGGATATCTGCCCTTCATATAGAGTGGAAGGAAGCCATCCCACTGAATGCGTAATAAATGAATGAATGAAAAAATGGTTTACCTCTAATGGTAGTTTCCCTCAGGAATGCAAACAGTGACCGATTTGCATAGGGTTCTGCAGTTTAAAAGTAACATTTCATTTATTCCTTCTTATCTTGTGTTACTTTTAGTGGAACCGAAGATCAGATCGCCTTGCTGATAAGGTCACAGGCTAAGACTTTAGTCTGGAGATAAACCCAGTGCTCCTTCCTGCTGGTGCATGGAGCTTTATACTTTACCAAAATGATTCTCAAGATAAATTTACAAGAGCCTATTATGCTTTAAATGAATTTCCCACCTACTTAGGGGAATTGGGATATTGTGCAGTCATGTGAACAGAGTTCTCAAAACCTGGCTTTTCCAGGTTCCTGAACACCCTTTTGTCCAAGGTTCAGTGTTGAGTTGTACTGTCTCTTACTTGAGTTCTTTGAGGACAGGAACACTCATTTCTTTTGGTAGTCATAAGGCCCAGCAAAATATGTGCAAAATCAGTATTTATTAAACTGAACAGTGCTCCAGCGCTAACATTTACACATATACCTTCGGCTTCTGTAAATATTTTCATATTTTTGGGTATAGTTGTATAGTTGATTAAAACATCTCTCAAGCCTACTGTTAATGTGGGCAGTGAACTAGTGGCCATTCTAGGTGTCTTAATCATTTTATATTAGCATGAAAGTAGGGTGCCTGGGTGGCACAGTTGGTTAAGCGTCTGACTCTTGATTTCAGCTTAGGTCATGATCTCATGATTCATGAGATCGAGCCTTGCGTTGGGCTCTGTGCGCTGACAGCGTGGAACTGCTTGGGATTCTCTCTCTGTCCCTCCCCCACTCGTGTGCGTGTGCCTGCGCACGCGCTCTCTCTCTCTTTCATATAAACATTTCTTTTAAAAAGAAAGCATCCAGTATATTTATGAAAATGGTGCTTCCTTGGAATTTATGGTGGCAATGAATTAGCCAAGTTCCATGCCTAGTAACATTTGCAAGATGGCTGGCTATTATTTAGGCAAAGACTCTGATTCCTGTGGAACTCTAAGAAAGACCATCTCAAAACCAATTAAATAACATGGGGTGCCTAGGTGCTTCAGTTGGTTGAGTGTCTGACTTTGGCTCGGGTCACTATCTCGCGGTTTGTGAGTTCAAGCCCCACGTTGGACTCTGTGCTGACAGCTTGAAGCCTGGATCCTGCTTCGGATTCTGTGTCTCCATCTCTCTCTGCCCCTCCCCCACTCACGCTCTGGTCTCTCTCTCAAAAATAAATAAACATTAAAAAAAAATAACCTAGATAATGTAAAAAAAAAATACTCTTTTTGGACTGAGAAATGCCATACAAATATATATAATAATGTGTGATGCTTCTAGTGTTTGGATATTAAGTCTTTAGATACTTCATTTGCTGTGGAGAGTGTATTGGAACAACACCCAGTAGTAGCTTTGACATATTTTCCTCTCGTCTCCTCCCTTCCCCCCCCCCCGGTTTTTTTTTTTTTTTGGAGAAAGCATGTACACACGTATGTGTGAACAGGGGAGAGGCAGAGAGAGAGAATTCCAAGCAGCCCCCATACTGTTAGCATAGCGCCCAACACAGGGCTTGAACTCACAAACTGCGAGATCATGACCTGAAAGAGACGCTTAACCAACTGAGCCACCCAGGAACCCCACTGACATATTTTTCTAAGGTTCATTCTTTCAATAGATATTTCAGTCCTTCCTATGAGTCAAGCACTGTTACAAGAGCTAGAAAAAATTGTAGCCAAGGAGACAAAGCTTATGCCATTAGGGGCTTAAGTTCTAGATTTTTGTTTCAGTGAGCCACTAATGGCAGTACTTTGTAGAATGCATGACCTGCTTGAGAGAACAAAAATGGAGAGTGAACGAGAGTGAAAGAATTAGTCTCTGTTATGGGTGAATTTCATTTTATCTATCATACATGTTCTTGTGTGTAAATTTAATCTTATCTTAAATGCCCCCTATAGGTCACTGTAAGAGAAAACCATGGTGAATTCCTTTACAATTGAGGAATCCTTTCACAAAGCTTGTAATCAGTTCATGGGTTGGGGAAAAGTAACAATATGACTGAAGGTCTTCACATTATGTTAGGAAAGTTCTTACAAATGTTATCTTATTTAATCTTAAGAACCTTCTGAGGAAAGGTTACCATCATTTTACAAGTGAGGAGACAGCCTAGGGAGACTGGCCCCCAGCATGCTTTTTTAAACTGTGAATTGAGATAGATGTGTTATCAGTATCCTATGGGTCACATAGGTGGGAGGATTTCAATTAAAATATTTTTTAATATTTAATATTTTAATTAAACTATTTTTACCAGTAGTACGTTTTTTTCCCAGATTGTGGTAAGAATATTTTTGGCAGAAAAGTAATTATGAAAGACTCAGAAGTGTGGGGATGTGATACTGTGTAATATACTAGTGATCATTATGTCATACCACCTCATACCAAAAAAGGGGGGGGGGGCTGAAGTGTCATCCAGTAGAAACATGTAGACTAAACTGTGGTTTTAAATTTTTTTTAAGCTTATTTATTTCATTTGAGAGAGAGCATGCACACATGTGAGGGGCAGAGAGGGAGAGAGAGAGAGAATCCCAAATAGGCTGTACACTGTCAGCGTGGACCCCATGTGGGGCTTGATCCCACAAACCATGAGATCATGACCTGAACTGAAATCAAGTTGCATTTTTAATCGACTGAACCAGTTTTAAATTTTCTGGTAGACATAAAAATGTGGGGAAAAAAGGTGACACTAATTTCATTTAACTCATAGCTTTAAAATATTACCATTTCAACATGTAATCAATCTAAATTATTTGAAGGGTTTCTTTTTTAAAAGATAAATGTACCAAGTCCAATGTGTATTTTATAGTCACATCTCAAATTTTAAGTTACTGATAGCCACATGTAAATTGCGGCTATGTACCATATTGGACCATCCAAGTCTAATGATTAAATAATGGCAAAGATTTTTAGAATAGGGCTTTTAATCTCATATGTGTGATTAAATGTGTAAATGACAAGGACACAAAAGAACTAATATATTCTTTTTTGAATTTGATAGAGAGGAACGAAGGGGATCTTATGACTATAGCCAAGATCGTACGTATTATGAGAATGTTCGTACTCCGGGCACATATCCTGAGGACTCCAGACGGGACTATCCAGCTCGAGGGAGAGAATTTTATTCAGAATGGGAAACTTACCAAGGAGACTACTATGAATCACGATACTATGACGATCCTCGGGAATACAGGGATTACAGAAATGATCCTTATGAACAGGATATTCGGGAATACAGTTATAGGCAAAGGGAACGAGAAAGAGAACGCGAAAGATTTGAGTCTGACCGAGACAGAGACCACGAGAGGCGGCCAAGTGAGCGCAGTCAGAGCCCGGTGCACCTGCGGCGCCCCCAGAGCCCTGGCACCTCTCCCTCACAGTCCGAGCGGCTGCCGAGTGACTCAGAGAGGAGGATTTACAGCAGGTCCTCAGATCGGAGTGGAAGCTGTAGCTCACTTTCCCCTCCAAGATATGAAAAACTGGACAAATCTCGTTTGGAACGCTATACAAAAAATGAAAAGGCAGATAAAGAAAGGACTTTTGATCCTGAGAGAGTAGAAAGAGAGAGACGCTTAATAAGGAAGGAGAAAGTGGAAAAGGACAAAACTGAAAAGCAGAAACGAAAAGGAAAAGTTCATTCTCCTAGTTCTCAGTCTTCAGAGACAGACCAAGAAAATGAGAGGGAACAGAGCCCCGAAAAATCAAGGAGTTCTAACAAACTGAGCAGAGAAAAAGCTGACAAAGAAGGGATAGCAAAAAACCGCCTTGAGCTCATGCCCTGTGTAGTTTTGACCCGAGTGAAAGAAAAAGAGGGGAAAGTTATTGACCATACTCCCTTGGAAAAGCTGAAAGCCAAGCTTGATAATGACACTGCCAAGTCTTCTGCCCTAGATCAGAAACTTCAGGTCTGTCAGACAGAGCCCACAAAGTCTGACTTGTCTAAACTGGAACCGGTTCGAATGAAAGTGCCAAAGGAAAAGGGCCTGTCAAGCCACATAGAAGTGGTAGATAAGGAAGGCAGGCTTAAATCCAGGAAGCACCTAAAACCAGAGCAGACTGCTGATGGGGTCAGCGCTGCAGACTTGGAGAAGCTGGAAGCAAGGAAGCGGCGCTTCGCAGATTCCAATTTGAAAGTAGAAAAGCAAAAATCAGAAGTCAAGAAAAGTAGTCCAGAGATGGAGGAAGCTCGGGTACTTTTAAAAAAGCAGCCTGACCTATCCTCTAGAGACATCCTTCTGCTGAGGGAAGGAGAGTCAGAAAGAAAGCCTGCAAGGAAAGAAATTCTTAAACGAGAATCTAAGAAAATAAAACTAGACAGACTTAATGCTGCTCCCAGCCCCAAAGAGTGTCAGGAGCTTGCCAGCGTTTCTGTTGGGACTGGCTCAAGGCCCAACTCAGACCTACAAGCAAGGCTGGGAGAACCAGTATGTGACTCTGTGGAAAATCAAGAAATCCAGTCAAAAAAACCTATTCCCTCAAAACCACAACTCAAACAGCTGCAATTATTAGATGATCAGGGACCAGAGAGAGAAGATATTAGGAAAAACTATTGCAGTCTTCGTGATGAAACACTTGAATGTAAACCAAGCCAAGAGAAACCACATTCAGTAAATACTGAAGAAAAAATTGGCATTGATATTGATCACACGCAGAGTTACCGAAAACAAATGGAGCAGAGTCGGAGAAAACAGCAGATGGAGATGGAAATAGCCAAGTCTGAGAAGTTTGGCAGTCCTAAAAAAGATGTAGATGAATATGAAAGACGTAGTTTGGTTCACGAGGTAGGCAAACCCCCCCAAGATGTTACTGACGACTCTCCTCCGAGCAAAAAGAAAAGGATGGACCACGTGGATTTTGATGTCTGCACCAAGAGAGAGAGGAATTACAGAAGTTCACGCCAGATCAGTGAAGATTCTGAAAGGGCTGGCGGTTCTCCCAGCATCCGACATGGCTCTTTCCATGAAGACGACGACCCTATAGGCTCCCCTAGGCTCATGTCAGTAAGAGGGTCTCCTAAAGTAGATGAGAAAGGTCTCCCCTATTCTAACATCACAGTCAGAGAAGAGTCTTTAAAATTTAATCCTTATGATTCTAGCAGGAGAGAACAGATGGCAGACATGGCCAAAATAAAGCTCTCTGTCTTGAATTCTGAAGATGAACTAAACCGGTGGGATTCTCAAATGAAACAAGATGCCAGCAGATTTGATGTGAGTTTCCCAAACAGCATAATTAAGAGAGACAGCCTTCGAAAGAGGTCTGTACGTGACTTGGAACCTGGGGAGGTGCCTTCTGATTCTGATGAAGATGGTGAACACAAATCCCACTCACCCAGAGCCTCTGCACTATATGAAAGTTCTCGGTTGTCTTTTTTATTGAGGGACAGAGAAGACAAGCTACGTGAGCGAGAGGAAAGACTCTCTAGTTCTTTAGAAAGGAACAAATTTTACTCTTTTGCACTGGATAAGACAATCACACCAGACACGAAGGCTTTGCTTGAAAGAGCTAAGTCCCTCTCTTCATCTCGAGAAGAAAACTGGTCTTTTCTTGATTGGGACTCCCGTTTTGCCAATTTTCGAAACAACAAAGATAAAGAGAAGGTTGACTCTGCTCCAAGACCTATTCCATCCTGGTACATGAAAAAGAAGAAAATTCGGACTGATTCCGAAGGAAAAATGGATGATAAAAAAGATGACCATAAAGAAGAAGAACAGGAAAGACAAGAATTATTTGCTTCTCGTTTTTTACACAGCTCAATCTTTGAACAAGATTCCAAGCGATTGCAGCATCTGGAGAGAAAAGACGAGGAATCAGACTTCGTTGCTGGCAGGTTGTATGGGAGGCAGGCGTCTGATGGAGCAAACAGCACAGCTGACGTGATTCAAGAGCCAGTAGTTCTTTTCCATAGCAGGTTTATGGAACTCACGCGAATGCAACAGAAAGAAAAGGAAAAAGACCAAAAACCCAAAGAGGCTGAAAAACAGGAAGATACAGAGGATCATCCTGAGACCCCAGAATCTGCCTCTGAGAGTAAAGAGGTGGAACCGAAGACCCCCCTTCCCATTGGGCCTCCTGCCGTCACAGCTGTAACTCCAGAGTCAGTATCGTCATCACCGGAAAAGGCGACAGCAGGTGAAAAAGCAGGGGAGGTGCCTTTGGTGACAGAAGAGAAGCCCCGGGAGCCAGCCTCTGCCTCAGAAGAAGCAAAGCCTGTGTCTGAGCAGGCTCCTACTGCTGTGCAGCAAACCGAGCAAGGCGACCTGCCCCCAGGAGCGGACGCCAATAAAGATGCTGCCAGGACTCCATCAGTTGTTGAAGAAAGTTCATCAGTTGACCAGCTGCCTTATCTGGACACCAAGCCTCCAACTCCTGGGGCCTCATTTTCTCAGGTTGAGGTCACTGTAGATCCAGAACCCGACAGTGCCCAACCGCTTTCAAAACCGACTCAGAAGCCTGAGGACGCTGATGAGCCCAAAGTGGAAAAGCCAAACTCAGCTGCTAATGTTGAGCCCAGTGCAAATCCAAAAGCTGAAGTTGTCCCTGAGGTTCAGCCTCAAGCTGCTGAAGACATTGAGGTCGATCCTCCGGTTGCCACGAAAGATAAAAAGCCAAACAAAAGTAAGCGTTCCAAGACCCCTGTTCAGGCCACCGCAGCAAGTACTGTGGAGAAGCCTGTCACCCGGAAGAGCGAGCGGATAGACCGGGAGAAACTCAAGCGGTCCAATTCTCCGCGGGGAGAAGCACAGAAGCTTTTAGAATTGAAGATGGAGGCAGAGAAGATTACAAGGACCGCCTCTAAAAATGCCACGGCAGACCCAGAACACCCAGAACCAAGCTTGCCCCTCAGCCGAACGAGGCGCCGGAACGTGAGGAGTGTCTATGCAACCATGGGAGACCACGAGAGCCGCTCTCCCGTCAAGGAGCCCACTGAGCAGCCACGAGTGACCAGGAAGAGACTGGAGCGAGAGCTGCAGGAGGCCGCGGCAGTTCCCACGACCCCACGGAGGGGAAGGCCTCCGAAAACACGCCGTCGAGCTGAAGAAGATGAGGAGACCGAGGCCAAAGAACCAGTTGAGACGCTCAAACCAGCGGAGGGATGGAGGTCCCCACGAGCCCAAAAATCAGGAGCTGCTGGTGGCCCACAAGGGAAAAGGGGCAAAAACGAGCCAAAAGTTGATGCTGAACGTCTGGAGGCGGCCACTGAGGTGAGTCCCCAGGTCAATGTGAAAGAAAATAATACAAAGTCCAAGGCTGATAAAGAAGAAGGAGGAAGTGAACAGAAACGTGACAAAAAAGAAATTGGCACAGACAAAAATGTACCGGAAGCCCCTGCAGTTGAAGTGGTGGAGAAAAAAGCAGCCCCTGAAAAAAACTCCAAGTCAAAGAGAGGGAGATCTCGAAACTCTAGGTCAGCAGCGGACAAATCTGCAAATCTGAAAACCACGGATACCGGTGCGAGTCCCAGCGTGGCCGCGGGCCCTGCGGGGCCAGCAGTGGAAAAGGAAGCTGAGGTAGTGGCGGGTCCCCCTGAGAAGAGCGAGAGTCCCCAGAAGGAGGGGAGTTTATCTTCCCAGTTGAACAGCGATCCGGCCCATCTGGAGAAGGAACCGGAGGAGAAGGAAGATGTGTCTGCCACTACGCCGTCCCCAGAACCGAATCAGTTAGCCAGGCAGATGGAGCTGGAGCAGGCCGTGGAGAACATCGCGAAGCTCACTGAGACCACCTCCGCGGCCTTCAAGGCGGCGGCCACAGATGCACCAGAGGGCCTCTCCACAGAGGATGGGGACAAGCCCGCACACCAAGCAAGTGAAACAGAACTGGCTGCGGCCATTGGCTCCATCATCAATGACATTTCTGGGGAGCCAGAAAACTTCCCAGCAGCCCCCCCTTACCCTGCAGAACCACAGGCAGATCTACAGCCCCGTCCTCAAGTGCTGCGGCCCCCTGGGGAGGGAATGGAGCCTGAGACCCATGAGGCTGTGTCCGGCATCTTGGAGACCGAGGCTGCCGCAGAATCTTCTGGGCCACCAGTCAGTGCCCCTGACCCCTCAGCAGGCCCAGCAGATACCAAGGAAGCTGGAGGGAACAGCAGCGAACCCTCCCAGCCAGTGCCAGAAGCCAAAGGATCAAAAGAAGCAGAAGTCCCTCTTGCTCGGAAAGAGAAAGGGCGCCAGAAGACAACTCGATCACGTCGCAAACGGAATACAAATAAGAAAACGGGGGTCAGTACAGAGACTCCCGTCTCTGAACCTGACCAAGGTCAAAGCAAGAGTCCTGCTACAAATGAGGGGAAGGCGGCGCCACCCCCAGAAGCGCCACAGGAAGAGAAGCAGAGAGAAAAGCCCCAGTCCGCTCCACCTGAGTCCTGTTCTTCTGACCCAAGCAAGACCCCATCCCTGGAGAACTTGTCCCAAGACAGCAGCGTGGAAGAAAAGACACCGACCAGAGCATCTGCACTCCCAGACCTTCCCCCGCCCTCCCAGCCAGCACCAGTGGAGGATGAGCCTCAAGCCAGATTCAAGGTGCATTCCATCATCGAAAGTGACCCAGTGACCCCACCCAGTGACTCCAGCACACCCACCCCCCCAATTCCTTCTGTAACTGCAGCAAAGCTCCCACCTCCTGTCGCCTCTGGGGGGGTCCCACACCAGAGCTCCTCTACGAAGGTCACAGAGTGGATCACAAGGCAGGAGGATCCTCGGGCTCAGTCCACCCCATCTCCAGCTCTTCCCCCAGACACGAAAGCTTCTGACATCGACACCAGCTCCAGTACGCTGAGGAAGATCCTCATGGACCCCAAATATGTCTCCGCCACTGGCGTCACTTCCACGAGTGTCACGACTGCCATTGCAGAGCCCGTCAGTGCTGCCCCTTGCCTGCATGAGGCACCACCCCCTCCTCCAGTTGAGTCTAAAAAGCCTCTTTTAGAAGAAAAACCAGCTCCAGTAACCAACACCTCTGACACACAGGCCCCAGAGGCTCCAGTAGCCACTGAAAAGGAAAAGGTGGCTCCAGTCATTGCTCCCAAAATTACTTCTGTTATTAGTCGGATGCCCGTGAGCATTGATTTGGAGAACTCGCAAAAGATCACTCTGGCAAAACCAGCTCCTCAAACCCTGACTGGCCTGGTGAGCGCTCTGACGGGCCTGGTGAATGTGTCCTTGGTCCCAGTGAATGCCCTTACCGGCCCGGTGAATGCCCTCAAAAGCTCTGTGAAGGGCCCGGTGACCACGCTGAAAGGTTTGGTAAACACTCCTGCCGGCCCCGTGAACGTCCTAAAGGGGCCCGTGAACGTTCTGACGGGGCCAGTGAACGTTCTCACCACCCCGGTGAACGCCACCGTGGGCGCGGTGAACGCCGCTGCGGGTGCGGTGAACGCCACCGTGGGCGCGGTGAACGCCTCTGCGGGCACCATGAATGCAGGCGCGGTGACAGCCACAGCAGGTGCAGTGACCGCTGCCTCTGGCAGTGTGACTGCCACAACAGGTGCGGTAACTGTGGCAGGTGCAGTGATTACACCGTCAGCAAAGTGCAAACCCAGACCGAGCACTAATGAAAACAGTCGGTTCCACCCGGGGTCTATGTCGGTGATTGACGACCGTCCAGCAGACACGGGCTCTGGTGCCGGCCTGCGTGTGAACACATCCGAAGGGGTCGTGCTCCTGAGCTATTCGGGGCAGAAGACTGAAGGCCCGCAGCGGATCAGCGCCAAGATTAGCCAGATCCCCCCCGCCAGTGCAATGGACATCGAATTTCAGCAGTCAGTGTCCAAGTCCCAGGTCAAACCGGATGCTGTTGCACCAGCGCAGCCTTCGCCCAAAGGCCCCCAGGCCCCTTCAGGCTATGCAAATGTGGCCACCCATTCTACTCTGGTACTGACTGCCCAGACGTACAACGCGTCTCCTGTGATTTCATCTGTTAAGGCTGACCGTCCATCCCTGGAGAAGCCCGAGCCCATTCACCTCTCTGTGTCCACCCCTGTCACCCAGGGTGGCACAGTGAAGGTTCTCACCCAGGGCATAAACACACCCCCAGTGCTGGTTCACAACCAGCTGGTCCTCACCCCAAGCATAGTCACCACTAATAAAAAGCTTGCTGACCCCGTCACCCTCAAAATAGAGACCAAGGTCCTTCAGCCGGCTAACCTGGGGTCTGCGCTCACTCCCCACCACCCTCCTGCTCTGCCCAGCAAACTGCCTACAGAAGTGAACCACGTCGCCTCGGGGCCCAGTACCCCGACAGATCGAACGGTCTCCCATTTGGCAGCCACAAAGCCAGATGCGCATTCTCCTCGCCCCAGCGGGCCCGCTCCGACCCCCTTCCCGAGAGCGTGCCACCCCAGCAGCACCACGTCCACCGCGCTCTCCACTAATGCCACGGTCATGCTGGCTGCGGGCATTCCTGTGCCTCAGTTCATCTCTAGCATACACCCGGAGCAGTCTGTCATCATGCCCCCGCACAGCATCACCCAGACCGTGTCCCTCAGCCACCTGTCCCAGGGCGAGGTGAGAATGAACACTCCCACGCTGCCCAGCATCACCTACAGCATCCGGCCAGAGACCCTTCACTCTCCGAGGGCCCCTCTGCAGCCCCAGCAGATAGAGGTCCGGGCCCCGCAGCGTGCAGGCACACCGCAGCCAGCCACAGCTGGCGTGCCGGCCTTGGCCCCCCAACACCCTGCAGAGGAAGAAGTGCATTATCACCTCCCTGTCGCTCGAGCTGCGGCCCCTGTGCAGTCAGAGGTGCTGGTCATGCAGTCTGAGTACCGACTGCACCCGTACACCGTGCCCCGGGACGTGAGGATCATGGTGCATCCGCACGTGACGGCAGTCAGCGAGCAGCCCCGGGCAGCCGACGGGGTAGCGAAGGTGCCACCAGCCAGCAAGGTCCCTCAGCAGCCCGGGAAAGACGCCGCCAAGACCGCAGATGCCAAAGCCGCGCCAGCCCCCGCCCCCCACAGTGAGGCCCGCATCCTCACGGTCACCCCCAGCAGCCAGCTCCAGGGGCTGCCTCTCACCCCACCCGTGGTGGTGACCCATGGGGTGCAGATCGTGCACTCCAGCGGGGAGCTGTTTCAGGAGTACAGATACGGAGACATCCGCACCTACCACAGCCCCGCGCAGCTCACACACACGCAGTTTCCTGCTGCCGCCTCCATCGGTCTACCTCCTCGGACCAAGGCTCCCGCTCAGGTGAGTGCCACAGATCAGCCTTACTCCCTATAGCGGTTGAGACGCCAGTGAGGTCCCCGAAACGTGTTGCCGTTTTCGTGAGTTTAAAGAGGAGCTCCCTAAATTGCAGATGAGGGGATCAGGTCACAGTGCAGAGGGCGGAGACACGGGAAGGAGCTGTGGGAACCAGGAGGTGGCTACTGGCTGCAGGGGGGGAGGAGGGGGGAGCGAGCGGGTGACCTCCCACCAGAACCTTCAATCCCGAGTGCCCAAGAGGATCGCCACCGTGGGCCTGGCTCACCAGAGGTGCCTGAGGCCGACCCTGCCCAGAAACCCATGGCCAGTTGGTGCGGGGCAGGGTGCTGGGCACAACAGGCTCTTTACTCTGTCCCCCTCTCTCCCGCCGAACTCCAGGGCCCGGCTCCTGAAGGTGAGCCCTTGCAGCCCACTCAGCCTGCGCAGTCTACACAGCCTGTCCAGCCTGTGCAGTCCACACAGCCTGCACAGCCCACGCAGCCCTGCCAGCCCTCCCAGCTCAGCCAGCCAGGCCAGCCACCAAGCAGCAAGATGCCTCAGGTCTCCCAGGAGGCGAAGGGGACCCAAACGGGAGTCGAACAGCCTCGTCTCCCAACCGTCCCCACAAACAGGCCAGCCGAGCCTCATGCCCAGGTCCAGAGGGCACAGGCAGAAACAAGTCAGACCTCCTACCCGTCGCCTGTGTCTGTCTCCATGAAGCCTGACCTCCCGGCCCCTCTCCCAGCTCAGGCTGCCCCAAAGCAGCCGTCATTTGTCCCCACGACCTCAAGCCCCAGCACCCCTCCAGGACTGGCCCTGACGCACACTGAAGCCCAGGCCACCCCCAAGCCAGATTCTTCTCCACACTTGACTTCCCAGAGGCCCGTGGACATGGTCCAGCTTCTGAAGGTAAGCCTGGCCAGGGCCCCTGCCCCGCTCCCCTCTGAGCCCTGCGCGGCGTTCAGTGCCCTGAAGCCCCCACTCAGACTAGCGAGCTGTTGCCCGGGGCCACGTCCGGCGGGGCTCTGCTCTCCAGCCCTGCGCTCACTTCCTGTCTATCTCCCCGAGAGCAGAAGTACCCCATTGTGTGGCAGGGCCTGCTGGCCCTCAAGAACGACACGGCTGCCGTGCAGCTCCACTTTGTCTCCGGCAACAACGTCCTGGCACATCGGTCTCTGCCACTTTCTGAAGGAGGCCCCCCGCTGAGGATTGCCCAGAGGATGCGGCTGGAGACCTCCCAGCTGGAAGGGGTTGCCCGGAGGATGACGGTAAGTCTCAGGGCCCAGGCAAGTAACTGCCCTGCCCGCGAGGGAGGACGTGGGGCGCCCCCACCTGCCTGTCTCCCCGGCTGGCCATGGTAGTGGCATTCCTGCTGTGTTTGGTCTCCAGTAGGGGGGGGGGGGGGGGGGTGTAAAATGCTTCTTAGTTCCAAAACCTTTTTTTTTTTTTCAGTCAAAAAATAAGGTAGACTTGAAGGTCACCTCAGAAAGGGGGTCTTTTGTGGACGCAGGAGCTGAACCCCTGGGTTGGACAAGCCTCTGCCTGGGCTGCTGTCTTCTGGGGGAGGCCCCTGGTCACTGACGGCTACGCTTCTGCCACAGGTGGAGACAGATTACTGTCTGCTGCTGGCTCTGCCCTGTGGCCGTGACCAAGAGGATGTCGTGAGCCAAACTGAGTCCCTCAAGGCGGCCTTCATCACCTATCTGCAGGCCAAGCAGGCGGCAGGGATCATCAACGTTCCCAACCCCGGCTCCAATCAGGTCAGCCTGGTGTCCTCGCTCGGGGCACACGTGTGTGGGGCCGATCTAAGCTGGTGGCTTGGTTACCAGTGCCGACCAGAATCGTCCGGAGGCGGGCACGGGGCAATCTGGAAAGAGGCAACAGGCAGGCAGAGTGTAGACGAGGGGCCGTCCTTGCCCCTCCTGGAGACAACCCAAGAACAGCTGAGACGGCGGAGGTTCTTAGCCTAATGCTGTGGAAGAGGTTCCCAGGAGGATAGTTTAGTTCGTGTTAGTTTTTCTGACACCTTGTAGGTTTCATCTGCTGGACAAAGTCACGGAGAGGTTAGTTCCCCGGGAAACAGGACTCCCCCCAGCTCTGTGTTGGGCCCCATCAGGGCCCCCAGTCGGGAGTGGTTGGAAGAGCGGTAGTGGGGTGACCGACGCGGAGGCGGATCCGGGATCCCACTTTTCTCCCTCTCTCGTCCTCTTCTCCAGCCCGCCTATGTGCTACAGATCTTCCCGCCCTGTGAGTTCTCGGAGAGCCACCTGTCCCGTCTGGCCCCTGACCTCCTCGCCAGCATCTCCAATATCTCTCCCCACCTCATGATTGTCATTGCCTCTGTGTGAGCCACTGAACAGCCACCGCTCGGTGTATTTCCCCGAGGCTCTGCAGCAAAAAAGTAAACACAGGACACCCCAGTCAAGTGGAGGAAGAAGCTGCCGCAGGGGACGTACTCCACTGCCAGATGCCAGCCTCGCCCTCGAGCCCGCCCACCTGGCTCAGTCGGACAGACCCCTCTGGGCAGTGGTGCTGCTACTTGTATGTTTACATGACATTTAGCCCAAGGACAGACCACCAACCGATGGACTCTGCAGGCACCTTGGGGCTGGGTTTCCCTCCTCCTCTTGGAGAAAAGGAACTGGGCAGTGGAATTAATTTTTTGTTGTTTTTGTTTTTAAGAAACAAAACAGAACTGCCTTTGCACTAAATTAGTGACTTGGACTTTTGCACAGTGAAGACGGGCTGTGACACTCTGGATGTCTGGGTGTACCTGAACACGCATCGAGGACTCTAACGCAGGACTTCAGGCTTCTGCTGAAACGCCGGGGTCAAGGAACATTTCATTGGGTTGTTTGGTCCCCACCCCGCCCTTCCCCTTGCTCATTTGGATGTGTCACCTTTCTTAATTCTCCTGCTGCCACCATCTGTGATTCACCCGGATGTACAGTTTACAATCAAAGAGCAAACAGAAGGATTTTCTTTCTTGGTGGGATATGCAGAACTTGGGATGTGTGTATATATAAATATATAATATATATAAATATATATAATACTGACTTAAAAAAAATCAAATTCCCCTGACATACATTTTTTTTAATCTGTGCCAAAAATGTGTTTTCAGAGAAAATCTTATTTTCATACTCAGACTTTGTATTGTCACTCATTTGTATAAGTGCGCTTCGTTACAGCACGGGCCCGGCCCCCGCGATTTGAAGTGTCACACACAACAAAAAGACTGTACAAAAAAGACTGGCTTCCCCTCTTCCTGTTACCTTGACCTCTCCCCCCAACTTCCTAACACTTATTAATTTATGAAACTGGTTTTCTCAGCGCAGTTTTGTTTTGTGTGTCCATTGGATTACAAACTTTATTAAAAAATACAAAACACGTCCAGTGTGAATGTGATTGTCACTTGGGTGGGAGAACCGAGGGTCCTTTGCTTATGGGAACAGCTAGCCCTCGTCCCACTTGTTTCCTTCCCCAAGTCTACATGGGACCTCTTTTCTGCCACTTAATCCTCCCCAAGCATCGTTTTGTTTTATACAAAAGAGATTTCTGTCACAGACCGAACTTACTTGTTCTTGGGTAACGCGGAAGGCACTTCAAAGTTGGATACAGGAAAAACAAACTACGCCCCGCTCCCCCCGGCCCATGCAAACTCAGAAACCCCTCGAGCAAACTTTGGTGTCTCTCGCCTCTTCCTCCTCCAGGTCTGGAGCAGGCTGGCCCCGAGGCGGCACAGCCCGAAAGGAGGATGGGGCAACAGGAACACGGGGACCACGGACTCGGGGTCTCACATGGGACAGTCACGGGGCTCCTAACGGGCCTGTGCTTTTGCTGAGGGGGTGGTGCCGTCTCTGAGGGAGGGATCACGGCTGCCGGGAGCGAACTGTAGACACGGGGCAGAGACGGCATGACGGCTCCCGCCGCCGGCGGCGCTCGCGGTGCCCCCACCCCCAACAAAGCCCCCGGCCCACGCGTCTCTGGGCCCAGAGCCTGGTCGTAGACTCCCACCGATGCACGGCAAACATGTTCCCCAAAGATGGCACTTAGCTCGGCCTTGATCCTGTGAGGGGAGGGCGGGGCGCGCCTGCTTCCCCAAGCCCAACGAACTGTGGCCGGTGGGCCTGGCTCTCTGCCTACCTTGCTGCTCTGGCTGAGTGGGCTTCTGAGCGGGGCTCTGTGGGTTGCCTGGATCCTGGTTAAGCCAACCCAGCGGGGCAGAGGGGGAGCGGGCTCACAGCTGTGCTCCGTGGCGGGGGCGGGGAGCTCGGGTCCCGAAGCCGAACAGGTGAGAAGCCCGAGGAGGAAACCGGCCGAGGGGACGGGGGTGCGTGGAGTCACCGTCTCTCTGGCCCCAGGCGTGCCACCCGCACCCCAACTGAGGACAAGGAAGCCAGCTTTTCTCTCGACCGGTCCGGAGGCACCGGCCCCTTCTGCACGAGGGACAGCCTGGCTTGGCCAAGAAGCTCCCCGGGTGGAGCATCGGCCCGGCTCTGATAGCCCCGGCCCCCAACCCCACAGGGAGCTATAGGCAGCGTTAGAAAATAATCCAATTTATTCTCTAGGGAACGGGGCCACCCTTCTCAGATCTAGGGTGCCGTCCATCCTTAAATAAACAGTCAGAGGAGAGACGCCTGCTCACTCAGCAGGCGGTGGACATTCAGGGGCGGCGGGGGGCGTCTCCGCCAGAGCAGGCTGGCCGTCGGCCCCGTCCCGAGGGCGGAAGACCAGCTCCCCGGCCTGCAGCACCTGCCCGGCCGGCCACGTGCCGCCCGGCCCGTACTGCTGGTAGAAGTCCGCGTCCGTCTGGAACATGACCAGCGCCTGGGCCGTGTGGATCCGCACGTGCTGGGCGAGGCTGTTAGCGTCCAGGAACTTGTCCCCACAGGAGTCGCAGGCATAGAGGATGTGGGTGTTGGGGTCTGTGGGAGGCGGAGGGCTGCGGTCAGGATGGGGGGAACCCTCGGGGGTTCACAGGTGTTCACGCCCCGGGCGGCCCCCTCACCTTCCTCCTGGACTTGCTTCACAGCTTTGCTGATCTCGGCCTTAAGGACTTCCGTCTCGTCGGCGGTCACCGCGGCCCCCACTGGCACCACTGTGGGCAAAGTCCAAGGGGCCTAAGGCCAAAGGCACCTGCCCGTCGCCACCACCCCAGAGGCCGGCTGCCCGCGACCAGCCCCTGCTGCCCGTGGCCCGCACCTGTGAGCTGAGTGACAGCGGTTGCCGCCAGCGCTTCGGTGGCCAGCGTGACCATGTCATCCACGGTGACCACGCTGACCTCCCCGCCCTCCTCTGGCTCCAGGATTTTGATGCCCGCCTTGCCCTGGTGCACGGTCTTCACGTGGGAGCGCAGGTTGTCCACGCGGTTGAAGCCACGACCGCACTTGTCACACAGGTAGGGCTTTTCTCCTGAGGGGGGAGGCAAGGTTCTCGCCTGCCGTTGGGAGGGGGGGGCGGGGGGGGAGGACCTCAGTGGCCTCCAGCTGCCCCAGAGCCCTGTCTTTTCCAGTAGCGAGTGCTCTGGGGCAGCCACCAGGGCTGCACAGAAGCGTCCAGTGGCCACTGCACCTTCTAGAAACTCTAAATGGGGTCCTCCTTTGAACTGAACCTCCTTCAAGGCCACCTGCAGCAAGGGCCAGTGCCCAAGGCTGGGATCTGGAGGGCCCTCCCTTCCCACTGCCCCGGCAGCCCCCCCTCCCCCCGACAGGGACAGACAGGCAAGTGGGCACGGGCTCACCAGTGTGGATGATGATGTGCTTGGACAGGTCCCCCACGTTCACGAAGGCCTTGCTGCACACACTGCACTTGTGAGGGCGGATGTTGTCATGGTGGCGGATGTGATTGGCCAACTGGCTGGACTGGACGAACCTGCAGGGCCGCAGAGGGAGGGGGCTTGCACCGAGCTGCACAAGCCAGGGCCCAGGATGGCGGGGGAGCCCGGGGGAGCCGGGGGGAGCCGGGGGGAGCCGGGGGGAGCCGGGGGGAGCCGGGGGGGAGCCGGGCTGGCGTCTCCAGCGTGGCTGCGAGACCGGAGCCGAGCCCCGGGGCCTACGCCCGGGGCCGGGCAGCCGTCCACCCAGTTCCCAACTGAGCTCTAGGTTCGCTTCCTGACCCCCTTCACCATGCAGGGCGCCGGGCATGGGAGGGACGGGCGGGGCAGGACCTCTTGCCGCAGCGCTCACAGACGTAGGGCTTCTCGCCGGTGTGCTGGCGCACGTGCGCGATGAGGGAGCTGGCCTGGGTGAAGGCCTTGCCGCACATCACGCACTGGCACGGCTTCTCGCCTGGGGACAGGGGGAGGCGACGGGAGAAGGTGTCGGCGCCCGCTCCTCCCCGAGCGCCTTCCCCAGCCTCCGGGCGCCCGCCACCCAGCCCGCCCCGGCCACCTGTGTGGATGCGGACGTGCCGCTGCAGAGCGCCGGGGTCCGCGAACTGCCGCTGGCAGTGGATGCACACGTAGGGCTTCTCCCCGCTGTGGATCCGAAGGTGCCGCTTGAGGTTCCCTGCGGCGGGATGCAGGAGGGCCCGCGTGAGCGCCAGCGGGGAGGGGGGGGGGGCAGGGGGGGGGGGGGGGGGGGGCAAGGAGCGGAGGGGCGTGACGCGAGGGCAGCCGGGGCAGCCCGGGCCCTACCTGAGGTGGTGAACTGCTTCCCACACTCTCGGCACTTGAGGGGCCCGTCCGCGATGTGGATCTTCAGGTGGGCCTTCAGATTCCCCACCTGCACCCAGGCAGGGGTCAGAGGGGGCCACCCCGCGCAACCGGCCTCGGCCACCCCTCCCGCTGGCGAACGAGGGATTCTCGGCCCTCTCCCGGGCCCTTGGACCACTCCATCCTTCCTCGAGGCCCGTGGAATGTTCCAGGTCCCGGAGGCGAAAAGGGAAAACCACCCCCACCCCTGCCCGGGGTCTCTGGGGCCCGAGCCACCACCTCCCGCCCCAGATTCCCCGGCAGAGCGGTCAGAGCTTCGCCGGGGCAGGGCCCCGTCTGCTTCGGTCCCCGGCGCGGCCGGCCCTCCTCGCCGCTCCGTCGGCACGCACCTGGTTGAACTTCTTGTCACAGTGCGGGCACTTGTGCTCCTTGTCGGTGTCGTGGGTCTCCAGGTGGCGCATCTTGGAGGTGGGGTCGGAGAAGGAGCGGCCGCAGTAGTCGCACTGGTAGGGCTTCTCGCCGCTGTGCACCAGCTGGTGGCGCTTCAGGTTGCCCGACGTGGTGAACAGCTTGCCGCAGTCCCCGCAGCGGTAGCGCGCCTCGCCCGAGTGCCGCTTCTTGTGCAGGTTCAGCAGGCTGATGAGCCGGTAGCTCTTGCCGCACTCCTCGCAGCCGTACGGCTTCAGCGGGCTGGTGGTCACGGGGAGACAGGGAGAGGGGACGGTCGCTGGGCTCCCAGAGGCCGGGGCCCTGCGGTGGGGGGGGCGGCGGCCGGGGCGGCGTACCTGTGCGTCTTCTCGTGGGCCTTGCAGGCGGCCGGGTCCGAGAAGGCCTTGCTGCACTCCCGGCACGAGAAGGGCTTCTCGCCCGTGTGGATGCGGATGTGCCGCTTGAAGTTGCCCGTGTGCGTGAACTCCTTCCCGCAGTCCTGCAGGGCGCAGCGGGGGGCGGGCATCAGGGACTGCGGGGCCGCGAGGGGGGGGGGAGCGAGGGGGGTGGGGGGAGCGAGGGGAGGGCCGCACCTCGCACTTGTGGATGACCGAGCCGTAGGCCTTGGACTCGGTGCGGTCGCCGTAGGTGCCCGAGCGCGGGCCCCGGGCCTCGGTGCCCAGCTCCTGGCCCGAGTCCGTGCTGGCAGACTCCTCGCTCTCCTCGGGGGGCTCCCCCTTCTCCAGCGGCGGCCCCTCTTCCTTGACCTCGGCGGCCGCTGCGCCTTCATCCTCCTGCTCTTCTCCTTTCCTGGCCGGCTCCACCTCCATTTCTGCCGGAGAAGGGTGGGCACTGAGGCGCTCGGGAGGGCTGGAAGGGGCCTCAGAGCCAGGGAAGGACGAGGGCTCGTCTCCGCAGCCCTCCCTGTGTGCGCGAGTCCCCTGCAGGGGCCAGCTCGGCGTGGCCACCACAGACGAGCGGCCCTGGTGCCGGCCGGGGAGAGGGCAGAGGACGCTGCGGAGCAGGCCGCTCGCTGCTGGGAGGTGGGACTGGGCCTCCACCCCCGGGGAAGCCGGACTGGCGGCACAGTGGGTGCGGGGGGCAGCCGGGACGCAGCAGCCACACTGAGGCCGCGTCAGCAACACGTCCGCGCCGAGAGAAGCCCAGCCGGGGTGCACAACCGAGACAGCGGTCAGGAGTTGACAACGGCAAGACGGCCTCGGCCGAAGCTAAAGCCGGAGTCGGAGCAGGATCAGCTTGGGGGCTGGGGGGTGGGGGAAGGAGCCCTGGGGGACGCGTGAGCGACGGCCGCCCGGCCGGGCTGGTGGCAGGGCACCTTGCTCCGAGCTCTCCGACAAGGCGGCCTCGGCCTCCGCAGCAGCCATGCTGCTCGTGGGGTCGGGCTTGGGCTCCACGGAGGGCGGCTCCCGGGGGGCGTCGGCCTTCTCTGTCTGCTCGGCACCTGGGTGGGGTGTGGGAACACCGAGGCTGCATGAGGACCCTCCCTCCGGCAGCCGGATGGCTCCCCTGGACCAGGCCCCCCGGGGGAGTGGCTGTGGCCCGGCGCGGGGCGGGGGGTGCCGCACGTCCAAACTCAGGCTACTTGTGCCCGTGCTCTCGCTGCAGCAGGTGCCTTGGAGTGAACGGCTCTCCCAGCCCCAGGAGGCACCCCTCCAGGAGGCCACTCACTGCCCCAGGGCCCAGGCTGCCAGGAGGTGACAGACTCGGCGTCACAACTCACCGCTGGCCGTGCTCTCAGCCTGGCCGCCCCGCTCCTCCTTGGGCTCCCTGTCTGGGCCCGTGGGTGGACCGCTTCCGGCCGGGTCCAGCTCGCTCAGCACGGCAGCAGCCGCCTTTTCCTCTTTGGCTCTCTTGTCTCCTCCTGGAGATGGAACGGGACAGTCTTGCCATTTCCCACCACGCGCCCACCGCCTGGAGGGGTGAGGTGGCCCAGAACTTGCTGGCTCTTCCAGATCGTCCCTGGGGAGACATCTACATATTGGCTGACCAGACTGCTCATCGGGCACCCACTCCATGCCAGGCCACCAGCTGAGCACAGAATAAACAGTCCCGGCTGCTGCTTCCACGGGGGCTCCCGCCCTGGTCAGGGAGCAGACCTCACACGCAAAGCAATACCGCCCATCAGAGCTCCGTGCTCAGGAGGGAGACGGGCTCTCCGCGAGGGGTACCACGAGAGCCTGGCCCACCCCTGGCGTCAGGGGGAAGGGCACGAGCAGGGAGAGCTGCTGGAGGAACGACCCCACGCGCAGGGGCCTGGGCCGAGCGCACCCCCAGCCCTCTGGAGCAGCAGAGCACACGGGAAGTGGGTAAAGGGGGGGGAGGGGTAGGCAGACGACAAGCCCCTCGGGAGGCCTTCCTGAGACTAGCACCCTGTGACACAGGCAGGGCCGGGCGAGGACGCTGAGGCCCAGAGAGTCAGTGACAGCACCCCAGCCAAAGCCACGTGTTCAGGAACAGCCCGGCCATAACCTCACCTTCCGTGGCTGAGGCCACCGTAGTCTCCCCGGGGCTGCCAGCGGGCTCAGCGAGGGACTTGAGGGCGTGGCAGGCCGTGACGATGTCCTGCATCTGCAGGAAGCTGGCCACAGCCAGCACATCGTCCACGTTCTCAGGGCTCAGGCTCAGCTTGGCCGTGTACATAAACTCCAGCACCTGCCCGAGGCCTGCCAAGGACACAGACAGCCATCACGGACCTCGTGGGGCCTGGCTTTTCCAGCCGGCTCTGCCACTCCACTCGGTCGCAGGATCCAGGGATTTGGGAAAAGTGGAGTGGCGGGCCGCCGTCCCCCCATCTCCCGTGCTGGCGGGTAGGCGGACAGCCTGGGGGTTCTCGGCCCAGACGGCGGCCTCCGAGATGAAGCACATCCGCACAGGGCAGGGGGTACGATGGCTGCCCTGCACGGGGGACAGCGGGGGTGAACGCCCACCCTGCACCAAGGACAGAGGGTGTGAACAGAGAACCGAGAGGAAAAACACCCGCCCTGCAAGGAGGACCAGGGTGTAAACCTCTACCCTGCACAGAGGACGGCAGTGGGAACACCCACCCACCCCCCGCCCCCCACGGTAAGCTCTGGCCAGCCGCTGCACCCTACCACTGGAGGGCGCCCCAACACGAGGGTGTTGGCACTGGCTTTCCTCAGGGCTCTGCCACGAAGTATCTGACCTCCAGGCCAGTCACCTGACCTCTTTGGGTCTCAGCTTCCGTATCGGTAAGATGGGGGTACGGCACTTTGCCCTGACCTTCCCATGGCGCGTCATGCGGTTCCGGGCCAGAGCCAAATCCAGGCCCCGTTCCTTCCTCAACTGCAAGGTTTCCCGACACCCCTCCCATCTCCATCATAGTTAGCACTGGAGTAGGGGTTCGGGACCGACTCGGCAATGGGAAGGGGTAGGGGGCTGAGAGCCCACCTGTTCTCTGTCCCTCTTGACGAGCCTGTCCTAGTTCACTCCGGCTGAGAGTGTATCATGAGCCCTCCCTCGTCAGTTCTCCTCTTACCACCCGGCTCCCGGTCGAGAATGCGTTAGGAGCTTGGTGCCCATACACTCGTGGCAGCACCCGTGTGGGCGGCCTGGTGCACCTGACGCCTCGGAGGGGCCCCTCCCGGGAGGGCCGTGCGCGGCGCAGAGCCGGCCACGGCCCCCGACCCTCACGGAGCCTGGCCCTGGACCCAACGGGGTACCTGCCGCATTACTGATGTCCAGGTGCACCACGTCCTTCTGGTCCACGAAGAGCATCTTGAAGTACTCGCTGCAGGCCGCCAGCACTGCTTTGTGGGCCTTGAAGTCAACGCCGTCCACCACAAAAGTGCAGTCACACAGAAGCCCCAGCTGCCGCTGCTGGTTCAGCTGCTCCAAGACGTGCTGGCTGTGCTGGGGAAAGTCCATGGCTGGGGAGAGCCAAAGGGCCTTTGCGTTAGCACAGAGACAGGGGGCCAGCCAGCCTGACAGTCACCCCCCAAATTCCCAGGTGAGAAATGAGGGGGAGATGGGGAGAATTCAAACAAATCCACAAGGGGTAAAATCACTCCAGACTTCCTCTGCAAGCCAAGGCTCCTAGAGCCCCGGGTTTACTGGGCAGCAAAGTTCCCAACCACAAGCATGGAGGGACCAACACAAAACGGCCACCTTTGTGTTCTGCCAGGTAACAAAAATTAAAAAAAAAAAAAAAATCAAAAAACAAACACAAAACACAGATTACGGTGAGCATTTAAGAAAAAGACATGGTCAGTTTAACATTTTTTTTATGAAAACAACGCATGACATAATTTTAGAAAAAAAGGACAGATCTTTCAATTCGATACATTTGGCCTTATGAAAACCTTTCTACTTTGTTCTTACTTTTCCCATTCTGCCATGCACAGGTGACAGATGTCTCATCACCCGGCATTTCGGCAACGGACCCTCTCCCGCTGCACCCACAGGGCTCTGGCAAAGTCCAGGAGACAGGGATCTCCCTCTCCCTCCCCCTCCCCCTCCCCCCCTCTCTCTCTCTCTCTCTCTCTCTCTCTGATTCACAGGCTCAGGAAACGACATAAAGTCCTCTGCCTCCAGAACCGTCTCCAGGCTGTCCCCGGAGGAGGAATAGCTCTGGCCCTGACCCCAAGAGCTGCTGGGCTGGCTGCAGTTTCTCTGCCAGAGGCCTCACACAAAGGCCTGGAAATCCCGTAACAGTCTCAAGCGAAAATGCTCAGAAAAATTCCATGGCCCGGCGCCCAACAATCACGAACTACCACAGGCCGTGACTAAATAAGTATCTAAAGCAGCCCTCTCCTCCCTAGCAGCACCACACCAGAGTCAGTCTCAAGACCAGCATTTTATAGGGAAAGCAGCGGGCCCTCAGTTCAAGAAAGACCCAACTTCAAAATAAAAGTCAACGCCCCACTCCTGGGACCGCGTCACGTTGATCCACCAGGACCAGGCTGTCGGTGCCCTGGCCCGGCATCTGAGGTCTGGGTCTGCTCGGAGCTGCCCCCGGGCTCTTTCCGGGCAGGTGAGAATGACACTTTGGGGCTCCCAGCCCCCAGGGTGCAGCAGCCCCTCACTGGCTCCTGGTGTTCAGTTAAATCGGCCTCCTGGGGGTGAGTCACCGGTGCTGCTGCAGCCGCAGTGACCATGTATGGCGGTCGGGCCGCTGCGAGGAGCCACGAGGAAAGCCACGCCCCCACACGAGGGGCTTAGCCAGCGCAGATCAGCCCCGAAGGACCAAAAGCCCACCCACCCTGTGGTGTCTGGAAACGGTTCAGAAGCGGGGCCACGTATTTGCGGAGCTGGGGGAAGTCACCGCGCGGCAGGCGGGGCTCCAAGGAGTAAGGGGGGGATGTGGCAATGGCAACAGACTGTGCGCCCCACGTGCCAGCCTTCCTCTGAGCCACGAGTTCAGAGAAGCTGTTGCCGGGGACCCAGAAACACCCTTTCCCTCCCTCCGACGTCCCCAGGACGGTCCTTTGGTCCCAGCCTCCACACACAAGCTCCCAGACAGAGCCACGGCTTCTCGGTTCTCCGTTCCGTCGCGGTGCCAATGGCTGGAGCTCGAGTCAGCAGGGAAGCGCCAGGAGCCAGCCCTGGAGTCCAGAGGGGAGGCCTTCGGCGTCCGCTGAGCAACCCGCTCTGGAGCCAAGCCAGCCAGCAGCAGCAGGGAGCCACCAAAGCAAAGGCCACGGCTGACACGCGACACCTGTGAAGGCATCCTTCTCTGTCTTTAATCTCTGGAAAAAGCGGGGAAGGAAGGTGTCTGCTTTCTCCAGAAACCTTTCTGTTTCTGGAGAACATGGACAAGAACCAACGTCCAGTCCGCGGGTTAAACACCTAGGCCAGGGCACTCAGGCCTAGCATCTGAAAGCAGTTCAGTCCAGGCCCGGCATACGTGGAACCAAAGGCAGGTGGCAAGGAGAGGCCTGGGCCAGCTCACCCGTACAGCTGTCCTCTCACGACAGAAAAAGGCACTTGAGCAGACAGGTGAGTGCGTGGGAGCGCGGGCAGCCCCCGAGCCCCAGTCACCAGTCACTGCCTGTGTCCTGTGACGCCCAGGTGAAGCGGGTCTGGAGAGCAGAAGGGAGGACAACCAGAGGCCTAGGGGGCAGATGTTCCATCAGCTTCAGGGTAAGCCCATTCGGAGCTCCCTCACCTTCGCCAGCAGCCAACCCGAAAACTGAGCTGGGAGGAAGGGTCTCCCAGGTACACAAACCACCAGGGGGCATCAGCTGACACCCCACCCCCACCCACCCACCCACCCACCCCCGAGGCACAGAGCTGGTCCCAGGGCCCTTGCCCTCCAGCTTGGAACGCGACCTAACTTGCTGCGAAAGTAAACCTGAGAAGAGACTCCTGGCCAACAGGGTGGAAGGGGCCGATCAGTCTGGGGTGGCAGGGCACCCAAGGCCGCGAGGAGCCATCGTGCCGCCGTACGGCCTCAGCTTCCAGGGAAAGGGCATGAAGCAGGCTCTCCTGGGGCTGGACATGGGGGGTGGGCAGGGGCTTTCATTTCAGAGGCTGTGGGGGGGGGGCCAGTAAAGGTCCTGGGAGAGGGTGGCTGGTGGCCGGGATCCTCCAGTGTCCCCCACCCCCAGGAAAGCAGCGGTGCCCACAGGGAATGCCCCCTCCCCAACGCTAACCACGCTCTTCCGCTGCCAGCTGCCGCCCAGAAGTGGGCTCCTCCCCAAACATGGGTGTGGGGGTCTCCAGAGTCCTCTGCAGCTGTCCCAAAGCTGTCCCAACAGAGAAACACTCCTAAAGGGCACCTGTTCTGACAAAATCAAAGAAAGAAAAGGAAGAGAGAAAAAGGGAGAGGACAAGAGAGGAAGCAGCGAAAGAAACGGGGAGTGTGAGGGGGAAGGACGAGGAAGGAAGAGAAAGAAGGCGGCGCCCACACGCCCGAGAAGCCAGGCTCACAAGCCCAGCCCTGCCATCAGCCCCGGGGAGGGCGAGCGCAGCCGTGGGGGCTCGGGCTCAGCGGGGGTGCCCACAGGCAGGCCACAGCCCGCCCGCCCAGACGGGGCTCAGAGGCCCCCAGCTGCCTCCACCAGCTGGCCCGGCCTGCTAGAAAGCTCCACCAGCCCCTGTCTCCTCAAGGTGATGTGGCAAACAGGTGAGGGGCCAGCTGGCCGGGCCCTTCCCTCAGAGGGGCTGAGCGAGAACAGGGGCACCAGAGGTGGCATGAAATGCTCTAGAATGATCACGGCAGTCCTCCCACGGTGTCCTGTTTCCTCTTTTACGCTCCACAGAGACAGGACCCCACCGCGATCCGGCCAGGTTTAGAGGCTCCAGGAAGAGGTGAGGGCGTGGAGACCCCGCACCTGCCCGGGCCGCACCGTCACATGCGTGGGTCCCGCGGGCCCGGGCGGCTGTCCACCCCCGTGCACGCTCGGAGTCACCGTCTGAGGAGAGACCCGAAATGGTACAAGAGCAACAGCCCAGCCGCCTCTGGTCACCAGCGTCAGTGCTCGAGTGCGGTTCCCTCAGCCCCCGGCCGGCTCTGCGATGCCTTCGCTCAGGCCAAAGTGTGGGGGCCCCTGCTGCCCTCTTTCTCCCTGCTTTGGAGCGATAAAGGTGGGCCTTAGACAAAACTGCTAGGAGACCCTAAGAGCTTCGAACTAGAGAAAATGCAAACAGAACAGAGCCCGCAAAGTCCTCACGTTAGATGTAGAAGACGGAAGCCCCAAACCGGCACCCGACTGGCCCACTCAAGAAACCGGCCTGACCTTCCACTCACTCACTGCACTCGGGCACCTTCCCCAGGACGCCACCAGCTGCTCTGTGGTTATCCCTGCGGAACGGGGCCGACTTCCCAGGCTCTGGGGACAGCCACCAACCTGGCTGGACGTACAGCCCCGGCCCGCCCCACAAGGAATTCATTCGGGGATGAAAAGGGACCTGGAGAGCGCCTGCAGCATGATTCCCAACAGGCCCGACTAAGCGACCGGACACGGACGGACGGCGTGGGCACCCTTCTCAGGATGGCCACCAACCGCTCCCCCTGTGCCAGAAGATTCCAACTGCAGGTGGGGGCCCTGTGATGACTCTCACCAAGAGGCAGGGACTGTGCCTGCTGGAGAGACGAGACGCGTGGAGGGGCCTCCAGAGGCACACGATGAACTCGGAGGCCCTGGCTGACAGCAGTATGAGAGAACTTTCCTGGACCTTCCAGGCCAGCTATTAAACGGTCACATGAACGACCTCAACGCCTCATGGAACAAAAGAAACTGCCCAGCCAACCCCCAACATCGGGAGAAGTAACGAACTGCCAATAGTTGAAGTCACTGAGTTTCAAGGTGGTTTTGCTCCCGGCGAGGGAGAGCGGACCCAGCCGGCAAAACCGTGCAGGCAGTGAGTACCGGGACACCCAGGATGAGGGTTCTGTCCGGATGGCAGGAGGGGCAAGCAGAGGTCTTCTGAGACCCTGAGAGCATTCCGTCTCTTTACTTGGACACACCTAGATGTATTATCTAAATCACACACACACAATCCACATACTTCCGTATGGTACCATTTCTCCAAAGTTGACACAATTTTCAGTAAGAAAAGAGAGAGGGACAGGTGCTACGCTCAAGCCTGCAGAGATGGGGTTATTTCCAAGCACACTCCTGGCCTCTCTCACTGGGTGTCCGTCAGGTTTCAGCAGACTCGAGTGGGGTGCGCGGGGGGCTGGCCACGGCAAACATGGTCCCGCCCGTTCCCCCAGTTCCCAAACATCCGCAAGCAGATGAGGACATGAGAAGGGCTTCTCCTTGGTGAAATGCAGGCAATTCAACAAAACCTGGATCCCAGGTCCCCACGCCCCCGCCCCCACCCACGACGAAATGGCATTCACGACGTCTCTTCAACACGCGCACGGCACCACCCGACCACCTGAGAACTAAGAACACGGCCACTCTGAGAGTCAAGTTCCACACCGCGGCCTCCGGGACTCGACTCCAGGAGGCGAGAGGCAGTTCAGCACCGCGGCGACAGGGCCTCTGGGGTCGGGCCAGGTGGGACCCGAGTCCAGCTTCTGCCACCCACCACACCAGCCGTGCATCTCCAGCAAAGCTCCTCCCCTGGCAAAACGGGGCCAGTGGGACCACTTCCCACGTGTGTTACAGGCTTACAGGAGATAAATGTAAGCACAGCACCTGTACAGTGCCTGACATACAGTAAACACTCAGCAAACAAAGGCTACCAGGAAAGAAAGACGCAAACTATGGCTGTATTTTTAGGTCGAAGATCGTATCAGATGGTTTCTACATATCCTTTTATGCTGGGTACCTTGGGTGCACCCGGTAACTATTTAGTGACTTGACCTTGTTAGGAAGTTGTAATCATAACCCATTATTCTTTCTAAAAGCAATCTGGAAAAATCCCAGAGCCCAATTAACATTAAGAGAGGGAGGGCGTGAAGGGAGGAGCACTGGGCAAGAACCATCCAGAGCTACTTTCTCTGTGGGGGAAGCACTTTATATTGAACAACTGCTCTGTTAAGCCCCACGGGTGCTGCCGGATGAAGGCTGGAGCACCTGCCCACAGCTCTAAGTGGGTCCACACAGCACCGCCCCATCTCAGAGTCAAAGGGGCACCTGTCAAACGTGAAACATTACCCGGGTTATTAGCAAGCACCGAACTGCACGCAGAGGGAAGCCACCAAGCCAGGAAACAACTGGCCTACCGCGAGGAGACGCTGGCCTTGAGAAACAGCAGTCCCCAGCTCCCAGAACACAACGTGCCCGGGTGCAGGCCCGGACGTGACACAGCCGTGTCATGTCCGGGGGCAGGTAAGAGGGATCACCCTTCAGCTTCCAGTCGCTCGGCATTCCAGATCTTCTAGAAACACAGGTAGATCCCGTCTACAGCTGAGCGCACACAAACTCAGGCCAAAGACATGGAAGGTCACAGCAGGCCAGCCTTGTAACTGTGAGACCTGCCGGCCCAGCCCGCCCACCCGCCCAGTGTGACGAGCTGTCCCTTTCCAGCACAACATGGCAGAGGGGCAGATGCCAACAAAACCAGCTCTTCTGGCACCTTCCTCTTTGCCCAGCAAGGACGGCTCTGATATTAAGCTCGTGTTTCTCAAACTTTTAAAAACCAATTTCCCCTTTAGGGTGAACACGCAAACGGACTCGGACCTTCCCAACAGGCCCAGATTCTGATACTTCATCTTCCACTGGGTAATGGCCCCACTCTGAAAATCAACTGCTGCCCTCTACACGTTCCCACCAGCCAAGATTCAGTAGCATTTTCTTTGAAGTCCGTGTGACAAAAAAACCACGGATTTTTAAAACTCTAAAAATAATACCTAAATATAAATTGTACAACTGCCTCTGCTTTTCAAATTCTACAACCCCCATTATCTCGAACACTTAACCACGCTTCTGAAGAGGGAACAGGCATCCCCCTCCCTGACCCCCGATGGAGCCCACCGCTCCAGGAATGTGGCCCGGTGGGAAGGTTGGCCGGCCCTGAGGAAAGGGCTGTCCCAGATCCCGGCGTGCCTGTGCCAGTTCAGAATCCATCATGCTAGGACCTGCTCTGGGCACTCTTAAGAGCTTGACAGAGGGTGAGTTAAGGGCCTTGCTTCCAAAAAAGACAAAATCAGAATATGTGGGACTTGGTGGCATTTTATCATTCTCCCAACATGCCCCCCGGCCCCTCCACCCCAATACTCCCTGAGCACTGACATAGCCTGAAACAAGGCTGCTACTTTGCCTGGCCTCCCCTGGTTTAATAAACTCACTGCTGGGTGGGACAGACTGACTTCCTCCTCACAGCTGTTGACAGCACTGACCCCAGGACCTTGGCATCACACGATTACAAATCAAGTCGGGGAAGAGGCCTGTATAGAGAAGTAGGTGATTCCTGGCCTTTTTTTTTTTTTAATGTTTATTTTGAGAGAGCATGCGCACACGCAAGCGGGGGATGGGGATGGACAGAGAGAGGGAGACAGAGAATAGCAAGCAGGCTCCACGCTATAAATGCACAGCCCGAACCCACAAACCATGAGCTCATGATCTGAGCTGAAATCAAGAGTCAGAAGCCCAACTGACTGAGCTGCCCAGGCGCCCCTATTCCTGGACTTTTTGAGTGTGACTTACTCAAGGTCAAATATTCTGAGGACCCTCATGAGATGATCATCGTACTTCCGGTGCTTGTTAATGGAGAAAATAATAGACAAAAACCATATGAAAAATCATTTCCCTCCTACTAATCACAACAGCATCTCTGTGCATTTGAGAGGCCGTAAGAATGAGAAATCTCCTTCAATATACAGAGAACCGGGGAGGGGGGGGGGGCGCAATACAGCTGCGTGGCTACCTATCACCTTCCCCTCTAAGGGTCCTCAGCCCCTAAATCGGGAAACAGACCCAGAGACAACAGCCTTTCACAGACACTGGAGGAGTGTCTGCTCTGTGCCTGTACTACATTAGAGCTACAAGGCCTCAGGGGAGGGAGGGTAATAAATATGATATACAATCTCACGTGTTAAGTGTTGTGAAGAAGGCGCAAGAAGATGAGGAGACGAGAGGCAGAGGCTGTTTCATATTTAAGAAAACAGTCAAGGAAAGCCTCTCTGAGGAGGTGACGTTTAAGCCAAGACCTGAATGAAGTGGAAGAGAAAGCCACGTTGTTGCCGTAGAAGCCCAGAGACTGTTGCAGGAACAAGGAAGAGTAAACCCAAAGGCCCTGAGACAGGCATGACCTCGACAAAGGGGCTGGGTGCCTGGAAAGGAGGAAGCTGGGGCGGGGGGGGGGGGGGGGCCCGGGGTGGGGGACAGCGGCAGAGGCGGAGATCACTCAGGTTGATCAGAGGCAAGTCGGGCTTTGGAGTTTCTTCTAAGTGCACTGGGGGCCCCAGGGGACTGGGTGCAGAGGGGCGTGAAGGAGGCAGGAGGGGACAGAGGAACAGCAGGGAGACAGGGAGAGGCAAGCAATGGAGGCCCCGCACCCAGGCAGGCGAGGCGGTCGGATCAGGAAGCTGTTTGGTAGAGACAACAGTCAGCTGATGCCAGGAAAGAAAGGAGTCAAGGAGGACTCTAAATTGTTCTCTGAGAAACTGGCCGAGTGCTGGGGCCATTCCCTGAGGCGACAAGCGAGGCTGGTGTACCGGCTGAGATGGCCACAGGAGGGCCGGTGGTGACAGACACAGGACCAGGGCGGACCAGGGCGGACCAGGGTCCCCACGGGAGCACATACTGGACAAAGAAGAGGAGACACCAGCAGATTCAGATCAAGGGATGTGCAAATGAATCCTGGCTCCGGTCTTGCCAGGGTGGCCTCAGGCAAGCTTCTCCGGGTTCTAGGCTGCTCACCCATTCACCAGGAAAACCACCACACCACTGTGAGGGCTAAAGACACAACACAGGGGTGCCTGGGTGGTTCGGTCAGTTAAGCGTCCAACTCTTGGTTTTGACTCAGGTCAAGATCTCGTGGTTTGTGAGTTCGAGCCCCGGGTCGGGCTCCGCGCTGACAGTGTGGAACCTGCTTGGGACTCTCTTTCCCCTCCTCTCTCTCTCTCTCTGCCCCTCCCCCACAGGGCACTTGTACTCTCTCTCTCTCAAAAATAAACTTTAAAAAAGAGAGACAGAGA
>NW_024412388.1:11677689-11706815 GCF_014898765.1 Herpailurus yagouaroundi
GGGGAGAGAGGGGGAGAGGGAGGGGGAGGGGGAGAGGGGGACGGGGAGGGGGAGGGAGGGAGGGAGAGGGAGGGAGAGGGAGGGAGAGAGGGAGAATCCCAAGCAGGCTCTGCACTGCCCACGCAGGGCTCAAACCCACAAAAACAGGAGATCATGACCTGAGCTGAAACCGAGAGTCAGACGCTTGACTAAGCCACCCAAGCACCCCATTTCTCTTAACACAGGTCTGTGACTGATACACAGTTGAACAAGAAGGGGAAAAAATGAATTAAAACAAACCAAACCAGGTTATGCCAAGCGAACCCCCTTTGCCATTGAGGCACGCGGCTCCTCTCCACAGCAGGGGGACAGAGAGGAGGGAGCCACGGCCTGGTCCAACGTGACAAAAGGGCACTCAGGTCTCGGGCGTTGTGTCCATCCGGCTTCAAACTTCTGCTGTGAGGCCTCTGTTACTGTGTCTCTTCGGCAGAAAGCCTGAGGCGGGTTGCCCACTGAGGTTAACACGGTTGGATTCGGGGGTCTAACCTTCACATGTGGTGGCCGAGGGGACAGAGTAGCAAACTTACACTTGAAACCAACCACAGAGGACTGCCCAGTGCAGGTGACCTGATGGGAGCTGGCGGCCCCCCCGGGAACAAAGTCGGGCCTAGGCGCCCACCTTCAAGGACGTTTCACCGGGGAGAAGGTTCCAGACCCCGTCGCCATCCTCTGCTGAGTTCTGAAGGGGTGCCACAGGAGGATACGGTACCTGGTCACAGCCAACAAGACACACGAACAAAGGCAAGAAGGATGTTCAGAGAAGAGGACAGCATACGCAACGGGGTGCGTTCAGGAGAAAAACTGGTGCGTGGGCTCGGGACCGGGTGGGGGAGGGACGGTACACCTCAGCATCCCAAGAGAAACGACTGAGTGGAAAACGTGGTGAGAAATGCAGCTGGAGGGACAGGCCAGAGCCAGGCACACAGGGCCATGCCCACCATGTCAGGACCTCGCGTTCATGCCTGGCAGTCGGGAGCCTTGCCGGGGGTTTGAGCAAGGGCGGGGCCACGGTGAGGTTCACGTTTCTGAAAGGTCACTCTGGCTGCATCAGTATGGAGAACAGACTCAAAGAGGAAGGGCCAGAAGCAGAAAAAGCAGTTAGAAAGTCCCACAGTGCTGGACCCTTGGGATGGGAAAAATGAGGCAACGTCACCCCCAGCTGGCACCAGGAGGGTGCACACATTCACGCGGACCTTTCAGGGCAACCCGTGCAAATGGCCTGCCCATTAAACATTGTAACATCCTTTGAAAAATGTTGAGTACGTCTTCTCGGAGTGGCTCAAAGTCCCTTAACACACTCGGAACCTGACCCTTCCTAGGGGAAGCAGGGTCGTGCGGTCTGTGCAAAACCATCAGCCCAGGCTGTGACATCCCAGCTCATATGTCACCGGAAGTACAAGACACAGGGGAGGGGCCCTCGGAGGAGCAGGGCAAGGGCAGGAAGGAGCTCTACTTGCCAGGGCACATCCTTTCTGCATTCTCTTTTGCCACTTCTAAATGTTAGCCATTAACAAAGTCAAACCAAGTAAAAAAAAAAAAGGAAGAAGGAAGGAAGGAGAAAGACAGTGTCCACAATGCCTGAGCGCCTTCATTTCTCTTTACTATAAAACCTCTAAGACATTTTCTACGAGACCTGGTGACTCAAAACTTCTCAACGGGAAAACATTTCTCATAGGGGAAATGGAAAATTATCGTAATTTGCACAACGAATGTGTCACCCGAGAAATCTTTATGAGCAGAAATTCCTTACGGGGACAAAAGTGAAAATCCCCTAGAAGAGCAGCCGGCGGCCTTTGCCAGGTGCGGCCGAGCCGCTCGGACGCCGTGATGACCTTCCAGAGAGGCTCACACGCAGCTCTGCGTGCGGCCTCAGGGACTTGCCGGACCCCTGGCCCCAGTCACCCCCTCCTGCCTCGGCATCAAACCAAAGCGGGCCGAGCACCTCGGGTTCCTTTAACGCGGCTGCCGGCGACCATCATTCCAGCTGCACGTGAACCCACGCTAGCGATACCGAAGGAAAAAGGGGAATCTGATGCCAACTTCTTCTAAAAGAAGATGTGAAATCTCACCAGGCCCCCATGAAATGAAAGATGACCAGGAAAAGGCCCTGCAAATGGCAATGCTTATTCCGCTCAACAGTAACCGAAACACAGGCTGCAGTGCTCATCCTTGATGGCAAAAGTCACCTACCTGCTCTCTGCAAAGAACACGATGATTCTGGAGGAACACCGGGGCTTTCATTGAGAAAGCAGGTAGAACATGACAATCCCAAAGGAAGGATTAGTTGTCCCATGATACTAGTCAGGGTTGGGACCCAAGCCAAAAGGAAAAAGGAAGTTGAGTACCAACTGTTTGGGAGTGGATGTATTCGGACTTCAACGTAGCACATGCATTTCACGTGACTTTTCCTCGGCTTGTTTCCTCACTAGGATTCGTGACTGCTAAGATCCCTTCTAGTGTGAAGCTTTAATAAATGTTGAATAAATGCTTTCACCAATAAGACTGCCAGGTGACAAATGTATAACAGATACCAAGCGAGCGACAAAAATGAGACCGTAACCCAGCAGTGAGCAGACTTTCATTTAAAACTTTCCCTATATGGGGCACCTGGGTGGCTCACTCAGTTAAGCGTCCGACTTTGGCTCAGGTCATGATCTCGCGGTCCATGAGTTCAAGCCCCGCATCGGGCTCTGTGCTGACTGCTCAGAGCCTGGAGCCTGTTTCAGATTCTGTGTCTCCCTCTCTCTCTGCCCCTCCCCCGTTCATGTTCATGCTCTGTCTCAAAAATAAATAAACGTTAAAAAGAAAAAATTAAAAAAAAAAAAACTTTCCCTATATTGGAGGACACCTGGGTGGCTCAGTCTGTTGAGCATCTGACTTTGGCTCAGGCCATGAGTTTGCAGTTCGTGGGTTCGAGCCCTTCATCGGGCTCTGTGCTGTCAGCGCAGAACCTGCTTTGGATCCTCTGTCTTCCTCCCTCTCTGCTCCTCCCCCACTCACACTCTCCCTCTCAAAATTAAACATTTAAAAAAAACAAAAACCTTCCCTGTATTGGAAATCTTGAGATGGACAAGAGCTACACAGGACATATATATTCGGATACAGAACTATGCACAGCAGAAGCCAGCACCAAATTGTCTACTTACTATTCCAGATAGTTGGTTCGACTAAAAATATTTTGTAAAACTTGACTGAGGAAAACTAAATGAGTACAAGGATATTTTAGAGGGCTATTTGGGGTTATGTTAGGCCTGGATAACAAGTGGTCAAGAACTCAATGTCTCCATTTCCAATGATTTTTTTTTTAATTTTTTTTAATGTTTTTATTTTTGAGACAGAGAGACACAGAGCACGAGCAGGGGAGGGGCAGAGAGAGAGGGAGACACAGAATCTGAAGCAGGCTCCAGGCTCTGAGCTGTCAGCACAGAGCCCGACGCGGGGCTCGAACTCACGGAGTGTAAGATCATGACCTGAGCTGAAGTCGGCCACTTAACCAACTGAGCCACCCAGGCGCCCCTCCAATGGTTTTTTAAAACTGCTGTGCTCCTCAACTCCAGCTGCTAAAGGGCAGCTCTAGAACAGTTTCTGGACAACAGCCCTGGGAGGATTCAGGAAGCTCAGGGCCCCAGCGCTTGCCCTTGAACAAACAGCGCTGGCTGACCTCCAGCCCCTCCAATCCCCTCCACCTGCAACAGCCGTGAATCAGCAAAGCTGCTGGAAGCCTTTTAACGATTGATTGACTCGCAAACGCTGGCGGTTTTTCAGCCAGTCGCTTTGGAGTGTGAGCTTCCGAGAGAAACTTGGAAAGCACCCCTAGTTGCTGCCTGGTTCCTGTTTCCCGGTCCTAAGGCCTGAGAGAGACCGAGAGAGAGACACAAACAGGTACAGAAAGAGAGCTTGCAGCAGCCCTCTGAGGTATGCAGACCAGCCCCAAGGGGCCACTTACTGGGGCCACAGTGGGGGAAGTCGGCACATACACTTAATTCTTAGAAGTATGGAAGACTGGTCAGCATTCTAAATGTTCTGTTCCTTTTTTTTTTTTTTTTTAAGAGTTTATTTTTATGTAATCTCTACATGCAACACGGGGCTCAAACTCACAACCCTGAGATCAAGAGTCACACGCACCACTGACCCAGGCCAGCCAGGTGCCCCTAAATGTTCTGTTTCATCATTTTACCCTTATCTTCTCAACTTCCCAAATGTAAATATAAATTAGGGGTGAATATTTGCAGCCTATGTTGCAAATAAGAGTTAACACTCTTGTTATACAAAAGGCTCCTCATACAAACAACAATGAAAACGTTATGTCCCCGTAAAAGCCTGTACACAAATGTTCACGGCAGCATTACTTGTAATAGTCAAAAGGTGGAAACAACCCAAATGTCCGTCAACTGATGGATAAATAAAACGTGGTGGGTCCAGGCAATGGAATACTGGACAATAAAAAAGTAATGATAAAGGGGTGCCTGGGTGGCTCAGTCTGTTAAGAATCTGACTCGTGAGCTCAGCTCAGGTCTTGATCGCAGGGTCATGAGTTCAAGCCCCATGTTGGGCTCCACACTGGGCATCAAGGTTACTTAAAACAAACAAAACAAAAAAGTAAAAATATATGCTACAACATGAATGAACCTGGAAAATATTATGCTAAATGAAGGCAGCCAAAAGACCACAAGTTACAGGATTCCATTCACATGAAATGTCCAGAACAGGCATATCCATAAGGATAGATAATGACTGCCTACTAGGGCTCAGGGAGACAGAGGGAAAGAAGGGTGACTGGTAATGGGTTTCTTTCGAGATAATACAAATGTTCTGAAAATAGAGAGAGGTGATAGTTGTGCAACTCTGGGAATATACTGCCAGCCATTTAATTGTACGCTTTTTTTTAAATGTTTATTTTTGAGAGAGAGAGAGAGAAAGAAAGAGAGACACAGTGTGAGGGAGGGAGGGACAGAGACAGGGAGACACAGAATCCAAAGCAGGCTCCAGGCTCTGAGCGGTCAGCACAGAGCCTGATGTGGGGCTCAAACCCATGAGACGTGAGATCATGACCTGAGCCGAAGTCAGCTGCTTCACCAACTGAGCCACCCAGGCACCCCAACTGCACGCTTTAAATGGGTGCTGCATGGGTATCTCAATAAAGCTATTAAAAATTAATCAACAAGAAAAAAAAAAACTCCCAACAGAAAAAGGAGTCAAGGAAATGACGAGGCAATTCACAAAAGAAACACAGGTGGTCAATATATTCTACACAGAAAAAAAGACGTTCAGCCTAATAAAGAAATATAAAGAAGTACGAGATACCACTTCCACTACAGGGCGGGCAAAAATCTAAAAGACTGACAGTTTCCACTGTGGGCCAGGGCGTGTTCTCAGGATCATGAAATGGTACATTTTGTCTAGATGGCGGCCTGCTGATACTGATGGGAATTTTTAATGCATTCGTCGGTTGGGTAAAAACTAATGCTTGGATGTGAGTAGCTGATCAGAGAGCCCACGGTACAGATGTGGCGATTTCCCAATCGGATGGGGATTTCGCCCAGCTGGGAAAAACTGTGAGTCCTGGTAAAGGACTGTGGGGGGGACCGTGTGCCTGTGCCCAGAGAAAACAGCCTTGCTAATATGTAATCAGCTCCACCACGTGAAACAACTGGGAGGTTACCAAGATCACAGGCTCATCATTTCCAAAGGGCAGCAGCACGTGGAGAAAATGCCGTCAAAGGGAATAACTGATAGCTGCTGTAGCTGCCTGCCTGCCTGCCGCGTGTTCCAGAATACATGCTACGTCATCACCACCCGCAGTAATCCCCAGAGAAGGGTGTTAATCTGATCACCCCCACTGGGCAGATATGCAAATCAAGGCTCAGAGAGGTTGTCAGCTGACCCAGCTCTCACTGACACGCCCAGATTCAAGGCCAAGTCCATCATACTCTAAAGATGTGCTCTTTCCACTTTAGAAAAGGACAAAACCTCCGCAGACATGGACTGACAGCCTCAAAAGACCCTTAGTCTGTCCCCAAAGGGCAAATTCTGTCATTAACTGGCACTTACCAACTCCTTTTCCTTATACTAATGAGTGTTACAAAACATCTTACGAAAACCCTTAGCGCACATCACTAAGTCTTAGTTCGAATCTCCGGTGTTTCCTGCTGCCAGAGGAAACACAGGATTAAGACTCGGAAACATCCTGATTTCTGGAAGCGTGGCACACCAGGTAACCAGGCCAAGTCTCACAGCAAACAACTACAAATGCTGAAGGAAAACTGTGAGAAATTTTTTTTAAAATGCATCAAAGAACCGGCAAGTCAGTGAGGAACACTGAGAGGTCAAACAAAATTCCGCAAAGGCTGGAATCCAGAGAGCAAGTGGAGGTTTGAGGGTGGGTATCGAAGGCCCCTGCAGAACTGAGCGGGCTCAAGTTCTCCCTCCCTCCTAAGGAGGGAGGTCTCGTGTGAGAATCCTCCAGAATAAAGCTGGAGCCACAAAGGATGATAAGTCAATGGAAAAAAGGACTGCACAGAAACTGCCTATACCAAAATCTTGGCAGGTAAAATCCACCCCCCCCCCCCAGAACTGGTAAACACTAGAAAGCCCCCAAATAGGTGATAGCCCAAACTCACACATTATAAAAGATATACTTCAGGGAGACAAAAAGTGATCCCAGAATGAAAATATTAAATGCAAGAAAGAATGAGGACCAACTAAAGTAGTCAATAATAAGTGAGTGAATCCAAACAATACTGAACTAATGGCATCTTCCAAAATTTAAAAAAAGAACTAAAATGCACACCAATAGAATAAAAGGAGGGAGTGATGGGAATTAAAGTGTGCTAAGGTCCTTGACTGTTTGACAGTAGGCTGTGAAGACAGTGACTAAAGTTAGACTTTGGTGATTTATGTAAACTATGGAAAATATGGAAAATATACCATGTTCATGAAAGACTTGAACATCATAAAAATGCCAACTCTATCCAAACTGATATGGAATAAATTCAAAAACAATTCTAATAAAGGATCCCAACAACTTTTTATGGAATTTGACAAGCACAATCTAAAACGAAGATGGGGGCACCTGGGTGGCTCAGCTGGTTAAGCATCTGACTCTTAATCTTGGCTTAGGGTATTTGGCTCATGCTCCATGAGATCAAGCCCAACATCAGGCTCTGTGCTGACAGCATGGAGTCTGCTTGAGAGTCTCTCCCCACCCCCTTCCCCACTTGCACGTGCTCTCACTCAAGATAAATGTTAAAAAATGAAATGAAATTAAAATGGAAGAGCAAAGGGCCAAGGCCCTACTAGGTTCCAAGAACTATCACATAAAAATTCAGCCATTAAGGCAGAATGATATTGGCACAGAGACGGAGAATAGTAAAGAGCTCAGAAACAGATCCACGTTATCTGTGGACGTTGATGTATTAGGACGGTCAGTGGTCACATTTACAGATCCACACGAAAGGGATTTTCCCCCCAATAAATAGTACTAGGACAATTTAGTCCATTTATATTTACTTTCTTTTTAAAGGAGGGGTGCCCAGATGGCTCTGTTAATCATCCAACTCTTGATTTGGGCTCAGGTCATGATCTCATGGTTGGTGGGATGGAGTCCCGCGCTGGGCTCTGTGCTGGTGGCAGCTCACACATGCTCTCTCTCTCTCAAAATAAATAAACTTAAAAAAAATTTTTTTTAAATAAAAATTTGTGGGGGGGGGCGGGGTGCCTGGGTGACTCAGTCGGTTGAGCATCCGACTTTGGCTCAGGTCATGATCTCGCAGTTCGTGGGTTCGAGCCCCGCGTCGGGGTTCTGTGCTGACAGCTCAGGGCCTGGAGCCTCTTTCAGATTCTGTGTGTGTGTGTCTCTCTCTCTCTGCTCCTCACCCACTAACACTCTATCTCTCCTTCAAAAATAAATAAACATTAAAAAAAAAAATGGGGGGGGAGCATGGCTCAGACGGTTAAGCGTCCAACTTCAGCTCAGGTCATGATCTCACAGGTTTGAGCCCCCCAGCAGGTTCTGGGCCAACAGTTCAGAGCCTGGAGCCTGCTTTGGACGGACTCTCTCTCTCTCTCCCCCCCCTGCCCCTCCCCCACTCATGCTGTCTCTCTCAAAAATAAACATTAAAAAAATTTTAGGTGTGCCTGGGTGACTCAGCTGAGTGTCCGACTTTGGCTCAGGTCATGATCATGCTGCTCTTGGGTTCCAGCCCCACATCAGGCTCTGTGCCAACAGCTCAGATCTGTGCCTCCCTCCCTCTCTCTGCCCCTCCCCAGCTCATGCGCTCTCTCAAAAATGAATAAACATTAAAAAAGCTTAAAAGTTGTTTTAAATAATGAGATTTTTGAAAAAGGAAAAAAGAAATCAGCCCCCTATCTCATAGCATACACAAAAATAATTTTAAATGGACTAAAGACCGTAACGTAAAAGGCAAAATCAAAAAATGTTTGGACGACAACGTACAGGGGATTATTTTTATAAAGTAGGAAGGAAGTTCTTAAAAGGACCAGAAAGTGCAAACCATAAAAGAAAAAAAAATGATAAACATTAAAATTAAGAATTTGTTTTAAAAAAAAAAAACACAGTGAAAAGCAACAAACAGGAGGAAACGTACAGGTACAACACATATAACCGACAAAGGGCCAGTCTACAAAACAAAAACCAAAAACAAACAAGAAATCCATATACAATAAAAAGACAGGGGAGCCGGGTGGCTCAGTCGGTTGAGCGTCCGACTTCAGTTCAGGTCATGATCTCGCGGTTTTGAGTTTGAGCCCCGCATCGGGCTCTGTGCCGACAGCTCAGAGCCTGGAGCCTGCTTCGGATTCTGTGTCTCCCTCTGTCTGCCCCTCCACTGCTTGTACTCTGTCTCTCACATGGTCTCAAAAATAATTAAACATTAATAAATAAAATGAAATAAAATCGACAACCCAGTAGAGAAATAAGCAAAAGATTTAAGCAGCTTTTTCACAGCAGGTGAAACCTGAATAAGTATACGAGGGACACCTGGCTGGCTCAGTCAGGCGAGCACGTGCCTCTTACTCTCAGGGTCGTGAGTTCAAGCCCCACATTGGGTGTGGAACCTCGTTAAACAAGAATTTTCATAAGTATATGAAAAGATGCTTAGCCCACTAATAATCATGAAAATGCAAATCAAAAGGACACAAGACGTCATTCCCATCAGATTACTAGAAATTAAAAAAAAATTTTTTTTAACGTTTATTTATTTTTGAGAGACAGAGAATGAGCAGGGGAGGAACAGAGAGAGAGAGGGAGACACAGAATGCGAAGCAGGCTCCAGGCTCTGAGCTGTCAGCACAGAGCCTGACACAGGGCTTGAACCCATGAACCGTGAGATCATGGCCTGAGCTGAAGTCAGTTAGTTGCTTAACCCACTGACCCACCCAGGTGCCCCAGATTACGAAAAATTTTAGAGCCTAATAAAACCAGAGTTGGGAGGATGTGAAACAAACAGAATTTTCAGTTGAACTGTAAACGGGGGAAGGCACTTGGGAAACGTTAGGCATTATTTGGTTGGGCTGAAGGTCACACACCCTGAGATTCAGCCACACTCCCGAGGGTGCACCCTGCAGAAGCTGCACGTGGGGGCCAGGAATGCTCACAGCAACACCGTCTCAGCAAAATACTCAACAACCCAGAAGTCCGCTAGCAAGAGAAAGGATAAGTAAATTCTCCTGCAAGGGAACTTTATCCGTGAAAGTGAAATACAACTACAGGCAACATGCATCACTCTCAAGAACCCATATTAAGCCAACAATTTAAGAAACTAAAGAAAACAACATGATTATATTGAGTTCAAAACATGCAAAATGAGGGGTGCCTGGGTGGCTCATTCGGTTGAGTGTCGGACTTCGACTCAGGTCACGATCTCACAGTTGGTGAGTTCGAGCCCCGCGTCGGGCTCGGTGCTGCAAGCTCAGACAGGCTCCAGGTCCGAGCACATCTCCCTCTCTCTCTGCCCCTCGCCTGCTCATGTGCACGCACTCTCTCTCTCTCTCAAAAAAATAATAATAAAAACTAAACAAAAACATGCAAAATGAGACAACACATTGTTTAGCAATACAAACACACGTGGTTGAAACTGTAAAGAGAATGATAAAAGCAAAACTGTGATGAGCTGGGGGCGGGGGCAGGACAGGATAGGATCAGGGAGGGGTGTTCCAAAGGTAACAAACGGTAACATTCTTATTTGTAAACTGAGCCATGGGTACATGGGTTTCCTTGTATCTATTCTTTATGCTGTATATATTTCTTTGTATCTACTCAATATTTAACAAAAAACAACTTACAAAATTAAACAATGTTCTTTCTGACTTTAAACAATGTTTTTGTTTTTTTTATTTTATTTATTTTGAGAGAGGGAAAGAGAGGGCGAGCAGGGGAAGGGCAGAGAGAAACAGAGGGGGAGAGAGAGAATCCCAAGCAGGCTCCACACTGCCAGCACAGAGCCCCATGCAAGGCTCAAACCCACAAACCGTGAGATCATGACCTGAACCGAAACCAAGAGTCAGACGCTTAACCGAGACACCCGGGCGCCCCTAAACAATGTTTCGAGGCATGAACTTGGGCAGCTGAGTTACAGTAAACCAGGAAAGTCCCTGACGGGGGCCCCCCACTGCCAAGACTACCGAAATGGGACGTGCTGCACACCAGGCTCGGAGCACCTGGAGAAACAGCTTCCCGCTGGGCACCAGCGCCTCCCATTCGGGACAGGAAAGTGGCTGCTTTGATTAATAACAGTTCCAGCATAGGAAGTGGTGTGGGTGGGGTGGGGGGAACAGGTTCTACTGCCAGACCTCTTATGACAAAAGCTGAGTGCTTTTTCTTTCTTTTTTTTCGGGGGGGGGCCCCGCTTCCAGCTTTACTGAGAAATAATTGACATACATCACTGGGTAAGTTTAACGTGTACAGCTCGTCTGAGTTGCCATATATGGTGACGTGTGATCACAACAGGTGCAGCTGACATCCTCCTTCTCACAGAGATACAAGAAAAATAAAGAGGGGCACCTGGGTGGCTCAGTTGGCTAAGGGGCTGACTCTTGGTTTCGGCTCAGGTCATGATCTCCCAGTTTGTGAGTTCAAGCCCTGAGTTGGGCTCTGTGCTGACAGTGTGGAGCCTGCTTGGGATTCTCTCTCTCTCTCCCTCCCTCCCTCTCTCTGCCCCTCCCCTGCTTGTGCTCTCTCTCTCTCAAAATAAGTAAATAAACTTAAAAAAAAAAAAGAAAGAAAGAAAAGGAAAACAATTTTCTCCTGTGATGAGGGCTCACAGGATCTACTCTCAACGGCCCCCCTTTTGTCACACGGCAGTGTCAGCTGCAGTCGTCAAGATGTCAGAGGAGGCTTCTGATGTTACCAGGAACCCACCGCACCTGCTTTCGGGGTGGTCCCGCCCTCAGCGGGAACCACCACCCCCGAGCCTCCGCAGGCAGCTGTTTAGACAGGACTGAGCAACTCCCACTTCTCACCAGGCCCTCTGCTTCTTTCCTTGGAAGTTCAAGGCTTACATCTCTCCAGTTCCTGACAAGCAGGCTTGACTCCCCGAGCCCAGAGCCCAAGCCCCGGTTTTCTGCATGAATCCGTGGCGATTACAGCCCGGAGGTCTACTTTCACTGGCCCTTGGATGGGTAGCTACTGGTGGCAGGGGGACCCACGAGAGGGCCGGGTACCTGTGCCGACAGCGCACACATCCGCAGCAAGTGCGGAAACCGCTCAGCAAACGCTTACGCTTTGACCTCTGTTATTTCAGTCATTTAGAAACCGTGGCCAGCAAAGGAAGGAGGGAGTGGTCTCCAGGACAACATGCTTTGTGCACACAAACGTATCTGGAGTTTTTCATTTTCTCTCAGGCTGGGTCCCTCCCTTTTGTGACCACCCGCGCAAGCACCATCCTTCGAGGAATTTCAGGAAGGTAAAGAGTGAGCCACCTGGTCTTTTATGTGGCAAACTAGTAAAACCCTGAAGCCCCGCCCACAGAGGCTGCCCTTCTACACGCAGGAGCTCAGTGTCTAAACAAAATCAAACCACTCGACGCTTACAAAATGGTCCTCCCTAGATACACACAGAGACATATACATGCATGGAATAGCTCTGGAAGGATCCACAGATACCATTAACAGTTCTCTGGGAGGGGAACTGGGTCAGGTATGGGAGGGTGACTCGCCTCCCCACAAGGCATTCTTCGGAACCTTCTGACTTTTGTACCTTATACGTATTCCTATACCAAACATTTTTCTTCTTCCTCAACTGTGCACGTTCTTTTTTGACCCTCTCAAGGGTCCTCTTCTCCTAACTAACACATAATAACACCAGTTACCAATTATGGAGTCAGGGACCCGACTAAGCATTTCACATTCATCACCTCATCAATAATTCCAGCCAATAAAGTTATGTGTGAGGTCATCAGTATCCCCATTTTACAACGGAAGAAACTGAGGCTTGGAGAGACCAAGTATTTTGCCCAGAGGCACATCTAGTGGGTATAAGAACGAGTAAGAGTCCAGGTATGTCTGACTTCTAACCAGTACCCTACACTGCAGGCTTCTAGCGGGAGACCATCTGGCCCCAGGAGATGTTTGGCAATGTCCGGAGTCACGTTTCATCGTCACAGCTGGTGAGGTAGGTGAGTATTACAGGCATCTATGGGTGGAGACCAGGGATGCTAGAACCATCCCGAAGTGCACAGGACAGCTCACAACAAAGATTTACGCAGCTCTGAATGTCGATAACACCAAGATTGAGAAGGGGCTGCCTGGGCGACTTCGTCGGTTAAATCCGACTTCGGCTCAGGGCATGAATCTTGTGGTGAGTTTGAGCCCCATGTCAGGCTCTGTGCTGACAGCTGGGAGCCTAGAGCCCGCTTCAGGGAAACAATTCTGTGTTTCCCTTTCTCTCTGCCCCTCCCCCACTTGCACTCTGTCTCTCTCACTCTCAAAAATAAAGGAACATTAAAAAATAAAAATTGAAAAAAAAAATCAAAGTTGAGAAACCATGCTCTACTAGAAAAAGACAGAGGAACTATCTTCTGACCTAAACTGTCAAATCTCACAGGTCACCATTTTATTTTACACCCCTACTCCAGCCAGATACCAAATAAACCGTCAGGTTTCTCCTGTCTTCAATCAATAGCAGGCCAACCCCACATCACGCCGGGGTTCTCTCCAACCTGACTGCTGGTTCCTCCCTAGCCAGCCAAGGCTGATCATTCATCCACCCAAGCATGTCTACTGAGCACCAGCTACGTGCCGGGGACCAGAAGAAACAAGCCCCATCCCCGCCTGCACGATGCCAATGGGCCAACGGGGAGACGGAGAAACCTAGGATTATCCCGTGAGGTAGGAATGCACTGAGACATCAGTGCAGGATGCTAAGAAATCAACAGAGGAGGAGCTCTACCCTCAGCTGGGGTGGGTGACCGGGCAGGGCCCAGAGAAGGCTTCCCAGCAGCATTTGAGCTTATGGGAATTCAACAGGCAGAGGCAATCCTTCCCTTCCCAAAGGACCCCTCGCCAGACCATTCAGAGTACGGTCTCTGAGAATCCACAGATGGACCCCTTTAATCAGAGAGCTTGGCAGAACTCCCAGAGCGGTCGCTGATCCCCTCTGGACAATCGGGATAATTCCTGCCTTGAGCGAGGACACAACCCGGCTTCCCCACAGGGAATTCTCAAAACAATTCTGTGATGTAGGTACTGTTATCCCTATCTGACAGAGGAGGAAACTGAGGCACAGCAGTGACATAACTGGCCCTCAGGATACAGAGCCACTAAACAGAGATTCACACCTAACACCAGAGTCCTCACCGCCTACGAGGGGAGCTTCACAAATGTCAATCCAAACACGTTGTTCAGTCTGGATCTCCCCCCCCCACCCCAATCTCAGCAGAGCCTTCCACCATCAGTCATCCTTCCCCTGGATCGCCTCACACTTGGGAATAGACCCCCGTAGTGTTCCTTGTGTTGTATGGTGATTACCCACACGGCTAAGAGCTCCTTGCTCCCAGGATCCAGTCTTCCCTAGCTAGCACCTGGCATGGCGTCTGACCTGCTGGGCACAGGAAGCGCTGAATGCATTAACAAGCCAGGACTCCCTGTGCCCAAGCATGTCAACCCACCTGAAGCCAGAGCAGTCTGCCTTGGGGAGAACGCCCAGCCCTCTGTCACCAATACAGGGGACGTTCCCTCGGGCTGGGCCCAAGCCCCAGGGTCAGCAATCCAGTCACACAGGGACCAAGCAGGCTCCCTTAGCCAGCTTTCCCTCCAGCTTTGGGACAGTCATGATTCGTTCTTTGGTTGTACACCAGATGCTTATGTTTGGGGACATGCTGTACAAGAATACAGATCTTTAAACATTAGAACCTTAAAAGGAATGAACATGTACTCCCCACTCTGTCTGCCAGATGGGGTGCAGACAATAATGGCAGGGGCTGGAGCGGCCAGCTTGGACCAGGAGACGGAGATCTGGGTTTGAGCAAGGAGAGCCACATGATCACTAGAACCCCATTTCCGGATACTTCACAGAACAGAGCAGGATGCCCTACCAACTCTGGACTGCCTAATTCTAGATTATCAAGAGGAGAGGAGTAAATTTCGAGTTTGTTTCAGCCACTGTATTTTGGGATTGCTTGGCTGGAGCATGTTAGGCTGTATTTGATTAAAACAAGGTGTGAGCATTTGCCCGGTGATTAACCTAGTCTGGTCTTCATTGGTAAACCACGAATAATGACAGCAACAATCTCCCAGCCACACTCACATACTGTCCTCACTGTATAGCTTGAAAGAAAAAGCTGCCTTGAAAGGGTGACTTGAATCGCGCTGAGCCTAGAGGAGAAGGACAAGCGAGCTGACCTTCTGGTTTGTTTCATCCTTGAGCATTACCGACATACCTCAGATTTCCAAGGAGCCCAGGCTACTCTTTTCTGACAGTTTGCGTAAACTCCAGCTTGGCTCTCCTCCTCCAGCTCATCACCTGAATCAAAGACACCCAAGCAGAAAATCGGATGAGAACCTGCAAGGCACCTGCTCCCTTAAAGCCGCCCTTTTGGGGCGCCTGGGTGGCGCAGTCGGTTAAGCGTCTGACTTCAGCCAGGTCACGATCTCGCGGTCCGGGAGTTCGAGCCCCGCGTCAGGCTCTGGGCTAATGGCTTGGAGCCTGGAGCCTGTTTCCGATTCTGTGTCTCCCTCTCTCTCTGCCCCTCCCCCGTTCATGCTCTGTCTCTCTCTGTCCCGAAAATAAATAAACGTTGAAAAAAAAATTAAAAAAAAAAAGCTGCCTTTTTTCACTCATCCATGAAACACAGGCAAATTCAGAGCCCAAAGTCAGTCCTCAGTACAAGTTCGTTCGGATCATTATCGGCCTGCTGCGTACCGGACCCTGTGCCGGTCACCCGGGACACAAAGACGAGTAAACCCTCTCCCAGCCCTCACACACCCCTGCTTACCAGAAAGACATAACACAATGCTGAAAAGCAAGAGCGACAAGGCTGTGCCCAAGTTACCGCATTGCTACAGCATTAGCATCCCTCCAGGGGGTCTCAGACACTCTTGCTTTCCCATGAAATATACCCTTGCCCTAGGTGAGCACACCCACTCCCACAACGTTAGTGACTTTTGATGGAGGACGACTTCTAGCTCGCCACTGTATAGTCCCACTTGACTGTTCCACAGGCACCTGCTTTCAACGTGTTCAAAACTAAACGTATCTTCCCTTCTCACAGCTACTCCCCGTCCTGTTCCCTATCACACTGAGTGGCACCACCACCTGTGGGTCACAAGTGTGAGGTCAGTCCCGACACCTCTCTGCCCCTAGGAGCCACAGACACAAATACGTGATTCTGATACTGCCCTGAAGGAAGAAAAGCATAAAAGTTCTCCTTGCTCATCTACGTAACCACCGAGTTTTGCCAGTTCTCCAAAACCTCTCTCCCCACCCTCTGCCTCTAACCTAACTCAAGACCACCCTCATTTCTCACCTGGATTCTTCTAGCAGCCTCTTAACGGGTCTCCAGGCCTGCTCCCTTTAACGCCTCCTCCACATAAACAGGTGATCTTTCTAATCCACACATCTGATTCTTACATGGCTTTCCATTAACCTAAAACTTAAAAGCCCTTAACTAGGTTCACAAGGTCCCACAGGACCAGGCCACAGCCTGCTTCTTTAGTCCTACCTCTTGTTTCTGTCTCTAGGGCAGAGAACTCAATTCAGTTACGCCAGTAGCCCCTAAACTTTCTCACAAACTCCCGTCTTCAGGTGAGAATCCTCCCCCTTTTCTTGCATCTGTTAGGTCTCAGCCTCCTGGGGAGAGAAAGCCTCCCTCGATCTGCCTAGACTGAGTGAGGTGCCTCTACGCTGTTTCCCGAGCAAGGAGAACTTTTATGCTTTTCTTCCTTCAGGGCAGTTTCAGAACCACGTATTTATGTCCACGGCTCCCACATGAGTCTCTGAGCTCTGGGGGATGACCACGAAACGAACAGTCACAGCAACACACACACACAGCATTTACGTTATGCTAGGAAGGGTTCTCCACACCTTGCACCTGTTACCTTATTTAATCTTTAGAACAACCTTAGGGGCAGGTTTTATTACCATCTCCGCTTTAAGGATGAGGAAACCGGGGCAGACAGCGAGAACCTCACGTGTTTCAGGACAGTCCGCAAGCACCGAGTCCGGATCCAAACCCCGGCTGCCTGGCTCCACAGTTCACACTTTCAACCACTCCACCAGGATCAAGTCTGTCGGGTGCACTCGCTCTAGCCTCACAACCTATCAGGTGCCTAGCCGCCGCGGGTGGAAGGAAGGAATGAATGAAATAATCCTGTACAGGGGCAGTGTGGACCTCCCACTCTGCCAACACCTCCTGGTCCGGCAAGCCCGTGCCCTCCTGCCCGCGACGCGCCGACGCGAGCTGCCCCGACACCGCGCCACGCTGCGGCCGCAGAACGACCACCCGCCACGGCGCGCGAGGTCAAGGGACGGTGACAGCCGGGCGGCGGGGGCGGAGATGCTACCAGCCGGGGTGTCACCCAAGCCGGGAGGCGATTCGCGCTCCCTCGCGGGAACTGCCGGTCCGCTCGCCCCCTCAGCGCTCGCTCGCCTGGCGGCTGCCCCGCACCCCCTTGCCCCGCGGGGTCACCCCCCAATCCCTGCTCCCTTCCCATTCCACTTCCCTCCCCTCCCCCACACAACCGTCCCCGGCGTCCCGCTGCGCCCCATCCTTCACCGCCTCCGCCCGGCTCCCGGGACTCCCCGGGCCCCGGGCGTCTGCTGGCCCTCACCTGCCATGTCCCGGACCCCACCGTAGAGGGAGGTGCATCACGGCCGCGAGAAGGCCGGGGACGGCACTTCAGAGCAGACAAAGGGCGCCGCCATGTCAGAGTCGGGCGGAACCGACCTCGCCGGCTTCCCGGCTGCAACTTCCGGCGCATGCGCAGCGCCCGCGCCGGCCGAGGACCGCGGACAGGCGCATGCGCCTACCTGCCCAGAAGTTCTGTATCGCACAGTACTTCGGCACTTAGAATTGTCCTCATTGTAACCCTTCCTTGGTTTTCTGTTCCAAACATAACAGTAACAGCTTCTCCGCGTTCAGCGCTTACTGTGTGCCAGGCACTGTTAAGCGCTTTACGCGCATGATCTGCTTAAATCTTCTCACTAACCGTGGGGTTAGGCTTTTTTCTCCCCCTTTTGAAGAAGAGAAAACGGAGGCCCCGGAAGGTTGAACGAATTGCCCATTGTCACGTATCTTACAAGTGGTGGAGCAGAGATGTGAACCAGTTGTGTGGCTCCAAAGCAGCAGATCCCCATTTATGTTTTTCTACCTTCTGAGCCAATCATTACCCCGTTCTCTATTTAGGGCAGAGCCAGGATTAGCCTGGGTGTGAATGAGGGTGCTAGAAACAAAAAAAGTGTCTGCAGACGTGAACAGTCCTTCTCTGGCCTCTTTCCAACTTTAAAGCACCTCTAGGCCATTGACTTCTCTATTTCCTCACAGTTCGTGGGCTCTCTCCTTTCTTCACTTCTGATCCTGTTGATTTCCCGTGAATGTTAACCACACTCTTGTCACCATCCTGAACGCCTTTGCTCCCTTGCCTTTTTGTCGTATGGGTTTTGATGAGGTTTTGGGGTGATGGTGGGGTGGTCCGGAGCCAACAGCCAAGAAAGAATTCTTGAAGACATCTTTGGTGCAAAAAGGTGATTTTATTAAAACATGGGGACTGGACCTGTGGGCAGGAAGAGCTGCACCGGGATCCTGACGGGTAACTCATTATATACCCTCAGGTGTGGGGGGGGGGGGCCCGGTCAGGGATAGAGTGAGTCCCTAAGGTATTTTTGTAAGCAAGTTTTCCGGGACCTTGAGGGGCTAGCGGTTGATAGGGAAATGCCATTTATTACCATTTAATAAAACCTTAGTCATGAGACCCTTCAGATGTATATCAGGGGGCCATAAGCTTGGAGTCGGATTGCCAGCATGTATCTTGGAGCAGTTGAGATAAAGGAAGTAGACTTACAGGATCCTCAAGGTTGGGATGATGTTAAGATTCTCTTTTGCCCCTAGCAAAGTGTCATCATCGAGGCAGCCGGGATCCTAGAGGGAGGTCACTCTGCTTGTTTCAAGGACTTGTCAGTGGGCTATAGGCCTATTAAATTAGGAATTTGATTTTTCACTTGCCTTAGTTTCCCACATCACCATGGCAAGCACTTGAACTGTTTTCCTTTGGTTTTGGGTAGCCAGGAGTGTCCCAGAAACATCACACATGTATGTTCAACCGGGGTGGGCGTGGGGGGTGCTGTTAGCCTGTACTTTGCCCTCAGCTTGCCCCACACTCCCTCATCAGGTTTGGTAAGCTTTCCAACCCTCAGTAAATCCAGCTTCTCCTTTACTCTTTGATTGCACCCACAGCCAAGCACAGCTGGAGGAAGTACCCAAAGGGACAGACTGTTACCTACAAATTCATGATGGCTAGCCTGAAAAGGAGCTTCAGCAAACATGGGTCAGCCAAGTCACCACTCCTCCCTTCACAACAACTAGGAAAACCAAAAGGACTCAGTAGCAGGTTGACTTCACTCTTTCTTTTAAAGAAAATCATAGCAAATCGGATAGGACCCCTCTTGTGCTCCCAATACGAAGGACACAGACCTACCTCTGTGTCCATCTGTGCTGGGTATAGTCCACCCACTCCTTCCAGAATCGAAAAAGTTCAAATACCATTTCCCACACTCAGTTGCAGTTAGAATTCCAGATACAGATGAATTCTGCAAGTTGGTAAGAACTGTCCTACCGATGTTAGCTCATTGCGGCTGGCAAGCGAGGTCATGCACGTGTGAGGGTCTTCAACAGTGCATGGTGGCCAGTCTCCAGCTCCACTAGTGTTCAGAAGCCATCTGTGAGATGGTGACAGCCAAACTCAGCATTCCAGTGCCCAGGAACCAGCTTCTAGTCCCAAATCTAGATCCGTGGATTCCTGCTGGTGATCTGTTGAATGCAATAATCTCAGTGGTGGCTTCTTGATTCCTCACTTTCCTGACTGTGGCAGAAGTAAAAGCGTCTGACTGGTGAGTTCCATGGTGTTCTGAGAGCCATTACTAGGGGACCGGTCTAGAGACCATTCTTTCAGCCCCTCCAATAATGTTATAAACACTTAATTTTCTGTATCGAATCCCTTTTAGGTTAAAGGAAGACTAGAGACAACATGAGGGATCCTTGTAGTGATGGAAATGTTGGGCACCTTGACTGTATCCATGTAAATATCCTGGTCGAGATAGTGTTCTATAGTTTTGCAAGATGTTAGCGTGGGGGTAACTGGGTAAAGAAGGAGGTGGTGGCATTGCTCTGTATTGTTTCTTAAGATTGCATGTGAACCTACATTCTTTTTTTGTTTTGTTTTGTTTTGTTTTGTTTTCAAAATAAAAAGTTTAAAGAGAAAGCCCAGCAACGTTTCTATTTCTGCAGGAAACTGACCCCCAAGGGGTCAGGGCATTAGATTTGAAGGTGATGCAAATCTAGCCTATTTTGTGCAGGGGGAAAAAATAGTTACAGAAGTTATCACTTATCACAATAAGTATTGTTGCCTGGGGGAAAGTGCCTAATAAAGACATGCTTTGGTAGATGGAGTAGTTACTGCAATTGAACATGATGGGGAAAATGAGGATAATGAGGACTCGTGGGTAGGTTGGCTATTCATAATTTCACTGAAGACTTTCAAAAAAAAAATTAGGGTTTAAATTCTCAGCTCAAGACAGGACCAGAGAAGCAAGGGCCATTCGTGACTACTCTAAACATTTGATCTCCTCTCTTGTAGCTACAGGGCTTATGCAACCAAAAATTCGAGCTGATCCTGTAGGTTGCTGAATTGTAATATAATTGCAATAAAGTTGTATTCACAGCCTGGCCAAGTGCATTGAATGGGAACAAGTGGCAGTTAGGAGTCAAAATAGGGGTGTTTGGGTGGATACAGATGACTAAATGCCCCGCCTCTCCAAATTCGAAATTCAATGAAACTCTTTTCCAGAGAGATGCAGCCCCTTCCTCCCATTGAATGAGACTAACCCTGCTTTCCCTGGGAAGCACGTACTGACCTTATCTGAGGAAGTTATTTTACAAAGAGAGGCTGATTCCTCTCCGAGATCACCATCCTTTATTTGTCCTCAGATCTGAGTCCAGTCCAGAGTGCCCCAGGGAACAAGCACATGGTCTAGCCAGAGAGGTGATGAAAGAGAGAAAGAAAGAAAGAAAGAAAGAGCAAACCTTAGCTAATAAATGAGCCGAAACCTAGAGACTGTCCATGAAATTTAGACATGCTAAGTCAGGGAGGAAGGAACATAGCATTAGATTTGGCCAGATTTATAAATATAAGTGCACATTGCAGACTTTTGAGTTTTACTCTCCCAGCCCTAATAGCTGAGAATGGTTCTAACGGCACCGTTGGTTGGTTGATTGAGATCTCGACCCAACCGTGGTCTTTATTAAGTGAAGCTGAGATGCCAGAAACTCCTTAGAATAATATCCAAGAAGGGATCGAAACATTTGGGCCACGGGGCTGAGAGCAGGAGCTAAGTATACATTTGTTGATGGAATGAGTGAAGGCTTGTGACTTGCCTGGTTCCTCATTAGGGACGATTGTTTAGTCTATTAATAACTAAGGGACTCCCTCCACCCGGGGCTTCCCCCTCCACTGTCCCCTCCCTTTAGCTATCCAAAGGACACACAGGGCTCTTCGTTATCTCTGGAGTCTCCAACCAAAACCCCATCCACTCCCTACCCTAATGTCCTCCCAAAGCTCAATAATTGTTTACATGTGGGCCATTTGCCCACGAGGAGAACCTCAGTGGTTGACCAACACTTGTGGCTGTAAACTCGAAGGGTTGTAGAGAAACTGACAAATGTCTGTTTATACAATTTCGTTGATCAGTTTGATTACACACAGGTTGAAAATTACAAGTTGAATAACAGTATATGAATTTGTAAGCGCAATGAGTTTTTTTCTCTGCTTATTTGTCATGAAGCAGTTTTCTTAACACTTCACAGGCATCCTTGGTATACGTCCTTGACACACACGTTTTAATTCATCTCCATTTTGGAAATATTACAAAGTACTAGATTAAATAAGGGTATCCGGGGGGGGCGCCTGGGTGGCGCAGTCGGTTAAGCGTCCGACTTCAGCCAGGTCACGATCTCGCGGTCCATGAGTTCGAGCCCCGCGTCGGGCTCTGGGCTGATGGCTCAGAGCCTGGAGCCTGTTTCCGATTCTGTGTCTCCCTCTCTCTCTGCCCCTCGCCCGTTCATGCTCTGTCTCTCTCTGTCCCAAAAATAAATAAACGTTGGAAAAAAAAATTTAAATAAGGGTATCCAGCTGACTCGGTGGAGTGCGTGACCCTTAATCTCAGCATCATGAGTTTGAGGCTCATGTTAGGTGTACAGCTTACTTTAAAAGGAAACGAAAGGAAAAAACAATAAAGTACTAGGTAAAATAATAAAATAAAATAACAGATCTAGAGAAACTATTATTTTCTATCTGCCCATCATCCAGATTCAACAGTTATTTTGCTACAGGTACCTAATATATCCTTCCTTTCCTTTTTCTTTCTTGTTTTAATCTCTGAAGTCTAATCTCTAGGGGTGCCTGGGTGGCTCAGTCGTTTAAACGTCCGACTCTTGATTTCAGCTCAAGTCATGATCTCATGGTTGGTGAGTTCAAGCCCCGTGACAGGCTCCACACTCAGAGCCTGCTTGGGATTCTCTCTCTCCCCGCCCCCTCTCTGCCCCTCTCTTCCTCTCTCTCTTTCTCTGAATAAATAAAATAAGATAAAGCAAACCCAGATATGTCATTCCATGCTTATATAGTTCAGTGTGCAACTTTTTTTTTCAGTGCTTATTTATTTTTGAGAGAGAGAGAGAGAGAGACAGAGCACGAGCAGGGGAGGGGCAGAGAGAGAGGGAGACACAGAATCTGAAGCAGGCTCCAGGCTCTGAGCTGTCAGCACACAGCCCGACGCAGGACTCGAACCCATGAACCTCAAGATCACGACCTGAGGGGAAGTCAGACACTTAATGGACTGAGCCACCCAGGCGCCCCTCAGTGTGCAACTCTTCAAAAATCATCTTACATTTCCACAATGTAAGATTAAAAGAGGAAGAGGAAGAAGGAGGAGGAGGAGGACGAGGAGGAGGAGGAGGAGGAGGAGGAGGAGGAGGAGGAGGAGGGGAAGAAGAAAATTCTTTGGAAGCACATCCTGTAGAAAGTCCCACATTCTGGATTTCTCCATTTGCTTCCTTGTGCTGTGATCTGACTACCTCTTCTCTCCTCCTATTTCCTGTAAATTAGCTACAGAGGCCTGAGTAGATTTGGATACGACATTTTTAGTAAGAACATGTCCCTAGGTGCTGCTGAGTGCTTCTCTTGAGTCCCATTGAAAGGGCCAGCCAACTCCATCTTGTTCTGTGTCCTTCACCTTGACCACACCTCCTCCCCTTGAGTAACCCCCCTCACCTGCCTAACAGGACTCGGACCCTTCCCCAGCCAATCGGCTGAGACCACAGCCGTTACCTCACCAACTGCCCCCAGGCCCCAATAAAACCTTTGTCCTTTTGAAACTCGCTCTCTTTCCCTGGTATCTCACCGCTGCGTCGGTGCAGGTAGGGGATTGAGCTCGAGCTAGCTCGAATCAAGGCTCTTTGCTTTTGCATCGGACTCGGCTCCCTAGTGGTCTTTGGGGATCATGAATTCTGGGCATAACACCATCAGAGACCCCTTCAGTGGTGCTAAGACCAGTGGCAGGTTTGGATGACAGCAGCTGGATTCCTTCTTTGGAAAGTTCCCCGTCGACCTCCCATGTAACAGTTTCTTCATTCGAGTCAATGATTTCATTAGAGGTCGTAAAATGATGCATTTCTGATGTTATCATTCTTTTCCACATTTACTAGCTGGATTCTTTTAAAGTTATTTATTTATTTAAGGAACTTCTACCCCCAATGTGGGGCTTAAACTCCTGAACTCAGGAACCGAGATCAAGAGTCACGTGCTCTTTCCTACTGAGCCACCCAGGTGCCCCAGCTGGAATTCTTTTGTAAACAAGAACTTTTCCCTCATCAACTAGGGCCAAAGTTACCTGGAAATATAGTTCATTCGGTGGGGTGCCTGGGTGGCTCAGTCGTTTAGGCGCCCAACTTTGGCTCAGGTCATGATCTTATGGTTCATGAGTTCGAGCCCTGCGTCGGGCTGACAGCTCAGAGCCTGGATCCTTGCTTCGGATTCTGTCTCCTTCTCTCTCGTTCCCCACCTGCTTGCCCTCTGTCTCTCTCTCAAAAATAAAGAATAAAAAATATATATATAGTTCATTCAGATAAGTAGGATAGAGCTTGTGTCCTTTTAAAAGAAATAATAACTGGGGCGCCTGGGTGGCTCAGTTGGTTAAGCGGCCGACTTCAGCTCAGGTCATGATCTCGCGGTCCGTGAGTTCGAGCCCCGCGTTGGGCTCTGTGTTGACAGCTCAGAGCCTGGAGCCTGTTTCGGATTCTGTGTCTCCCTCTCTCTGACCCTCCCCTGTTCATGCTCTGTCTCTCTCTGTCTCAAAAATAAATAAATGTTAAAAAAAAAAATTAAAAGAAATAATAACTTTATTGAGATTTAATTCATATACCATACAATTCACCTTCTGCAAGCGTATACTTCAGTGGTTTTTAGTATATTCACGGACTCATGCAGCCATCACCACTGTCTAATTTCAGAACATTTTCATCACCCCAAAAGGAAACCCTTACACCCATTAGCAATCACTCTCCCCCGCCCCAGCTCCTTGGCAACCACTAATCTACTTTGTGTTGATGACCTTGCCTATTTAGGACATTTGATATAAATGGAATCAGACAACATGTAGTTTCTTTCAAGTAGTTTTCAAGCTTCATCCCTGCTGTGGCAGGTATCATCACTTCACTCTTTTTTTATAGTCAAATAATACTGCGTTGGGGCACCTGGGGGGCTCTGTCGGTTAAGTGAACAGCTCTTGGTTTCAGCTCAGGTCATGCTCTTGCGGGCGGTCGGTAGTGGGTTTGAGGCCCTCATCAGGGCTCACTGGAATTCTCTCACCCTTTCTCTCTGCTCCTCCCTCTCCCTCCCTCTCTCAAAAGAAAGAAAGAAACTTTAAAATAATGATAATAATAATAAATATTGTGTTGTGTGAATATACCACACGTGGTTTATCCATTCATCAGTTGATGGACATTTGAGCGGTTTCCTTCTTTGCTATTGTATATATTCTCACCTTTGCTGTTATAAATACTACTACTCTAAACATTTGCGTACAAGTTTTTGCTTGGACATATGTTTTCACACTGCCAAATGGTTTTCTAAAATGACTACACCATTGGGGCGCCTGGGTGGCTCATTTGGATAAGCTGCAAATATATTCCAGTCACTGTTCTGGTTCTTGGCCTTTGGAATCGCCCTAGTGAAAGAGAGCAAGAAAGGTGTCTTTTGTTATGTTAACAAAGTGACTTTTGGAAAGCCCCTAGGTCACTTAAGGGTGCGCCTGGTTGCCAGGGGAACCAACAAAGTGATTAGAGTTGGAACTTCCAGCCCCACCCAGTGATCTCTGGAAGGGGAGAGGGGCTAGAGGTTGAGTTCTGTCACTAATGGCCAATGATTTAATCAATGACACCACTGTAACGATGCTCAAAAAAACAAAAAACAAAACAAAACAAAAAAAAACCCAAAACCCCAAAAACCCAAAAGGACAGGGTTCAGGGAGCTTTGGGGCTGGTGAACACATGGAGGAGATTCTGGGAAGAGTGGGGCACTCAGTTAGTTTTCCACGCCCCGTTTTCCATGCCCCGCCTGTGCATTTCCTCCAGCTGGCTTCACCTGAGTTGTATCTTTTTATAATAAACTGGTAATCTAGTAAATAAAATGTTTCTCTGACTTCTGCGTGCAGCACTAGCAAATAAATCCAACCCAAGGAGGGGGTTGTGGGAACCTCTGATCTATAAATCAGAAGCACAGATGGCAATGTGGAATTGCAATTGGCTTGAGCTGTGGGGGAAATTGGCAGTCACGTGGGACTGAGCTCTTAACCTGGGGGATCTGACGCTCAGTCCAGCAAGGTGGTGTCAGAATTGAGTTAATTGGTGGTGTGGGGGGAAAACCCACATACATCAGAACTGATGTTAAAAGTGGAATACCCTTAATCACAAATGCAGAGTCCTTTTTGCTGTGCCAGCACACATGGTCGCAGGTTCCAGGGACTAAGGCATGGATACCTTTGCGGGGACCATTATTCTTACACCATACAGAGTTACTTGTGACGTACAGAAGTGATACTGTTTCCATTTAATGTAGCAATACTAATTTTCTTTTTAAAGTAGATTTCCAGTAAATGAGCAAACAGAAACAGACTCATAAATACAGAGAACAAACTGGTGCTTGTCAGAGGGGTGGATGTGGGGAATTAGCAAAATAGGTGAAGGGGATTAAGAGTTACAAACTTCCAGTTATAAAGCAGGGCTGCCCGGCTGGCTCAGTCGGTAGAGCCTGCTACTCTTGATCTCAGGGTTGTGAATTTGAGCCCCGCATGCATTGGGTGTAGAGATTACTTAACAAGTCAATTAACAAAAAATTATTTATGGGGCGCCTGGGTGGCTCAGTCGGTTAGGCGGTTAGGCGTCGTCGGGCTCTGGGCTGACAGCTCAGAGCCTGGAGCCTGCTTCGGATTCTGTGTCTCCCTCTCTCTCTGACCCTCCCCCACTCACACTCTGTCTCTGTCTGTCTCTCTCTCAAGAATAAACATTAAAAAAAAATTTTTTTTTATTAATTTATTTAAGTAATCTCTACACCGAACATGGGGCTCGAACTCATGACCCTGAGATCAAGAATCACACATTCTTCGGACTGAGGCAGTCAGGCACCTCTAAAAAATAAAATCTTTAATTAAAAAAAAAAAAAGGAAGTACAAAAAACGATGAAAAGTATAGCATAGGGAATGTAGTTGATAATATTGTAATAGTTTTGTACGGTGACAGACGGACAGACGGTAAGTACACTTACCGTGGCGAGCATTTCTTCTTATGCGCAAATGTCAAATCACTGTGTCACAAATCTGAAACTAATATAATATTTTATGTCGGGGCGCCTGGGTGGCTCAGTCAGTTAAGTGTCCGAGTTCGGCTCAGGTCATGATCTCCCGGTTTGTGAGTTTGAGTCCCGCGTCGGGCTCTGTGCTGACAGCTCAGAGCCTGGAGCCGGCTTGGCTTGCGATTCTGTGTCTCCCTCTCTGTCTGTCCCTCCCCAGCCTCAAAAATAAACAAACATTAAATATATATATCTTGTAGGTCAACAATGCTTCCCTCGAAAAATAATAAAGTGTATATATATATATATATTTTTTTTTTTTCAGTAAAGACAGCTGATTTAAAGGATGCTGTGGACTGAATGTGTCCTCCCCAAATTCATATTTTGAAACCTAATCCCAGTGTGATGGTATTAGGAGGTGGAGCCTTTGGGAGGTGATTAGATCACGAGGAGGAAGCCCTCAGGGTAGGATTAGTGTCCTGATAAAAGAGACCCCAGAGAGTACTCAGAGTCTTTTCAGCCACCTGAAGACACCGTGGGGAAGACAGCCATCTACGAACCAGTGAGTCCTCATCAACCACGGAATCTGTGGACATCTTGATTTTGGGCTTCCCAGCCTCTAAGATCGGGAGAAATACATGTTTCTTGTTTAACACCGGACAGGCTAAGACAAAGGACGTGTGGGAAGCGGCTGGAGTTGAAAGACATAAGTATCTGTTTGGTAGAAAAGGCCAGCCTCCCAGCGACCCAACAGCAGTTCTGTTGACATAACCCTGTTGATCAAAGCAATCCCCTAGCTGCCCCAGGCCAGTTCCTGTGGCTCTTGGTGGAATTCACTCTGCAGATCCGGTCTTTGGGTGGGGAGCCTCATCCTGGAAGAGGCCGCCGAGAAGTGCTCCTCCATCCAGGCCCTGTGGAAAGCAGCAATGACCCCCTCAGAAGACCCCAGCGACCCAAAGGCCAGCCCCAAGGTCACGGGCCTGGAGACAGATGTGGAGACCGGTTCAGGTAAGCGATGGCGGAGGGGCGTCAGCACTTCCCAAAGACCAGCCAAGGGGGCCTGGGGAGGGCAGATAAGCTCCCCAGAGCCGCCAGGATTCTCAACCCATGGGTGGGCTTCATTTATTTCCTGTGTCAGCAAAGCTACCAGAACGTAAGCTTCCTTCTGAGCCTGTGTCGTGATGAAGGGCATACAGTTGAGAGAATGGATGTATTTGCTGTTTCGGTAACTCCAAAGTTAATTGTTTAAGAGTACAGGCTTTAGGGGCGCCTGGCTGGCTCAGTCGGCTAAGCGTCTGACTTCGGCTCAGGTCATGATCTCGCGGTTTGTGGGTTCGAGCCCCACGTCGGGCTCTGTGCTGACCGCTCGGAGCCTGGAGCCCACTTTGGATTCTGTCTCCCTCTCTCTCTCTCTCTCTCCGTCCCTCCCCCACTTGTGCTATGTCTCTGTCTCTCAAAAATAATTAATTGAAAAAAAAAAAAAAACAAAACAAGGACTACAGGCTTTGGATTCACAGAGAGCTGCTCTGGTACTTTCTTCGTTGATAAGTGGGCAGATTGGCTCAGGGCTTATCCTGGACCTGGGTGGGAAGGGTACCGAAGAAAGATGGCAGGAATTCCTTCCCAGGCCCGACAGCACAGGTGCTCCTGGTGTGCTCTGAGGCTAAGGACAAGGTTGTGTTGGGAGGGGAGGACCAGCATTTGCACAAACTGGAGTCTCAGTTTTCCTCGTCTGCAAAAGGTGACAGGACCTTCCTCCTGTTTGAGGACCTCATTACTTAAACAGTGTGGTCGGTGGACCAGCAGCACCGGCATCCCCTGGGAGCCTGTTAAAAACTCAGAACCTGGGGGGCTGGGGGGCTCAGTCTGTTGAGCATCCGACTCTTAATTTCTGCTCAGGTCTTGATCTCATGGTTCGTGAGTGAGTTCGGATTCTGTCTCCCTCTGGCTCTGCCCCGTCCCTGCTGTCTCTGTCTCTGTCTCTCTCTCAAAAATCTTCCCTGCTGTCTCTCTCTCTCTCTCTCTCTCTCTCTCTCTCTCTAAAATAACTACGTATAGGCACTTGGGTGGCTGAGTCGGTTAGACGTCCAACATCAACTCTGGTCATGATCTTGCAGTTCAAGAGTTCGAGCCCCACGTCAGGCTCCGCGCCGACAGCTCAGAGCCTGGAGCCTGCTTCGGATTCTGCGTCTCCTTCTCTCTCTGCCCTTCCCCTGCTCTCTCTCTCAAAATAAATAAATAAATAAACATTGAAAAAATTTTAAGTAGAGAAAAAGAAATGTTTTTTGAATGCAGAACCTCACTCCTCCCCCTCCCCCAGTGTATCAGAGTCGGTTACCAGGAGCCCTGATGCAATGGACTCTGCTCCAGCCACTCAGATGGCTGATATGGGGAAAGCCAGGATTTAAACTCAGGTCTCCCTGGGGGCAGGAATCCAAGCTTTTAGACCCCATTCTCTTCCCGTCTTTGTGTGTCAGCCAACCTTTCAAGAGAAGGGTTGTTAAACCCGGGGAGGGGAGGGG
>NW_024412388.1:11706915-11754846 GCF_014898765.1 Herpailurus yagouaroundi
GGGAAGGGAAGGGAGGGGAAGGGAAGCCCTTTAAGGGAGGGCACCAGGGAACAAAAACCAAACCATGAATGGAAACCACGCTCCGCTGTGCTAACACGGACCTTTGGTCTTTTCCCTCCTTCTAGGTGGGAAGCCGGGCTGCCATCAGAAGGCCATCCCCCCCGCTCACCTGACTTTTGTCATCGACTGTGCTCGTGGCAGACAGATCTCCCTGATAGCACCCCCAGTGCTGCCCCGAGCCCCTGGTCCTAATCTAGGAACCGTCACCCCGCCAATGAAGACTTATATCTTGTTCTGTGGAGAAAACCCGCCCCACCTGACTCAGGAGGCCCCGCTGGGTAGGGGACGCCTTGCCCAGGCCAGGGGGGCCGTACCACCCTGCAGAGGGACCGGGGCCCCAGATTCCTCCCCAGTCAGTCCACTGGTCCCGCAGGAGGCTCCTGAAGCCAAGGGAAACCCCTTGAAGTCTGTGCCCTCGAGGTCTTCAGCTTGGGGAACTGTCATAGGCTCGCTCAAAGCCCTCTCCTCCTGTGTCTGTGGGCAGGCAGATTAATTGGAAGAGCCTGGCCATGAAGGAGGGGGTTGGCACACCAGGCTCGAGCTCGGGGAATTCCCAGAACCCAACCCCCCCTTCCCCAGCCAAGCAGAAGTCATTTGTGCCTGAGCCCAGGAAGGGCATTGGATCGACAAAGGACATCTGAAACCGCCACCAAGTACACACTCGAGGGTATCCACCTTCCTCCTTCCTATCTTTGCGAGCCTTTCAGCAGAAGCAAGATCAGGCACCTGCACCTGGAAAGAGACCAGACCATTCATACAGCAAATTCTAACGGAGCGGCTTCCACGTCAGGCTCTGCAAAGTACTGGGGAAGATGCCACAGCTTTCTTGGAGCTCCTCCTCCGGGTGGGGGAGAGGGAAAGGGCTAAATATGTAACCAAATAAAGATGATTTTGAATAGTGATGAACTAATGACTATGTAGGAAGGGAAATGGTGTGCTGGGATGGGAAGCCGTTGGGGCAAAAAGCTTTTCTGACCCCGTGAGTGGCAAAGTGTGATCTAAAAGATGAGACGGAGGGGCGCCTGGGTGGCTCAGTCAGTTAAGCGTTTGGCTTTGGCTCAGGTCGGGATCTCGCACTCTGTGAGTTCGAGCCCCGCGTCGGGCTCTGTGCTGACAGCTCAGAGCCTGGAGCCTGCTTCACATTCTGTGTCTCCCTCTCTCTATGCCCCTCCTCCACTCATGATCTGTCTCTACCTCTCAAAAATAATTTATTTATTTATTTTTTTTTTAAATTTTTTTTTAACGTTTATTTATTTTTGAGACAGAGAGAGACAGAGCATGAACGGGGGAGGGGCAGAGAGAGAGGGAGACACAGAATTGGAAGCAGGCTCCAGGCTCTGAGCCATCAGCTCAGAGCCCGACGCGGGGCTCGAACTCACGGACCGCGAGATCGTGACCTGAGCTGAAGTTGGACGCCCAACCGACTGAGCCACCCAGGCGCCCCTCAAAAATAATTTAAGTAAAAGATGAGAAAGCCAGCACTGTGAAAATCCACACTCCCCAGGGCCACCTGGCTGGCATCTGATCCCAGGGCCGGCCAGAGCGGGGTCAGGATGTCCCAGTGCGACAGGCAAGTCACTCTCGTGCAAGTCTGTAGGTCACCAGGAGGCATGGATACCAGGTGGGGGGAATTCCCAGGCAATCCAAAACGGGAAATAAGGGAAACTGCTTCTCAAGGGGGGGCAGAAGGTGCTCAGAAAGGTGACGGGGTATCATGTCTGAACAGATACAAACAGGAGCGGTTACTTCCTCAGCAGCTACTGCGACCAGCCTCACGTGCCCCTCGGGATACAAGGGACAAGGTGGTCCCCGCCTCCCAGGGCAGTCGTGTTACCCCGCAGGAAGTGGGGTCACTGGAGCGCGTGTGAGGGTGTAAGAGGCACAGCGATGTGTGAAATGCTGAATCAACTCATCCGAGGAAGCGTGGCTCAAGGCTTTCTGATTAAGATCGCTGAATGTCCATTTAGCTATTCAATGGCTATTTTATCGGTTCTCTACAAAAACGTGTGTTGGCCATTTGCTCCAGGCCAGGGAAGCGGCCTCCTTGCAGAGCCAGTGTGAGGCAGCACAGATTAGGGAGGTGAGGTCTGAAGAGCTGAGGGGTGTAGTCAGGCCCCACAGACTGGTGTAGTTGGAATAGGCATCCAGGCAAGCCTGGGTTGCTCCTAACCAGAGGGCTGATGGCCTCTCGTCCCAGCAGAATCCCTCCTAGGCAGAGGCGATCCAGAGAGAACAGACATAACTCAGTCCTCCAGAAGCTCACAGCCTGGTGGGAAGCCAGGAAAGGAAGTGACTTATTACTATTACTGATAGCTTCTGATAAGTGCAACAGTACGGGTATACAGGATAATGCTGGGGCTGGAGGAGGGTGACCAGTCCATTCTGGGGAGAGGAGATCAGGGAGGGCTTCCTGCAGGAAGTGATATCTAGACTAAGATTTGACCAGTGGAGTGAACCACACAAAGGCAAGGGAGCCAGGATGGGGAGTGTTCCAGGAAAAGGGACCAGAGTCATTCAGTCTAGCTAGGGCATTCATTCATTCAGTCACCAAGTATTTATTGGGCGCCCGCTGTGTGCCCGGCTCTGGGCTAGACCCTGCACTGGAGCAGTGATAGGACAGACAGGGCCCCCTCTAAAGGAGCTTATTCTCCAGTCGGGACAGACAACGTGTGCATATGTACAGAAAACAGTTGCCAGAGAAGTGGCAGGGACCATATCACGCGATGCCTTATGGGCCACGATGAGGTCTTTAGATTTTATTCTGAGATAGGTTCCACTGGAAACTGTGAGCAGTGACGGGCCCAGACCCACCTTTAAAAAAAAGGTTCCTCTAGGGCCAGTAGAGCATGCGACTGTTCTTTTTTTTTTTTTTTTTTTTTTAAGTTTATTTATGTAAGTAATTTCTACAACTATCCTGGGGCTTGAACTCAGGACCCCGGGATCAAGAGTCACACACTCTTCTGACTGAACCACCTAGGTGCCCTGGGAATGCAACTCTTGATCTCAGGGTCGTGAGTTCAAGCCCCGTGTTGGGTGTTGGGTGTTGCATTTACTTAAAAAAAAAAAAAAAAAAAAGTTTCTCTAGCTTTTGTGCTGGGACCAGAAGGTAGGGAAGCTTTGGAGGCTGTGCCCTAATCCAGGCAAAGGGAGGTGACGACTTAGACTAGAGAGGTGGTGACAGAGTAATGTGGATGACATCTACCCTTCCTCTCTCCTCCCCTGGTTGAGAATCACTGAATTAGAAGAGCCCAAAGAAATGGCTGCAAAGGTAGAGTTTGAGGCCCTCAAGGAAGAGGGTGGGCCTGTGGCTGCACATCCTACTTTGGAACAGCAGGTGTCGCCCTATCACCAGACTCGAGGGCACCCCATAGGTTCCTGGCCGAGGACAGTTGGAACCTGCTGGGCATGGGGCTAAGGCCCCGGGGTGGGCCACCTAGTGGGGCCCACGGTTTCAGAAGCCAAACCTTCATTCTAACCAACACCCGCTTGGTCTATATGACTATATGGGTATACCTACTTTAAGTTTATTTTTTAGTAATCTCTCCACTCAATGTGGGGCTCGAACTCACAACCCTGAGATCAAGAGTCTCAAGTTCTTCTGACTGAGCCAGCCAGGAGCCCCGTGACTGTGTATATTTTTATATGTATCACACATCACCCCTGGGAGAGGTAAGTATGACTTTTATTGCCATTTTACAGATGCAGAAAGAGGCAGAGCCCAAATCCAAACCCCAGGGAGTGTGACTATAAGCCACAGCATCATGACCCTGAGCCATGCGGCTGGCACTGCGTTCACATCCATTCCAGCAGCAAACGGTTTTACGAGGACCCAGCCTGGGGCCTGGCAGTGTGCAGGGAGTGTGTGGGGCTGAGCAGGTGAGCAGGGCCCTCACTGAGGTGGAACACACAGGTGGAGGAGAGCAGCTCAGTTAGTCTCGCCACCCACAATCCTGCGCGGCATTATCCCATTTTACAGATGAGGAAACTGAGGCTCAGGTAGGTTAAGCAACTGGCCCGAGGTCACACAGCTAGCAAGTGGCAGAGCCAGGGTTGAAATTAAGGTATTTGACCTCAGAGCTCTGCCTACCAACCACACTGTAGGCGCTTAGCGAAATTCTGTTGAGGGAATGAATAAATGAAAGACCACTGAACCAGTGAGTGAGTTAAAGTGTGAGTAAATGCATGTGTTTCCAGGTTGGTGGCCATGCTTAGGCACTGCGTCCCCAGTGCCTTCAAGTGTGAGTATATAACAGGGGGTGGTCAAGAACTGTGTGAGAAGGGGACGCCTGGGGGGCTCAATCAGTTGAGCGTCCAACTCTTGATGTCATGGGTTCAAGCCCCGTATTGGGCTCCGTGCTGATAGTGTAGAGCCTGCTTGTGGATTTTCTTTCTTTTCTTTTTTTTTTTTTTTTAATTTTTGTTTTAACGTTTATTTATTTTTGAGAGAGAGAGAGACAAAGCATGAACGGTGGAGGGGCAGAGAGAGAGGGAGACACAGAATCGGAAGCAGGCTCCAGGCTCTGAGCCATCAGCCCAGAGCCCGACGTGGGGCTCGAACTCAAGGACCGCGAGATTGTGACCTGAGCTGAAGTCGGACGCTCAACCGACTGAGCCACCCAGGCGCCCTGGATTTTCTCTCTTTCTATCTCTCTGCCCCTACCCCACTCATGCTTGGTCTCTCTCTCTCTCTCTCAGTCCTGCCTCCCCCCTCTGGGGCTCCCTAGGGCCAGCAGCCCTGTCTAGTAGCCCCCAGACTCCCATGAAAGATTGTCTTTGGGTCTGGGCCTTGGAAGGCCTCAGAGCTGGGGACTGGCCCAGCTGGCTGGTGACAGTGAGCCGCAGGCCAGCTGTGGGGTAGCTCAGCTGTGCTGCCTGTAAACAATCCACCTCCCCTGCCCGGAGACTCCTGCCTTGACCACCAGTCCTGCTGGTACTCAAGTCACCACCCATTCAGGACCCTCTGTTATCTCAGGGCATAGCCAGGTGGGCGGAGTCTTGGTTTTTGTTATTCGGCAAACAAGCACAATTTTAACAAGAGTTTACCATTTACTAAGCTTATACAAAAACACCATCTCTCTCTGGTGCAATCTGGCAGCCCCCGGAAGGGTGGTGCCTGATCTTTGCTTATGGGATGAGGAAACTAAGGCTTCCAGAGGCTTCTCTCTGCCATCTCCACCCCCAGGGCCCAGACAGGGAACCTTTTAGCTCTGCCCTTACCTGCTTTTCATGGACAGAAGGCTGCAGCAATCCGGCAACTCCTCTGAACCCCCTGCCTGAGTCTCGATCTCCACGGAGCCACAGTGTGGGTGAAGCTGAGGAGGTCGGGATCCAAACCTAAACGCAGTAACAGTAGCATTTTCAGTGTGTGGCACCCGTGAGCTACAGCCGGCCACCACACATGAGTCCCGGGTCCCTTACATGCATTGCAAAACAACCTTAGCGGGGCGCCTGGGTGGCTCGGTTGGTTTCAACTCTTGGTTGCAGCTCAGGTCACGATCTCCTGGTTCTGAGATCGAGCCCCATGTGGCCTCTGCCGTTAGCTCTCAGCCTGCTTGGGATCTCCTCTCTGTCTCCCTCTCTGTCCCTCTCCCACTCATGTTCACTCTCTCCCTCTCTTTCTCTCTCTCTCTCAAAATAAATAGACAAAAAAAAAATAAATAAATAAAAATTAAAAGAAAAAACCCTCTAGCAAGTAGATTCTATGAGCACCGTTTACAGATGGGGCAACTGAGGCACAGAGAGACTATGTGACTCCCCCAGGGTCACACAGGTCAGAAGCAGCAGAGTCAAGATTTGAACCCAGGTGAGGTAGCTCCAGAGTCTGCGACCGACCCTCCACTATTTACTGAGGCTCGTTGGCTTTTTGAAACACCCAACAAACGCGCGCTTAGCCCCTTTCCCATGCCAGGGTTGGGAGCAAGAGGGCAGAGTGAGACATCTTCTGCCTTTGTGGAACTAGGATCGCAGGCAGATTGGGGAGGGGGTAGGGGGGAGGGGGGGGCCGGGGTGTACAATGTGGGAGGCGGGAGTTGTCTCTGGGCTGGGGGGAAAGGTGGCCATGGCATGAAGGGGTTGGTCTGGAAGAGATGCCCTGGCCGGAGGGTCTGGAGGCCTGGGTCTTTATCTCACCTCGGCCACTGACTTCTGGGTGACCCCGGGGCGAGGCGCTGGGCCTCCCTGGGCCTGGGTTCCCCACCACACCAAGAGGACCGTGGAGTGACTCCCTAAGGGCACAGGGCTGGCCAAGCAAATGGGTCTGCCTTCACCCTTGGCAAGTTCAAACATAAAGTCTGGGCCTCAGGTTCTTTGGGTTCTGTCTGTGCCCCTGAACTGGTAGCTCTAGAGGGCTTTCTGGAGGAGGCGGCTTTGAGCCTAAAAGTGAGGGAAACTTCTGGGTCCTTGGCACCCTTGGGGGTCCCCGGCACCATCTGACCTGGGCTTCTCACAGGTCTCCGGCCCCAGGAGGCTGTATCTTTTCCACTCCCCCTGCCCTCCTGCACAGGCCCACTCCAAAAACTATAGGTGCACAACTTTGCCTTTCCGGTGCAACATGACAGAATAGGGGCGGGGGAGCTGACTTGCCCCTCCCCCTCGGGTATGGTTGGGGGCGGGGAGGGGACCTGATTGGGGCTTTCTGGAGCCGGAGACAAGGATTCAAATCTCAGCCAAGTCACTTCCAAGCTGGCGACCTTGGGCCAGCTGCTTGACCTCTCTGAACCTCCTTGGTACCTACTTTGCAGGATCCTTGCAAGGATGAGCAGCATGCTGGGCACACACTAGGCACTCAGTGAATGGGGCTGCTAAAATTATCCCTCACGGGGTGGGGGTGGGGCGCAGGGCCCGCAGCCAGGCCTATGTTTAGCCCGGCAACGGTGCGGCGCCCCCCGGAGGAGACAAAGCGCTGTGGCCAGCCCAGGGGGCGGAGCCGATGAAAGAGGGCCCCCGCTGTCCCCATCTCCCCGCCCTCCTCTCCCACAGGGTCACCTTGGTCCGAGGGCTCTCTCAGACAGCCTCTGCTCTGTCCCCTGCAAAATCTTCAGCTCCGGAACCTAGGTCGGGGGCGGGGGGATGGTTCTGGGGCCTGGCGGGGGGGGGGGGGGGGGGGGATGGTATTCGGCCCCACTGGCCGCTTCTGGAGAAACTTCTCCTTGCCAGCGTCCCAGCCCCCAGCCCCCACCCCCTTCGCGCGACCCTGGGAGGGGCATCGCTGGGGTCGGGAAGCCAAGGTGAGCCTGACCCTGGGTAGGGGTCGAGGGAGACTGGGAAGCTGGCCCGGCTCCACCCCCAACCCCCGCGCTGGTGAGTTTCGGGGCTGCAAATAGCCCAGTGGAATCAGTGAGTCACGGAGGCTGGAAATACCGCGCCCCCTCTCCTTCTCCTCCCCTCCTCCGGCCCGCAGCCAGCCGGAGCTGCACCGGAGACTGCCTGGCACTCGGGTTTCAGTAGCGCCTGCTGGTGTTGGGGGTGGGGTGGGGTCCCTCCAGAGAGCACGCAGACTCCCCGAACCAGCCAGCCCTCCAGCCAGGTTCCAGCCCTGCTCTGCCCCTGGCTCTGCGTGACCCCGAGCCCAGTCACTCAGCCAGTCTGGTCCTCAGAGCCCATGTGACACCAGATGGGCTTCAAGAGGGCAGGTGACACAGTGCAGCTGGCCCACCCTCGGTGTCCCTGTGCCTGGGACAGTGCTCGGCATGTGGCAGCAGGGGCTGGCGGTTGGGAGGGAAAGCACCGCAAGGTTTTTCAGGGCAATAATTCTGGGATTCCCGCTCAGGTGGGTCTGGGAGCTGAGGGAGGAGACCACAGGCCACCCACATTTCTGTGAGGTCCTGGAAGTTTACTTGAGGTGCCACCCCTGCCCCCAAATCTCAAGGAAGTCAGATCTGTCTATCCTGGGGTTTCTCCCCCTGGCTGCCTCCAGCCCCGACCCAAGTTTGAGAATTTCAGGCAGGTGATCTCCGGAAGTCTGTGATTCTGTGGTTTATTGTGTGTGCAGGCTACAATGCTGGGGTCCTCCCATGCCCCCTCCCACCCCCCAGCCGTCCCTTAAGGGCCCCAGAATGGCAGGGTCACGTCAGAGGCCATCCTATAGAACACTGACCCAAGAGGTGCAGAAGTCAGAAGCTGGCCCCGCCTCTCACCCCAGGGGGCCTCAACTACTGTGAACCACCCCCTTTCCCCCCACCCCTGCATCTGTAGGTTGGAGACTGAGCCAGTGTCACTGCAGGTGTCTGGGGCTCCTCAGCATGAAGGCTGATTGGGGGTCCCGGCCCTGGACTGGAGACTAGGAGGGAACTGGGCTAGGGGCTCTTCCCATGGTCTGGGCCCTCTCTCCAACAGGAAGATGTGGGTCAGGGGGACATAGGCCATAAGGGACAAAATGAGGGGAACAGAGGGGTTGGGGGTGGGGCCGTTTGAGAGCAGCTTTCACAGCCTGGGTTCAAATCCAACCTTTAATGAGTAAGGTGGGCATTCAACCACTCAGAGACTCAGTTTCCCCATTGATAAAAATAGAGATTGTAAAATCTGATTTTAGAATGTTCTGCATTCAGCCTGAACCAATGGTCATGCTCAGTATTTGAAGGACAGGACAATAGGCGTGCGTGTTGTATGTACACGCACCAAGCCTTATAGATTCATTGATTGAAGAAGGGGCAGGGTTGGGGGGGAGGTGACTGGCCGCGGGGGAAGATTGGCAAGAAGCCGGGGTCCAACCTTGAAGACCCAAGGCCCCATCCATGTTCTCTCTCTCACCTCATCTGGGGGACCTGTCTGCGGAAGCAGCCCCGGGAGCCCAGGTCTCCAGGTGGGAGGAGGGACCAGCCCCGCCACCTCTGCCCGGCTTTGCCCGAGGGCACAGCAGGTAACTGAGGGCAGAAGTGTTGCAGTTTCCTCGTGAACCCTCTGTATCGGAAAAACCCCATCTATGTACAGACGTTGTGTGGCCCTGCCCTGGCACAGCTGGTGGGTGGGGACACCGGGTAGCAGGGAGCCTGGCAGCTGGTTTGGGGCTCGGGGAGTGGCAGAGAAGAGGGTTCCCACCACGGCCGCCCCCCTGTGGTTCCCCTGAGCTGTCCGGACCTACCGGGATCAGCACCTCCGCTAATATCCGCCTCTTCCTCGTCCGCTCCCCTTGGCCAAGGGGGTCCCAGGTCCCTGTCCCCCCTGCAGGGACTCCATAGATCAAAGGAGTTGTCCATCTGTCTGTCCTGCAGATTATTTGCCTAGTGCTCCTGCCTGTCCCAGACCCCTTCCCCAAAGTGGGTTCTTTGGGGTCTCCCTTTCCAATCTCAATCCCTTTATTCTGGATTAAGGGAAAGAGGCCACATCTGGAATCTGGAGGCCACAGGTGAGGCAGAAGGCCTCAGTTGCGGGGGGCGGGGTTGACCCACCTGGGGTCTGATGGTGTCAGGGCCTGGAACTTGAGCTGAGATGTTCTGCAAGCTGTCATGAGAGGTGAGGAAAATGTCTCTGGCAGGCCAGTGGGGGAGAAGGGGGGATTGGGGGGGACAGGAAAGGGGAGGCCCTCAGATTTTTATCTCTGTCCGGAAGGTCTGCTGGACGTGCTCCGTGTGTGGGTGACGCCGGGCCCGGATGGTGAGGCTGCCATCTTCCCTCAGGGCTGAGGTCACGGAAGTGGGGTCCACGTCCTCGGGCAGCTGGCACTTGTGAGCGAAGGTGTTCATGACTGTGCCGTCGGCTGCCAGCTAGGGAAGGGGTGATGGGTCAGGGCCGGATGCCCCCAGCCCCGTCCTGCTCACATCAAGTCTTCCTCCTCTCACCCCAGCCGGGCCCCGACATGCCAAGGGGTTCTACCCTCGGGAGCAGAGGGGCTGGCCAGGGTGGCGGTGGCTGAGGGCTGTATGCAGGGCCAGCCTCAGAGCTGCCTTCCAGTGCTTCCCAGGGGGAGGCAAGGGGCTTGGGGGGGGGGGGCGGCAGCTCAGAGAGGGAGCTCGGTGGCAGAATTCAGAGCCCCCGGGGTACAAAGAAGACAGCACACACCAGGGCCGTGCCCTCTGGGATGCCCAGATGCACTGGGCGTCCGGGGCCTGGGCTGGGCCGGCAGCCCCGCCCCCACGGCTCGGCCGGCACATCGTGTCCAGAGGAGGCTGGGGCGGCTGAGTCACTGGCGGGGGTTACAGGGCTGGCACGTGCTGCCCTCTGGTCCTGGTGCCCACAGTCCTCAGCTTCCCTGGCAGAGGTGCCAGGGCATGTAGCCTCCCCTGCTCGGGAGAGGAAGCTAGGCGTGGGGGATCTGGAGGCAGCCTGGCAGGCCCTCTCTGCTGGGCAATCGTGACTGGGGCCCTGGGGGTGGGGGTGGGGAGGGTGTAGCGCTCCTGTGCAGGCCGGGCCGCACCCTCCGCCGGGGTCTCAGCCTCCTGGGAGCTGGGACTCAGAGACCCTAGTGACCCAGTGACCCTGAGGCCCATGGGTGGAGGGAGCGCGGGGTGGGTCCGGAATGTGTCTGGCCCTGAACTGCAGGGCCTCTGGCCAGACTTGGACCCAGGTCAAGGATCCCAGGAGGATGGGGGCTGAACCACTGGGTAGGGGAGGGAATGTCACGTGGGGGAGCTCCTCCCTGCCAGCTTCCCAGGTGAGCCCCCTTCCTACCCATAGGCCTGCCAGGAAGGCTGTCCCCACTCAGCCACTATGTCCATCCTCTGGGCCCCCCTCAACTCACCTCCTCAGGTGCCGCCTCCCTGCATCCCTGCACCCTCTCCCATTCCCCTGTGGCTCCCTCAGCTGCCCTTGGCTCCTAAAGAAAGGACCTCAGAGTCTTGGGTCCCGTGGCCTACAAGTAATAAAAGCAAGGTCTCTAGTTTGTTCTGGGGGGGCTCGGGGGAGGGGCACTGGACAAGGTCTGGGGTCCCAGCATGGAGCATGGGGTACAGAGGGTACAGACGTGGAGCCGGGGTCCAGACGGGGTGGGCAGGCTCACCTTCTCAGCCCGCACCTCGATGTGGTTGTTGGAGGTGGTGACAATGATGTCTTCAGGTGAGAAGTCACTCACATCCACTGCAAACTCATAGGCGTCCCCGAGGGTCTTGATGTTGCCCGGCCCCCCGGAACGGGCTGTGGAGGAGGCTGCTGTGAGCTGAGCACCGGGCACACCTGCGTCTAGAACCCGGGTCTCTGGCTCCTCTTGGGGAAAGGGGCAGGCCCCCGGGCCTCGCCTCCCTCTCAGCTGTTGTTCCCAACCCCCCAGCCCACCTGTCCTCACCTCTCGCAGCCCACCTTCTCCGTGGTGGGGCCAGGCCTCACCCAGCACAGGTGGGAGGACTATGTGTGTGTGACCATGTCTGTGGCAGCCCCCCCGCCCCCCCACCCAGGCCTGAACCCCGTCCTGCCCCCTACATCTCCAGCGAGGACCTGGCCACGGGCCATGTGTGGCCATTGGCATCATAGCTGACCCCGGGGGCCACCACTCTTCCTTGGAGACCAGCCTGTTCTCCTGGCCACATCTGTCCCTGGCCACATCTGTCCTGGTGGCCACACGTGGCTATGGTTGTATAGCACCTGTTCTTGGCAGCTCGGCAGCCGTCTCCAGAGGTGGCCAGGAGCAGGTGTCCCCTACCTGTGCATCGCCCCTCCCTTCAAAGCCCTGACAACTTGCCTGGGAAGGCCCGGGGCTCTGAGTGGGGCCTCATGAAGCTGCCAAAATCCTCGGAAAACATACTCAAGGCTTTCTCCATGGGCGGATCCTGGGCTGGGAGGGCACGGGAGGCTGAGGAGGATGAGGATGAGGAGGACGAGGAGGAGGAATGGAAGCTTCTCTCCGCTCTGAAGGTGGAGGAGGTCCTGTGGCTCATCCACGGCGGGCGGCCGGGCCCTGGCCAGGCGGGCAGGGGGACAGCAGAGGGTGTGGGCTCTGGGGGAGCATGCTGGGCCCTGATTGCCGGCGCTTTATAAGGCCCGACCGTCCCTGGGCTTGGGGCCAGCCCCTTGTCTCCTAGCTAAATTTAGGCCTTGCCACGGCCCGGAGGGGGCTGGAAATCTTCTCCGGTGAGGCAGCACTGCTGACAGTCCGGCACACGCAGGCCCAGGCTGAGCTCACAGCCCAGCATTCCAGGCCGAGAACTCCAGCCCAGGGGCCTCCGCAGCAGCGGGCCGGGGGCAATCTGTCCCTTTGCCACTCGGACCCCCCGTGCCCACCCCAGGACCTTGTGGGTGTGGTGCTTCTGAGTCTCTGCGTGCCCCCACCGGCCTGGGGCTCTCTAAGGACTGTGCCTCCCCCATCAGACTGCAAGCTGCTTGAGGACAGGGTTTTCTATTTCCTGTCCCCCCTCCCCCAACATCCCAGTCTTTGGCAAGAGGGGATCTAGGTGGTGGGCAGTCAGGGCGGTGGGGCCCCGAGCCCCTAGCTCTGGGGACAGTAGGAGGTGCAAGGTGAGAAGGTAGGGGTAGGTGAAGGACCCCCACCTGTTGGACCCTCGTGTGAGGTGACTCCCTCAGGGCAGATAATGTTTACAGCCATCTCTTAGGAAAGACTGAGACAGCCCTTGATTGGGGGGGAGTAGAATGTGCAGCTGTCCCCCTGCCCGCTCCCATGGGGACCCAGATTCCATGCTTGCCCTCCCCCTACTCTCAGGACATTTTGGGGCCCCAAGAGGAGAAAGCTGGTGGTCCTTGGCTGGGGTGGGGTGTTGGGCTAGGACTCAGGGGAGGAGGGCAGATAATTTGGTAATTGTCCTTAAAGATTTAGAAGGTTGGGGTGCCTGCATGCCTCGGTCAGTTAAGCATCTTACTCTTGATCTCAGGGTCGTGAGTTCAAATCCTGTTTTGGGCTCCATGCTGGGCATGAACCCTGCTTAAAAAAAAAAAAAAAAAAAAAAAAAGGTTCTATCATGTTGTATTCCGGGAACTGTTCACTTGACCTCCAGCTCAACGGAGATGCTGAGGACCGCAGTGGGCGGGGTTTCGGTTAGAGGTAACCGAGAATTCCCGAAGACATTATTCTAGCTCTGACTTCTGGAGTGCCTCCCGGTTGTGAGCTTTCCAGCATGGCCCCATATGGTTTCCCCACAGCTCAGGAAAGAGGCGCTGTTCCCATTTTATAGGCAGGGAAGCGGAGCCTCGCGGAGAGGGTGGGGCTTGCACCGGGGTAGGTGGCAGAGCTGGCCAGATGGGTCTGATTCAAAGCCCTCTAGGAGGCTGGGGTGACCTGACCGTATGTGTATGGAGACAGGCTAGCCCAGAAGCTCCAGAAACCCCTCTCTGGCCACCCACGGCTCAGCCAAGCCAGGACTGACATCATGCAGGGCCAGTAGGTGAAGCAGGAGAGGCCATTCTGGGGGGGGGGGGGGCACTGCCCAGGCTACAGTGTGGGGTTTCTGTTCTTCAGATCCTGCCTTTCCTGCCCAGACCAGCTCGGATTCCTCCTCCCCCATGAAGGCCTCTGTGATTGCTGCAGCCACACAGGGGCCCTTGCCCAGATGCCCACCCCAGCGCCTGGCACTGTGATATGGTCTTCCTGGGGCTGTGACTTCTCTGCTGTGTTTTCACCCCCCCACCTCCCGCCAGCAGACTGGTGGTTCCCCTGGTGCAGGGGTCTGCCTCTCTCCCCACCAGATTGGGGGCTCCTGAAGGTGGCGATTGTTTTCCTCTGCTTTGGCTCCCACAGAACATCATCTGTGGACCGGGGGGGGGGGGTTCCATCTAGGGGTGATTATTGCTGCTGGTGGGGTATGTGCGGCAGGGGCAGCCTAGGGCTCAGGGTGTAGCCGGGAGCTGAGCGGCGGCTGGGGCGAGAGGGGTCTGTCACTGTGGTGGAGATCACTGCTGGGCCCATGTCACCCGTCCTGTCCGAGGGGTTCCAGTAGGGCTGCCAGGAAGTTACCAGCACGAGGCAGAGATGGAAAGAGGGTAGGGGCGGGGGTGGGGGGCCCAGAAGCCTGCCGCCCGCCAGGGGAACAGGAGCCAGTGGCTAAATGCAGACATACGGTCATGGTGCTGAGGGCCTGAGTCACTGCTCCTGGACCTCGGATCTCGTTACCCACCCCCGCCCACCGTTCCTCCTCCCCTTCCTCCTATCTCTGAGGCATCGCCCGTGCATGTACTGGATCTACAGACGTCAGCGGCCGGGGGGACCTCAAAAGGTCATCAAGGCCATTCCCCTGTCTCTGGCAATGCTCTCCCTCCAGATCACAGGGATAGAAGGAACTTCAGAGATGATCCAGAACCTCGAATCCCAAACCTACCAGGGCATCCCAACCATCCGGGGGGGGGGGGGGGAACGTTCGACAAACACAGACTCTTCCCTCTGTGTGCCAAGATTCTGATTTGGGGTCTTGGGAAGGGACCAGGAATCTGTTCCCATCAGGTCCCCACACAGCCAGCCCTCAGGCCTGTGTTTGGAAACCACTCATCACTCAGCAGGTATTTACTGAACACCTACTATGTGGCGGGCACCGTTCTAGGCTCTGGGGGACTCACGATGAATGAGGCAGAGAGAGCCCCCTGCGCCCATGACTCCTCCTGGGGCAGAAGAGGACACCGACGCTCCGAGTGGTGAGGGACCTATGGGGGTGGCAGAGCTGTTCTGGCACCATGCCTGCTCTTCTCCCCGCCTGCTGCTGGGACATGACGCAGGGAAATGCCTTTTGGAGGGACTTTGCTGCCCTTTCCCCAGCTTCCTGGTGCTCCCAGGGCTGGGAGGTGAGGCTGGCCCGGCCGATGCCGGCTGTGGGATTGTAGCCTATTCAACAGTTTTCCTGTTACTGTACACAGTCAGCAGGTTGTGGCAGCAAGGTGACAGCGGGCCCAGGCCCACCAGGTCCAGGCAGAACACCAAGCCCGCACCCCACCTCCCACCACCTCCCACCACAGGCACACGCGCTCCTGCTTTGGATGGACTTGGCCAGGCATCCGGGGGCAGAGAGCAGCTCAGGGTGCCAGGATTTTAACACGTCACGGAAGGGCCATGATGATTTTCACAGAGGAGCTTTGGTGGGGGGGGGGGGGGGGGGGAGGGGCGGTTACCCAAATCTCTTTCCCAAATCTTTCCAAAAGCGGCATCAGACCCGAATCGATTGCTTTGTGCTCAAACCCTTGCCCTGGCTGATTAAAGCCACAGGGACTGAAGGAACTCCAGGGAGGGGGGGAGCCAGGCAGCCTAGGGCTGGGTTCAGCCTCTGCTGTGTGACTTTAGACACGTGCCGGCACCTCTCTGATCCTCGATCAGAGGCTGTGAAATGGTGATACCGCCCTTGATTCATAAGGCCGTGGGAGGATGAACAGTGTTGCAAACACGAAGGGCCTGGCATGCGGCAGGCACATAACCTTGTTCCCTCACCATGTCCCTCGTGCCCTCACTCCTACCCTCTGCTGGGGCGGGACCGTCTGTGGCTTTCACTCGGCATCATAGTTTCAGAGGGCAGTTTTCTGAGACCAGAAGGGCCGGATGTGAGGATCAAGTTCAAGTTCCTCCCCAGGCCTCGGGGGTCTGTGGTGCCCCAAATCGCTGCCCCTGCCCCAGCTTGTAGGTCTGTCCCCAACCCCCGATCTCCGAGCAAGGTGGGCAGTGGAGAGTGTGCGGGCTGGAGTTTGACCAACCTGGTCCGGCTCTGCCCTCGGTGTCTGTGACCTCGGAGCGGAAGCATCGCCCCCCAGAGACTCCAATTTCTTTAAAATGGGATAATACCTCCCACCTCGTTGGGTTTCTGTGAGCGCTCACGGATTTGGGGGAGGGTCGAGCACAGAGCCTGGCACACAACCAGGGGACGGCAGCAATGGGGCCCCTCGCCTTTGCCCAAGGTCTTCCTCCAGCTCCACTGGCTTTCTCCCCTCTCCCTTCTCTGCTGCTGCTGCTGCTGCTGCTGCTGCCTCTTTGAGTTTATTTACTTATTTTGAGAGAGAGAGAGAAAGAGGAGAGCGAGTGGGGGAGGGGCAGAGGGAGCATCCCAAGCAGGTTCCATGCTGTCAGCCCCAAGCCTGACGCGGGGCTCAATCTCACCAACCGAACCATGAGATCATGACCTCAGCCCCAATCAGGAGTCGGATACTTAACCGACTGAGCCACCCAGGCGCCCCTCTTCTCTGCTTTTTTAAACCCTTTCCATGCCCCGATCTGAGAATCCAGGGCCCTGACCCTCAGCCCCCCGCAGATGACCCCTCCCTGTCCTGCCCTGCTGGTGTGCAGGAGTTTCTCTCTCCCATGTCCCCCAGCCCACAGCAGGCACCTGCAGCGTGCTTGAGTGCCACCCTCCGTGTGGCTGTCCTGGGTTTCGGGAAGCTCCTGCTCCTGGTCCCCCTTGGCCGCTCTGGCCTGCACGGCTCAACCGGCCTGGGCAGTTTTGGTTGGTTTGTCAAGGACATTCTTAATGGCCACGGTAAACCCTTGCAGGGCGGGGAGGGAGGGAGGCCTAGGATGTTGATTGGTGGAGCGCAGACCTGCTCAGGTGCATCTAGGCTGCAGGCAGAAGTGTCTCTGTTAGAGGAGGGCTGGCTGGGGCCGCAGCAGGGCCAAGGGACAGAGGTGAGGGGCTGCTGGGTGTGGAGCCGGGGCCTGGGTTGGGTGGAAGCTGGGCCAGGGCAGGTCGGGCTGGGGCAGGAGGCTGGGGGACAGGGGGCCAGCACCTCGTTTCAATCTTCACGGGCTTTCCTTCAGCGCCTGCGGTTTACCTGCCTCTGTGGCCTGAGCAGAGGAGAGGGGGGCTCAGGGATGGGCAGGGGGAGTCAGAGCAGCCCCTGGGGACCCCACAGAGTGAGTGACTCCGCGGGGCAAGGAGATTGCTCTGAGCAGTGGAAGGAGCCAAGCAGGAGCTGTGTCCACAGCAGGGGAAGGGAGTTCTGAGGCTTGAGGTCCTGCCTTGATCAACATGGTACTGGACACAGGGCACAGTTAGGAACCCCGGTCCCCACCCCGCATCCTTGGTGGCACCCCCTTAGTGATGAGGGCACAGCAGACCTATGTCCCCTCCTGGTAACTTCACATACACACACAGGCACACATGCACACACATGCAAACAGGAAAACGCTTTTCCTTTTTATCTGGGAAGTAGGGGCGTTGGAAGGGCCAAGTGGCAGGGTAAAGCCACTGGAGCAGCTTACCAAGGGTCTGTCTGTCTGTCTGTCTGCTCAGGGACCCGATGGAAGAGCTGGTAGGGCTGCGTGAGGGCTCCTCGGGGAGCCCTGTGACTCTTCAGGAGCTATGGGGCCCGTGTCCCCGCATCCGCAGAGGCATTCGAGGTGAGAGCTAGGTCCCTTCCTCTCCCTATCGAAGACCCCTCAGGACGTCACCCCTGTCTACCCAGACCCCACCTCCCCCACCCACCTTGAAGTCCAAGAGCTGCCCTGCCTTGATGTGCCCACAATCACTGGGCGGCCGGGAGGGAAGGGATCTGTCTGCCTGTCCCTTTGCCTATGGGTCAGACGTGCTAGATGTCTGTTGTCTGCCTTTGGGGAGAGCAGGTCCCAAGGCCTGATGGCTATGCTGGGGGCTTTGCTCCGGGCCCAGTGGGTGCTGCCTGGTCTGACACCGGTGTGGCCTGTAGGATGGCCCCACGGGTCTGGAGACATGGAGGGGTCCTGCTAGCCCCTTGTGTTCTGTAAGCCGTGGGCCCTGTGGAGACACTGGAGAAAGCTGTGGCTCTCAGCACACACTCCCCACCCCCTGGTGCCCCATCATTCTTCCATGAGTATCCAGTGTGGGTGGGGGGTGGGTGGGGAGGGGGCCAGGCCTCTGTACCCCACCAGGGCCCACCGTGTGGCCACCTTCACTTGTCCAAGTTCCTGCTCTGCCCCTCGTGTGCAGACCCCCTTCTGGGCTACCCTGGGCTTGACCACATGGCCCCAGCCCCACACTGCCCCTGCCCTCCCTGCCCTGAGCCTGAGAAGGGGCCGTGCTTGCCCCACCCCTGTCCCGGGCTATGACCCAGTGCCCCTGCCCTAGGGGGCCTGGAGTGGCTGAAGCAGAAGCTGTTCCGCGTCGGGGAGGACTGGTACTTCCTGATGACCCTCGGGGTGCTCATGGCCCTGATCAGCTACGCCATGAACTTCGCTATCGGACGCGTGGTCAGAGGTAACCCCTGCCCGGCACGCACTCCTGCTCTGGACACAGGCTTCCACGCACGCTCTCGGGATGCCACATGGGCCGCCAGGTGCATCGCGGGTGGAGGAAGGCTCCGGGTAGGGAGGAGGCCTGGGTCTGTGCAGGCACTGCTCTTGATTTGCTGTGCAACCCTGGGCAGGCTCCTGCCTCTCTATGGGCCTCAGTCTCCTCATCTGCACGACGAGCAAGAGGGGCCCGGATGTGCCCAAGCTCGTCCTCCGAGCTTCTGCCCACCTGTTTCTTCTCCTCCCTCCCTCCTTGCTCTCGGCTCAGTAACTCCGGGCAAGGGCACTTGCTCAGGCTACCAGACACAGACCTTTCTTTTCCCACGCCTCAGCAGGCTCTCTGCACCCTGAGATCTCCCAGGAACCGGGATAAGGGGGCAGGAAGGTTCTAGCACCCCTCTGGTGGACTTGCTCAGGGGCTCTCCTGAGCACCTGCTATGCACATGCCCCGGCCATCATCTGAGAGCTTTCTCACAATGACCTTGGGAGGGAAGTCCCACTGCTAGCCCATCTGACAGATGGGGAAGCAGAGGCTCACAGAGGTTAAGTCACTTGCCCAAGGTCACTCAGCTAGGGAGCGGTGACACTGGAATATAGACCCAGGGTCCTGTGTCTCCCTCCATTTGGGGATCTGCTGCTCCCTGGGTGGCCCCGGGCCTCCCCTCTTTGAGCCTCCACTTCCTGGTCGGGGGACACCTGAGGGCTGTGATGGCTCCCTGACTCCCGGGTGTCCCCAGCACACAAGTGGCTCTACCGGGAGATTGGGGACAGCCACCTGCTCCGGTATCTCTCCTGGACTGTGTACCCTGTGGCCCTGGTCTCCTTCTCCTCTGGCTTCAGCCAGAGCATCACACCCTTCTCTGGAGGTGAGCCATTTGCCTGTGTGCTTTGTACCGCGGAGCCTCGTGCCAAAGCCTTTTCCTGTCCCTCGCAGCTTCTGATGGGGGGAGGCAGGAAGCAGTGACCCCATTTCACAGCCAGGGAGGCCAGGCTCAGGGGAGTCGTGTCACTGCCCCAGAGTCACACAGCGAGAAGGCCAGATCTGGACTCTTGGCTCACTGCTGGCTCTGCTTCCTTTCTTAGGGCTCTTCTGGGTGGTGACGGGGAGCCCTGGTGGCAGGTTCCCCAGGGAGGAGGGGCACAGCTCCCCCAGGGCCTCTCAGCTCTGCCTCCAGCTCCAGGCCAGCGCTGGGGAGCTCCAGGGGCACATCCGCGGGTGGCCTGAGCTTCTGTCCTGGGTTCCCCCCACCTTGCCAGAGCTGTCCGCCAGGCTCAGCTGGAACGACACGGGCAGTTCACGTCCCGCTCTCTGACCCTCACCTCTGCAAATGAATTTGCAAATCCCAACTCAGGGTTTTGGAGGACCCGACAGGTTCACAGCGTGGAACATTTTGCGCAGGGTGAAGTGTTAAGAGTCTAATCTGGAGACTGTGCCTCCTCTTGCCCCCCTGTCCATCCCCTGCCAAGGTTCTGGAATCCCAGAGCTGAAGACTATTCTGTCAGGCGTGGTGTTGGAGGACTACCTGGATATTAAGAACTTCGGGGCCAAGGTCGTGGGCCTTACCTGCACCCTGGCCACTGGCAGCACCCTTTTCCTGGGCAAAGTGGTATGGGCAGAGCATTCCCACCCCGCCCCGCCCCCTCTGCCTTTCCCCCCAGGGCCCCACAGAAGCCCGGTCAGCGGGGACTCAGGCCGATGCCTGCCTTCAGGGGCTCAGTCTTGGGGAGGAGACGGGCTGGGTCCCCAGCGTGTGACAAAAGAACGGGGCGGGGAAAGAAGAAGGGTGTGGACGGGTATCCATGATCCATGCGGGCCTGGATGAGGCTCTCTCTGCGCTCCCCCGCTTCCCCCAACCCTGGGCCCCGAGGGGGAGGGGCTAGGGCTCTGACACGCCCCCCCACAAGAGGCACGCCCCCCCCCGGCCCCCCCGCGCGCCCCCCCCCCCCCCCCGCAGGGCCCCTTCGTGCACCTGTCTGTGATGATCGCTGCCTACCTGGGCCGTGTGCACACCAAGGCCATTGGGGAGCCTGAGGTAAGGGAGTCAGGGAGGGCCGTCCTTGGAGGGACGAGAAGGAGGGGAGGGTGGGGCTGACTCTGAGCCCCGGGCTCCCCCCCCCCCCCTCCCCCCTCGCACAGAACAAGAGCAAGCAGAACGAGATGCTGGTGGCAGCGGCGGCGGTGGGTGTGGCCACAGTGTTTGCAGCGCCCTTCAGCGGTGAGACCCTCCCTCGCACCCCTCCCTGCACCCCGGGGGGGCCCCCCACACCGCTCCTGTCCCCTACCGCTGTGGACTGATCCGTTCACTCCTGTGTCCAGCTAAGGGACCTGCAGGAGGGATGGGGGCCAGCTGAGATCTTGGTTCTTACAGCAGACTTTTGAGGGCACGGCCACCCCTGGGTGGGGTGGACGTGTTTATTGAGACACTTCAGGGTTACGCCAGGCAGACCCGGGTTTGAAATCCAGCTTCCCTGCGTGACCCTGGGCTGGTGGGGTCAGCCCTCTGAGACTCACCTCCTTGTCTATAAAATGGGGACCAGAATGGCCCCACCCCCTAGGGCTATTGGAGGGATTGAGATGGCCCAGGAGGGCACATACAGGCGTCTGCCCTGGGCTCCTGCCTGCCCTCCCTCACTTCAGGTCAGGACCGAAGAGAGAGGGCAGGAGAGCAGGACGGGAGGGGTCAGGGTGCTGGGATGGGTGGGGGTGGGGCTCTAAGCTCAGCATCACCTTCAGGCGTCCTGTTCAGCATCGAGGTCATGTCTTCCCACTTCTCAGTCTGGGATTACTGGAGGGGCTTCTTCGCTGCCACCTGCGGGGCCTTCATGTTCCGCCTCCTGGCAGTCTTCAACAGCGAGCAGGGTGAGTCCCCCTCGGACCACCTGACCCCAGGCCCGGCTCCCTCCTCGTCCCTTCCCCCCCTCCCCTCTTTTCTCCCTCTCCCCTCTCCTTCCCGACCTGTACTGGGCATGAAGGATGGGGGCCCTGAGAGTACAAGACGGCACGGTGAGCAAAGAGGCAAAGGCTGGTTGTTGGGGCCTTGAACGCCAGGAAAGGGTACTTCGTGGGGGCAGGACTTGGCACGACCCCCACGCCTGTTTGTTGAGGCTGGGACTGGGGTTTGGCTGGGGGAGGAGCGTGGTGCCTGACCATTCCCCTCCTTCCCCAGAGACCATCACCTCCCTCTACAAGACCAATTTCAGGGTGGATGTCCCCTTCGACCTGCCAGAGATCTTCTTTTTTGTGGCCCTGGGGTGAGTGAGTGCCCCCCACTGGGGGCCCCCCCCCCCCCCCCCCGCCCCAGGCCTGAACTGCCACCCTGTTTCCGGGCTGGGGCTCCAGAACTCCCCTCCCCTCCCCAGGGCCATCTGCGGCATCCTGAGCTGCGTTTACCTCTTCTGTCAGCGAACATTCCTTGGTTTTGTCAAGACCAACCGGGTCACCTCCAAACTGCTGGCCACCAGGTAGGCTCTGGGCAGGGACTGGGGACCTCTCAGGGGGAGCAACCCCCTGGCCCCTGCTCTCAGCCTCCTGATCTGTTTTATAGAGAGCCCTGCCCTCTGTACTGTCGTCCTCCTACAGAGCCCCCCAAACCTTCCTAGCCCACACGCCACTTATGGAGCCCTGGTTCCCTCCTAACGGCCCCTCTCCGGGTCCCCTCAGCTACCCCTCCACCACCCCCAGCTTGCTGGGCTACCAACCCCTCACTCTGTCACTGAGTTTGCACCCCCCACGGAAGGCCCACTTTCCCATGGAGCTGGAAGGGCTAACTGAGCCCCTCTCCTCCCCAAACCTTGCCCGCCCCCTGGCATTGGCATCTCAGAGTCGGCCTCCTCTGCCCCAGGCCCGCCACGCGTGGCCCCTGTGGCCTGATGGGAGCTCCGTCTGGGCGGGGTGGGGCTGACCCCCACAGGGTTCCTCCCCTGGAGTGACTCCGGCCCCCAGGGTGGTGGTGGGGCCCGCTCTTGTCCTTTTCCCCTTCTGGGGGGGGGTGAGGGAAGAGGGGGGCCAGCACTGGAGCTTACCCGCTCCCTCCACCCCCACCCCACAGCAAGCCTCTGTATTCCGCCCTGGCCACCTTGGTTCTTGCTTCCATCACCTACCCCCCTGGCGTGGGCCGCTTCATCGCTTCTCGGGTAAGGGGTGCAGGGCTGGGAACCCCCCCCCCCATCCGTCACCCACTTTGTGCCCGTCATCTCGCGTAATCCCCACCACACCCGTAAGGGGAAGCCTGTGGGTCATCCTCGAGTTCCAGACGAGGACACCGCAGCTCTGGGACGTCAGAGCCCTTCCTGAGGCGGGACAGGGCAGAGGAAGACTCGGGGCAGGGGCAGGGCAGGGGGGTGGCAGGAAGGGGTCCCCCAGCCCCCTCACCGACCTGTCCCCCGCACCAGCTGTCCATGAAGCAGCATCTGGAGTCACTGTTCGACAGCAACTCGTGGGCGCTGATGACCCGGAACTCATCCCCGCCCTGGCCTGAGGAGCTCGACCCCCAGAACCTGTGGTTCGAGTGGTACCACCCACGGTTCACCATCTTTGGGACCCTTGCCTTCTTCCTGGTTATGAAGGTGGGTGCCAGGGGGCCCCCAGGGGAGCGCACAGAGTGGAGACCAGCCTGGGAGGGGGATGCTTGTCCGTGGCCTGGGCCTCTTCCGCCCGGCCCGCCTGATCTGACTCCCGCCAGCTGTGCAACCCTGGCCAAGTTGCTTCAGTTCTCTGAGCCTCGGTTGCCTCGTCTCTTAAAACGGTCGCTGTGTCGGCCTCGGAGGGAAGGTTGAGAAGGAAGAGAGGAAAGCCCTCGGCACGGTGCTAGGCACACAGTAGGCACTTTGTCAGGACGGGTTTCCTGCCCTCGGTCAGCGCCTTCCTGGTCAACAGCAGACACCGGCGATGGGGGCGCGTGCCCGCGCGACCCCCTTCCCCCCGGGACACTGCCCTGTCCCCCCATCTATTCCCTCTTCTCGCCCACTCCTGTCCGGTTGCCCCTAACCTCTGCCCTGCTGGGTTCCCGCCGCCCACAGTTCTGGATGCTGATTCTGGCCACCACAATCCCCATGCCTGCCGGCTACTTCATGCCCATATTCATCCTCGGTGAGTCTGGGGTTCTGAGGGTCTGAGAGGTTCAGGGTTACTGGGGCAGGGCTGTGGCTCTTGGCCCCTCCCCTCCCTCCTCCGAGGCTACTGAGGTTGGTTCCCAGGAACGGAGGGCTGTGGGAGCCGGGTCAGCCTGGCTCCCCCTCCCCCTGCTGTGTGTGGCCAGGAGCTGCCATCGGGCGCCTCATCGGGGAGGCCCTGGCTGTTGCCTTCCCTGAGGGCATCGTGGCCGGAGGGGTCACCAACCCCATTATGCCTGGAGGGTACGCCCTGGCAGGTGAGTGCGCTGAGTCCCCCCTGGGCGGGGAGACATGACGGACCTGGGCTGGACCTGGGGGGTCAGCCGGTGGTTCTGCGGGGCATGGGGTGGTCACTGCGCCTCCCCGTGAGCCCCCTCCCTGAGCCCCCGTGACTCTCTCTGGCTCCCGTCTTGTCCCTGGTGCCCCACACTCTCCCTTACCACGCTCCCCCTCACCGAGCCCAGCCCCATCACGGCACCTCCAGCGTGTGGCCTCTGGACAGCCGCCGTCTAGCACGTGGCCTTAGCCCCGGGTGGCTCTGCGCTCTGCACGAGGCTGGCCCCTGGCCTGAGCCGCCCCGCCCTGGGTCCGCCCCCTGCAGGGGCTGCGGCCTTCTCAGGGGCTGTGACCCACACCATCTCCACGGCGCTGCTGGCCTTCGAGCTGACCGGCCAGATAGTGCACGCGTTGCCGGTGTTGATGGCCGTGCTGACAGCGAACGCCATCGCCCAGAGCTTCCAGCCTTCCTTCTATGACGGCACCATCATTGTCAAGAGGCTGCCATACCTCCCGTGGATCCGAGGTCGGAAAATCAGGTGAGAGGTGCCCACTTTGGGCTGGTTGATGGGGGTGATGGGTCTGGGTGGGCTGGGGTGAGGCCCCACCTCCAAAAAAAAAAAAAAACCACAAAACCCTCACTGTGGCTGACCTTGGACCTGGGTGGTATGGAAGAGGCCAACACACAGCCACCTCGTCCCCACTCTCTCCAGCTCCCCGCATGACCTTGGGCAAGTCCTTGGCCTCCTGGGCCTCTGCGTCTCATTAGCCATCAGTCTGTCCTCATGACGGTAGGACAGAGATTGCCGATTTGCTGGAAACTGGCGCTCAGAGAGATGCCTTGTCTTGCTCGCGTCCCACAGAGAATCGGTGCCAGATCTGGGAGGTCCCCTCCTCTCTCCCACTCCTGCTCTGCTGTCCTGACTGGGACACAGGGGGCTGGAATCAGGCTTTGAGGTCCTCACTTGGCAGCCTCTGTTCCCAGAGAAGCAGGACTGAGAGTCTCTGAGACCCAAGGCCCAGCTCCCAACATGTGCAAGCTGCCACCTGGCTCCGGACCTCAGTTTCTCCATCTGTAAAACGGGGGTGGCTACTCCAGTGATTTTCAAACTTGAAAGCCTTTTTTTCATTTTGCCATAAAACTTCCCTTCAAATGAAATTTTTCAGGGAAGGCTTCCGAGTAAAACAAACCAAAGTGGAGACAGTCTGGGCGGGGAGACAGGGGTTTGAGAGCTAGGAATCCAGAGTCAGGCCATAGGTGAGCCGGTCCCCAAGTTCCTCCCCACCTTGGGGTTCTGCCAAGTTCCTCCCCACCCTAGTTGCTTATCCTAGGAATGTCTCAGCGCCTGCCCACAGCCGAGAACCAGGTACCCCTGCCTCGTCCTGGGGTCTGGATATCCTGCCACTCCAGGACCTGAAGGGAGCGCCCTTCCGCCTTCAGCTCTCACCGTGTGACTGTGGAGCACTTCATGAACGCTACCATCACCACGGTGGCCAAGGACACACCGCTGGAGGAAGTGGTCAAGGTCGTGACCTCCACGGACATGGCCAAGTACCTCCTGGTGGAAAGCACAGGTGCCCGGCAGGAAGGGGGGAGCGCGGGTGGGGAGGGGACATTCCCTCGACCTTTCTCTTCAGCCTTGGGGGCTCAGGTCCAGGAAAGGGAAAGCAGGGCATGGGACCTGTCAGGCACCTGAATCTGAATCTTCTCTCTACAACTGTGTGACCTCAGGTGGGTCACTTCACCTCTTTGAGCCTCGGTTTCCTCACTGGTAAAATGGAGATAGCAACCGCCCTACTTGGGGTGGTTGACATGTTTAAATGAGAGACGAGAGGGGGCTTGTAAGGCACTCTGTGGATACCTTTAGGAATTTTAGAAACCAGTCCTCGTGTGCTTGGGAGTGGGGATAAATCGATGGGAACACTACCAGGGTCTCCCCTTCAAGCATTCCCTGGCTTAGTCACCTCTCTTGAAACCCCGGTGCCATGAGAAAGATCTCTTTGGAGAAAAATGGGTGGGCACCTTTGTTAAAAGACACACAAGCTGAATCTTGGGGAAGGATCTAGCTAGAGCATCATTTCCCACTGGGACAAGTACTGTAAGAGTGGGAAAGACATGCCGGGGGGAGGCAGCTATGTCCACTCGGGCCACCGCCAGCCCATATGTGCAAACAAGGCAAGGTACACACTTGGCAAGCATAGCACAGCTGGATTTTGACGCCCACTCATCCTTTCAGCAGGTGCCTTGTTCAGGAAGCAACCTGCACAACTGCATGGGTCACCCCCATACCCACCCCAAGAGACCATAAAGTCATTTATGAGCAACAGAAGCCTGGGCAAACCCCTTAAGCTCTAAGAGTTGCAGTTTCCCTCCCTGGAAAATAGGGACCAATGCAATATGGAGTTGTCGGAGGTTCTTACCCCAAATGCCAGGCCCTCTCCCCACTCAAACGGGGATACTTTTAACATTATCCCACAGAATACACCAAATACCCCGTTTGAAAATACCTGCATATGTCTGACTCCCCTAAGAGGCTTCACCTCCTGGAACAAAGACAGAACTGGCCTCCAAGACAAAGTCCACTTCTACCCTTAGAGCCACAGGAAGCAAAGAGCCCCCAGCCAGCACAGGCGCAGGTTGTGGGACCCTGGCGCTCACCTAAGACACAGCTTTAATTGTTATTGTTGTCGTTGCTGTTGTTTAAAGGGAGAGTATTTACCTATCTAGTTGTAAAGGTTTTTTGTTTTGTTTTTTTTTTTTAGTTGTAAAGTTTTTTTGTTTTTTGTTTTTCTGGTGGTAAAGTGTTTTTGTTTTTGTTTTTTCTAGCTGTAAAGTTTTAATTTTGCTTGACAAGAAGGAAGACTACCAGGACTGCCCCCTCAAACCTGTGCCCGCTCCAGTCATGGCCTGGAGTGAGGCTTGCCAAGCCCTCAGCACACGGTGCATTTCCTGTGGGAAATGAGGCGCAAAGCCCGGCCGTGATGCACAGATATCTTCACGCTAGTTCTCCCAAACCTGCTCTTGCCTTGAGGCCCCGCCACAGGGGCGGTCAGGGTGGGCAGGTAACCTCCCGGCCCCCTGGCAGCCTCACCCAGCTGCCCTCAACCACCAGGCCTCCACATCAAAAGCTGAGTGACCTTGGGCAAGACAATCAACCTCTCTGTGCCTCTGAGCCTCAGCTTCCTCTTCCGTAAAATGAGTGGTAATAGTTCCTGACCCATAGGCTGCTGTAGGTTCCTGAGAGACACGAGAACACCCAGTACAGTTCTTGGCACATAGTCGGTGCCCAGCAAAAAAGTTTCTCCTTCCTGATGTGGCTCTCTCCCTCTCCACTTGTGCAGAGTCCCAGATCCTGGTGGGCACCATGGAAAGGGCCCACCTGGTGCAGGCACTCCAGGCTGAGCCACCTTCCTGGGCTCCAGGACACCAGGTGAGTACAGGACGGGGAGTGGTCAGCAGGGTCGCGAGGGGAGGGGGCCTCTGGGAAAGGTGGTTCTAGGGGGCCGGCCTGGAGGAAGGGGTGGCTGGCCCAGGCCCCCCATGATTTTTCCACCATCGCCAGCAGTGTCTCCAGGACATCTTGGCTGGGGGCTGTCCCGTGGAGCCAGTGACCCTGCAGCTGTCTCCGGAGACCTCCCTGCACCAGGTAGTGGGAGACAGTGGGGAGGGTTGGGGCATGCGGGCATGTGGGCATGCGGGCAGACAAGGACTGTGGGGTAGAGGGAAAGAGCCCAAGAGGGGAACTTGGGCTCCAGCTTTCTTGGCACGCTCTGTCTCCTTCTCTTGGGTCTGCTTCCTCATCTGCGGAATGGACACAGCAGTCCTTGTCCTCTCCAGCCTTTATTCCTCGGATTCTTGGGATGACGCAAAGACTAAGGGAAGAGGGAGAGCTTGGGGGAACAGAAGCCTCTGGGTGGAGAGAGACAGTAGTTAAAAATGTGTCTTTGCATAAAGGTACACACGGGTCTCGGTTTCAGCTGTACCATATTCTCCTCGTGTGATCTTGGGCACATTACTTAATCACTCTGAATGCTGATCCCCTCCCACCCTGCAAAACAGAGCCTGGCACATGGGGTTGGGGACCTGGGGGAGGCCTCAGTTCCTCTGTGCTGCTGGATGATCCTGGATCCCCTTAAATAAACCCGTCCTTTCCCTTGGTCCCTTATGCGGACTCTGGAGACCTCTGGTGGTCATGGTGGACATTGCAGGCCCGGGTCCTGTCTCCCACCCACCACTATGCACGCGGCCGCCCTACCCTTCCCAGGCTCAGAGACAGGCAGGTGGGCACCACTGGGACGGAGCCCTGACCAGGGCTCCACCTCAGCTCACAGCCCCCAGGCCAGGGCGAGATTGAAGCTAGAGGGGTGGGCTGAGCACATGTCCTCCAATGTTTCCTAACAACCCCTCCTCCAGGCACACAACCTCTTCGAGCTGCTGAACCTTCAGTCCCTCCCTGTGACGTCCCGGGGCAGAGCTGTAGGCTCCGTGTCTTGGGTGGAGGTACGAGGGTCCCAGGGGCGGAGCAAGGCAGAGGAGCCACGCTCTAGCAGGCTGGGGAGGCAAGGGGGGGCACCAGTATCCTCCCATCTAAATTTAGAGGGGTCTCACTGGATTCTGATGAGCCTCACTTCTTGGCCCAGAGTGGCTGGCCGCTGTTTTGTGGCCAGTGGCCAGTCTTGCCACTCTCTGGACCTCAATGGTTCCATCTGTGCAGCGGTGGGGGGCGGGGGGCACTGGCTTCAACGTTCACCCCAGAATCAACCCCGAGCAGAGTCAGGTAATACTGGAACCCCCACTCTTAGCCTCTTCTACATCCTCCCTCCCCCCAACCCCTCTTTCTCTGTTCTAGTTGAAGAAAGCAATTTCCAGCCTGACAAACCCACCAGCCCCAAAGTGAGCCAGCCTGGCAAGACGAAACAGGGCGCCTCAGCTGCCCTGGTGAAGGAGGTTGGGCAGGGACCCTGCCTCTCTTCCCCCATCACGGCACACCTCCCGCCCAGCTCAACTGCTCAGTGTAGCGGGCAGCTCCGACCTAGCACCAAAGAGGGCCCCACGGTCACCATGGTCCATCCTGGGTGACGCAAGCACTATGTGCCTTAAGGGACAAGTTCCACCCTGGACAGAGCAGAAATGGAGACCGCAGAAAACCAGCGGACAGTGGGTGCTCATCGAAAAGTCACCAAATTTACAATGAAGACAGGGGTGTATGCGGTCACCAAGGGCAGGTACAGAGGCCCTCTGGGGGTTGTAGGACTCCCAACCAGAGGCTCCTGAGAAAAATAAAGCCGATTCCCAGAGCTGCAGACCCCCTCACCTCGGCTCCAAGGGCGTTGACGTACCTGTGCGGGCCCTGAGCGAGCTCTTGGGGGCCCCCTGGTGGCCACCTGTGGGCATCGCAGGCCTGGGTTCCTGGCCTCCCACTGCTCCTAAATAAGCAGGAGAGCAGGTCCCTCACCAGGTCTTATGACGCTTGTCCTCACGAATAAGAAGAACCCTGTGGTCCAGCTACCCTCACCCCAGCCCCAGCTTCCTCCTTGGCTGAGCCTGGGCTGATGAAGCAGCGTCCCTGGGTGTGGCTCCTGTGTGCTCCGCAGAATCTTGGGCATCTCCCGTGGGGCCTCTCCAGGCTGGCTGGCAGTGGGTGAACCACCTGTTGGGGGGGGGAGGGGCAGGGCATAGGGCCCCCCCCGAGTCCCTCTAAAACCCCCTTATCCCAGGGGCCCAAGGACACACCTTCCCCCAGAGACCAGGCCAAGTTCATTGGGTGAATCCACCACTTTAATGTCTGCAGAGAACCTTCCAGGGTGCAGGGAAGGGGGTAGGGGCACCAGGGAGCAGGTTCAGAGAGCGAAGGATGAACAGACCCTCCAGAGACAGAGATTCTCAAGAAGGGAGCTGAGGAACAGACACTTAGCTACCAGAGAGGCTGTCCCACCTCTGAGGGAGGGGGGCACGAACACAGAGGGAGGGGGAAGGACTGAGCCCCGGGGTCAGGGCAGGGGCCCCAGGTCCCACTCCGAGTGGGTTTCCTAGGCCCTTCTGCGTCTGCCTGGGGGCCCAGCTGCAGGGTCCTCTGGGCAGCTTGCCCTGGTGTCTGCTGAGAGTCCTTGAGCCCACTGATGACAGAAACCCTGCGGGGGAAGGTGCCCACCTGAGCCAAGTAAAGAAGGGAGAAGGGGGATTATGGCTCCCACTGCTGGGGCAGGTCCACGGAGGCACAGAGTGGTCCACAAGGAGTGCTGACCCCCCCCCCATCCCTTCTGCACCCACCCTCTGCCTGCCCTGAGGGGTCAAGAGTCGCCCAGCCCGGACCCCGATGTCCTGATATGCCCGGGCTGCCCCCCAGGCAAGGTCACAGTATGAGGAGGCTCTGAGCCATGTAGCCCCCACCTCAGTTGTAGAACACCTCGTCCTCCTCCTCCGAGAGGGAGATGCTGTCCACCGAGGGGAGGGAGCCCTGCAGGTGGGCCCCACCCTCAGGCCCCGGGCCCCTAGGCAGCCGCCTCCGATGCTGCTGTTCAGGGCTGGGGGGCTGGGGGTCGGCAGCTGTGATGGGGGGCTCATCGGGTGAGGGCCAGCCATCGGGGGAGAGGCCAGGGGAAGAGAAGGCCAGAAGACTGTCATCCTGGGAGGGGCCACTCAGAAGACTGTCCTGAAGGTAGAGGTTCTCTAGGTCTGGAAAACCAACAGGAGGGGGAGGAGGCATGAGGAATGGAGTCCCGGACCCCCTCCTCACCCTCTCCTGGTGTGTGAGGGAAGGTGAAGGCCAGTGTTTTGTCACTGCTGAGCTGTGTGACCTTGGGCAAGTCACTGAACCTCTCTGAGCCCCTGTTTCTCCCTGGGGGTTCCAGGGGTGGTGGAATGAGTGGAGGAGTTAAAAGCAGGCTGTGCGGCCTGGACTCGAATCTGAATCCCGCACTCTGAAAATTGGGACAGTGTTCTTCCCCGGCCTCCGTTCCCTTCCCTCCCCTCGCTGTCAGAGGAAGGATTACATGAAGTAGCTGGTATGCAGGCTTCACCCAGGACCAAGCCCTGCTGAAGCAGTAACTGGGGGTGACCTGGGGTTCTAGAAGACTGGTTGGTTGTGCCAGGGATTAAGGTTCAGGTCCTGGCTCTGATGCCTCTAGCTGTGTAACCTAGGGCAAGTTTCCTGGTGCCTCGGTTTCCCTGAGACAATAACAGGACCTATTTCGTAGAGGTGTCGTGAGGATTAAGTGAGATAATACAATACGCACTTAACACAGTAATCACTTAATCCCCACGATGCATTATTACTATTATTCTTCTCTCCTTTACCCTTAGAGCTCTCCTTGGGCAGTGAGCCGGGCAAGGATCCCCAGCCCCATTGGACAGATGCAGAAACCAAGGCTGAGGAGACGGGGGCGGGGGGTTGTCCGGGGTCACAGTGCATTTGGTGGCAGGGCAGGCACCCAGGCCCTGCTCTGCTCCGCCCTCCCCGCCCCAGCGCCGGCCCAGGAGGTACCCTGTAGCTGGACGACGTCCTGAGGGCTGTTCTCGGGGTGAAGCTCCTCATTGTCCAGCGAGGACCAGGCGCTCAGTGTGGCCTCTGTGATGGCAAACTGTTCGGCGACCCCTGGGGGAGGGGGAGGACAGCGGGACTCAGCTCAGCAGGGACAGGGCAGAAGATGGGGGCAGGGCCTCGGTGCCAGGCCGCATTGGCACTCTGCAGTGAGCTGGCTGTCCATCCAGGCCCCGGTGATCAGAGCGCCCACCTGATGCCCCGTCCACCCCCTGGCATTTTTTTTTTTTTGCCCTGCCTAGACACTGCCCAGGTGGTGACCCTCGGTCCCCTAAGGACCAGAGACCCTACGGTCCCGTCCCCATGCTCCCCCGCCCCCAACCTCTGACCTGCAGCAAAGCGGGCCTCCCGCAGCTCGTCTGGCAGGCAACAGTAATGCTCATCCTCAGCCGGGGATGGCTCCCAGCCCGACCGCTGGGCACGCCAGCCCTTCCACTCGATGAGGTGAGCCACGCGGCCACGCGCCATGGCCGTGGGCTTCGTGATGTGGTCCTTGATGCTCTGCACCACCCCTGGGGGCATGGAGGGCAGCTGGGTGACCGCTCTGACACAGAACCCAGCTCAGGGCCCTACCCCCGCTACCCCAGGCCCCCCAGTGCCTCAGGCCCACCCAATGACCTATGCCCTACAATCATTCATCGCTGTGTACTCACCCAGCGCCCCGCGTCCTCACAGCCTCATACCCACAAAGCCCTGTATCTATCTGTGCAAGTCCCCCTGCCCAGCCAATGCCCGTGCCCACTCTGTACCCCACGGGCCCCAAGCCCCAAGGCCCCCCACCTCACTTAGATCCTCCCCACTCATGTGGAGGTTCCATGCACCGCACCCCCCCCCCCCCCCCCCCCCCCCCCCCCCGCGGGCACACTCCCCCCCCCCGGGGGGGGGCTCCCCCCCCCCCCCCCCCCCCCCCGCCACCAGCATCCTGCTTTCAGGCAATATTCCCCTCCACTTGGTGCTTCCTCCCCAGACCTGCCACACCCCTCATTCCCTTTGACCAGGTTTAGACCCTTCTGCCCCAGAAGATCCACCCAAAGATCCACTCGAGATCCACCTGGTCCTCTCCCTTTATGCATTAATTAATAAGTGCTGAGAGAGCATCCCCTGTGCCAAGCCCAGTGTCAGCTCTGCTGAAGGGGAGACCTGAGTGGGGTGCCGTATACCAGGTAGGCTTCCTGGAAGAGGTGGACTGGGGTTTGAGCTTTACAGGTAGGTTGGTAGGTTTGTAGGTGCATTGGACAGAAGAAGGCAAGACGGAGGCTATCTCAGAGATGAGATGAGAAGGAAGGCATCGAAGAATCTGGCATGATTCCAGGACTACCAGGGGTGAGACGTGGAGGCAACACTAAGACTGGAAGAGGTTGGAGAGCCCCTCGGGGGCTAGAGTAAGGACTCTGACGTTTTCCTTCTAGCAATGGGGAGCCACAGCAGGGTAATGAGCAGGAGAGTGACAGGTTAGATCTGCTGTTTAGGAAGAGCATCCTAGTTAGGGAAGGGGCCAAGGGTGGAGATGAGGCTCTGTCAGATACCACTGAAGGGAAGCAAGAGACAGGACAGGGGCTGGGCAGTGTGGTGGTGGGGTGCGGGTGGCCTGAGGGGTTCTCAGGAGGAGACTGGCTGGATGTGGAAGTTGACAGAAAGGGCTGTCAGGCATGATTCAGCATCTCTCTGAACCAAGGCTGAGCACACAGTCACTGGGGTCTCAGAGCCAAGACGCAAGGAACAGCAATATTTAAGCAAGACGGGGTATCCACCAAGGAAAGCAGAGCCATAAGACTGAGAAAGTGGGGAGGACGGAGGCGAGGAAGAAGGCGGAGACCCCCTCCCCAAGCTAGATGTGTGGGCAACCGGCGAAGGTCTTTGCAGGAGGTGGTTCGAGAGGCCCCCGCAGGGCCCCTGCAGAGGGAAGGGGTTTCAGGTGGCAAAGCGTCCAGGCAAACGGAGGGAGGGCCGTGAGGGCCGTGAGGGATTTAAGGAGACGTGAGCCTGAGGTACGTGGGACAGACCCGTGAGCAAAGAGGGTGGCCCGCTGAGAACGGCCCGGAAGGTGTGCTCTGGGCCACCTGTGCAGCAGACCCCGTGCTGGCCTGTGCGCCCACCTCCCCACTGCCACTGCCTCCCGCCTGCAGCCCTCCCCAGAGCCTGCCCTTGGCTGAGAGGAGCGGCCTCACCCAGAGCCGCCCGGGAGGCTGGAGAGACCAACGGGGGGGCAGTAATATCCAAGCATCCGCCAGCACCGGGAGTGGTTCCGTCAGTGCTCCTGAGCTCCCCGGGGGTATCCGGCCGAGAACGGTTTCTCGTGCGGCCCCCTCTTTGCCGGACTCCCTCCCCTGGCCCTGCTGCCCTCACTCCTACACACTGCCCTCCAGAACTACCCCTCAATAAAGCACTCGCACAATCCTCGTCCGGGGCTCTGCTTCTAGGGAACCCGACCCAAGGGGGGGTGACGGGCAGACTGCATCTGCTGAAGAGATCTGAAGACTCGGGGCCAGCTCCTCAGGGCTTCGGGGAGACCCCAACAACTTAACCCGGCCGGGGGGTGGGGGGGTGGGGGGGGGGGGGGGGGTGGGTCAGGAGCACCAAGTCACCATCGCCGGCCGAACCCGGCCCGGAGCGTGGCATCCTTCCCCCTGCGGCCCAGCTCTGCCCTCCCCACGGCTAGTGTCCAGGGGTGGGGGACATGCTAACTCCAGGGCAGGAGAGGGCAGTCGGGGCCTACCCACAAGGGACGAGGTGGCTAGAGCCGCCACATTGTAGTTGCTGGAGCAGGACCTGGAATCAGACAGGTAGCCGTTGGTGGTCTGGAAGCACCTCTGCGGGGAAGAGAGGGGCCAGATGACATCCCCCCCGCACCTGCCAGAGGGCACCCTCCTCCCCACTTCCATCCCCACGAGGCATCCTCCCTGAGCGATTGTGCCCACCCCCACAGGGCCATCCCACCCCGCTGTTCTCGTCAGGGCCCCCCTCCCCCAGGGCCGGCAGGACTGGGCGTTCAGGCTGGGCACTGCACAGTGAGGGGCAACAGTGTCAGCCGCGGCTGGCTGGACCGGGGGAAGGGCAAACGCACTGACCTGCCAAGGATCCCAACAGAAATCCATCTGTTTGTCCTAAAACGAGAGGAGAAAGAGGGTCAGGCAGGGCCTGGCACACAGCGCCAGCAGAAGGCACAGGTCCTGGAGCCCGGGGCGGTGGTGTCGGTCAGCCTTCTGGTATTCCGAGGTCGTGCCCTGGTTTCCCTTGCCGTGCGGGGAAAGACGGGGGGGCGGGGGGCAGGCAATGGCGGCTCTGCCCGCAAGGCAGCGAGTGCAGGACATAGGTCCGACCGGGGTTCGAGTTTTGACTCTGTACTTTGCACCTGGGAGCGCTTAGCCGAATGCCTTAACATCCCAGAACGTCAGTTTCTTCCTCTGTAAAGGGGTGATACTACCATTTACCTCACGGGTTGTCGTGAGGCAAATGACATGATGCAAAGTGCCCAGCATGACACTTAGCATGTGTATGCGCTAAAAATATATATATTATAATAATTATATCAACAGGTAGGTCCAAGCCACGACCTCTGGGGTGGGGGTGGAAATTATGCAGCACGATTTGAGACCCCCAGCAAGCTCTTCCTAATGCATCCGGACTAAGAATGCCACTCCTTGGGGGCGCTTGGCTGGCTCAGTCACCCAGCACCCAGCTCTTGATCTCAGGGTTGTGAGTTCGAGCCCCACGTTGGATGCAGAGATTACTTAGATAAACTTAAAGAAAAAGAAAAAAAAAAAAAAGAATGGCACTCTACCCTCCAGAGGGCAATGCAGGCTGCTAAGGGCTGGTGGGCTGGTGGTAGGGGGTGGGGGTGGGGGTGGGGGGACTTGTTATCTGCAAGACTGAGTTCATTTGGGTGGGAAAATCTCCAAGGCAGGACTCTCTTTTCTAAACAACCCAGGTCCTGGATGCCCAGGGTGACCCAGACCTTCATTCAACTGAGTACCAAACCTTGGGGGCTCTGATCCCACAGGAAGTAGCCAAGTGCGGCAGGAAGGAAAGATTGGAAAGGTTTCAGCTCCCCGTGGGGAGCTGTAGGGGACACTCTGGGAACCAGGGCATAGGTGGGGATGAAGGGTGACCAGTTACCTTGCCAGTGACATGGTCTGGAGCGACAGCAGGGGGATGGCTGCAGGGCAAGTCTGGGTTCAGAGGACCCGTGCCCTGGGGCATGGGGCAGTCCTTGTGGGCACTTGTGAACAGATCTGGAAATACAATGACAGGAGGAACTCAGAAAAACCGCACACTCTCCTCCTTATGGGGCCTGTTCAAGCCAGCCCCGAGAGATGGGCACGACGATATTATCATCCCTTGTCATCTTGTAGGAAACAGAGAGACCCAAGGCCATGGCAGATGAGGAGACCGGCTAGATCTCCTCCCGCCTGGTCCCCTCCATGACAATTATCGCCCATCTGCCTGTTCCTCCGTTTCCCCTAATTCCAGCACCCACACTCCAGAATTTTTGACCTCATGGAGACCTCCAATCCATTTCCCCTCCTCTTTTCCACTAGCCCCTGGTGCCCTCACTCCCCTCCCGGCCCAGCCCTGGCCCAGCCTGCGAACTGAGCTCTCCTTCGCGGACGGCCTCAAGTCTCAACCGTGTTCAGTCTCCCCTCTGCCTGCTCTGCGCCTGGACCTGCATGTCGCTGGAGAAAGTCACCGGCCTCGCACAAGACACCGTCTGGGGACCCTTCTACCTGTCTCCCATCACGGCTAAGTTTGCTTCCTGCCAGGTGGACTCCCTCGGGCGTCTCTCCTTCTCAAACCAGCAACCCTGGCACTCCCGACCCCACACCCTGCTTCTGGCTCTTCCTTGTCCCTCACTGAGATCCAGAAGCCTTCGGCAGGCTCCATCCTGGCTCCATTTTTCTACCTCAAATCATTACCCCGCCCGCATTTTGCCCACACCATCTGCTCTCCCTCCTATGACGGAGGAAGAACTATCCCTACCCCATCCGAGCCGAGCCCAGACCAGCCGTCCCAACCAGGGACTGGGACCTGGCCTTGCCCCCCACCCAGGACCTCTGCTCTCTCTCTGCTCTTGTGATCGTCCGGTCTGTCTGTCTCCCTCTTGGCCGCTGGTGTGGTGGTCCCGACCCCAGCTCCCCCCAGCTCCGTGTCCAATCCTCCAACCCCTTCCAGGCCACGCTTAGAGTTGTGTTCGACCTCTACTTCCTGGAGTCCCATTTTCTCCTCCACCCTTTTCTTTTTTTTAATTTTTTTTTTTAACGTTTATTTATTTTTGAGACAGAGAGACAGAGCATGAACAGGGGAGGGTCAGAGAGAGAGGGAGACACAGAATCGGAAACAGGCTCCAGGCTCCGAGCTGTCAGCACAGAGCTTGACGCGGGGCTCGAACTCACGGACCGCGAGATCGTGACCTGGCTGAAGTCGGACGCTTAACCGACTGCGCCACCCAGGCGCCCCTCCTCCACCCTTTTCGGGTCGCCTCTCCGGAGAAAGCCCTTGACTACCTGGCCAAGCCCAGCGGTTCATTGGCTTCTCAGCCCCTCCCTCCCTCTCAAGCCACGCCCATCTCCGGCTTCCCTCCCACCTCCGTGGTCCCCCTTCCGCTCCCTCCCGGCCCCTCCTCATCTCCCTCCTCTCTCCCAGGGCATCTCATCGGAGAGCCAGCGGCTGCCGCCCACATTCACACCCACAGCCCTGACTCTGCTTGAGCCCGACACTGAATTTCCAACTCCCTTCACGGATGCCCGGCAGGTGTCTCAAGGAAACTCGGGCCCATCTTCCTCCACTTCTCCAATTTTAGAAAATGATGCAATGGTCCACCCAGCTGTACCAACCAAAAATCCAGTTTTCTCCGCGCTGCCTTCCCCCAACCCTCCCAACCAGCAAGCCCTACTGGCTCTCTCTCCAACCTCCCTTCCGGATTTACCCGTCTCCATCCCCACCACTGCTGCCCACGAGGGGGCATCACCCTCTCTCACCTGGACCACAAGAGGGCCACAGCCTCCTGCTTCCTCTCCTGGCACGCAGCCCACTCTCCACCCGGCCGCACAGGGATGCTACAGGTCGGACTGCACCTTTGCTGAAAACCTGCCGCTGGCTTCCTTCCATTGAACCTGACGGGAGAGCCAGCCCCTCACCCTGCACGCCAGCCTGGTCCCTGTTCCCGCCACTCTGGCCTCCCTGCTGCTCCCCAAATGGCCCACTTGTTCTTTGTCTTTGCTATCCCCTCCACCTGGAGCACCATCCCCAGATCTTCCTGAACCGTGTCACTCGGGTCTCGGCTCAAGGTCACCTCCTCAGGGGGCCCTCCCTGCCCCGGGGCCAAGCTTCCTTTACAGCAGCCGGCACTCTTTGACGTTCTTGTGTTTTGAAGTGTCCGATCCCTCTGGGAATGCGAGACCGTGAGAGCAGAGACCATAGCAAAGACCAGAGAACAGGGCCTGGCACCCAGAGGGTGTTCTGTCGACACTGTGGAATGACCTCCGCCTGTATTATAGCAGTTAGCACAGGCTGTCTGCTAAAAGCATGTGTGGGAGGGCAGGGACCAGTCCCATCGTGATGCATTCTCAGGGCCTACCACATAGTAGGCTTGCAGAAGTTGCCGGAGGGATGACAGGCTGAACTGAAGAAGCGGGGTTTGCTGGACTGAATTCTTGGGCTGAACTGAAGAGGACTCCACCTCCAGAGGGTAACTGGGAACACCCTTACATTCGCTTGAGTAAGCATTTCTTTCTGATGCATTCCAAAGCATTAGCTGAGCACCTGCTACGTGCCAGGCTCTGTTACGGGCACTAGGAACACTGACAAACAATGACAAGCAAGACGGAGATGGTTTCTGCCCTCACGGAGCTGGCATTCTAGTTGGTTCATTCATTCATTCATTCATTTATGCATCCATTCATTTCTTCTCCCACTAAGCATCCATTTAATACATGTCTGTACCATCCAAGCACCTGGGCACAGAGGCGGGATTAAGACTTCATCCCTGCCCTCTGGGAGCTCCCAGTTGCATGGAAACCAGTCCCAAAGCCCCTCATTCAAACACAAGGCTGATGGGTGGGGGTGGGGGGGCAGGAGCACCCACGAGTGCTCCCGTTCTTCACCCCCTCTCCTGGTGTGATGGAACGGACTCCTCACGTGGACGGGGGAGCTAGCCAGGAGGGGGTGCCAGGAGGAAGGTGTTGTGGGCAGAGGGAGGGGTGGAGTCTGGGAGACTGGAGGAGCAGGGGGTGTCTGGGCCGTGGCAGGGAGGGGGGTCCCTGTGCTCCCACCACCCTCCTCTGGCTTAGGTAGCCCAGGCAGAGTCTGCAAGAGCAGATGGCACGGAAGCAAGCAGGGCTTCCTGGAGGAAGCGGAGGTGGAAGGTATCAGGTGCTCCCAGAGGCAGGGCTGGGCCGTGGGCTGAAGTGTGACCAGGGGGCTTTCGGAGGTGTTGGCAGGGAGGGGAGGATGGGGAGCCGGAGGACGGCATGAGTGCTCCACTGGTCTCACTTGTGCCTGTGGATCGCTTTCTCCTCCTGTTTTTGCGCATTCGCAGCCCCGGCCCCATGGGCTTGGCTCCCAACTGGCAGCAACCGTGTCTCCTTCGGGTGAGCCACTCTCTGGCGACCGGAGGCGAGTTTATGACCCTTTGTTTGGGAGTGAAAAGCTCAGAGTCCCCCCCGCGGGATGGGGCTGCAGCCACCCTCGCAGGGCGACAGAGCCTTTGCGGCCCCTCTCCTCCACCTTGCTCTCTCCATTCCTTCACTGGTTTCCTCTGGAAGATCTCCTTCATACACCAGCTGCACCCACATCCTCATTCCAGGGTCTGCTCCTGAGGAGCTGGTCCAGAGACAACTGGGTGACACTCTGGTGCCAGATCGCCCCGTTCAAATCCCAACTCTGCCCTTTACTACCTGTGGGACCTTGACTTTGCCTCTTGGAGCCTCCATTTCTTCATCTGTAGAATGGACAGTTGACTGTTCTTGTTCTCTAGGTATTGCCTACCAGGATCCAGAGCAGAACAGAGACGTACCGGGTACCCCCACTTGGAAGAAAGCCACTGTCAAGGGCAGGGGAAGCAAACACCCTCTTCAAGGTGGTTGAAACAGGCTGTTCTACCCCAGCCATCCACCACCCTTCTGACGCTGCTGACTTTACAAGTGAAGTGAGGGGGCTCTCAGAAATCTGGGATGCCTGCACAAGAGAGGCCAGCATCCTTACCCACCCGCCCCACCCCTGGCTGGGTGTCTGCACAGCTGGGGAGAGACAGCTGGGCCGGGAAGAGGAGTGGAACGGCCTGCCTTATGAGTCTCTCAAGGGTCAACAGGACACTGAGGAAGGGGCCGTGTTTGACTTCTGCTGGTGCCCCCTAAGAGGGCTGCATGAAGGACAAGGGGACCCCAGGCCTCAGAGGCTGGAAGGTGGGCAGCTTTAGGGGTCAAGGGAGTTGGGCTGAGAATGGAAGAGGTCAAACCAGGTCAGATCTCCCTGCAGTGGGCAGGCCCCCCAGATGGCCCCTGGCAGAACTCACACATGCTAATCTGGGACCTGTGGTCCCCCTGCCACCTCAACGTCCACCTCTCTCCCTCTTGCACTCCAGCCACACTGATGGCTCAGACACGCCCAGCACATTCCTGCCTCAGGGTCTTTGCACTGGCTGCTCAGTTCCTCCAGCTGGAACGCTCTCCTCCCACATAGCCGCAGGTTCACTCCCACACTGCATTCGGGTCTCTGCTCAAATGTTAGAACCTCAGCGAGGTCTGCAGCCATTTTGTTTAATGACACCTGTCCTTTCCTACCCCGTGATCTTATGGTGCCCATCACCACACAGTATATGTCCCTTTCCTTATTCACAGTCTTTCAGTAGACCATCAGCTGTCTGCAGGCTGGTCCTCGTCAGCTTTATTCACCACCACAGCCCCAGCACCTGCCACAGGGCCTGCACATTGCTCACTAAACTTTGCCTCAACAGGGGTGCCTGGGTGGCTCAGCTGATTAAGCGTCCAACTCTTGATTTCAGCTCAGGTCATGACCTGATGGTTTGCGAGTTCAAGCCCCACATCAGGCTCTGCGCTGACAGTGCAGAGCCTGCTTGGGATTCTCTGTCTCCCTCTCTCCCTGCCTCTCTCTCTCACTCTCTCTCTCTCTCAAAAGAAATAAACATTAAAAACAAATTTTTTTTTTTGGCCTCAACAGTGAGCCAGTTTGAGCCAACAGAGATCACTAGAACTCCAGATGGATAAAAATATCTTGGCCACTCTTCTACAAGTTCCTCATGCCAGAGGGCAATGGGACCCAGAGAGAGGAGGGAGGCCCGCAGAGGGAAAAGCAGGCTGTGGCCCTCAGGTGCGGCCAGTCCTGACTGGACGGCCAAAGGGAACACCAAATAGGGTGTGAGGTGAAAGTCTCCACCCACACTGGACGGGACTCAGGATCCCCTGAGACTGGCCCAGAGGCGGTTGCAGGCGGGCAGCTGAGGGAGGTCTGAATGAGCCTGTCTGAAGCAGGACTAGAGAAAAGAAAGGCAGAGTCAGGACTGACGTTCCCACGCCCTGAACTCAGAGCTCAATCACCCAGGAGCCAAGAGGAGTGTGGGCCGAGCCGTGTGCTTGCACACGGGAACATTCCACACATCCTGCTCTTTATCCCGAGTCCCGGCTGCGTGTCCCTGAGCTGGGACTGCCCCTCTCTGGGTTTCAGAGTCTCCATGTGTACAAAGACCGTGTTCCAGGTCCCTCCAAGGTGGCGTTCAAGCAGGGGCACATCCTTCAGTGGGTCATGCAAGCCGCTTACTAGGTCATATTTTTAAAGAATAAAATAAAATAGGGGCACCTGGTGGCTCAGTCAGTTAAGCATCCGACTTCAGCTCAGGTCATGACCTCACAGTTCATGGGTTCGAGCCCCACATCGGGCTCTGTGCTGACAGCTGGGAGCCTGGAGCCTGCTTCGGATTCTGTGTCTCCCTCTCTCTCTCTCTCTCTCTCTCTGCCCCTCCTCTGCTTGTGTGTGCACCTGCTCTCTCTCTCTCAAAAAATAAACAAACATTTAAAAATTAAAAAATAGAATAAAATACGGATGCCTGGGTGGCTTAGGCAGTTAAGCATCGAACTCTTGACTTCAGCTCAGGTCATGATCTCATGGTTTGTGAGATCGAGCCCCACGTCTCACTCAGCACTGACAGCATGGAGCCTGCTTAGGATTCTCTCTCTCTCCCTCTGTCTGCCCCTCCCCTGCTCACACACATTCCCCAACCCCCCAAAAAATAAATAAACTTAAAAAAAAGAGTCTGTTAAAAAAGTGATAAAATAAAACAGAAAATACCAGAACCTACAGAGGAGTCAGGTTGAGTATTGTGTCATGAAACTTCAGTTTATTATTATTTTTTTAACACTTATTTATTTTTGAAGGAGAGAGAGAGACAGAGTGTGAGCAGGGGAGGGGCAGAGAGAGAGGGAGACACAGAATCTGAAGCAGGCTCCAGGCTCTGAGCTGTCAGCACAGAGCCCGATGTGGGGCTCGAACTCACAAACCGCAATATCATGACCTGAGCTGAAGTCGGACGCTTAACCAAGTCACCTAGGCGCCCCACGAAACTTTAAATTGCACAGACACGCATGTGCTCACACAAGTGTGCCTACGCACCTGTGGTAAGAATTTTCTATGTGTGTGCTAGATCGTGATGCAAAATATATTTATTGCTACGGGTTCCAGTCAAAAACGTCTGAGAGTGGCCATTCCTAAGATTCCAGAGTGCATAAGCAGGGGCCTGCCGGGGTGCAGGCAGAGTTGTGCTGGCTGCAGGCTGTCCCGGGGAACTTTGAGAGGTGCCGGAATATTTCTAGGGGTCCCTGGTCGTCCCTGAAGCTGTTTTAAAACTGTGTGGTCTGCAGACTGGAGAGTAAGGGGAGCTGAGCACTGCGGAAGCTGCTAGGCCGTGTCAAAGGCCTGGAGCAGACATGGCTTGAGCAAGGTCATTGGTCAAGGTGGACTTGGAGGGCTGCTGGCTCTCAGCCCCTCTCCGGCTCTCCTGCCCCCTGCCTCAGTTGGCGTCTGGGAGCCTCCTCCAAAGCTGCCTTCTCCCCCTGAGGACTTTGGCCCCGTGATGTCACAGGCTGGTTGCCATGGAGACGTCAGGTAATGGAGCAGCCCAGGGTGAAGTCACAGGCTGCTCTTCGCCCAGCTGGGACCTGCAGCCTCGTCACCACCAGCAACTGGAAAAACACAGTGTTTCATGTGGGGTGGGGGCTGGGGACAGCCTGGGGGGACCCCTGGCCACTGCTCCTGTGGGCGTCTCCTTCTCCGAGGCAGTGGTGGGGTCCTCCTTCCTCTCCTGGTCCACACCCTACTCCTTTGACCTCAAGGCCTGAGGCCCCTTTGGAGACCTGCCCCCTCCCCCACCTCCCCTGGCCACAGCAGTGACAAACCTCTGGTTGCCCTAGCAACTTGGAAGGGGCCATCTTGATCCTGCAAGGAGAGGGGTGTCATCCAGACGTGTCCTCTGTCCCTGTGCCTTCAGCCAGAGCTCTCTCCTGCCTACCAGGGATGCTTCCTGCCTTCTCACACCAGCTCCTCAATCTTCTGCAGACAGTTCCTCCTGATGTCTAACCTAAGCCCCTCTTGCTGCAAAGCTCCCACCCTGGTTTTCTCTGCTCACTCCTTGGGTGAGTCTGCAGCTCAGCTCCCTCTCACACGTGCCTCGGAGCCACCTAGCCCCTTTAGCTGTTCTTTGGTGCTCACATCCCAGCCCATTAGTCATTGTGGCTGCCATCTGCCCCTGGAGTGTCTCCCAGGGCTCTGCACCCCAGGAGGGCAGGGAGGGCCCAAGGTAACCCCGTTCTTTCCCAGCAGCCCAGAGAGGGTAAACTTCCTCTTGAAAGCACACAGGAGGGGTGCCTGGGTGGGTCAGTCTGTTAAGGGCCCAACTTGGTTTCGGCTCAGGTCATGATCTCACGGTTCGTGGGTTCAAGCCCCGCATCGGGGTCTGCACTGACAGCATGGAGCCTGCTTGGGATTCTGTCTCCCTCTCTGTCTGCCCCAGCCCCACTTGCTCTCTCTCTCAAAATAAATAAAAATAAACTTAAAAAGCAAGCAAGCAAGCACACAGTAATTGATACGCAGCCGGGGTGCAAAGGTCCTCACCATGCCCCGCCCCCCCCCCCCCCCATAGCCGCCAAGCTTGGGCTCTAAGCTTCTCAGTACCCCTGTGGCTGAGCGCACAGTGCAGTCCTCCAGCCAGGGGCTCCCCGGGTGCGTGCTGCTGGCCGGCTGAGGCCCAGGCCCTGTCCGAGTCTCTGAGGAGAACACTTTTACAGTCCCTGCCCCGGGTCCAATCCCAGATGCGTCACAGCCCCTGTGAGCTGTGGGCTCTCGCCTGTGAGACGAGAGTCCCCACATCCTCAGGAAAGGGTTGCCGAGGATGAAGCACCCGTCACATCAAACACTCCGGAAACGGTGGCTGCTCTGTCCCTCTCCCCTCTCAGACCTGAGATCCTCTTTCTGGAGCGGGTGGACAGATCGTGGTCACCACCGGTGACCTCTGGTCCTGCCCCTAGGGCTGGAGCTTACCGTGGGGACTGTGCAGAGGGAGGCCACCGGGAGTGAGCCCTTGGCCTCTCTGCCTGGTGAGTCACTGCCATGACAGCAGGCTGTCGCTCTGAGCTTGGCAGAGGCTTGGCCTCGAGTGGACAAAGTGCCCTTCTGCTCCCCAGGACGTTTGTTTATAGGTCACCAGGACCACAGTGGTAACTTCATCAGTGAGTTGGTGCAGAGCAAGGGGGTCCGTTTCCATTCCCCAACCGAGGATGGGAGGGAGACAACGGGCCCTTCTCTAGGACCTCCCACACACCTCAACTCCTTTCCATTTCCTTAGCCATCCTGTGGCTCAGTCTCTTTGATGAGCTATCCTAGAGCTCATCTTGTGCTAGCCTCACCTCCTCCAGGCAGCCTGCCTAGATTGGCCTCGGCTGTATTAGCCCTAATGAGCAAAGTCTGGCCTGCAGTGATTTGCTGCCATTATTTATTGAACACCTACTATTTTTCAGGGCCTAGCCTTGACCGTCCTAGGCCTTTTCATCCATTATCTCTTGTTTAACCCTCACTAAAATCCTGCAAAGTAGATACTATTACGCCCACTTTACAGACAGGGAAACTGAGGCTCAGGGAAGTTAAATCACTTCTGCAAAGTCACCAGCTAATAAGAACAGAGATGGGGGTTCAAACCTAAATCAGTCTGAAATTCCAGAGACTGTGCTCAAACCACTAACCAGTGGTGATCTCCTCAAGCAGTTTTTCTGCATGTGTGTGTGTGTATGTGTGTGTGTCCATGCCCTGCCTCCCCACTTAGACTACTCCACGGGCAAGGTTGTGTTTCTTTCCTCAGACAGTGAGCTCCTAACAAGGCCCGATCTACTCCTTCCTCAGTCTCCCCCAGTGCCCATGTCGGACTGCTCACTGGCTCTGCAAGGGCCAGGGTGAGGAAGAGCTGAGGGGCTGGGACGGGGGCGTGGTCAGTGGGCCCTGGGCACTGTGGGTGGCTCTGGCCGGCCCCTTCAGAGCTGGAGCCTTCTCCCAGACATCATAGATGTCTGACCTTCCAGAAGAAAGGCTTCAGTCTCCAATTTCTGCCCTCACCCCAGGGCCCAGGGCACTGAGAGCCCCAGGGTGAGGCCAGGAGGCTGATGGGCTGGTTGGAGGATACGGCTGGGGCAGGAGGGGCAGGCGGAGGGGTGCCAGGGGCAAGGGGCGGCCCTGAGAGAACCTGCAGCCGGGAGAGAGGGAGGTAGATATTAACTCCCCCTGCTCCATACACTTTGTCACCAGTGGTGGCAGCAAAGCCCCAACCACGTGAGTTATTCCAGAGAGTTGTTTTTTTTTTAAGCACTGGCCATGCACTGGGTACCTCTCTCACGTAGGGCACATCAGAAAGCAAAGGGCAAGGGGTCCCTCCTCAGGCGCTGGGCTACCACGGACCTGGATTCAAATCCTGCCTCTCAGTGTCCTGGCTGTGTGACCTCAGGTAAGACTCTTCCTGTCTCTGAGCCCCGTGTCTCCCCTCCCAGGGTTGAATGAGGACAAACTAGGTCAGAGGAGTAAAGGCTCAGCCGGGGTGAGGCTAAGCCCTTGATAAATGGTAGCTTAGTAGATGATGAATACAAAGTAGCTCCTGGAAATAGCATTTGTTGCCTTACTCTGGTCCCCATGACTTTCCCCAAGTCCTCAGTACCTCAAATGCCTGCCACAGGGCAGTCGTGAGGGCAGGACGGGGCTGGAAGCCTCCGAGGCCTCCCCTTTCCCAGACAAGAGGGTCTCTTTGTTCAATCTCGGTGATAACAAAACATTTCAAATGAAACAAATAGTAACACTTATGAGTGCTTACTTCCGGCCAGGCACGGGTCTGAGTGCTCTACAGGAATTAAGTCATTTGATCCCTGCCCAGCAACCCTAGGACATCAATACTGGTATTAGTCCCATTTTAGAGATGAGAGCACTGAGACACACATCCAAGGTTAAGTAACTTGCTGAGGTCACAGAGCTAGTCAATGGTGTGGATGGGAACCTAGGCTGGCCAGCTCCAGAGTCTGCACTCCTGACCTCTCAGGCCTGGCACAGAGAAGGGACGTGCTGCCCCATGCTGCTATGGGGAGGCTCTGCCAGGTGTGGCCTGTACCCGGGGCTCGGGTTTGGCTAGGGCGGCCCCACCTGGGTGCAGGCTCTGGGCTGAGTATGGGCATAGCATGAGGCTCGCGATCCCTGGCCTGGCTTCAGGGCTACGTAGCAGGCACAGCGAAGTGCTTGGAGACAGTGGTTGTTATTGGCACTGGGTGTTCCGAGAACAACACTCGGAAGCTCATGGAAGCCTGTAGCTGGAGAGGAGCAGGCCAGGCCCCCCGGGCTACGGGTTGGGGGTGTGGTGCAGGAGGCGAAGGGCACAGGGTCAGCTATTTTCAGGTCACTCAACTCCCCCTCTGAGCAGTTTCCCCATTTGTAAAATGGGTTCTGTGATAGTACCTACCCCAAATTAGCTACTTGTGCCTAAAATGCTCCAACCGATACCTGGTAAGCTGTAAGCACTCTGACAGTGACAATTAGAGGCTGGGTGGCCTCCACTTAGTGCTTCGGTCCCTGGGACCACAGCTGTCCTCTGCTCAAGTGGTCTCGGACCTTCATCCAACTGGCCCCATGCATGTTGGGGCTGTAAGCCCCAGGAAGCAGACAAGGTTAGAACACACAACTGATCTGGCGGGGGCACTGGGGAGCCCAAGCCACAGAAGGAAGGGTGCCTGTGTGACCTCAGACAGGCACGGCAGAGGGTGCCAGCCCCTGGTTGGGGGGGTCAGAGGACCTTGGCAGGAATCTCTTCCTCTCTGGCCCCTGTGCTGTGTTCAATGGGTCTGCAGCCTTCCAGCTCACAGACAGGTCCACTCGGGTCCCTGGCGCGGGATGGCCAAGTGATGCGGAAGGGACACAGTCACCAAGGAAACACTAGATCCCAGCTGCCCCACACCCAGAGCCTGCCCAGAGCCTTCTGGTTTCTGGAAACACACTGAGAGGCTGTCAGTCCTCAAGGATCTTAAATACTCTCCCGGAACCCTTGAAGCTACCTTCCCCTCTGGCCAGCTTTAGGCCTCACAAGGGCAGACGCTGTACCGGACCCATCTCCGCTAGACGCCCACCCAGCACGCACACAGTAGGTGTCGTGCTGACATCAGCGTAATGAATGAATAAGTTTGTGAACCTCACACAACCTCAGTCCCACCCACGATCCCAGCCCTGACACCCTCCTGAGACACCCCAAGCTACTAGCCTGAACGTTCCACTTGGACTGATGAGCTCCTTAGAGGCCAGAGGATGGGGGAGGGGTGCTGCGCTCCTTCCTCAGCACCCCCCCCCCAGGACAAGACCCCCTCCAGGGCTTGTGCGGCCTCTCCCCAGTGCCTGTTCATCCCTCAACCCCTGAAAGTAAGCTATTGGCTGTGTGGTTGGGGTCAGTGGGTTTGGCCTCAGTCTGCAGAGCTGGGGCCAAGGCCTCAGTCACTTCCACCCCCCCGAGCCCCCCCTCCCCCATCTCCAGCCCCCCTGCTCTGTGCAGGACTCCACCGCCACCCCCTCCGGGCAGTTCACTCCCACTCCTGGGGTACCACCTTGGGAAGTGCAGGAGAGCAGAGGGGGCCAGGGCCGAAAGCTCAGAGGCAGAAAGAAAGGCCCAGGGGTTCCTGGGAACATCAGCTGTCTCTGTCCCTTCCAGTCCCCTGACCACGAATGGGGGTGGGGACCAGGCGTTAGGGATGAGGGTGGGGGGAGGGATACCTTCTTTATAACCTGTGCATGTCCATTAACCCATTGCTGTCCGTGGGGTTCCGGGACCCTGAAGACAGGGGCCTGGGGTGAGGGGACAGAAGTGCAAGGAAGGCCTGTGCCTTGGGGGAGTGTGGGAAGGAGAGTCGGCCTGCTCCCCTGGTGTCCCCACCGCCTCTCCAGAGAAGCCAGGAGCAACCAGGAGCCTCCCTCCCCTCAGAGCACACGGCAGGGGGTGTGTGGCTGCCGGCTTGGAAGCGACCCCGCTCCGAGCCACCTGCCTGGGTGTGGTTCCAAGCCGGGCTGGGGATGCGGTGACCTCCCCGTGCTCTCCCCGCGCTGCCCCCCTCCCCCGTCCTCCCGGGGCACCGCGTCCCCTGGGGCTCGGTGGGGTGGCGTGGGGTGGTACCGGTCGCGAAGGCCGGGTCGCCCCCCACCCCCGCTCCCACCCCCCAGGTTCCCGGGAGCCGGCGAGCGGACGTGCGAGCGTCCTCGGCTGGGGGCCCCGGGCCCCCGACCCCCCACCCGGGCCGGCAGCCCCCTCACCTCGCGACACGCAGGAGCCCATCACGGGGCCGCGGGGCCGGGCCGCTGCGCCTCGGGTGCGTCGGGCCGCCGGGC
>NW_024412388.1:11755246-11788864 GCF_014898765.1 Herpailurus yagouaroundi
TGGGGGTGCCCGGCGCGGGCGTGGCGGCGGGGGTGCGGGGTGACCCGGGCCGGAGGGAGGGAGGGAGCCACGGCGAGCGGCGGGGAGCCGGGGAGAGGGGATGGAACCTCTGACCCTCACCCGTCGCCACCTGGTGACGGGGGCTGAAGGTCAGGGAAGGGGACCGGCAGCGGGGACGCGGAGATTCCAGGATTTGGGGCACAAAGCACACACCTTAACTTAATCGGGACCAGACGCCTGGCGCAGCGCAGTAACACCAGTTCCACTCCGCCCATTGAACAGGGGAAGAAACTGAGGCTCACCGAAGGCTTGCCTGAGGTCCCTTAGGCTGTGAGGCGACTTTGAGGGTCAGCTCCTCCTCCGGGCCCACTGGCCGCACAGAGGCTGGGCGGGGCTTCTTCTCAGCCCTGGGTCCCTTCTCATGGGGCAACCGCGGCTCACTCACGCGCACACGCTCACGCGTGTCCCACGCATCCGTACCCACTCATGGACACGAGCTCGCATACACTAGCACACACATGCGGCCATCCGCGTTTGCACACGTCTTACACACTCACACACCCAGCTCCTGAGCGAACCTTCCCTTGCACAAGCACTGCAGTGCCTGAAGCACTGGCTTGCACTCGTATCTCACCCCATCTTCACACCTACACCTACCTGGGCACCTTTTTCAGGCGAGGAAGCCAGCTGCGCTGGCTGCCTTCCAAAACCTGGCGATGGCCGTGCAGGGTTGAGAGGCATGAATAAGGTTTGAGGCATGAGCGTGGGCTGGAGCTGGAGGCCTCCGGCAGGGCAGGGTCTGGGCCTGGCGGGACTGCCAGGGGGGTGGGGGAGGGTGCTGACCTTTTTGTCTCCCCCCACCCTCCCCCCCAGCCCCAGGCCTGCTGCCCTGTCTGAAGTAGGGTGTGGATGGAGAGTGCCTCTAAGCATGGGTGTCAGCAGACCTGGTGTGAATGCTGGCTCAGTTCACACGAAGTTGTGTGACCTTGGGCAAGTTGCCTCACCTCCCTGAGCCTCGGTTTTCTTATCTGTTAATTGGGGGTAAAAAAAAAAATCTCACCTCACAGGATTGCTGTAAGGATGAATGAGAAATGTAGGCAAATGACTGGCACATAGTAGGTACTTAGGGCTAAAAATGAGTACCAGTGACGGTGAACACAGGTGTGGTGCGTTCTTGCCTCACCAAGTTTCTCTACGCCCACGGGAAGCCTGAGGCATCTTCATTCAGTGAATGTGCGTGAAGTGCCTACTATGTGCTGGTGTGAACGAGAGAGATGTGCCAGCCTTAGAGTCAGTGCTAAGTTCAGCCACGTGTGCTCAGAGCCCCCCATGTGCTGCCCCTCTCAGAGCAGCCCCCACCCCCCAACTCTGGCCTGAGGGAGGATAGCTCTGAAGGGACAGTCTGTCCAGGTCACCCTGGATGTCTCCGTGCCTTGCACAGTGCCAGGTGTGGGCCTGCCCTGGTGCGGAAAAGGAAAGAAGAGAGGAACCCTTCCTGTATGGCCTGGGGCGGGGGGGGGGGGGGGCAAGGTGTCCTTTCTCTTCTTCTTGTCGTGGGGTGACTGGGCTTGGCTTGGAGGGATGGCTGTGACTCACCATGACGCAGGACGCTGGTCACAGCTCCTGATGTTCCCAGCTGGCAGCCTAGCAGCTCTGGGGGCGGGAGGGACGGTGGGGGGCGGGGACCCCACCGAGAACGGGGCAGTTCGCAGGGGAGAGGATGCCTGGGGAGCCCACTGTGCCCCTTCAGCCTAAGACAGGGACAGGTGGATGAGGCTGGGCAGTGGCCCCACGCAGAGTCCCCCGCTCACCGTCTCAGAGACATGACCAGGGTGCGGTGGGGTGGCCCTGGCTATCCCAGCCTCTGGCATTCATGCTGGTCAGCTCCACGCTGACTCAATCCTGTCCGTGTGCAGACTGGTGCTCAGAGAGGGGCACGGGCTTGCCCAAGGTCACACAGCAAATTGATAGAGAGTCGAACCGGGGTCGCCGGCCTGTCGGCCCAGCTTGGCACTCACTGCAAACAGGGCCTCGCAGGGGTGGGCCGCTCCCCCTTGTGCGCCCACATTCACCTTCCTAGTCCTTGGAATTTTGCTGAAGCTGACGATTCCCAGATTCCCAGACAGCTCTAAGATGTGTGGTTGTCCTTCCCCGGGGGCAAGCTGTCCTTTCCCAGAGCAGCCTACAGTCCATCTGCCCTGTGACCTTCCATTACCCTCCCCCCAGTCCCCTTCTTGCTTCACCATCTGTGGGAGAGCAGGGAGAGAAAGAGGCCCTCATGAGTGAGGGGACCAGGGGAGAGAGTGCCCAGGCGGTGCCCTGAATCCCATTCTCCCATCAGGACTTTGGGGATCCATCCAGAGCCCCTGCTTCTATGGCCTGCCGCTGCTGTTCTTAGCAACAGACATTCACTAGCCAACGCTGAGTGCCTGGCCCTGGGCTGGGCGCTGGAGCGTGGAGAGCAGACGCTGCAGGGGCCGACCAGAGAAAGATCAATCAATCGGAGGCTTACAGCGATGAATCACACTCAGTCTAAGCCCAGAAGCTTCTGGGATCGGGGGTGGCATGGCCGGGGTGGCCCCCCCCCCCGGGGGGAGCCATGTGCATAAAGAGCTTGGGTCAGTGTGGACAATGGTGTATCCCCATGCCAGCCGAGTGTTGTAAGAGCAGAACTGTTTCTGCCAAGGATCGTGGGGATGCCTTCAAGGTGTTGGTGACCCTGCCGTGGGAATTTGAAGGTTGAGCGGGACCTCGGCAGGCAAAGATGGGGGAGTGCTCTGTGTGCACAAAGGTATCGAGGCAGGGATACTGAGGGGCGTACAGGGGACTGGCTTTTCTGATGTCTCGGGGGGGGGGGGTGGCCAGTGGGAGAGGACAAGACTTCTGGGTTGCCCATCTCCAGGCCTCACACATCTCAGTACTGGTTTCTCAGGAAAGCAGTTGGAAGCCCAGCAGATCTGCGTTTGACGGGTATGCCCAGAACAGTGCCTAGTGGGTGCTCGGTAAGTATTCGTTAACCGAATGACAGAAAGTGAGACTTGTCCAAGGTCACACATCTAGAAACTGATTAGGGCCAGGACTGACTCAAGCAACCTTTCCTTCATCCAACTGATGTTTCCTGAGCACCTAGTATGCGCCCAGCCCTGCGTAGCACTGATTAAGCATCAATGAGACAGATGAGGTTCCTCTTCACTGGGGGAGGGAGAAGAGCCGGAGGGAGGGAGGCATTAATCCGGTAATGGCCCAGGTAAGTTGAGAATCACAACCCTGAGAAGTGCTAGGAAAGAGCTGTTGACTGTGGAAGAAAGGGGCCTTATCCGGCTTTAGGCGCCTCAGGAGGCATCTGGGGGAAGAGATGGTGACCGAGTCCACAGCCGAAGGGGGAGTGGGGCTCGGCCTGGCAGCCTGAGTGGCATGGGCAACAGTCTGAAGGGTCGGGAGGTGGGAGGAGGGACAGACTCCCAGGAGGACGAGAGGACTGTGGTGGTGGCTGGAGCACAGAGCGGGAGGAGCAGGTTAAAGGAGCCGGTTTCCACAGGGTCTCACACGGAAATCTGCCCTTTATCTAAAGGGCAACAGGAAGCCCCATGCTCTGTTTCCTCCTCTGCACACCGAGCTTCCTTCCAGTCTCCCAGTCTCAGGTGCTGTTGAGACCCGGACCAGCCTCCCCAGTCCTGTTTCGCTGGAGGCCCAGCCCTGCCTGGGGCCTTTCCAGGAAGCCTGAGAAAGAAAGCCGCTCTCAGCTCCAGCCTCGGGCCTGGGGGCTTCTAGCTGGAGTGAGGTGACAGGTCCGAGCCCTCCCCCTGTAACCCTCTAGGCAACAAGCTGAACTAGATGAGGTAGGGAGGGAGAGAGAGAAAGAGAGAGAGAGGACGGCGAGCCCCCCATCTGATTGGGGAGGCAAAGTCCTCAGGGAGCTCTAAGTCTGACGGAGGAGACACAGCCACTGTGCCAGGCACTAGGGACACTGGGAAGAGACCAGCCCCTGTCCTGGAGACGCCCCCAGCCTGGTGAGGAAACAGGTGCACTAAATTTCTCTCTAACGTGCCCGTCCCGGGCCTGGTCCGCAGTGGCTGCTTCATGACAGGATCCCTTTCTCAGGGTTCAGAAGTTGAGATTCTGACTCCCTGGGCGTTGGATCTCTGCAGGCAGGGAGGAGGTCCCCCTGTTGGGACCAAGAGAGACAGGTGAGACACCGGAGCTGGCTTTCCTGAGTTGTGAGTGTCATGCAGGAGGTGGCCACCAGGGGGCAGCCCAAGACAGCATCTTTATTGCCTTCCTCTTCCTTCTTCCCTTGGCCAACTGACCCAGGAAGTACCATGCTGGCGACTCAGACCCAGCCACAGTTCAAGGCTGTGCGTTGTGCGACCTGCACAGGGGTGCCCAGCTGAGGGGGAGGGCACTAGAACCCTTCCCATCCTCTGGTCAGCAAGCCCTGAGCTCTGGCACGGGCTGTGCCTGCCTCCATATGGGGTGCCTTTTTCTTAACACAAAGGTGTCACCTATTTATTAAGGAGCGCTGTCTCCACCCAGATCTGCCCAAAGTCTCCTATAGGCTAGCAACACTCCTGAGCTCGGACATCACCTGGTCCTGACCCCCACTGTGCAGAGTGGCGACTGAGACCCAGGAAAGATGGAACCCCCACAGCCAGTGGGACTCCAGGCTCCACCGGGAGGGTTCAGGTGCTGGGTGCTACCTCTGGAGACCAGGCTGTGCCTGAGAAAGAAGGCCGCAGGCTGAGCTCAGACTATGTGCATTCCCAGCACAGGCTTGGGACTGAGGGCTTCTAGCTGGAGTGGGGTGACAGGTCAGAGTCACCCCCACCCTCCACCCCACTTCCCCCTAGGCAACAAGCTGGACTAGGTAGGATGAGGAGAGAGAAAGGCAAGCCTCCAGTCTGATGGAGGAGACACGGCCACTGTGCTGGGCGTGGGGGAGACTGGGGCAAGACCAAACCCTGCCCTGGAGAAGCTTCCGGTCTGTGAGCAAGCAGGTGGTGTGTGTCCTTAGCACTTGGACAGACATCCCCCAGCTGTTCCACGGACAGGCTTTCTCATGCTCATCACATCCTCAGTGGGGGAGAGTCCCGCTGACCCAAGAGGGGCCACTGGTGAGGACTTGAGGGCAGTTTCGGGTGCTTGGGTTAATAACAGCGACAACATAATCATGTGCCAGCTGCTGTGCCGAGACCCTTTCTGGTCCCGTCCTGTTAATCCTCCCAGTAACCCCAGGGGTGGGTCCGAGTCCTGGCCACACTGCAGCAGCCCTTAGACCCCTCACTTTCCCCTCTACCTTGACCTCTGGGGGGATTCTGAGCCTGGTAACTCCTGGGGACGGACAGCATCCCCTCCAACCCTGCTTCGTGATGTTTGCACAAGCTCTGCTCCCCCCTTGATCAGTCCACATCACACGTGTCCCTCGGTGTCACCACATAGGTCTTCCTGTTTCTCTCCCTCATTCATCCAATATTTATTAAACCTGTGCCTGCAATGTGTTGTCTGCCCAAGCAATGGGATACACTTGGGAGGAATCAGACAAGTCTCAGCTGTCTTGGGGATTAGAGAAGTTGTCGGCACACTATAATCCTTGGGCCAAATCCAGCCCTTGGCCTGTTTTTGTCAATAAAGTTTTATTGAAACATACCCACGCTCACTTGTTTACCTACTATCTATGGCTGCTTCACCTTACAACAGCCTGAAATGGGGGGCGCCTGGGTGGCTCGGTCGGTTGAGCATCCAACTTCGGTTCAGGGCATGATCTTGCGGTTTGTGAGTTCGAGCCCCACGTCGGGCTCTGTGCTGACGGCTCAGAGCCTGGAGCCTGCTTTAGATTCTGTCTCTCTGTCTCTGTCTCTCTCCCTCGGCCCCTCCCCCACTCATACTCGGTCTCTCTCTCCTTCAAAAATAAATAAGCATTTAAAAAAATTAAAAACAAAACACAACAGCCTGAAATGGTATGGCCCTCAAAGCAAGAACGATTTCCTATCTGGCCCTTTGCAGAAAAAGCTCGCCAATGTCTGACTTAGAGTCTGGCAGCGAAGAGATATGAACAAGTCGCTAAGATAAATACAGATATTGACGGATTGTGAGAAGAGGCAGGAGGGGCGTAACAGGGGGGCAGGAATTGAGACGTGGGGTTAGACTGGCCACCACTGCTTTTCACCTTCCGCCTCTGATACCCCGACCAGGTCATCCAGGGCAGGACGTGCATGGGCAGCATACACAACGTGCCAGCCCACTGGAAGGTCAAGTTTTGGAGAGGAGTGGCCTCCTGGGTTGTGTTTATGCCAGACAGGGGTGAGGGTCCTGCTGATGTCTGGGGCTTGGATCACGGCCCTCATTCTCCCATTACCCAGCCTCGCCTGGCCTCACGCCTCACAGCTTCTATGTTCTCCATCTCCCCCGGGGGGGGGGGGGGCGGGTAGAGCAGAGCAGGAAGTTCTGTTCCTTTTACAAATGGGACAACAGAGACTCCTCAGGTTTAATGCCGTGGCCACCCCTTGCTGAGCTGCCGAGATCTCGATGTCGCGGGAGAGCCCCAGACGGTATTTAGGACACCAGGTTCTTTCCCAGGACTCATGTGAGCAAGTCCATTCCCCTCTGGGCCTCAGTCTGTTCACCTGTAACCGAGAGGGCTGGAGAAACAAACTTACAAGCTCTTTCCTGGATCTGCCAGCCGCACGCCGGGGCTCGCCCTCTCCAGGCCTCGGTTTGCTTCTGTACAGTGGGGAGAGAAATGCTGCAGCTGGTCCCAAGCCAGGGAGATCACAGATGGGAAAGTGCTTTGAGCTCAGAGGAAGAAAGGAGCTTTTTAAACCCAGGCGGTTATTAGGGTGATGGGGATCAGTTGCGCACTGATGTTTGGAAGGCCCCAGGGCAGTGTTTGGTCTGACCAGCAGAGGGCACTGTGGGGGAGGCTCTGGCCAGATTCTGAGCTGGAAAGCCTTTGTTCCTTCTAGAACAGGGACTCAGGCCCTACTGTGTGCCAAGCTTGCCGAGCTGAGTGTGGGGACATGGCCGTGAATGAAGGGGACCTGAGATGCTCCCAGTCTAGGTTTAGCGGGAGGCCTGGAACAAACAATTCTTGACACGGAGATGGGAGCTATGGTAGGAGCCAGACAGGCTTGGTGACCCCCTTGCTGGAGGCTCAAGAGAAACTGGGAGGGGTGGTCCAGCCTGAAGCCAGGGTGGGAGGTCTGGGCTGGAAGTCAGAGGGGTGACAAGGGGAAGGGAAGTATGGGAGATGCCTGGGTTTGAACTCTGGCTCTGCCCCCTACAGAAAATTACTTCACCTCTCTGGGCCTCGTGTTCCTCGTGCAACAGCATCTACTCACTGCGCTGTGGTGAGGTTCAACCAGCTGGCTGATACCTCCGGAACACCTCTAAGGCAGGGTCTGACCCACCCAAGTTCCTTAAATGTTGCTGTTGTGACCTCACGTTGATGCTTTGGATCTTGGCAGCTGAAGCCATGAGGGGCTTGTGTCCACTTTGGGGGAGGGTGAGGAGGACAGGGCTGAGGATGGGGCCGCCTGGGGAGGGAAGAAGGAAGAGAGGACACACAGCCTGAGAGATTGGGGGGAGGGGTGCAGAGTTGGGGGAGGGTACAGTGAAGCAAGGGAGGGAGTTTGGAGGAGGAAAGAGCAGCCCCAAATTAAACTCCCTTGCTGAGTCACCTCTCTGGCCCCCTCCTCAGCTGTGTGCCCTTGAGCACACCCCTGGGCCCTGATGAGCCTCAGACCCCTGCTCTGTAAAATGGGGGAATAACTCCTGCATGAAGGGGACTTTAATGATTTTTCAAGCCCTGGCCTGGCTCTGGGAGGAGCGTAAATGCAGCCCCCACCCCCATTGAGAGGCCTGAGAAAATTGAAACTTAAAAGTTTAAGTTATGGGAAACTGAAACCTAACCAAGCTTAACCAGCTTGTTCCACTTCTGTACAATTGCTTGGCGCGCCCGTGTATTCCTGATCAATCATTATTGCCTGGCACATCCGTATATTCTTGATCAACCATTGTTACTTGGCACATCCGTGTACTCCTGATCAATCATGGTGATACCCGTACCCCCGGTTGTGGTCTGACCTAAAGGCAGGAACCAATCGAATACTGTTAAGTGTCCAACTTTAAACACCAACCAATCGCAGCTCTGTAACTGTGGAAAATTCCTGATTTCCCCATGACTTGTTTGTACCTGTCTGTAAAAGGGGTGTAAAAACCTCTCTCAGGGCCTCTTGGCGTCACCGGCAACGGGGCCGCAGAGGTCCAGGTTCGAACCTGCAATAAATGACCCTTGCTGCTTAGCTTTGACTCTGGACTCTGGTGGTTCGTTTTTGGGGGTCTCTTAGACTCTGGCTGTTTCACCATCATCTCCTATTGTGCCCCACGAGGGGCTGCATCAGGCTCTGTGCCCATAGCCACCCAGGCATTCTGCTTAGGCACCAGCCGGAGAGGAAAACCCCTAAAAGCGAGCACAACGCTGCTGGTCTCCCTTGCCCAGCCCTGCCCAGCCCGGCCCTGCCCGCTCCTGCTTTCCCAGTCCTAGAAGCGGGTGGGAAGAAATCACACTTTGGGAAAGGTTTTTTTTTTTTTTTTTCCCCAGTGGGTGGGGGCAGCAACCAGGTCACGATGTTGCTGACAGAGGGGCTCCCAGGACTCCACAAGGTGTCGGATGTTCCTGCTCCAGCAGGTAGGATAGAGGGCATCAGAATCCACTGGGAAGCCGGTTAAACATGTAGATTCTGGAGCTGCCACCCCCCCCCCCACCCCCTCAGGCCCTGACTCCCTAGTCAGCTGAGGAGCTGGGGTTGGGGGCATCTGAGGAGGCCCAGTGGTCGGGCTTTGAGACCTGCCAGGAGGGCCAAAGCCTGTCTGGGGAGGAGTCCGGGGTGGGCTGGGGAGGAGGTGGGCTTCTGGGCTCTTTGTGACAATGGGGGACACTTCCAGCAGGCTTGGGGGCCTCGAGGGTGGCAAGAAGGAAATAAGGGAGTCAGAAGTGCGGGAGAGGAAAAATAGCGACCGCCTGACTGGCTCAGTCGGTGGAGCACGTGACTCTTGATCTCGGGGTTGTGAGTTCAAGCCCCATCTGGAGTGTAGAGACTTAAAAATAAAATCTTTAAAAACAAACAAACAAACAAAGAGGTGTGGGAGAGACGGTGGGGCAAAGACACACACAGTGACGGCACATCCAGCTAAAAATAAAAATTCTTGGGGCCCCTGGGTGGCCCAGTGAGTTAAGCATTCGCCTTTGGCTCAGGTCATGGGCTCACAGTTCGTGAATTTGAGCCCCGTGTGTTTGGCTCTGGGCTGACAGCTCAGAGCCTGCAGCCTGCTTCGGATTCTGTGTCCCCCTCTCTCTCTCCCCCTCCCCTGCTCATTCTCTCTCTCTCTCTCTTTCTCTCAAAAATAAATAAACATTAAAAAAAATAATAAAAATTTTTGGATTTCCGTCTCACTGGGTGACGGTCCTTATGCACACTGTTGCTTTTGGTCCTTGACCAGCCTAGGAAGTGGGGATTATTCGAGGACCATTGTGCTGATGAGGAAACAGGCTCAGAGAGGCAAGGCTAGGATTCCACACCCCATGGGCCAAAGGGGGGGGGGGGGGATATGTGTCAGCTGGGACTTTGTCTAGGGCTGGTTCCTTTGGGGACCCTGAGCTTCAGAGTAGAGTCACTGTGATGCCTCCGTGGCCTGGGGACTCAGGCAGGATGAAGGTCATGGCTGCACAGGAGCAAAGTCACACCTTCTGATCCTGGAGGTCTGGGGGAGGGGGTCAGTCATCAAGAGTGTTTGCCAGGCCTCGGACACTGAAGTCGGGGCTGGGGGGGGGGGGGGGGGGGACTGGGAGACAGGGCGTCAGTGACAGTAGCCACTTGTTCCCTCTAGGGGAACCACAGGGTCTTGCTGCAGGCACCCAGGCCCTGCTGTCTCCCTGATTCTCGCGTGGAAACCCATACGGTACCCTAACCCATGACGGAGTCAGTCAGGGAGGCTAGGGCTGCTCATCTGTGTGTCCTGAGGAAGTGCCATCATGGGACTGTGGCCTACCTTCCCCTTTGCCTACCACTCAGAGGATCTCGTTCAGAGTCAGGCCCTGGAATGGAGAACCCGGTCCAAACTTGGAGATGAAGAAGAGATTATCGAGGCTGGTGGTGGTACTGTGCCAGAGGTGGAGACAGGTGGGGAGGCGGGAGCAAAACTCTGTAGGACCTCAGGCTCCCAGCCTCCGAAACCCTCTGGTGGGCGGCTTGTTGGGTAATTCTTGGTCCCCAACTGGCTAGCTCCTTCCCAGGCCAGCCTGCAGGCCATTTCCAGCCCTCAGCCCTCTCCCCACGGTCTCTTCTCGTCCTCCCATTGTCAGCCCCCTCCCCATATCTCCCTAAGCCTCCCCCCACTGTCAGCCAGGGCAGCAGGCCTGGAGCACTTGGTGCAGGTGACGCTTTCGACCTTCTAACACTTCCTCTCCTTTCTCTGTGGGTGCCTGCTGGGGAGGAGGAGGAAGGAGACACAGGAGTTGGGGGGATTGGTGCGGGGGGGGCGGGGAGCAGAGATGGCGAGAGCAGATCTCCAATCTGCAGGAGAGGGGAAGCAACTCTGGGAGGTTGGACAGAAAAGGGACATTCCACTGTGGCCAAGTGAATTAACCCGGCCCTGACCCGGCCAGGCTTACAGGTGGCCGCGAGGATGCGGGGGTGCTGCACCTGGCTTGTACTTAGTGCCCAAGGAAAGTTCGCTGTTATCAGCATTGGAGCTGATGGCCTCTCGTGACCTTGTCTCACCCCCTCACTTCTCACCAGGGACACCACGACTCAGAGAGGGTGTGGGTTCTGTCCCGGGTCACACAGCACTCAGAGCCAGCTGGGCTGGCGCCTCCCCAGGGTGGGTCCCTCAGGGGCGGGTTCCATTGTGCTCTCCCCAGCAGGAAACCGCTGTGCTCAGCAGCCTGGGCAGCGGGAGAGGAGGAACAAGTTTGGCTACGTGACTGGCAGGCCCCGGGGGCTGAGCCAGGCCCAGCACCAAGAAAACAACCTGCTGGGGGCCGCCTGGGCAGGGCCGGGGTGGGGGGGGGCACTAGGATGGAGACCGCCCTGCCTGGGGAGGGAGGCTGTCCTGGGACGAGGCCTGTGCCCCAAACCCACCAGCAGGGAGGCAGCGGGATGCTGACCAGAGGCTGCCCAGGCGGGGAGCAGGCATGTGGGCAGCAGGTCCAAGGGGTACACAGAGCACATGGGGGTGATTTGCACAGGCTGATTTGCACCCAGCTTACAGGAAACTGGGTGGCCATGCAGGAGGGCAGGAGGGCTCAGCCCTGGCCATGGGCAGCTGACTCCCAAGGGGCCCATGCCCACAGAAGCAAAGGTCCAGGAGAGAGGAGCTCCCCTCTGCCAGAAAGCCTGGCTGTAGGACTTGGAAAAGGCGGAGTCCTTCTCTGGGCCTCAGTTCCCCCTGGGGACTCATGGAACCATTGTCTCCCTCGCTGCTAGAAGAGGCTCAGGGCTGGCTGACTCAGGGCCCGGAAGCCAGTGGCGAGGAGAAGGCCCCACGGGCCCAGGTGGCCCCTGGCGTGGCCGGTCACCACGGGGAGAGCACTGAACGCCAGACCCAGCAGTCAGGATTTGTCAGGAAGCAGAGTGGGGCCGCTGAAGGATTCAGCACAGGGGAGGGGAGTGATCAGCTAAGGCTGCTGGGAGGGACCAGACTGGAGGCCAGGAGGACAGAGAGGAGGCCCCAGCTTGGGCAGCAGCAGGGGCCTGGAAAAGGAGTGGGGAGCCAGGTTTAATGCAGGTCAAGTAGATGAAATTAGGAGTACAGGCACAAGTGGGCGGCCTGGGGTCATTCCCAGCTCCTCCTACCAGCCTGACGAGCTACACACATATCCACGGTGTGTTAAACTCCTTGCATCTTCGTTGAACATAAAACAAAGCGAGCTTGGAACTGGCAAGGAAGCAGGTGTCACAGGGTGACCCTGGGAGCTGGGGGTGGCAGGTGGTGGGCGGAACCTCAAGCCAGAGGGGGGAGACCTGGGTCCTGGATGCCAATCAGTGTCATTAGGGGAGCTGCTTCCGCAGCCCCGACCCATTGCTTAAGGGAAGGGAACTGGAAGAGAAGACCCTGCCTGGAAGAGAAGTCCCCTGCGTCTGGGATGAGCCGTGACCTTAAACTTGGCCACAGTCCGTGACTGCCTCACTCCGCTCTCTGAGAGAGGGGGTCCCTGCCCATGGCAGATCCATCCCAGCTTATCACCAGTCTCCTTGGACTCTCATCGGTAAAATGGGACTGTAAAATGGGACTATACTGGTGCTTGCCTCAGAGGGCTGATGGGAGGGAAAAATTAAACCATGTGCAGGGAGGTGTGGCATGGACAAAGCACCTCACACATCTGGCTGCTGGTGTAACAGGCTGTGGTCTCACCTGGGCCCTGAGAGGCAGATACAATCTACCAATCATGCAGAAGAGGAACACTGAGGCTCAGACGGGTGACGGGGATTTGCCCACGATCACCCTGCAATTCTCACTATACAGCTCCCAAGCCTGGCTTCTCTGCATGGAGATGGCTGGGGGTGTGTGAGGGGATGGGTGGGGGCGGTAGGCTGGGGGTAGGATCCTCATGCCCTTCAAGTGGTATGAAGGAGTGAGGACCCGGCCCTCCCATCCCCGCCCCAGCCCTCTTCTCCATCTCCCCTGGCCTGTCTCCCCTCCCCTGCCAAAGGCAGGCCCTGAGACGCATCAGGCCAGCAGCCTCATAAGCATCCCTTTCTGACTCCGCTATCCCTCCTTGGGGCTGCAGAGGCTCTCTTGGCTGTAACCCGAATCCTTTCTACCTTAGCAACAGCCTCTTTCTTCCCCCACTGCCCTCTGGGCTGGCAAATGGCAGGCATTCTTACTGAGACGCACGGCAGCCCACTGATGTGGAAGAGAAGCCACGAACTCCTTCTCCAGGCATCATCTTTTCTGGCCCAGGGGCACCCGAAGCTCTACCAGCCTCCCCCTCGAGAGGAGCTACAACTCAGAGGAGTTGCTGTGGACCCAAGAGAGAAATCAGGCAGAGAGGGCAATCAGACATCTGGTTCTAAGCAAGGGTCCATGATCATTCTCCCCCAGCTTCCTTTCTTGTGCCCAAATCCAGCAGGACCAGAGCATTGAATGCCGACTGGAGCCAGGCAGGAGCCAGGCGGCTTCTCCTGGCACACCTGGCCAGGTGAGAAGGCAGTGAAGCCAAGAGCCAGCTCATCGCTTGGGTGCAAACAGCAGCCAGTGGGGAGTTGGCAGGCATCTCCTCTGCCCTTTCCCCGGCCCCCTCCCCTTGAGCCCCGCCCAGGGGAAAGAGGGTGTCCTAACTTGTTGGAGGAGTTTCCATCCCACACCTGTGCCCATACCGGGTGGGTGTGTGGGGTTGATTGAAGGGGGCCCACAGAGGATCTTTGTCCTCCAGGCTGCCCCCCCACCAACTTCTCTTTCCTGGTGCTGGGAAGGCGCCAGGGTTCTTGGAATGCCGAGGCCCCCACCTCATCCAACCCATCCCAGATGCCTTTGCCACTCATTCCCAGGGCCCACGCCAGCAGAGCAGAGCAAGGGCAGTCTGGGAGCTGGATCATGCCCTGAAGGAGGGCCCCCTTGGCTCCTGTTCCCACCAGCTGAGAGCTGTGTCCTTTAGGAGAAGGGTGCAGCTCCAAGGCTTCCAGAAGCCGGAAGAAAACAAATCTCCACCGAGCATGGGGACCCTATGCCCTGAAGTTCACAGATATTGTCTGGGAGGTGGATATTGCTGCCTCCACTTTAAAGATGGGAAAAGTAGGGGCCCCTGGGTGGCTCAGTCAATTAAACGTCCGACTCCTGATCTCCGCTAGGGTCATGATCCCAAGGTTCATGGGTTTGAGCCCCACGTTGGGATCTGCGCTGACAGTCCTTTTCTCTCTCGGCCCTTCCCCCACTCATTCTCTCTCTCTCTCTCTCTCTCTCTCTCTCAAAATAAATAAATACACTTAAGAAAAAGATGGGAAAAGTAAAGGGCACCTGTTGGCTCTGTTCCCGATCTCAGGGATCTAAGTTCAAGCCCCACTTTGGGTATAGAGATTACTTAAACAAATAAAACTTAAAAAAAAAAAAAAAAGTTAAGGGTGGGGAAAGTAAGGCTGGTTGCATGAGAGCTTGGGCTCTACCTTATGTGCCCCTGTCTGCCCAATCCCCGGCACACAAGAGCTCAAGGTGTACTTGTGGAGCAGATGAATGGAACTCGGAGCAGGTAAGTGACCTGGTCAAGTTCACACAGCCAGAAAGTCCCTCAGCTGGGGATTAACCCAGGCTAGTCTGAATCCTAAACTCGGGTTGTTTTCAAGAACTTAGGCGCCAAGGTGGGGGCATCACCCACGCACACGTGAATGTGCGCCCCATCCTGCTGTCAGATCCTGCTCACGCACATACATGCACCTCCACGCACAGCCCGGGGCCGAGAGCCCCCACCTGCCATACCACTCAGGCCCATGTAATGGGCCCTCCCCCTGACACCACCAATGGGCACACAAACTTCCTTCTGTGCTGGCCTCTCACACCCTCCTGCCGCCACCTCCTCCTTCACGCCTGGAGAAGGCAGGACGGAGCATGCCTTCTTCCACCCCCACAGCCTTGGCACCCTCGCTGCCTCCCCAGGCCCCAGGAGCCACATTGGCATCGCTGCTCTGGAAAAGGCCGGGCAACTACAGAGCACCCCTGTTGGGAGGGCACCCCCAATAGACCTGCTTGGGGACCAGCTAGAGTCTTGGGCAGGGTGGGCAGGGGACTCGCTCTCCAAAGCAGGCTGTACATGGAATGGGCCCCTCCTGCTTCCCCACTAGTGGAGGCCCCCCAGGCAGGGGTGGCCAGGGAGGCAGGGACCCCGGGAAGTGTAGCTGGCTTGTGCCAAACTGTGCTTTAGACTCCACGCAGTTTTTCATCGAACCCAACAGTAACCCTGGGAGATAGGCACTCATTTATCAGGTACCAGTACGATTCTCATTTTCTGGAGGGGTAAACTGAATCCCAGAGAATTAAGTGCACTTGCCCAAGGTCCCCAGTCCCCAGCATGCAACAGGTATTTGCTCAATATTTGTCTAGTGGATGAAGTTGCAAGAGGGGAAGTGACTTGTCCAAGAGGCTGAAAGAAGGTAGGATTTGAACCCGGGTCTGACTCTGGAGCCTCTTGGCTTCCTCTGTAGCTTTGGGACAGATCGACAAGGCGTGGCTGACATTGGCTCCTCACAGGCACCCCATGTGACGCGGCTAGCTCTCCAGGGCTCCATAAAGCAGCCCCTGACAGCCGAGCCCTCCCTGTCAGGCTATGCTGGGCTCCTGGGAACAAGCGCAGTTTCACGGATCGCCAACATCACACGAGGCTGCTCAACGACCTTGATGGATGAAGACAAAAGCAAAACCTCCGGGAGCCTGGGTGGCTCAGTTGGTTAAGCTTCTGATTCTTGGTTTCAGCTCAGGTCACCATCTCACCGATCTCACCGTTTGTGAATTTGAGCCCTGCGTCAGGCTCTGTGCTGAGCTCTCAGAGCCTGCTTGGGATTCTCTCTCTCTCTATTCTCTCTCTCTCTCTCTCTCTCTCTCTCTCTCTCTCTCAAAATAAATAAATAAACTTAAAAAAAAAAAAAAGAGAGAAAGGCAAGACCACTCCGTAATCATGTCTGAACACAGACAAAAGTAACCATGGCCCAAACCACGAAAATGACCAGATGTCCCTCTATCTGGCTAAATGAATGACAGCTGCCTCTTTGCCAAACACAGCTTTTGCTTCAATTCATTCCTCTTCCCTTCTAGATTAAAATGATCAAGATATGGGGCGCCTGGGTGGCGCAGTCGGTTGAGCGTCCGACTTCAGCCAGGTCACGATCTCGCGCTCCGGGAGTTCGAGCCCCACGTCAGGCTCTGGGCTGACGGCTCAGAGCCTGGAGCCTGCTTCTGATTCTGTGTCTCCCTCTCTCTCTGCCCCTCCCCCGTTCATGCTCTGTCTCTCTCTGTCCCAAAAATAAATAAACGTTGAAAAAAAAAAATGATCAAGATACCCAGTTACAGCATTATCCCTGCTCCCTGCGAGTGGCCAATCCAGAGCGAGGATCCACCCCCCTGGAATCCTCCCCAGGAGCACCCATCTCCAGCCCAGACCCTTTCTTAGACCCCACCAGCTCCCTCTCACCGGCCTCTTCTGAGGGGTGTGTTCTCCCTCCTCCCGGAGAGCAGGAAGCCCAGCGTTGTTGGGGGCGTGGTTCTGGTGGTCTCTGGCCGGAAAGCATCTGCAGTCTTAGAACAACTGAGCAAGATGTGTTTCCTCAGCCCATTTTGTTGATGCCTCTGGAGCCACGGGCCAGGAAAACAACAGCCTCTGATGAGGCGTGACCCCGGAGGGAGAGGAGCCTGTAAGCTCCCTCTGTCCCCAGGAGGCTGAGGCTCAGGCTCTCGGGGCTGGGGAACGGTGAACTCCTGCAACACCTGTCAGCCCCATCCACCACAGCCCAGGTGTGGGCCTTGAAACCCCCTTCCACCACCACAACCACCAGAAATGGGCATCAGGCATGCGTGTGGGAGGAGCAGAGGAGGAAGTGAGCGCTGAGCCAGGAGTCAGAAGACCTGGGTTCAGGCCTTGCTTCCGCTTCTCATTAGTCACGTGACCTGAGCCTCAATTTCTACATCTGGATAATAGGGTGCGGTGGGGTGGGCTCAGTGGATTAAATAATGGGGGGGGAGGAACCCCTCCCCAGCTAGGATCACTCACCCAACTCTGTGTTATAAACTTTTCAGTGGTCAGGACAGAAACCTAGTCTCCCCTCAACTCCTGGCTCCCTTGGGTCAATAAGCCTTCACCTCCTAGGCTTGATGTTGCGGTGACCCGGGGAGCAGGTGAGGGGCTGGGGTCCCATCTGTCCCCCGTCACTAGAATCCTGGCTATGCAGAGGACAGTACTCGTTGGAACCTTTCCTCAAAGCTTGGGGCTCAGGGCTCAGCGCCCCCACACCCTATCCGTCCTCTCTGTCGGGGACCGCGTCCAAGTCAAACAAGATGGTGCCCGAGGCGCCACAGGAAGGGCCCCGGGGCCTGTACAGAGGACACTCTGGCAGAGGCCGTTGAGGAAGAGAGTCTCTGTGGCTTCGTTCAGCTCCACATCCTGCTTCTCCTGTGACAAGAGGATGTGGCCTCCCTCCATTCGGCCCGGGGCAGGAGCAGAGGAAGGGGGCCAAAGCTGAGGGATTGGAATGAGCCAAGGATTCGGACCTTTCCTGAAAGGAATTGTTCAGCACAGAAGGTCAAGGAAGTTTTGCTTTCCCTCAAGTGTAGCCCCGTCTTTGTCCAGGAAGCCGGATGGGGTGCCAAACCCACCTCCCAGCCTCACCCATTGGCCCCCTCCTCCCTCACACCCCCTCCTGATTCCCCAGCACTTCTCTGTGAAGACACATCTTCATTCTGCCTGGAATGCCCTTCCCTCCCCCGTCATTTGCTGGGTAATTGCTCCACATCCTTCAAGCCTCAGTTTAAATATTATTTCCTCCTGGAAGCCTCCCCTGGTTGGATCTCCTTGCAGTGTACTCCACAGCTCCCTCTGCTTCCCCTTCCCAACCTTGATGTCCCTCAGTTGCACCCAGCTATCTCTCACCCTCCTCAAGGGTAAGGGACAGCTTCTGTGTTGTTAGGGCAGAATTCCCAGTGCCTGGGATGGGCCCGGAATACTATGGGTGCCACATAAATGTTTGATGATGAGTAAATGCAGCAACAGAGACGTGGAATCGCAGGACCAGGGACCTTGTGTTGCGAGAGCTTCTGATGGCAAAGCTCTGTGCAGGGCCTTGAGATTAAGAGAGCCTGAGATGAATAGAGAAAGGGTGTATTCTGGGCACAGCCTGGGCAAAGGGAAGGAGATGCCAGTGGGAAATTATGGCTTTTGTAGGGGCTTCCGTCTCCAGGAATAGGGGGATAGATATTTTGAACGAAATGTCTACTGAAAACAATTGAAGTCTCCAGAGCCAATTCAAAAAGATCATCTTCTTAAAACCATCAACCAATTAACTAGGTGGCAAAAAAATTCCCTAGTGAGAATCTAGGAGAAGGCAAAAATCCAGGGGGGAAAGCCCAGGGTAGAAGACCACATTTGCCTTGAGGGCATTTACCAATCTGGAAGAAATGGCCTTGAAACTGAGTTTGGTTTTGGCAGCCTTATGGGAGGCCAGGGAGGAGACAGGACAAAAGGTAAGCCCAGCTTTTTGTCCAAGATGGGGAACCTGATACCTGGCATCTTCTTTAAACTGAGACATCCTCAGAATAAGGGTGAACCAGGAGAAAACCAAGCCTTGGGGTGCCTGGGTATCTTAGTCGGTTGAGCATCAGACTCTTGGTTTCAGCTCAGGTCATGATCTCACAGTTTGTGGGATAGAGCCCCACACTGGGCCCTGAGCTGACTGCGTGGAGCCTGCTTGGGATTCTCTCTCTCTCTCTCTCTCTCTCTCTCTCTCTCTCTCTCTCTCTCTCTCTCCCCGGCTTACTCATGCACATGCATGCACACACACTCTCTCTCTCAAAGTAAATAAACTTTAAAAAACAAACAAACAAAAAACAAGCCTTGAGTGAGCCCAAGCACCTGGGTGACTCTAATTTTGAACTTGAATTAAAGTGGCCTTGGATTAAAGTGTCTCCAGGTGCTTGGTAGAAGCAAACAAAAAAACTCACCTGCAAGGAGGTATCATCATCTCAGGCCTCAGGTTATTTTCACAAATCGTTTTCAAACGCTGAGCAGAACATAGTCAAAGATAACCAGACACACAAGGAAATAAGACACAACGAGCAAGAATCAGCACAATCAAAAGACGACAGAGATAAGAAGCATGTAGCATGAGAGAGGTGTTAGCTATAATGGTAATCATATTGCAATATATAAATGTATCAAATCAACATGTCCTACACCTTAAACTTATACAATATTATCTGTCAATTATATTTCAATTAAAGAAGACAATAGAGATAGACCACAATGACTTTAGTTATTGGAATTATAAAGAAATTATGGCCTTAGCATCACAGGTTCAAAGATCCTGATGGACAAGCTCCTCTTAAAACTCATATGGAAATGAAAGGGACCAGGGTGCCTGGCTGACTCAGTCAGTAGAGCCTGTAACTCTTGATCTCAGGGTTATGAGTTTGAGCCCAAGGTGGGGTGTCGAGATTACTTAAAAAGATAAAATCTTGGGCACCTGGGTGGCTCAGTCATTAAGCATCTGACTTTGGCTCAGGTCATTATCGCATGGTTTTTGAGTTCAAGTTCCACATGGAGGGAGCTTGAGCCCCACCTCAGGTGAGCTCGTGTCCCACTTCATATGAGCCCCACTTCTCTCTCTCTTTTTCTCTCTCTCTCCACCTCTCGCTCGCTTACACCCTCTCTCTATATATGGGATAGAATTGAGAGTCCAAAAACCCACACGTTATGGTCAATTGACTTTTTAAAGTTTATTTATTTATTTATTTATTTATTTATTTAGTAATCTCTATGCCCAACATTGGGCTCAAACTCATGACCCTGAGATCAAGAGTCACATGCTCTTCCAACTGAACCAGCAGCCAGGCACCCCTGGCCAATTGATTTTTTTGTTTTAAGTTTATTTAGAGAAGGAGAGTGTGGGGGGAGGGGCAGAGAGACAGGGAGAGTGAGAGAATCCCAAGGAGGGTCTGTGCTACAAGCATAAAACTAGATGCAGGGCTCAATCTCACAAACCATGAGATCATGAGTTGAGCCAAAATCAAGAGTCAGACAGTTAAATGCCTGAGCCACCCAGGTGCCCCATCAATTGATTTTTGACCAGGGTGCCAAGAAAATCCAATGGGGAAATAGTCTTTTCAAGAAATAATGCTGAGACAACTGGATTTTCACGTGCAAAAGAACGAAGCTGGACCCCTCTACTTCACGCCCTTTATACCACATGCATCATTAACTCAAAATGGATCAGAGTCCTAACTCTAAGAGCTAAAATGATACAATTGTTAGACAAAAACAGGCATGTCCTTGGATTAGGCGACTGTTTCTTAGATATGACATATGAGTAGAAGCCAAGAAAAAGGCAGAAAATTGGACTTCATCAAAAATAAAAACTTTTGTGCTTCCAAGGACCATCAAGAATTGAAAAGACACCCCAGAGAACAGGGAAAATATTTGCGCCTCAAGTATCTCATAAGGGCCTAGTATCTAGAATATATAAAGGATACTTAGAGCTCAATGATAAAGTGACAGATAACCCGATTTAAATACGGACAATGGAATGGACATTTCGCCCAAGAAGATGTGTGAATGACCAATAAGCACACGTGAAGACACTTGACATCATCAGTTATTGGGAAAATGTAAATCAAAACCACAGCGATGGCACAAAAACAGACACATAGACCAATGGAATAGAATAGAAACCCCAGAACTAGACCCACAAACGTATGGCCAACTCATCTTTGACAAAGCAGGAAAGAACATCCAATGGAAAAAAGACAGTCTCTTTAACAAATGGTGCTGGGAGAACTGGACAGCAACATGCAGAAGGTTGAAACTAGACCACTTTCTCACACCATTCACAAAAATAAACTCAAAATGGATAAAGGACCTGAATGTGAGACAGGAAACCATCAAAACCTTAGAGGAGAAAGCAGGAAAAGACCTCTCTGACCTCAGCCGTAGCAATCTCTTACTCGACACATCCCCAAAGGCAAGGGAATTAAAAGCAAAAGTGAATTACTGGGACCTTATGAAGATAAAAAGCTTCTGCACAGCAAAGGAAACAACCAACAAAACGAAAAGGCAACCAACGGAATGGGAAAAGATATTTGCAAATGACATATCGGACAAAGGGCTAGTATCCAAAATCTATAAAGAGCTCACCAAACTCCACACCCGAAAAGCAAATAACCCAGTGAAGAAATGGGCAGAAAACATGAATAGACACTTCTCTAAAGAAGACATCCGGATGGCCAACAGGCACATGAAAAGATGTTCAGCGTCGCTCCTTATCAGGGAAATACAAATCAAAACCACACTCAGATATCACCTCACGCCAGTCAGAGTGGCCAAAATGAACAAATCAGGAGACTATAGATGCTGGAGAGGATGTGGAGAAACGGGAACCCTCTTGCACTGTTGGTGGGAATGCAAATTGGTGCAGCCACTCTGGAAAGCAGTGTGGAGGTTCCTCAGAAAATTAAAAATAGACCTACCCTATGACCCAGCAATAGCACTGCTGGGAATTTATCCAAGGGACACAGGAGTGCTGATGCATAGGGGCACTTGTACCCCAATGTTCATAGCAGCACTCTCAACAATAGCCAAATTATGGAAAGAGCCTAAATGTCCATCAACTGATGAATGGATAAAGAAATTGTGGTTTATATACACAATGGAATACTACGTGGCAATGAGAAAAAATGAAATATGGCCTTTTGTAGCAACGTGGATGGAACTGGAGAGTGTGATGCTAAGTGAAATAAGCCATACAGAGAAAGACAGATACCATATGGTTTCACTCTTATGTGGATCCTGAGAAACTTGACAGGAACCCATGGGGGAGGGGAAGGAAAAAAAAAAAAAAAGAGGTTAGAGTGGGAGAGAGCCAAAGCATAAGAGACTGTTGAGAACTGAGAGCAAACTGAGGGTTGATGGGGGGTGGGAGGGAGGAGAGGGTGGGTGATGGGTATTGAGGAGGGCACCTTTTGGGATGAGCACTGGGTGTTGTATGGAAACCAATTTGACAATAAATTTCATATATAAAAAAAAAATTAAAAAAAAACAAAAAAAAACAAAAAACAAAAACAAAACAAAACAAAACAAAACAAAACAAAAAACCACAGCGAGATGCCTCTGCACACCCACTAGGACGGTTACAATACAAAAGAAGACATTAGCCACTGTTGGCAAGGGTGTGGAGCAGTTGGAACCTCATACATTGCCAGTGGGAGTATAAAACTGTGCAGCAGGGGCACACGCCTGGCTCAGTCGGAAAAGCGTGTGACTCTTTCTTTTTAAAGTTTTAAAGAAATATTTAGGGGCGCCTGGGTGGCGCAGTCGGTTAAGCGTCCGACTTCAGCCAGGTCACGATCTCGCGGTCCGTGAGTTCGAGCCCCGCGTCGGGCTCTGGGCTGATGGCTCAGAGCCTGGAGCCTGCTTCCGATTCTGTGTCTCCCTCTCTCTCTGCCCCTCCCCCGTTCATGCTCTGTCTCTCTCTGTCCCAAAAATAAATAAACGTTGAAAAAAAAGTATTTAATGTTTATTTTTGAGAGAGAGAGAGAGACAGAGACAGAGCACCATCAGGGGAGGGGCAGAGAGAGAGGAAGACACAGCATCCGAAGCAGGCTCCAGGCTCTGAGCTGTCCGCACAGGGCCCGATGCGGGGCTCGAACCCACCAACGGCGAGATCGTGACCTGAGCCAAGTCAGACGCTTAACCGACTGAGGCATCCAGGCGCCCCAAAGCGTGTGACTCTTGATCTCGGGGTCGTGAGTTTGAGCCCCACGTTGGATGTAGAGATTCCTAAAAAAAAGTAAATAATCATATAAAAAATGAAATGAAATGGGGCAGCCACTTTGGAAGACAGTTTGGCAGCTCTTCACAAAGTTGAAGACGGAGTTATCATATGATGCAGCAAGTCTACTCCAAGGAAGATACCCAAGAGAATGAAAAACACGCTTACAAAAAAACTTACACTGGGGGCACCCACCTGGCTCAGTTGATAGAGCACGAGACTCTTAATCTCAGGGTTGTGAGTTCGAGCCCCACATCGGGTGTACAGATTATAAATAAATAAACTTAAAAAAAAAAACCCAACAACTTATACTTGAATGTTCACTAACAGCATTGTGCCTAATAGCCAAAAAGTGGAAACAACCTAAATGTCCATGAACAAATGTGGTCCATCCACACAATGGAATATTATTCAGCCAGAAAAAAAAAAGAATGAAATACGGATAGGTCAGGAACGAACCTTGAAAACGTCGTGCTAAGTGAAAGAAGCCGGACACAACGTTGCATATTGCATTTATATGAAATGTCCAGAATGGGCAAAGCCGCAGAGCCAGAAAGCAGACCGGAGGTTGCCGGGGGCAGGGTGTGGAGAATGGGGACTTATAGGTATAGGCTTTCATCTAGGGATGATGAAAAGATTCTGGAATTAGTATTGAGTGTACTAAAAATGACTGGAGCGTATGTTTTCAAAAGGTGATCTCCTGGTATGTAAATTATATCTCAGTTGAAAAAAAAAAAAGATCCTTAGAGATAATGTTAGCTGATAATAACGGCTAACACCTGTTGAGCCCTAGCTGCGTATCAGACTTGTTGTAAGCACTTTCCAGGCATTAATTCACTTATTCCTGGAGGTAGGTACTGTTATTGCTCCCCTTTGCAGTGGAAAACCGAGGCAGAGAGAGGCCACCTGCCCGGGGCCACAGGAAGCGGCAGTCAGGATTCGAACCCAGGTGGAATTCTTCACGGTACGGATTCTCCTTGCTCATCCAAGCCAACCAGTCACTGTTCACACAGGGAGCTCGAGACCCAGAGAGGGATGACAACTCACTCGGATCACACAGCAACCCAATGGTGAAGCCAGGATGAGAATCCAGAGTCCCCGCCTGGGTCCGCTCAGGAGGCCTTCAGGACCAAGCCTTATCCGGGCTGGGGGTTGCTATTAGGGGTCTGTGTGTTCCAGGGGCCTCAGGAAATTCTTCATGGAGAATAAAGAAAAAGAACAGCTCCCATGATGGAACACCTATCACCAGTTGAGTGCCATGCTCAGTACTCTATGCCTCATCCCAGCGAAGCTTCCCAAAGCCCTGTAACTTCCCCGTGTTGTAAAACTGGGTCCAGCTCAGACACTTGCCTGAGATCACACAGCGGGAAAAATACTGATTCGGCCGTATAGATTAGCATCCGCGTTCTAACCACCGCACTGCGATGGTTAGGAACGAAAGGCTAGTCGAATGAAGAAGAATTAAAGCCTTCCCTGGCAGGTCCCAGGTCGAGGCTGTCCCTTGATGGGACAGGGAAGGATGTTTTGGGGAGACTGGGTCAGCTGTTGGGTTAATCGGCAGGTACGAAGCCTGGCAGAGAGAGGGCCCGGGGACGTGGCCAGAGGGGCGGGCAGTAAGCTGGGACTGTGAGTGGCGTCCTAGCTGGGAATCCAGGCAGCAAACAGCTCTGGGCAGCCTTCCAAGCAGGCATGGGCACCCAGAGCTTCCTGCTGCCCCTACCAACCGCCCCCTCCTGGTTGTCGTTCTTCATTTAGGGGAGGCCAGCTGGGCTGGGGGAGCCCCAGTGCGGGGCTGGGCACAGCCCTCAGATTCACCCCAATGCCGGTCCACCCTGCCCTGCCAGGGAGGCTCGAGGAAGGGGTGTGCCTCCTCCCCAGCACCCAGGAGTGCCTGGGAGAGTCAACAGTGACTCAGGGCAGCAGTTGTGGCCCCAGTGCATTGGCTGCAGCAGGGGATCCCCATGACGAGGAGCCCCCACGTCTGGGTCCCCAAGTCTCTTCCCTGTCAGAATCTGCCAATGAGGACCTTATCTCCCTGCTGACTTGGAGAGGCTCCTCAGTTCTACAGGTCTGGGGTGGGGGCAAGAGGCAAGAAGGCCAGGTTACAGAGTGGCGATCGTCTTTCTCAGGGAGAGGAGGAGACGGGGGTCTGGGTTCCTGGCATGGAGTCACATCCACTCAACTCACATTTGCAGAGAGGCTGTAGTGTGGCCTCTTCAAGTCAGGACATGAACTCTGCAGCCGACCTCCCTGGGTTCAAATCCCAGCTCATGCATTGACCAGCTGTGCCACTTTGGGCAAGTTACTTGACATCTCTGAGTCTCGGTCTCCCCATCTGTGAAATGGGCACAACAGTGGCGCCTACCTCATAGGATGATATATGCCAAGATAATATATAATATTAAGATAATATATGCAAAGTGTTCTAAACAAAGCGCTTAAAATAGCCCCTGGCTTTTCCAAGTGAAATTTTAAGCCCAAGTTCCCAGCCTTCATGGAGTTCACGGCCAAGTGGAGGGTAGACAAACTATAATAAGGACTTGAATAAATAAACAAGATCGTCGTGATTTGGGGATAAGTGCTGGGAGGGAAATAAACAGAGGTTTCTGATAGAGAGTGTGGAGGGGGGTGGGGGCGTCAGGAAAAACTGCTCTAAGGAGGGGATATTTGAGCAGGTTCTGGAAGAATGAGAAGGCAACCTGTGTGATGGTCTAGGGAGGGGTGTTCTAGTCAAGGCCAAAAGGAACTGCAAAGGTCCTGAGGCAGGAACGCGTTTGGCATGCTCAGGGGGAACAGAGGGAAAATGAGTATGCTGGATGATTCTTTGTTGTAGGGCCTGTCTTGTGTGTTCTAGGATGTTTAGCCGCATCTTTGGTCTCTACCCACCAGATACCAGCAGCACGCTCCTCCAACTGTGACCAGCAAAAACATCTCCGGACATGGCCAGATGTCCTGTGGTGGAGGGCAAAATCCCCACAGTTGAGAATCGCCGGGTTAGGAAGAGAGCATGGTGGGAGGTGAGGCGAGCCAGGTTGCAGGGCCCATGGGGCCTTGGAAGCCACGTAGGAGAGTTGGGTGATGGGGCTGGGATGTAGCTGAGGAGAAGTGGGACCTGCCCCCGCCCCCTCCCGCCCCAGCCCTGCCAGGGTGTGGCCCGACCCAGCTCTGCACCAGCCTCCGTGCTGCTACTCCATCTGAAGTCACCCTCCTGGCCTCCCCCAGCCTCCCCTCCTTGCCCCCATGCTCTCGGGGCATACCCCCAGAGACCACCCCCTGGGCTCTCAAGCCTCTGAACTCCTGCTCCTTCAGGTGGACCCCACCCCTGGGATACATGCGTAAGAGGTCCTCAAAAAATTGCCGGGGCGCCTGGGTGGCTCAGTCGGTTAAGCGTCCGACTTCGGCTCAGGTCATGGTCTCACAGTTTGTGGGTTCGAGCCCCGTGTCGGGCTCTGTGCTGACAGCGCGGAGCCTGCTTCAGATTCGGTGTCTCCCTCGGGCACAAATAAATAAACCTCAAAAATAAATAAACATTAAAAAATATTGCTTGAGGGCTGGGTGACCTCAGATGCACTGACCGGGACAAAAAGCAGGCGTAAGGCATCCTCCCTCGGTCCCCCTCCCTCTGTCCTCACCTCAGGGGCAGCCCAGTGGGAAGCCCCTTTGACTGAGCCCCCTTGCCCTCCAGGGCTGCTCCTCCCTGCCCCGCTCTCTCTCGGGCTCCCTCTTTGTCAAACTCAACATCTTCTCTCTGGGCAGCTCTTGGGCCTCTCCTTGTCTCCCCACGACCACCGGGGCGTCCCCCCTCATCCTATCTGTCTGTCTGTCTGCTTCCCACCCCACCTCATCCTTCTGTCTCTGTCCTTTGCTGTCTCCTTTCTGCTTTGGTCTCTTTCCCTCCCTCAGCCCCCCACCCCCACCCCGGCACGCTGCCTCCCCCCACCAAGTCTGTCTCTCTCTCCTCCAGTGGCTCCAGTGGTTTGGATAAGCTCAGCTCCCTTCTGCCCAGATGACCTCACTTCCCCACCACATGCATGCACACATGCACTCCCTGTCACACAGAAGTACCCACAGACACAAACTGCACACACCCCCAAACGCGTGCACACACACACACACACACACACACACACGAGGCTCTCCGGCTGGATCTCACTCTGAAGGGCCCCAGCCCCGCCCAGCCCTGATCTACCTGGCCAGACCCCCGGCGAAGGGCCAGGCCCAGGCCAGGCTTACAGAAGGCAGACTCTGCTCAGAACCCAGCAGCCTACATCCTGCCTGATCTCTGCACACCAGCCCCTCCGCGCCCTCCCGTCGACAACCTCCTCTCTCCCCCTGGGCCTCAGGGGGCCGATTCATGGGTCAGCATCCCCTTCCCTTCTCCACCCTTCCCCACCCTTCCCTCTGCCTTCTGCAAAGGCGGCCAGCCCTGGTCTGGGAGCTGGAGACCTGGGTCCAGCTGGCTCAGCCACCGAGACCCTGGGTGACCTTGGGCTCTTGCCTCAGTTTCCTCCTCTGTAAAAGGGGATCTTGACGTCAGTCTTGAAGTGCTGGGAGGATCAAAAGGGCGACTTCAGCCCCGTGCCTGGCACGTAGCAGTTGCTCAGCAGTGACAGGCATGAGGATCCTCTGGATAGCCACCCGCCTGCCTGGCCTCTCGGACCCCCCGAGCCTGGGCCCTGGGCACCTCTGTAGTTAGCCCCCCACTGGCGGCCTGTCTCCAGGAGAACTTCCCGGCAGACTTGGGGGGTCGGAGGGAAGGGGGAGCCAGCCTCCTGCCCTCTAATTTAGATTCCTGGGTTTATGGCAGGAAGCGCAGGGAAGCTGACGCTGTAATTAAGGCGATTCCTGAGGCTGAGCGAGGAGGCAGGGAGAAGAGGCCCCCTACTTCTCCTGCCGGCTGTGGTCCATCCTGGGGGTGCAGGCAGAGTCCAGACACGTGGCTTCTTTGTTCTGTCCACCTCTGGACCCCAGGCCCCATCTTTCCTGAGTCTCCCCCTCCCCCCACATTCCTGAGGTGTCTGGGCAGAGTCTGGCCAGGGCTGTGGCAGGAGGGGCAGATCCTGCTCAGGGGGTCAAGACCAGGGCAGCAGCCTGGGCCTGAACACCCACTTCCAGGATGGGCCTGCCCTAGCTGAGGCCTGGGGCTAGACTGGGGCTGCGGAGGCTGGGAGGGGAGCTGGGGGCTCAGGCCCCTCTAACCACCCCTCCCACCCACGGGGCCTCAGAGCTGGAGCTCAGATCATTCTTCCACTCCTCACTGGGGAATGTTCGGCTCCTCCCCTCCAAGCCTCAGTGTTCTCATCTGTACAAAGGGTGCATCCTTTACCAGGGAGGCCAGTTCTGCTCCCTTGCCCTGGAATGAGATGCCACCAGCTCCCACGTGCGGTCTTCACCAGCCCCTAACCCTCACCCCCCCAGACCCCCCCACCACACACACACACTAGTCCCAGCCCTATGGGGCTCTGTGACCTCCGGATCCTCCTTGGTAAAAAATGAGGGGTTTGAACAGAGTCAGGGACTCTGATGCTGGGATTTCACATGCCAGTTCAAAAAATGGGGCAGGTGTGGGTGGGACTGTGACTTTTTGCTTTGCCAAGTTGAGATATTTTTAAAAACAAAACATCATCAAGCACAAAGACACAGGAAGAGCCAAGGTGAGACAGGGCACTCACACTCTGGCCCTTTCTCTAGCCCCAGCCAGCCGTGGACATCTTTGCTCCAGACTGCCTCATATTCTGGACTGAGCTCAGGGCTCCCAACTGAGGGCTGGGCTCTTTGGGGGAGGCATGTGGGCATGGGTGTGTGAGTGTGTGTGCGTGTGCACGTGAGTGTGTGTGTGTGTGTGTGAGGTGGTGTGTGGGTGACATTCCCGCCTCGTAAAGGGCCAGGCCTGCCTCACAGGCTCGGGGCAGGGCCAGTGCCCAGCCTGGGCCCCACAGAGTGAACCCTGGGGTCTGGTCTCCATATAGATGGAGGCGGGGGTGAGAGGGGTGCCGGGCATTCCTCAAGCTGGGGAGAAAGGGGGCTTTGTTGCCTGAAACTGAGCCACCCCCAGCCTCCTCACGTGCCTGGGTACTCTGCCAAGATGGAGAACCCACTCGGGTGGCGGTGGGGTGTGCTGAGCCCTCCTGAAGCCATTGCCTGTCCCCGCCTAGGCATCCCCTGTTGGCTGCACCCTACTCTCAGCCTAGGACCAGACAGGCCCTTCAAAGGGGGTGGACGCCAGCCTGGAAGGAGACTTGGCTGAGGGCTGACACCCAAGGAGAGATGGGGTTGGGGGGGGGGTGTGCGAGCACTGCGATGCCCTGCCCCCACCCTCAGCTGGGCACTCACACCATCACATCCAGTCCTCACCACAACTCTGTGAGAAGGGTCTGATTGGTCCCATTTTACAGAGGAGTAAACAGAGGCTCAGTGAGGAGAAGGCACGCGAGTTCATTGCAGAAGAGGGACTGCAACGCAAGCCCTCTGACCTCTGAGCCGGAGCCTCAGGGAGTCCTCCTCCTTCTTCTCTCAGAGACACCTGGGACAAGGAAGCGGCCACCTAGCTGTCCCCACGCTGAGCCTCCCTCTCTACTCAGAGAGGCCTGTCCGGAGGGGTCAGCTCTGTGGGGCCGGTCCCGGCCACCACCTTCCAGAGTTTCAGGGATCACATGACCTACAGCACAGGCCAGTGCGGCTCTCAGTAGGAATTTACTAAGTGCTCGCTGATGAGTGCTCAGTGATGCCACCGGGTGACCAGTCCTGTCCCTCTCTAGGCCTTGGCCCCCTGTTCTGGCTCCAGCTGCCTCTGGCTCCTTCTCCCAGCCCAGGGCTCTAGGGGACCCCCGCCTCGCAGGCTGACATCGGGGATGTAGGAGGATGTCCTGCCTGCAGCCTCCACATCACAGGCTCTGGTCTTACACCCGAGGGGGACGCGGAGAAGAGGTGCAGGGCCTGGCATGGGGACAATGACTGGTGGTGACAGCAGGGCCTCCAGCCTGACCTGCAGGCCCAGCTGGGGGAGGTGGCAGGCTCTGGAATGTACAGGCTCTTGCTATGCCCTCCCTTTGCAGCCTGTGACTCACTTCAGACCCGTTAAAACACAAAGCGCCTTCCTTTGTCCCCAGCCCATGCTTAATAGGATTGGGCGAGAGCGGGAGGGGGCATCTTGGGGGGGGGGCACCTCGCCTTCCATGGCCACAATGGGGCCCCGTGACATCACGCTGCCCCCTGTGGTGATGTCAGAGGCCACCACAATGGACCTTCCCAGGCAGATGGCTGGGGATGGGGTGGGGGTGGGGGGATGAGACTGCGACACCTGCAAGTTCGGCGGCTCAGTCCCCGGAGCTGTTCTGAAGAACAGCCCTGAGGGCCAGGCAGGCAGGGGCTCCGGGCCCACAGTGGCACACAAATAAATCCACTTTTCTTTTTAGACGTCAACACTTAGATTTTTTTTTTTTTTTTTTCCCAAGGGGACCGCACGATTTTTTTAAAAAAACACGGCACTTGAGGTTTTTCTTGCCCACCTCGCCTCCCCCGGTTCAAAACCATAGAGCTGCTCCCTGATGCCCACGCTTAGGATAAAAATCAAATCCTCAGAGGTGCCGCAAGGCCCTCTGCGTCCAGGCTCCTGCCGACCCCTGCAGCCTCGACCCTCCCTGTGGCCCAGGGCCCTGCCCTCAAAGCTGCAGCCACGCTGGTCTGCCTTCAGCCTCTGAGCCGAGCAACCCTTCATTCTCCCGGCTATCACCTCACCCTTCAAGCCAGCTCAGACAGCACCTCCTCCCGGAGACCTTCCCTGACCTGTCCTACCCCGAGCAAGTTACTGTTTCCTCCGGATCCCACAGTCCCCGTGCTTGTCAAACCGCAGAATTTATCTTCTGCGTGTTCTTGATGTTTCCCTGGGTCTTCCTCCCCAGCAGCCTGAGGAATCTGTGAGGGCACCCCCTGGGCTCTCCTACTCCCCACCCTCTCCCTGGCGCGTGCCAAGGACCACTCGTTGGTTCCTTCGTCAAATATGTGGGGGCATCCCACTGGGGGATCCAGGGGCCACCAAACAGGCTCATGAAACTGGCCGCTGGGCAGGAGGTGGGCATCGATGACAGATATTTATCACATCATGTGAGCCCACAGATGCAAAGAGTCAAAAGTGCAGGAAAGAAGTGTGGTAGGGGGTCCAGGGCACTTTTAAGAGGGGTGGGGGGGGGGTACCTTCTCTGAGGCCGGACGCATGAGCCGAAAGGCGAGAGAAAGCCAGCTTGTCAGGTCAAGGGTGTGGGGAGGAGCTCCAGTCAACAGACGGCACACAGCAGGCCCTGGAGAATGCCCAAGGTAGGCTCGTTCATGCCAAAACCCATCAGTGTAGGGCGGGGCTCTGGGGCAAGGTGCTGGGTTCAAATCCTGACTCTGCTACTTGCCAGTTTTTGGGCTTTGGGAAAGCCCTCCCTTCTCCACGTCTCATGGTAGGGCGACCAAATAAATTATCATCCAAATAGGGACAGAGCATGAAAAGGAACACTATTGCTAATTATATGGGACAACCGACCTAAATCGTCCTGGCCAAAGGGGGGACACAATATCCCCCGCCCATGGGGTACTTAGCGGACTTGATGGAGTTCTTTTTTTTTTTTTTTTTAATGTTTATTGATTTTGAGAGAAAGAGAGAGAAAGAGAGAGCTAAAGCATGAGCAGGGGAGGGGCAGAGAGAGGGAGACAGAGGATCCAAAGCAGGCTCTGCACTGACAGCAGAGAGCCCCATGTAGGGCTCGAACTCATGAACCGCGAGGTCATGACCTGAGTTGATGTTGGATGCTTAACCGACTGAGCCACCCAGGCGCCCCTTGATACGGAGTTCTTGAGGAAAGGAAGCTGAGCTGCCTAGAAGAGTCAGGGGTGGACAGACACCTCTGAGAGCATTTCCAGCGGGATTCTCAGCCATGCGCTGAAGGCGGCCATGTCGGAGAGCTGGGGAGGAGGTTCTGGAAGTCTCTTAGAGGATGGGGAATCCCGGCTGGGTCTGGAAGAGTGAGTACAGGCAGAAATAGGGAAGGGGTGCGGGGGTGGGGAGAGCCGGGAAGGAGAAGCCAGGGCAGGTTTGAGGCGTCTGGCTGGCACAAGGGTGCCCTGTGAGGGCGCAGGGTCTGGGGGTGCTGGGCACGGGAGATGTGTCCTGGGGCTGCAGGGGTGTGGCTGTCCGTGCCCAGATGCTGAGGTTGGTCTAACTGGCCCCTGAGGCCTGGTCCTTGGAGGGGGGTAAGGACCCCCTCTGCACAGCGGGAGACCTGGTCACGCAGCTCCCGGGCTCTGCCACACCAGTGTGGAAACTGCGTCCGTCCATCCGGCAGTGGAGGCCACTGGGGAATGTGATGAGGCTGCTGAAATGGGGCCAAGGCCCAGGGGGAGAGAGGGGGGGCCCCCATCCCGGGCAGGGCGGGATGCGGCCGCAGCTTCCCAGAAACCGGGGTCTGGTTCTGCCGACAGGGACTGGCTGACAAGGCTTGGATTGAGACGCCAGACCCCGGGGGGCTGGAGTGGGGCCTGAGGCCTGGGACTGCCTGGAAGAGGGCTGGGGAGGAGGCAGGAACCCCTCATCCCAGCCGGGACGGACTTCCGGCCTCCACGTTGCCCAATGAGCACACTGAGACCCAGAGACGCCGTGGGACGTGCCTGGGGGGCCCTCGGCAAAATCAACAGTTGTCCAATAGTGTCCCTGACTCTGTTCTTCCTGTCCAAAGGTCTTCCGGCTGCCCTGCTTCCCAGGAACGCCTAAGACCCCCAAATGTCAATCAGCAGCAGGCAGTGGGACGAGAGGGCCCTGGTCTCATAATCCTGCTCTGTCACTCCTGCTGAGGGACCTCGGTCTGACGCCATCACCGTGCTGAGCCTCTGTGTCCCCGTCTGTAAAACGGGGATAAACCCGTGCCTTGCAGAGTCATCGTGATCCTTCAGTAAGACAGTGTGGGTCTCAGACTTGGCACGCTGAGTGGCACACAGTAGGTGTTCAGAAACGCTGGTTTCCAGCCGGCCAGCGGGAACCGTGGCTGTCTGTGCAACGCGTACCCCTCACCAACACAACCCTCCTCTTGGGATGTTGACAATCTGGCCCCAAATGGCTCCCCACTGGGTCCTAAGGCCCCCCCTTTCCCCTCATTGATTTGTTGATGGAGCAAATATTTATTGAGGGCCTGCTGGGTGCCCAACACCGCTCTGGGGAGCAGGCGATCCAGGCATAAAGCACGGTGTGAGCGCACAGAGGGCCCGAGCTGAGAACGCAAGCACATCAGACACACATCCTCAACCTCTGTTCCAGCAGCATCTGCCCTGCGGTGGGCCCTATTCTCGGCCCTGGGCCACAGCTGGAGGGGGGGGTGGGGGTGGGGGCGGGAAGGAAGGCGGAGAGCTTGCCCATTCCTCTAGGATTCGCTAATTAATTAGGAGATCTGAGGCGGGTGCCCGGTGATACTGTTTTAACTTGCCACCTGGACCGGTTACAGCTGAGAAAGAGGGCAACCCCCACCCAGCACCCTCGTAATTGCTGCCTTCACCTTCTTCTGGGCTTGGTTGGGTGTATCAAAGGGCTACCCAGGCCCCTGCAGCTCAGAACCCGAGGAGCGCAGCGGCCTGAGGGCCCATTTCCCAGCTGAGACAACTGAGGTCGGAGATGAAGGTTCTGCTTGGGGTAGATACGAGAGCAGGGCTGGCATCATAGGGCTGCTCGTGACATGACAGCCAGGGCCTAGGGTGGCGTTGGAGCCAGAACGTGGTTTGTCCCGGTCAAATGGGGGAGACTCAGGCCCTACCCACAGAGGTCTGGAGTATGGAGGGCAGGGACGGGCTCTTCTGGGGACATTTTGCTCTACCTTGCCTGGTGCTCTCCCATTTGACCTTTGTTTCAGCTTGGATGGCTCCTCCTCCTCCTCCAGGAAGCCTGCCTGAACCTTCCAGGATGGGTCAGTTGCCTCTTTCTTGCTCCTATTCACCCACCTCCTCCCCCTCTTAGCCCGGGTCCTGCTGTATGGCCGCCCCTGCCCGCATCTAACTGAGAACTCTCTTCTTTCTGAGGAAAGAGAGGGGCCTGATTCACCTCTGTGGCCCCATGCCCAGCCTGGCACAGAACAGGAAATGG
>NW_024412388.1:11793864-11899510 GCF_014898765.1 Herpailurus yagouaroundi
CTTGCATGAGCCAGATGGCTCTGGCAGGTCATTTAATCTCCCTGTTGCCTCGGTGTTCAAATCTGTAAAATGGGATAGCAGTGGTACCCACCTCAAGGGGTTGTTATAACTGTTAAACAATTAAACATGAGCACAGCACCGAGAGCGGTGGCTGATACCCACTGAATCCCTGTACAAGTGTTTGCTGATACCTGACCTTAAATTCCAGCAACAAGTTCCTACTACCCTGGGTCTGTGTTTTCACTGATGATGTCAACGTGGTTACAGTAGTGTTTGCTGGGTTTCTCCACTGTAAAATTTCTGTTTCCTCCTCTTCTTTTTTTAACCCTTTCTACGCTTCCTTTCTTTGGAAGGTTTGCCACGGGGTCCACCGTACATTCAAAGCCTGGATTTGGAATTAACCACCTGCTGGCGGTGAGAACCAGCGTGAATTACACGGAACTCTTCTATAAGGAAGATTTGTCTAGTCTTATTTATTTATTTAGTCAGTCATTCAATCATTATTTATACCAGTTTAGACTCATAGATATTTATTTTATTGGGTTTCAACTTAATTCTATGTTATTTGTTCTTTTTCGTTTTTTTTTTTTTCCTTTTAACGTTTAGTCTTTCTTGAGAGACAGACAGAGCATGAGTGGGGGAGGGGCAGAGAGACAGAGGGAGACACAGAATCCGAAGCCGGCTCCAGGCTCCGAGCTGTCAGCACAGAGCCCGACGCGGGGCTCGAACCCACAAACCATGAGATCATGACCTGAGCCGAAGTCGGACGCTCAACTGACTGAGCCACCCAGGCGCCCCGTGTTTTGTTCTGTGCAGCTTGGTCTAGGTCTGGCCATTGGGATCTCTTTCAGCCTGGCTCCTGGGTCTGACATCCCTCTCCCTCCCTCCAGAATGCTCCAGACTAATTCTTGTATTTTCCCTGTCTTGGCCCTGGAAGCAGCCATTTCTCTAAGGAGCTCTGGGTTCTTTTATTAGAGGGTGGTGTTTAGGAGCCAAGATCTGGGGGCTGGATGTGCTTATTGCTGTGAGGGTGTCACTGCTTCTAGGCCTTCTAGAGGGCAGAGCTGGGTTTATTTTAACTTTTTAAAAAATTAAATTTCCCCTCTGGCCAATCATGAGATCCATTGGAGGCTCCAGACAGCTGCCCACTGGCCTTCGAGCACAGATCCCAGTCTGCAGCTCAGAGGCCTGTCCCCTTGGAGGGCTTCATATCCATCAGGGCCCTGAGGGAGACAGCCCATGAGGCCATCTCTCTCCTGTGCTCAGCCACTTCCTGTGTCCACTTCTGCTCACCAGTGGGGCCAGCGGGTGGCTGAGTTGCTTTGGGAATGGGACTCAGGCCTGGCCTCAGGTGCCATTGGGACCCAGCTCACCGTGGGATTGCAGGCTTGCTCCCTGCTGGACCCACAGTTCTCTCATTGGCAATGGCAGTAACCATAGCCCAATAACAGAGCCATAGTGGCCACCTGGTCAAGCCAGGTAAGGGTCAGGGCCCGGGAAAGGCTGACTCAGCCACCAAGCTGCCACACCCAGCGGCCTAGTGCTAACGGAGGAAGGCCTGGTGAGACGAACCAGTCCCTTCTTTCCTTTCCGAACCCCAGCCCCACCCAATGCTGCATGGCTCCCTTATGCTTAGTGGGTCGGACCCAGACCCGGCTCCCCATGGAGGCCACTTTCCTGCAGTGGCAGGGGGTCAGGACAGAGCAGGCCAATCTTGAGACCCCAAGGCAAGCCGAGCAGCCTCAGAATTTTGCTGTCCCCCAGCTCCAAGCTGCATCAGGAGGCTGGGGTTCTGGGCCTGCCTCTACCAGTGACTTCTGCTTAGGGCACAGTAATCATGCCTCACCCTGCTTAAAATCTTCAGTGGCTCCCCACTGCCCATACCTGAAAATCCCCACTCCTGGACCTGCCTTACAAGGCCCTGCTTCGTACCCTAATGACATCGAAGTACTTGTGATTCCCACTTGCACAACCACACGGTTTCACACCTCCGGTTTACTCTGCCGGCATTGTCCTCCCCTACTGCTCCACTGGCTGATTGCCACTTGTCCCAACAATCCCCACATGTCTCAGTGCGGGAGCCACCCTCCACCAGGACACCTTCCTCCTCTGCCCCAGATTGTCTCTGCTCACCTGGTCATGTCCCTGGTCACCTATATACGACACCTTCCTGAGGCTCACTGCGAACGACCTCGGGCATGCAGGGCGGCAGCGTGATATCACGGAGAAGGCTCAGGGTTTGAAATCAGGACTCTGGCTTCCCCCGAGACCCTCTGCTCCTTGCTGCTGTGTGACTTAGGGCAAGTCACTGCACATCTCTGAGCCTCAGTCTCCTCATCTGTGAGAAAAGCATCTAATTGGGATTCCTGGCCCTGCTTCCAATTTTGACCTCTGCCTCTGACTTGCCGTGTGGCCTCGGACAAGCCCTGTCCCCAGGCCCAAGCTCAGTTCTCCTCTTCTGTAAAACGGGGCTGCCACAAAATCTGAGTGCTGAGGTGCCAACAAGCCAAAACTCGTGGAAAGCCTCTGTAAACCTCAGAGCCCTACATGGATGGTCGAAGAATCTATTGCAACGAGCTCTCCAGAGACGTGGGGGGGGGGGGAGATCAAAGGTGACAGAGGCCTACTGGCGTGGAGGCCAGGCTTGGCAGGGCCAGCTCCCTGCTCCCTGGCCCCCTGCCCACCTCCCACCCACCCCCACTCCCACACTTTCACGGCGTGTGCCTTGGACAAGAAGCTCTGTTTAAGCGCTCGGAGTGAACTCTCCACCCCCAGCTTCCAACACGGAAGGCCTCTCCGCCCCCACGGCTCCCCCCAAAGACTCAAAACCGAGATCAGTTTGAACCATCTGCAACTTTATTCCAGAGCAGAAATAAGTCGTTTCCTAACAATAAATATAAAAAAAATAATAATAAATTAAGGTTCGAAAAAAAATACCCAACAAAACAAAATCGTTAACACTGACAGAGTAGTGAATGCTGTCTAAAGGGGAGGGAGACCGGATGGACCGGCCCCCAGCCTGGGAATGTCTGACACAGGCCATCGTCTGTCCCCAGCCCTGGCCAGGCCCCCTGCCACACACACATACTCTCCACAAAATATAAAATATATATTTAAAAAAAACCTCAACACAACCAAGCATCCTGCGAGGGCCCCGGGGAAGCAAGATTTGGCCCGCTGGGGCTGAGGACAGGGCCTGGGGGGCTGAGGAAGGCACCAGAGGGACAGGGGAACCACCGTGGGTCTTGCCCAGCTGAGTTTGCTGGCTGTCTGATTCTCATTCGTGGGTGGGACTTGAGGTACCCTGTTCACATGGCCACAGGCTACCCCTCCCCTCCACCTCCCAAGACAGCAAAGGGGAGGTCAGTTTGGAAATGTCCTGTGTGTCTGTCTGAATGCCTTGGCGGGGCTCCTGCCCCAGGGGGTGCTGGGGCCATGGGGGTGCCTGCTAAGTGCTTGGCAGTCTGTCCTTCGTAGATGAACAGGCCCCCAGCTCGGGGTCCCTGAGCGTCTCCTCAGTTTAGGCCAAGGTGTCGTCCAAGACCACCACCCCCCCCAGCAGAGGCCTCAGGGTGGCATCCATACGGAATAACTAAAAATAAATAAGGTCCCTGGTGGCCCAGTGCAGAGCAGGCTGAGAGGCCACTCCATTTCTTCAAGTATTCTTGGCCAAGGGGGTTCGAGGCCGGCTGGGGCTCAGATGGGGATCCCCACTGTGTTCACCTGGTCCTTGAGTCCCAGCAGGCTGTAGGCGATGCGTTTCTGGTGGCCGGGCAGCCGCACCCCAATCCTCTTGATGTCGCTGTGGGTGAGGAAGGGAGGGAGTTAGGGGCTGGCTGGGGAGAGGTAGGGGAGAAGACGGGGGCACGGAGGGGGCAGAGGCCTGACGGGAGGTTCTACATCCCGAAAGCTCACTAACATCGACAAAGTTAAGAAAGCGATAGAAGCCCTGATTCTGGGGGCATCTGTGGGGCTCTGCCAGTTAAGCGTCCGACTCTTGATTTCAGCTCAGGTCTTGATCTCACGGCTGGTGAGTTCGAGCCCCACGTCAGGCTCTGTGCGGACAGCCCAGAGCCTGCTTGGGATTCTCTCTCTCCCTGCCCCTGCCCCCCAAAATAAATAAATAAACTTAAGTACCCATAAAGAACAGAAGCACCAACCTCTAGAAGCTTCCCCCCCCCCAATCAAATCTGCACAATGATCTGTACAGCAGGTGCTCTTTACATCTCCATTTTGCAGATTAGAAAACTGAGATTCGGAGAGGTGAAATCACACAGCTGGGAGGCGGAAAGAGCTGGAAATTGAACAAGCCGCAAACCAGATTCTGGGTCTGTCCTCTTCCCCAGGCAGCACCGACACCATCATCAGTTGCAGAGGAGCGGGGGCAGGGGGCAGGGACCCTCTAGGGGTGTTACTCAAAGCTCTCCCCCCAAGGTCTCTTCCCAGCCACCGCTTTATTTCACCCCCACTCCCTCCGGGTGCCCACTGCTAACAACTGAGGAAGAACTCAGGAACCGCTCCCAGCGGGACCTCGAAGGTTAAAGTTCTGCCGGCTCCCAATGGGAGGGGCTTGCGGGTCACCAGTCAGGTGACCAGGTCGCACTGAGGCAGGTGTATTCCCTTTAGGAACCTCAATTTCCTCACCTGTAAAATGGGATGAGTACCTAGCCGAAGGCTGGCAGACCCCAGAAATTGGTGGCAGAGAGGGGGAAAAGCGGCATGGGTGCCAGATGGAAAGACGTGCCCAGGAGCCCACAGCCCCCTCCCACCCCCCTTTCCATGCCTCTCCATCCTCTTATAAAACCACTTATGCTCCCAGGAGCCCTGGAGCAGGATGTTTATTGCTCACTCTGGGACTTTTCTCCTCCACCACCCGCACCCACCAGCCCAAACCCATGAAAACACCCAGGTTTTTATGGGCCGTCTCCTGGCTGTAAATGAAACTAATTATATGGTGCGAGCTCCTGTTTGCAATTCCGGAGACATGACTTTCCCACAGGCTCTGGGAGACCTCGGAGAAGTGCTGAGCGGGGAAGGGCAGACCCCAGGGGCGCGGGGAGGGTGGCTCACGGACCTCCAACAGGGGCTGGCTGCTCCCACCACGGCAGGAAGGCCAGAAGTCTGACACCTGGGAGAACGTCCTGACCAAGCACCGCGGGCCATTCTGACCGAAACAGCTAAGGGTGCTGAAAACGCAGCTCTGCTTTCCCCACACCTATAGGTCTCAAAGTGTGCTCCCAGGGAAGCACTTGGATCACCCGGGAAGGAGGCACTTACTAAAAAGGCAGGATCCCGGGCCTAACTCCAGACTCACCGACCTTGAAGTTCTCCAGGTGGGGCAGGGAGTCTACATTTTATAGAGTCCCAAAGACCCTGACGTATGGTTTAAGAATCAGGGGGTTATGTGAGCACTCGGAGGGTTCCGACAGAGACCTAGTCCTCTGGGCTCCAGGACAGGCCTGGTACACAGTAGGTCCTCAAGGAGTACCTACTGAATGAGTGAATGGCTGCTTTGGGGGACACGGAGCCAGTTCCCCGGGCCACCCTTAGCCCCTCTCCCAAATCGGTGTAGTTAATCTGACAGGGTGGGAGCGGAGGTTGTTCCCGAGACCCACCTGGGAACAAAAACCCTGGGCTGGGAGGCAAGAGGCCAAATTCTAGTCCCAGACTTCATCAAAGCCTTGAGCAGGTCCTGTCCTGTCTTTGGGTCTCAGTTTCTTTATATGTAAAATGGGAAGCTTTGGTGAGATGCTCCTGAGCCACCCACCCCAGCTCCGTCCTCTTTCAACACAAAAGAGACCCCGATACCTTCCCTGCCTCATTTGCTAACCAGAGACACAAAAGATGAGAATCACAGACCCGCTGATGCCTGTGGCCTTTGTAGACCACCCCAAGCCTGTTCCTGCCTCAGCCTCAGTCTCCCTCTTGCCATTCCCATCGACTCTCATCATGGGGGTAGGGAGACACGTGACGGAGGGTACCTCTCCTCTGAGGTCTCTCAAGCCCAACCCGGTCCTGGGAAATTCAAAGGCCACACCTCCCCTGCCTACTGTGTGCTGGCCTGGCCACAAAGAGTGAGAGAGGGCTCCTGGAGCCTCGCATGTGAATGATCCGTGGCCTCAGCAAACAGTCCGTCGGCACAAGCCCACGCTGAGGGCACGAAGAGACCATAAGCCCCATCGGCCTGTGCCTCAGCTGTCACAGAAAGCTGTATTGTGTCACCCCAGACACGGGACAGGGCGTTTTCCTGGGGCACAACGTCCCCTACTTCCTTAGTTCCTCAAAAGACGTGTAGAACCACTAGTCTAGCAAGACCCTCGAGCAACTCCAAGATAGTGTGGTGGACGCTCGATCTGAGAAAAGGTGGCCGCCGTGGGACCGCAGGAGAACAAGCAGCCAGCTCCTTGGGAGGGAGCAGAGTGGGGTAGGGAAGGGACACTGGAGCCTAAACCCCGACCCCATCGGGGAAAGTGCTGAGTTCTGAGACCAGCTCACTGCCTCCCACCGGGACTCACGGCATGTGTAGACACAACCCTCAGGGTAAAAAAAGTGCTCTAAGATCCCCATTCATTTCATTTATTTGAAATCAAGAAGGAGGCAGTGGTGGTGAGTCACACAGGCCTGAGCTCTGAGCACCACCGAGCTGGTGGGAGGAGGAGGGAGCATGGAATGGCTTCCTGCCTTTATTCAGGCCTTTCAAAACACAGCACACATGCACACACACACATACACACAGCCTCCCTCCATCCCAGATAGCCCTGTCCCTGCTCGTGGGAAAGGAATTGGCCAAGGAGCACCCCGGGCTATTTCGGGAAGCTTCTAAGAACATGTGTTTCCTGTAAGCACTTCACCTTGCCCTCAGCTCTGCTCACCCACAAGAGAATCTGTGCTGTCCCTGGTGGGAGCCCCTGGAGGGGCAAAGGGGCTGGTCCAGGAGGGGGCCCAGGAACCCTGGCATTTGCCCACAGGCTTCAGGCGGAAAGCGAGGGGGTGGAGGAGAGAGGAGAGTGATGTGGATTAAGCCCCTACGGGGTGCCTGCCATGTGCTGTCACCTGAACTGCACCCATGCAATCTGTACAGCAGGGAAATGCAAACCAAGGCCCAAAGATGGACCCTAATTTGACCAAGGTCCCCTGCGAGGAAGCGGCAGATGTGGGGCCTGAAGCCAAAGTGTGACTGCACAGCCCGAGCTTGGGACCCTGCCGCTGGCTGGCAACAAAAATCTCCTGGGACCCGTCTCCTCTCTCCTCGTCTCCAGGCCTCCCCCCGGCCAGCTCTGTCCCTGTCTGATTCCCCGTCCCCTGGGATGGGCCGTGGCCTGGTTGAAGAAGCTTTGACCAGCCATCAGAAGCCCAGCTGAGCGGTCTTCAAAGCCCCTGGAGAATATTCCTGCTCAGGCCCAGATCCCAGAACTTCTGTGACCCCGAACTGTGGGAGGCCCAGATTGACCCCTCCGTGTGATTCCCAAAACCTCCCAGCCCCAGGGCCCATTCCGGCCCTGACCTTGGACCCTCTACGAGCTGGGCTATTGGGACCTAATGCTATTTTTGGAGGCACAAAAGGCTAAGAGGATAATATCTTCTCCCCGGCGGGGCAGGAAGAGGTGTCCGAGCCAAGGCCATGCCGGGAAAGTTCCCCGATGTTGGAGGGGAAAGCAGAGCTCCCACAGGGCGGCCTGACACAGGGCTGTGCCCTGAGCCAGGGCCGGGGCAACTGGCACTTCTTGTCAGGCTGGACTGCAGGCCCAGAGTCAACCACCTGGGGAGACGTGAAGTCCAAGGGCTCTGCCCGGTTCTTTTCGGCATCCTGGGCAGGAATGCTGCCCCTTCCTGGCTGTGTGACCTTAGGCAAGCTACATAACCTGGCAGCCTCGGTTTCTGCACCTGCTAAATGGGGGAAGTAGTAACATCTACTCACAAGGCAATCAGGAAATTCAAGGAGACACCAGCTGTGAAGACAAGCCTTTCTTTCCCCCAGAGTCTCAGCTACAGACCCTGTGCCCTGAAGTGGGCCACGTAACCCCTCTGAACCTCAGTTTCTCCACGAATGACCTCCGTGGTCCCTGAGCTCTGGGCCCTGACTGGCCAGGGCTGGAATCCTGCCGCTCCCCTAGTGGCCATGGGACCCTGGGCAAGTCACTGCCGTTCTCTGCACCCCCTTTTCTCACGTGTCTGGCGGGAACACTGACAAGACCCACCTGCCGAGCTAGCATGCACACGGATTCAAAGTGCTGAGGCTCACAGCTGGCGCATAGTCAGCCCTCAATAAACACTGCTCTTATTACAATTACTATTATTTTCCCATTCTGGAAAAAAAAGATGCAGGAAGACGGGGGGGAGGGGGTAGCCAGGAACGAGTGCCCAGAACTGCTGGCTGCCAGCCTGGTTCTGCCCTTCCTGTGAAGCCTCTCTCCCCCAAGAGAGAAAGAGAGAGTAAGGGGGAGCGGCGGGGAGGTGGGGAGAAGGGGGGGGGGGGAGGCCAGACTCACTCATTGGTCATCTGCACCACCTTCTCGATGGCGGTGTAGCCGGCCGCCAGGAAGTGCTCTGTGTACTGCTGCATCTTGATGGATTCGAGCCACTCGGACACCGTGCGAAAGGGCACGCCCTCTGAGCCACTGGTGCTGGGCAGCCGGATAGACACGCTGCAACAGGAAGCACCCACCTGCCAGTGAGGGACTGCCGCATCCAGGCTCCGAGCCTGCTGCTCCCTAAACCTGGGCAATTCGCCCAGCTGCCCCGTGCCTCAGTTTCCTTACCTGGGCAACGGGGAAGCCAGATCAGGCAGGGTTCAGGGAGACAGGCTGGCGCGGCGCGAGCCCTCAGCGTTCACGGCTCCTGCTGCCCCCCTCTACCCCCGCTGGCAACGCCACCACCAATAACCACAAAATAATGAAATGTTAAGATTCAGGTTCCTGGGGGCACAGCCCCAGCCTGGCCACCTGCCAGCACATAAAACACTTAATCGCCCTGTCTCAGCTTCCTCATCAACAAAAGGCGGATAATTACAGGACCCATCTCATCGGTTGTTTGAATGAGTTAAAACATGTTAGGCACGGCGCACACTGCCCAACACATTTCCCATATATGTCGATGGCGTCCATTAGCATTACCTGAGCCCCTGTCCGGTGTAAGTAAAGCCCCCGTGTAAGTGCCGAGCCCCCTGTCCGCTAGCCCTGGCCGGCCGCTGCAGTGAAGCGGCTCAGGAGTCAAAAGTAGGGGCCGCCATGCACAGAGGATATGGAACTAACCGGGGGTCAAAGTCAGCCAGGGTCTTGAGGGAGTCGGGAGCTCGGATGAGCTTGTCGAGGATGCTGACGATGTCGGCGAACTTGGGGCGGCGGGCGCGTTCCTGCTGCCAGCACTGCATCATGAGCTGGTAGATGGCGGAGGGGCAGTCCATGGGGGTGGGGAGCCGGAAGCCTTCGTTGATGGCCTTCATCACCTGGGAAGGCAGGATGGTCAGGCGTGCCTTCGCAGGTGCCAGATCTGGGCAGGGTCCCCGAGAAGGCCCCGTACATGCAGGTGGGCAGAGTAGGGAAGGGGAGCCCCGGAAACAGAGGGGATGGGCCTCCTTTCTTGACTCAGACCACAACTTTCAGAGGTACAGAGGGCTAGTGCTAAGGGTCTGTCTCCAGAGCCCCACGGAGGAAGGGGCTCCTGACCCTGCACCCTCCAGGGCGCCCCAGGCTGAAGCCAGCCTCCCTCCAGTCTCGGGACATCTATAGGAGACACTCCTTCAGCTAGGAGCTAGACACGCCTCCTTCCCCTTCCGTGTCTCAGCCTCCAGGCTGCGTGAGGCACCAGGCATGTGCACGCACACACACACAAACGCATATATCACACGCACACGCGGGTGCACACACGCAGGAACGCAGACACCCTCCCCCCCACCCCTCCATCAGCTTGTTTCCTTGTCCTTCCACTGACTATAATCAGGGACTGGGCCTGGAGCCCAGCACAAGGCCTGACACATACTAGGCCCTCAATAAACATTTACTGAATGCACCAGACGAAGATTAGCCCCCAAAATTTTTCTCTGCCCAGCCGCTGGAGTTCAGAAACAGGCAAAGAGTTTCAGTTCAGCTCAGGAGAGGGTGGGCAGGGCGAGGGGGCCTACCTCATGGTTTGACAGCTCCCAGTAGGGCCGCTCGCCATAGGTCATCACCTCCCACATGACGATGCCATAGCTCCACACGTCGCTGGCCGAGGTGAACTTGCGGTACGAAATGGCCTCCGGGGCCGTCCAGCGGATGGGAATCTTGCCACCCTGTGGGAGACCCAGGCCCGGTCACTACTGCCCCTCTGGCCAGCCCCAGGACTCTGGCAGCCAGGCCAGATTTAGTCAGGGCCCCTCCTCCACGCTCCCTAGAGTGTTCTCGTCTCCTGAGGGCTGTGCCCAGGTGCCCAGAGTGAAGGCTGCTTCGCCCTCGAGCCCTTCATCCCCAGGGACGACAGCGGCCCCAGCACTTACGCTGGTGGTGTAGGTGGCCTCGGGGTCATCTTCCAGCACACGGGACAGGCCAAAGTCGGACACCTTGCACACCAGGTTGCTGTTGACGAGGATGTTGCGGGCGGCCAGGTCGCGGTGGACGTAGTTCATGTTGGCGAGGTACTTCATGCCGGCCGCGATGCCCCGCAGCATACCCACCAGCTGCAGCACGCTGAACTCGCCATCCTTCTCCTGCCAGAGGACAGGCCCTCAGCCACCAGCCCCCGAGCCCCCCGGGGCACCCTGGGCACACCAGCCCTGGACCCCCCACCTACCCCAACCCACATCCTCACCCGAAGGAACTTGTCCAGGGCCCCGTTCTCCATGTATTCAGTGATGATCATCATGGGCTTATCTGCAGAGGGTGGACACAGGTTTGAGGGGGTGGCCAGAGTCGTGGACAGGGGGCACCGCTGGGGGTGGGGGGTGGGCACAGCTACGGACCGAGCCCCTGTTTGGTAGCAGCCCCTTTCCACCCCTGCCATGGGTGGTCCGGCCCGGGGCGGGGCGGGGGGGGGGGGGAGGTGGGCGGGTGGTGGTTTCCCGTCTCCAGCCTGGTGCCAGCCCTCACATTTGGAGACGACACCCTCCAGGCGGATGATGTTGTGGTGGCTGAACTGGCCCATGATGCTGGCCTCGCTCAGGAAGTCCACCCGCTGCTTCTCTGTGTAGCCAGCTTTCAGCGTCTTGATGGCCACGGGCACCTCCTTCTTCCCCGATGCCTTCAGTGTCCCCTTGTACACCTCCCCAAACTCCCCTGAAGGAAGACAAGGTGGGAGGAGCACCCCGTCAGCCCGGGGAATCGGGCGCTCCCAACCGGGTCCCAGGCCCCTCTGCTGGGGCGCCGCACTCACCTGCTCCGATCACCTTCTGCCGCGTGACACAGGATGGATGGATCTCAGTGGTGAACTTGAGCACAGCCTGGTTGGGGTCCTCGTATGTGTGGGGGTCCACGTACGTCTTTAGGGGCTTTAGTTGTTCTGGAAGGGAGCAGGAGGGGCGGGGTCACAGTTTGGGGAGGGGTCACCCAAGTGGAAGGGGAGGAGGCCACGTGACCACCGAGCTCCTGGCCGCGCCCCTTTGAGCCGCCCACTGCAGAGCCCTGGTTGCAAGGCTGTCCCCTTCTCCACCACAGAGCTCGGGGATGGCGGGGTGGGGCATGGAGGGGTGCTGCCTCTCACCTGACTTGGAGAAGTAAACGTCCTCGGAGGACTGGCGGGTCCGCAGGCTCTTCCTCCTGAGAGAACCCCCCCGGAGAACCAAACACACAGGGAGGTCAGCGACCTGCTCTGGCCGGGAGCCTCCTGCTCCCCTCTGGGCGCTTGGTGAGCTCAGCACTCCGCTCAGCAGGCAGAGGGTGCAGGGAAGGCAGCGGGAGAGGCGGGGAGGAAATGAGCAAGCAAGCAGGGCTCGCTCCTTGGGATCTACGCCCCATAATGGCCCCTTAAGTGGCCATAATGAGGGCTTTCCTCATTAGAGCTCCCAGAGCTTCCTGCCTGCGTGTCCAGAGGAAGTGTGGACACACCGTTACTACCAAGAGCAAAGATAACGACCGCCACGTCCTGAGCTCCCGCGGCGTGCCAGGCGCTGTGCTGGGCCCTTTACGGCTGCCTGCCTCTTCACAGCCCCCCGGAGGCAGGGATTCGATTACCATCAGCCCCATTTTCCAGACAGGAAACTGAGGTTCCCGCCCCCTCTGCGTCCCACCTCAGCCCTTGGGAAGCCCGGGCGGGGCTCCAACTAACCTGCGATGGATGAAGACGCCGATTCCTGCTAGCACCAGAAGCAAGATAACGCCAACAACCACACCACCAATCACCGCCATGTTGCCAGATCCTTCCGTGGCTGTCAGGGAAAACCAGCTGATGTCAAGGGAGTCCCCCACGCTCCAAATCACGGCAATGCCGTGGATTTGGATTTGCACCCAAAGGCCACTTGAGGGACCCGAGACATGTGCTGGATGCTTTTACTTGTGACGGTGCATGAGAATATTTATTCCCATTTCATAGATGGCAAATGATAGGTCCTCCCCAGGGAAAACAGTAAGTTTTCCAGGTGTGTGGGACTCTCTCGGTGACACGGGATTTGAACCGAGTCTGCCAATGCCGGACCCTACGTCCCTCCTTCTCACAATACTGCCCTGAATGCACGTCCTTGGTCCCCCGCCCCCAGCCCTCAATTCCGCCCCTTCCCCAGACTTGGGGCTGACCCCCACACAGGGCTATCCCAGGCCCAGGCTGACCAGGAGGGGGGCATTGCTAAGTTCTCTGATCCGTTTCCTCCTCCCAGATGTCCCACCTGTTCTGTTTCAGGGCCCACGTTCCCGGTACCCAACTCACACAACGTCTGGAACTCATGAATCTTGCTGCCGGCCCCCTGGCCTTCCTGCGTCAGCGCCTGCACCTGGACCAGGTAGGTGGTATCCGGAGCCAGGTCGTCCAGGGTCACGGAGAAGCCCTCGGTGCGGCGCACGTTGTAGCTGTTGGAGTCCCCCTGGGGGTGGCCACGGAGAGAGGGGCCGATGATGAGGGCAGAGCAGGGGTATCAGCCCGCCAGAGACCACTCCCAGCCCAGCCTAGCAAGGAGGCTCACTTTCTCTAGCACACTCGACACTCTTCTTACAGACGAGGAAACTGAGGCTCAGAGAAACGAAGTGAGTCACACAAGGTTATAGCCAGCAGGTGCACGACCCAAAACTCACACCTAGGTCTGTCTGACCAGGTTGGGTCAGGCTTTTTTAAAGACCAGCCTTTTAAAAAAAATTATTTTAATGTTCATTTATTTATGGGGGGGGGGGGAGGGAGAGAATGAGCAGGGAGGAGCAGAGAGAGGGAGACACAGCATCCGAAGCAGGCTCCAGGCTCCGAGCTGTCAGTCCAGAGCCCGACGCGGGGCTCGAACCCACGAGCCGTGAGATCATGACCTGAGCCGAAGTCCCACACTTAACCGACTGAGCCTCCCAGGCACCCCCAAGACCAGGTTTTTGCCTGCATCCTGACTCTCTCTCCTGAAAATTCCAGCGCACTGTGTCTTCTCTCCCCCAACACTCTGCTGTGCTGGCCTGGGAGAGGTGACTGCTGGGAAAACCCCCGGCCGCAGTGTCCCCATGTGCAGGATGTGATAAGCACCTCTGACCAGCCAGTCCCCCTGCCTGCAGCCCAGCCCCGACCCTTCGAGTTACCTTCTTGCGGTAGGTGACCTCATATTTCCACACACGGCTCTGTTGTGGTGGGGGGATGCTCCAGGAGACACTCAGCGAGGTGGTGCTGCGGCCCTCCAGCTTCACCTTGGGGGGCTCTGGGCAGGACGGTGGCAGGGGGGAAGGGTGTGAGGAGCTGGTGGGGGGCAGGGGGGTGAGTGCACCCAGACCCAGTCTCACCCACAGCCCTGGTTCTTTCAGGGCTTTTCTTTTCTTTTTCTACTTTTTTCTTTTTTAATTTTTGTAATGTGTATTTATTTTTGAGACAGAGAGAGACAGAGCGTGAACGGGGGAGGGGTCAGAGAGAGGGAGACACAGAATCCGAAGCCGGCTCCAGGCTCTGAGCCATCAGCACAGAGCCCCACATGGGGCTCGAACCCACAAGCCGTGAGATCATGACCTTGAGCTGAAGTTGGACGCTTAACGGACTGAGCCACCCAGGTGCCCCCCTCCCCCCCCAGCTGGGATTCTTAACTTCCAGCCCCAGAGCACAGAGCCGCAGGCGCTGGATCCAGTGGGCTGGTACATTCGGGGTGCCCTACGAATATTTACGAGTGCATAAATAATAAAGTAAAGCGACAGGGGACTCTTGGTATAACCTGTCTGTGGACTGGGCACTGTTCTAAGAGCCTCATATATAACAGTTTATTGAATCCTCTCAATAACTCTATTCTTACTACTCCCATTTTACAGGTGAGGAAACTGAGGCCCAGAGAGGTCACAGAGCTCGGAAGCAACCCCACAGACTATGACTTTAACCACCTGCTGCTGCCCGTCTCCGGACACAGCTGCACCCTGGGTGGCCACCCTCCGGAAGCCCCGCCCGCATCCCGGATGGCCTCAGAGGCACAGCCGGGCCAGCCCTCACCTGTCTGGTTGATGCTGACACTGGCAGTGCGGAAGCTGCGGCTGGCCACCAGGCCCGAGACACCGTTGCGGGCCTCTACCGCGAAGGTGTAGTTCATGTGCGGCTCCAGGTCACTGACGATCACGCTGGTGCGGGTCAGCGCGTGCGGCGGCTCGGAGTAGCGCACGCTGGCCTCGCAGGGCCCGCACTCCCCGGACTCGGGCCAGCACTGTTCACAGGTGACGCTGTAGATGATGTCCTCACGGCCCCCGCTGTCCTGGGGGGGTGTCCAGCGCAGCTCCACTTTGGCGCCCATGCCCACAGCCGTGAGGTAGTGCGGGGCGGAGGGCGGGCCTGCACAGAGGGCAGAGTTCAGGCCCCGGGAGCCTGGACATGTCAACCGGCACGCCACACGCCCCCCGGCCAACCTCCCCGACCCGCTGCAAGACTCACGAGTGCAGGGCATCGACAGCAGGTCCTGCGGTGCCCGGAAGTAGCCTTCCTCGCACTCACAGAAGGTGGCCCCCTCGGGGGACAGCAGGGTGTGCACGGGGCACTTCAGACAGGGGCTCTCGGACACCTCGGACTTGAAGAATCCAGGGGAGCAGGCTGGCAGACACAGGGAGAGACAGTTCACCCCCTCAGCGGCTTCTCTAGTGGGACCTTGCCAGGGGACCCCGTGCAAGTTGCTAAACACACCCCTGTGGGCCTGTTTTCTCTCTGGAGAAACATCTTGTGATTGTTACACTGCGTGTTAACCAACTTGGATTTAAATTTTAAAACAATTAAATTAAAATTACAACGAGTGCCTCGCCCCTGTGCTCCGAACCTCCGCGCCCTCCCCACCTGCTCTCGAAACAAGGGCCACACCTGAGCCTGGCGTTCAAGGCTTCCGTCTCCCCTTTTGGCTTCCGGAGAATCCGACCTCACACCTGGCTCGGCCCCGGACAGAGCGCGCTGCCCGCCTGCCTCCTCTCCTTTGATCCGTGCAGACCAGCCTGAGGGGTCCCCACCTAAGGTTCAAGCTGCCCAGGGCAGTAACTACATCCACACCGTTGGTGCTTGTGGACGGACTCTCACCACCATCTCAGCTGATCAGCCAGGCACACCCGCTCAGGATGCCACCCCTGCAGGTGTTCCCCCACCCCAGGACCCGACTGCCTTCCTGTTCCGGGGCTGGCCCGCCAGGAAGCAGGAAAGGCCGGTCCCCTCCTTCCCCCCCTCCCCCGGCATCTTCCGTGGAGCTGCCTCCAGGATCGAGTCATTTCCGCCACTCACGAGGGCCGCCAGGAAGCAGCTTTTCCTCCCCCTGGGGGGAGGGTCCTGTCCTGGCCAGGCCGGCTAGGGGCTCAGGCACCTGACTCCAGAGGCTTCTTCCTCCCACCAGCCTGTCCTGCTCCTGCCCCGAGCCCCCTCCTGGCTTCCTAGGCAGGAAGCTGCCCAGACACGAGGCCCACTCTCCAGGGCAGCCCAGGGCTTAGGCAGCTGCTCAAGTGGCCAGGGTGGGGTGGGATCACCCTCTCCTACAACCTCTTCTACCGCCCTACCATGACTGTACCTCCCTCCAGCTTATTCTGTGGACAATGTCCTGAGACACCTCCCACCTTAGTGCCACGTTCTTTGTTCTGTGGCACGAACCCCGAGATGAGACAAAGCCCCTGAACTCAGGGGACAGGAACACACGATAATGTCTGTCATTGGGGCGGGCAAGAGCTAAGGTCTGAGGAGTCAGAGTGGGGACAGTTCAGCTGGGGCTTAGAGGCTGAGTAGGAGTTCAGTGGGGCAGGAGTGTTGGAGGAGGGTCAGGCCGAGAAAGAGCAGGACTAACACAGAAAGCACAGAAAGTACGAGTGGGGGCAGGAGGCATTAAGGCTGACAGGTTTCCAGGGGCCAGACTGAGAAAGGCCTTTAATGCCAGGCCAAGGAGCCAGGACTTTATCCTAGGGACAATGAGTGCCACTGAAGGACTGAAGGTTTGATGTAGAGAGCAAAATGGCACGGTCAGATCCGCACTGTCAAGAAAATTCTTGGGCAGAGTCTCCCTCCTTGTCCCGTTCCCTGTGTGAGAGGAGGAGGGGAGCAGGACTGGGAGTCAGGGGACAGGACTCCAAGGGCACGCTGGCAGCCCGTTCCTCCACGTGCTGTCACGTCAGAACCCCAGCCCGGGCCCTGAAAGGGCGCAGGCCGCAGAGCAGACAGAGGGGGCCTGGGACCCAACGCCCGCTCTTGCAGAGCCCGGAGCCCCAGTCACTAGCAGGGACCGCTGATTGAGCACCTACTGTGTGCAGCTCCTGGGCCCAGCAAGCATCTGACACTCCTAGTCCCCACCACCAGCCTGTTAAACTGGCGCCCCGTATCATTCATGCCACTTTCGGGGAGAGGAGTCTGATGCCCAGAGAGGCAAGACCACGTGTCCAAGGTCAACAAGCTCCTAAGACACGAAACCAAAACCTAAACCCAGGACGCTTGACTTTGAGCCCCTCTCCTCCCACAAACATCTTGATTTAGCACAAAGAGAAATCAACATTTCTAAAAGGAGCCCGAAGAGACAGGAGATGAGTCCTGACCCGCTTCAACAGCCAGAAAATCCCAAGACTAATTTCAGAGCAGCTGAGGGTAGCGGATTGGGGGGCGATGGGGGCAGCGGGGGGGGGGGGGCACCTCCCTGACAAAGCTCTTTTCTCAGCCTGGGCACAATAATGGCCAATGCAAAGGAAAGGCAGAATCGAGCCCGGAGTGTTGGCTGGGGAACCAAGCCTCCTACTGTACTTCAGAAATCCACATGCGTTTTGCATTCCTCCTTATGTATCTGTTACATCACAAAAATAGCTCTCTCCTCCCCCAAATGTTCAAGGAAAACCGAAATTCCAGAGAGCTGGGCCATTTTATGCTGGGATTTCACTCCCCCAAGTCCCCTGACTTGTCCCTGGAGGGGCCTGTGCGCTGGGTAAGTACTGGCTCCAGGTGTCTGGGCCCAATGGAGTGGGGATGTTCAGGGGCCCCTAGAACCACCATCACACCTTCCGGCCCAGGCCCTCAGGCTGGGGAGGGGCCCACAAACCCCCACAGCTCAGGCTTGGTTCTACCCAGAAGGTGTTAGCCACCTGCAACCCCCCCTCCCCACCCCGTGCCCCCACTCCCCACCAGGCGGTTGCTCCCCAGCGCCCCCAGCCCTGTGCCAAGAGGAGGAAGGTGGAGGGTGGGGGGAAGAGTCAGCTTCCATTCTTTGGCCCCAGAGCCCGGGGGTGGCCAGACTGCTGCCGGCAGGAAAGAGGGAATTTGGAGAGATTTCCGCTGTGGATATGCTAGATAATACAGTGGAGAGGCAGCATCGACAGGGCAAGTACTTGCCTGACGGGAATGTGCTGCCCCCTCCTCCAGCCGCACAACTACGAGGGGCTGTCCTCGGGGGCCCTGGAGGGTGTGCCCGTGCTCGGGGGCGCCCCAGAATCTGCACGGAGGACACCAACCAACAAGCCCCCGCGTCTTTCTGACTTGGTCAGATTTCCTGGCATTCTGGACACGCAAGTGGGGACGGGGTCACGCACTGGGTGTTCGCACATACACAAACACCCATGGTCCCTTAGCCAACCGGGGAACTCCTATGCCTCCCTCAATACCCAGCTTGAGCGCCTCTCCACAGCCGTCCCAGACTGCCCAACTTCTGGCCCTCTTCTGCCCCATTAGGGCATCTATTACTCAATCTTCTGTTTACCAAATAGAAGTTGGGCACTTCCTACGTGTCTGGCACAATCTGGGAGACGATAGTGAGAGAGATAAACACTTTCTGCTTCAGGGGAATTCACAGCCTGGCTTTCGTGCTCCATTTGAAATGATTTCTGCTCACATGAGGAACTTCTCTGAGACCGGCAGCTCCTGGAGACCAGGTACAGAGTCCCATTTCTATACGTCCCATGGCCCGGCCCCGGGTCTGGCATGCAGTAGGTGTTCAGCTAACGTCTGTTGACTGGATGGATATAGGCGAATGAGCGAATGAACGCGCAAAGATGGCAAAGCCTAGGACGTGTACGTTAAACACTCGCCACGGAAGTGAGTAGGGTTGCAGTGCCCTCGGAGGCCCTGCAGGGATGGCGCACCAGGATGCCCACCCGCCCGGCGCCAGAGCCCGGCCTTGGCACGCACACCTATGGAGAGCTTCTCTGGTGCAGGTTGCCTGGTAGGCCCGGGCCCCACCGAGCAGGGGAACTGGGGCACGGTGGCTGCACCCAGAGCGGCACCCCGGTTTTTCCAGTTCCCCGTGCCCGCCTCTCAGATGGCAGCGTGGAGTGACTTAGGGACACACACCCTCTGGAGTGACGCAAATCTAGCCCCTGGCAGAGCCCCTCCCCCCAGGCCCAACCACCTCCCAAACTGGTAGTGGCGAGGTCACGGGGTCAAGAGGTCATAGTGGCAATTCACCTGGGGCCAGTCACCTCCCCGAGGCTCAGGGGGAAAGCGCGTGGACTTTGTCTCCTGCCCTGACGGGCAGCAAATGGTGACCCAGGAGTCATCGACCCTGCCGACGAGGGGAAACTGTCCAGGGGAAATGTCGGCCCCAGGCCCCAGACCCCGGTGGCTTCTCACTCCCCAGCCCCATGTGGGGATGTCCCCGTGGCGAGCACCTTGCCCCTTTCACACACACCCTGGAGAATTATCTTCAGGCACATTCCTCCACCGTGCCAGAGATAAGCCTGGCTTCCCCCCACCGCCAGCCTCCGCCTCCTGCTGTCTCCCCACCACCAGCCTTTTATCTTCTGTTTGCTTTCCCTGCCTCCTTCCTTCCGTTCAGGGGACCCACTTACCTCCGGAGAGGGAGGGAGGGGCCGCCCCACTGAGCTGCCGGGGTGTGAATTTGCCCCCTGTGTGAGCTGAGGGCGGGGCAGGCAGGGCACAGAGGTGGGGAGCGGCCATCCCATCCCATCCGTGGCTCCCACCCAGCAGGCCAGAGGAAACCGCAGAAATCAGGCCCGGTGGCACTCCCCAGGAAGGGGACGTGCCCAAGAGTCAACAGCTCACAGAGCCGCCAGCCTGAGGATCAGTCATGTCCTGACTAAGCAGGGCTTCTGCCAACAGCCCCTGACACAGCCTGGGGCCACCCTACCCAAAGACCACTGTAACTAGAGCCATCCCCTGCCCAGAGGATGCCTTCCCTTCCTCTTTGGGCCCCCCACCCCCACCCCCACTAGGCCTGGGCCACTCAGGACGCCAGCACTAGGACCCTGATCCTTGCTGCACCAGGTGAGGTCACCCAGTCAACAGCTTGCCCGAGCACTCCAGGTTCTTAGGCTTTCAGTAGAAAGTCACAGGAGGTGGACCCTGATCACTAGATCGGCAGGGGTCCAACCCACCCATTTTACAGATGGGGAGAATGAGGCCCAGAGGGGACTTGCCAAGTTCATATCGTTTATGGGTAGGACACATGCCAGGGGCAGCGAGCTGGGCACAGTACACTGCCCTCCTCATGCCAGCTGCCAGCTCTTTCGGTCACTAGTCACTGTCTCCTCTCTCTGGGCCTCAGTTTTCTCATCTATAAAATGGAGCTAAAGTCCTCAGCCTTTCTGGGCTTGTGAGGACTGAAGGAAACCATGTGAAATGCTCAGCCTGGTGCCCGGACTGGGGTGTCCCTACGAACCGGGTGACAGGGAAACTAGACAGGAGACATCCCCAGGGGGCCGGGCCCCTTGAAGGAGCAGGAGCCTCCAAAGAAGGAATTCCTCACGGTGCCCACCTCCAGTTCTGGCCTCCCAGCTGCTAGGCTGAGCCTTTGGCCAAGGCCGCTGGCCACCTGCTCACCTGGCCGGCAGTGCCCACGGCCAAGGCGCCAGGCAGGGCCCCAGCAGCTCGGCTGCCGATGCCAGCACAGGAAGGAGAGACAAAGCCGCCCCGGGGGAGATGACGGTCAGCCTGAGCGACTCCGCTGTCCCCCCCCCACCCCCACCCCGGGCAGGGCTGGGGGCAGGCGGGGGACCGGAGTGAAGCTGGCTCATTCCTGACATAGCTCAGAAAGCTCTCCGGGCAGTGTGCCCACCTGTCCGATCACAGCACCTGGGAGGTGCCTCCCTGCCGTTGTCCATTTAACTCTTTCCTGAGTGCCAAGCTTCCTGGGGAAAGAACCCTGAAAAGGAGCGAACTCTGAAGATGACCTGGGCCAGGTGCTCAGTGACCTCAGGGAATCCACACCCCTCTCTGGACTCCATCTGTCATCAGTAAAAGCCCCAGTGGGAGAATCTGGGTCCACGGCGCTGTGGAGGGCCAGGCAGGGAGGGCGGGCCCTGCACCTGCCTCTGTTTCTCCTTCAGTGTGCTTAGTAACAGCCCCCGATCACCCTCTCCCTCCTGTGCCAGGACCCGCCATCCAGGGACTACCCAGAGAGCTTGTCTCCTGGCCAGGAGCTGAGTCAGGGATTCCAAAGGAACTGGTCATTTCCCGCCCCATTTCCCGGCCCATCCTCCGGCCCGGGAGCTGCAGCATCACCTGGATTCAAATCCTGATACGACCACACGCCTTAGCTGTGTGACTCCAGACAAGTCTCTTTGCCTCTCTGAGCCTCAGCCTCCTCAAGGTGGGCCGGACTGAGCAAGTGTTCGGATAAAGTGCTCGCCTAGCTCACACCTGCCGGTGAAGATCACTTGTCTACAGGAGTCACTGTTTTTCTCTCCATCAGCATCATGGTCAGGGGCTGCTGAGAACATCCGCAGGGATAAAGAGCAGCCAGGCTGGGGGTTCCCAGCCACACGGTGGCCCCTGGACCACACCGAAGGGAATTTTAATTGTGGTAGAGGGATCTCAAGGAAGAAAATCCAGGACTCCGGGCGGCTCACGGTTGAGAAGGATCCACCAGGAAAGTCAAAGATTTGCTCATGGAAACCAGTCCTCCCTATCCGGGGCCCATCCAGCTCTTCACAAACAAAGCCTGCCAGATCCCTGACCCCCCGCCTCTAGGGGAAGGAAGGCTGCCCCCCACCTTGCTGGAAAGAACACCCCCAACCCCAATGTCCACTTATCTCTGCAGGGCCTGAATCACCAGCCTGTGGAAAGTTTTCAGCTGCCCCTCACCACCCCCCCCCCCCCCCGCCTTCTTGTGTGGGGATGTCATGTGGGAGGAGCCTGCTCGACCCACTGGGCTGCCTCGGGGGCCCCCCCACCCCGCAGTCATTGTCTGAAACTGGGAGTGTGCACTCGAGGTCACCTAAAGCAGGGGCCGCCTAAGGAAGAGAGACTCAGACAGCAGAGGGGAGCTGGGAGGACACTGGGGTGGCAGGAAGGGCCAGAGCAGAGACTAAGGCACAGGCTTATGGCCAGAAAAGGAACTTCTTATCCAGGGGCTTAGGGAGCCGATCGGAAAAGGCTTCTGTCTCCTCCAACATTTCAACCTACTTCGTGTGTTGCAGGATCTGTAGCTAAAAAAACAAGTAAAAAGCCTTCCTATTCTAGGCCAGAGATGAAGAGAGATTTACCCAAGATCACCCAGTGGGTACGTATAACTACAGGCAACTAAACCCCAATTTCTCAACACCCCGCTTATCTCAGCAAAGAAATTCCCAGAGAGAGAGGATGAGCTGGCCTTCCAAAGGTTGGCCTGCATTCCACAAATGCCCTGCCCCACAGCCATTTCTAGAAAAAGTCACCCATTGAAAAAAATTCCACGTTGCTGTAGAGATTTCCGCTGTCACAGGCCCTGGCCATGCCAAGCCACAGCCTCCTGATGTGAGCTCACAAATGCCCAGGCCCTGTTCCCAGACAGGGTCCAGTACAATTGGCCCCTTTCTGGGTTCCACTTGTCAGCAGTAGAAGATTCATCAGGAGAACCTGGGACCGTGGCCCTGGGGAACGTCAGATCTCACACTTCCCTTCCACTCTTACCTCAAGGCACACGTTTTCCAAAAACTCCCCAGGTGGTTCATGTGCAGCCAGGGGACGGAATCCTGGGTCCAATTCCCTCACCCCGTGTACAAGAGAGCGGCCTGAGACCCAGACAGGTTAAGTGACTTGCCTAAGGTCATGCAGTGAGTTAACAGGGATGGAACGAGGTCCAGAGACTGCATCATGGGTCCACAGCGCTGGTATATAGTAGATATTTAAATTATACTTGTGGGATGAATCAAAAATAACAACCACGCTTAAAAGCACTTACGTGTCAGGCACTGACCTAAGCACTTCATGAGCATTAAGTCATTTGATTATCATAAGCACCCTACAAGGTGGGCACTATGTTTGTCTCTGCTGTACAGATGAGGAAACCAGGCCCAGAGAGGTTAAGAAGCTGACTTAAAGTCACACAGCTAAACGTAGAGCTGGGATTTGAACCCAGGCATTCCTGTCCTCGAATCCTTGCTCATAACCTTCCATAGTCTCCTGTTTTTCAGTGTGTCCCTTCTCAGTGAATGAGTGAACCCAACCATAAATAAGGAAACTGAAGACCAGGAAGGCTCTTGTGATTTCCACTAACAGACCCCTCCGCAGGTCAGAGTCCGAGCAGGGATGACCTTACCAGGATCTCACAGTTCCAGAGCCGACACTAGAAGCCAGGACCACAGCCCCCACCCCAGCAGCCCCTTTTCCTGCCACCCCCTGTACCGTCACTCACCCTGGCAGGCGTCCTCCACCTTCTCGTAGCCCTCCTGGCACAGGCACTGACCGATGGGCACCAGCCACTCGCCATCCACCGCGCAGTGCATGCGGGGCTCTTCGCCCCCAGGTGGCACCATGGCATGGTCCACGCAGGTGCCAGCCACGGTGGCCAGGGAGGGTGCGTCGGAGCCCGCGATGGTCTCGGGGAAGCGGGCCAGGCCCTGCAGCAGCTCGGGGCACTTCTTGTAGTAGACGCGGACGGAGAGCAGCGCCACGCAGGCGCCAATGTCCTGGAAGGCCAGGTAGAAGCCCTTGCGGCTAAGCGGGCCCACGGAGCGTTCCTCCACATTCAGCTTCACGTGGCGGGCCTCGAAGTCGCTGCTGACCGTGATCTCGTCAGGCGCAATGGTGTCAATCTTGGTGAACTGGCGCTTCTGGAAGTTGGTGCCATAGTCCACGTCCGACTCGGCGTAGTAGAGGTTGAAAGTCTCCTTGCAGGAGCTGGCGCCCCCCGGGAAGCTGTTGCAGTCACGCACGGTGAACTTGAGCTCGATGAAGATGCGCTCGGCCTCGCCGCGGTACACCCAGTTGGTGCGGAGCCAGTTGTCCTGGTCGCCGGCCACCACGTTGCACACAGAGTACATGTAGATGGGCATGTCGTCCATGATGTTCTGCATCAGGTCCCACTGTGCAGGGGGGCGGGGGGTGGGGGCGACAGGTTAGTGTGGGCAGGCGCCCGAGGAGAGACTGAGGCCCAGAGGCAATGCCCAGGAGGCAGAGCGGGGCATCGGGATGCTGTTTTATAGTTCTCGCCATAGGGGTGGGAAACTGAAGCCCAGAGAGGTGCTTCAAGTCTGTCCTCACAGGCTGCAAGTGGCTGAGCTGCGGCCTGTCCCTCTATATGGACTGGGAGCCGGGGGTGGGGTCTGGGGGGTCCCCTGTGACCGCAGGTGGATCACTTAAGCTCTCTGAGCCTCAAAGTCTGCATCTGTAGGAGGGAGACAAGGTCTGCCTCGCAGAATTGCTGTGAGGATAGATGACAGAGTGTCTACGAAATGCCAAGCACGTCGTCTGGTGTGGGGAAGAAGTGCACTGTCACACTGGCAGCCAGTGTCACCATCATCATCATCATCATCATCATCTACTGTGTGTGTGTGTACAGGTGTGAGTGGCAGGGGAAAGGGTTAAGTCAAAAACAAATGTGCCCCCTCTGCCTCTCAGTCTCCATACCCCCTTAATCACAGCGTTTGGAACCTACGTGCTGATACCTACATCTGGCTCCCAGACTAGACTCTTGAGTTCGTTGGGGCAAGGACTGCATCTAATTCTTTTATGTAACCCCAGGGCCTACCTGGAACAGAGTAGGTGCTCAGGAAAATATTTGTTGAACGAACAAGTGAATGAATGAATAAAAGCAGAGGGGCTGGGGAAAGAGGCCTGGACTACACTACATGACGCTGCCCAAGGCCCCTCTCGAATGCCCTCGGGCCTCAGGTTCCCACTCTGTATAATGACTGGGTTGGATTAGGTGATCTGTATCATTCTAGGATCCTGGAAATCTACAGAGCTACATCTCAGGCCTGCACAGGGCTAAGGTGGCCAGGGATAGGCACCTGACTCACGCAGAGCTGGCCAGCAGTGGGAACGGCACCCCCCCCCCCCCCCCCCCCCCAAGAAACATACTTCTCCCTGGCTCAGGGCCCCCGGACAAACTCAGCAAGTGCCCATTACACAGAGGGGAAACTGAGGCCCAGAGAGCAGCAGTATCTTCCCCAAAATCACACGAGGCTGGGAAAAGGATCCCAGTGTCTTGTCCACCAATCGTGGTCACAAGAGGGCAGGACAGAGGGGAGGAAACTTGGGTGGGGATGAGGCAAAACAAATCAGCCCCTAGCAGGAAGGGGAAGTAACAGCCGGTGGAGAAGGGAGAGAGGCCCAGCAGGAAGGAACTAGATCCAGTTTCCTGGGAGCCACTGTTCCCTGTCTCTCCCTTACCTCTCACCTTCTGGGCTGGGACCTTGAAGACAGGGAACCTTCAACCCTTACCCTCCCAAGAGGTAGGTAGAGGAAACTAGGTGGGGGGTCCTCTGAGCTTCGGCCCACTGGGTCATCCGAGGGCCACTGCTCTGGGAGGGCCTTCAGCTGTCTCCCCAGTCCTTTCTGCCTCTCAGGTCCCTCCCCTACCTGCCAACCCCCAGCCTACCCAGCCTGGATGGCAGAGCCTGGTGTGGGAAGCGGGACCCTGAGTTCGATCTCTGGCTGAGCTATTTGATCTAGGCTGACCCCATCCTCACTGGGTCTCAGTTTCCCCATCCCCGTGCCCCTACTTGACTTTGAAGGCTTACCCCTTTGCCATATGGGTGCGTGAGCCAGCCAAGTTCCCCTTTAGCGGCGGCAAAGTCCAATAGTACAACTGGAAGAGATGGGAAGGAGGGCCAGTTAGCTCGGGGGCATCTCCAGGGCTCAGGCCATGGTGGGAAAGCTGAGAGCCCCCCCAGGAGCCTTGACAGCTTCCTCAGCTCTCAGAAAGAGACCCCACTATACAAGGTCACTATATCCCAAAGACCTGTCCCTCGACAGACAGGGAAGTAGGGACCTGGGAAAGGGGCGGGACCCGGTCAAAGTTACGCAACAGGCTGGGTGAGGACTAGGCCCCCTGTCTCCCAGGCCACGGCTCCAACCACACCACCCCCCTCCGGTCTGCCCCCAGCTGGGCAGAGCAGGACAGAGCTCAGCCCAGCAGGGGGACAGCAGCTGGGCAGAGAGCTGGGGCGGGTTAAGTGACACCACGCCGCCCCGTCTGCTTCCTGAAACAAGGCCCCTCAGCAGGCATGTGGGCCTGGGGGGCGCCCATGTCTGCTCCTGCCACACCCCCCCCCCCAGCACAAAACATCCCCAACCCCACCCAGGCCACGTCGCACACATACGCAGCACACATATGTACACACACGTCTCCTGGCACTCCAAGAAGGGAGGGCTGTTAACAGGTGGGAACAGCTCCAGGGAGGAGAGGGGGGGACTGATGGCGGGGGTGTCTGGAAACTGATCTCCCCACCACAAAAGCCACAGAGCAGGCAGGATAAAGCTCTGAACCCATAGGGGCCTCTAGGAGAGGCCCAAGATACACACAGCTGGCAAGGTCCCCTCCCTGGGAAAGTGGTCCGCCTGCCATGTCTTTCTGACCCCTGGCTACTGCCCTACCAGGGGTGCTTGGTGGAACAGAGATGGAAACCTTTAGAGGGGACTTCCAGGCCCAAGAGGGATCAGGTGCCAGGACCATGCTGTCCCTAGAGAGCCATCTGGAGCCCGGGGGAGGGACACACTGCCAGGGGCTTCCCTAGGTCTGGCCCTGCCCTTGGGCAGCACCTGTCAGTCCACCTCTGGCTCTCTGCCAGGCTCAGTGGCTGCAGCCATGACCCAAGACCCCAGCACGGTCCCACCTTCATTTCCAAGTAAAGTCCAGGTAGCTTCCAGGCGGTGCCACCCTCCCTAGAGGGCAGGGACGCTGGGGAAACTCAGGCATGGAGCCCTATGCAAAGTCCCCGGATTCAGAGGGTAAGAATCCTCAGGTGGAAGGGGGAAGGGACTGAGCACACTTCCTCTGGACCCTGAAGCATGAAGAATATGGCCTCAAGAGGCAGCATTCCTCAACACTAGGACTTGGAAGAATCACTCTAAGGGTGGAGCCCGGGCAGGCGGGGGACAGACATGGCCTGATTCACGGATGGGTACAGAGTGAGGGGGACAGAGAGGGTCTTGGAAATCCTCTCCTGGGGTCTGAATGCCTTGCTCCCCTGGTGGGAGGCACCACCACCCGCCGCTGACCCGGGCCAAATCTCTCTAGGAAGGGCCCGGCAGCCCAGACCGGCAAGAGGAAATCCGATGTGGCACCTGTCCCAAGGCTATGGGGATAGAGGAGGGTGGCTGGAGGGGGTGGGGTAGGGGCACGGATTTGTTCGGACATGCCCAGGGCCCAGGCTTGGAAAACTCACTAACCCCACTGGCAGACGGAATGTTCTGGCTACAAAGGAAGGGATCTGGGGGTTCCTGGCTCCAGCTGGGTGGGTAGGAGGACCCCAGTGAGTGCCCCTCCGCCTAGTTCTGCACATCCCCTCCTCCTCAGACAGGTAGGAAGCTGCAGTCCATGCCCCCGAGGGAGGGGGCTCACAGCTCTCAGGCTCTGAAGGGTTAACCTGGCACAGAGGGAACCCCACCACCCCTCCCAGAGTGCACTCCCCTTCCAGCCCCAGGCCTGGCTCTGGAAGTATCACGGGGCTCAATCTGAGAAGAAAAGAAGCCTTCACACAGGAAGGAGGCCTCCCCTGGGGGCTTCCAGCCATAGCCCCCTCCCAGGAAATTCCCTAGAACCGATCACCAGGAACAGGAACAGGAGCCAGGGTGCGGCTCTCTCTCTCTCCCTAAGCTCTTCCAGGGACTGAGGGCTCTGGTTCCCTGGAAGGGGTGGGGGCCTGGGAGCCTTTTGGCCGCCCCTGGAGCCTTCACTGAGAGGCCCTGGTTAGGCAGGGCCCATCCATGAGCCCTCAGTCCCTCACCCCACCCCTTCTCTGCCTCCAGTTCCACGACAGACGTCATCCTTAGGGGTCCATATTCCTTTCTTTACTAAAACACAGCACTACCTGGAGGTACCCCCCTGCTCCCTGCATCCCTCTTTCACCAAAACTAGCTACTTCCTAAAGAAAAGGGGGAGGGAAGGGCCTCTGTGGGGAAAAAAGAAAAAAGGGCAGAGGACAGAGGGCAAGCTGGGCTATTACAGAAGCAAGCCAAGGACTTTCCAGGGCCCCTGGGCACTCTCCAGCCCCCTTCCCATCAGCCACCTCATCGGCACCACTGCATCTGTGCCCAGAGACTCTGCTTCCTCAGAAAATCGGCCATGAAACCACAACACAAGGGGCCCTGGGCTCTAGCAGCTCAAAAAGCCAGATGCTCAGATGTGACCCTCTCTGTGCAGTGGGCCCTGGCTGGCAACGGCTCAGCTTGGGCCTCCCTCAGTTTCCCCATTTGCAAAAGGAGGACAGATTCAGTGGCTGCTGAGGATCTAACAGGTTCCATCTGGGACTCCAAATACATCCCGGCTCCTCTGCCCACAAGGAGGGGGCGAGAAAGGAGAAGGGATGTGAGCAGCGGTCTTCTAGATTAAGGAAGGGGCATGTGGTCTTTCTCTCTGCCCACCCCACTCCCATCTGCCCCAGGCAGATCCACCCCATTCAGCCTGAAAACCAAAGAACAAAACCCACTAGCAACTGCCAGCTGGGCCATCACCACTGCCTGCCTCCACCACCACCACCGTGGGCACACCTAGGGAGTCATCCACAGGGGCTGTTGGAGCCTAAGCAAAAATGCTCCCCCATCCCAGGACCCTCCAGCCCACACCCTTTTCCTCGTCAGTCCCATGGAGGGGGTGGGTGGCTAGTCATCTAGGCTGGGGAGGGGGCAATAGGGGGCCCAAGGACTCCAGGCACAGCTTGGCAGCTCGGGGTAGTGTCGGTTCTGCCTAATCCCCGCGCCCCCAGGACAGCCTTCCAGAAAAGCCTATAGGGATTCCAGCTGTCTCTCCCCTTCTCTCCAAGCACAGTTCCCCAAGAAGGGGGAGGACCAAAAGCTGGAGGGTGATGGTGGGGTGGTGAGTATTGGGGATCACAGAAATCCCTGCCACCCACTCCTGCAAGTTGGGACCAGGAGCCCGGACCCATCCAAGAACTGGGACAGGATGCACCCCCTGCCCCACTCCACCTCCACCAGCTCCAGCTCTGGCCTCTTTTCCTCCCAACGTGGAAAAGCAAAGCCTCCAACCCCAGTCTGGGAGACAGAAAAAGAAAGCAAGGCTCAAGGAACCTTCTCAGAGGCCTGGGGTTTCCTCTACACTTCCCCCTGCTGGAGCCTGCGGAAGCCTCGCTCTGCCCAGGCCGACGGGGGAAAAACGTGTTCTCACTGTCGAAAACCGAAGCCGGCCTCGGCTGGGTGGACAGGAAGGTCCTGGGCCAAGGACGGGAGTCCCCATCCTCTCTGCGACCCTAGCTGAGGGGCAACGCCCCCATCCACACACCTGCCCCGCCCAGGGCAAAGTCTGCGGGCCCCTCACCCGGCGCCGCTCAGGGAGCGCTGGGGCGGGGGTGGGTGATTCAGTCCCCCACCCCCGGATGCCCGGACTCCCCGGTGGCCCTGGGGTGACGGCTCCACACCTCGAGAGACCGCGCCCCCACCTGCCGCATTTCCTCGTTCTGAGTCACCCCTAGCTCAGAACGCTTGACTTTGGGACTTCCTGTCCGCACTCGTGGCCCCGAACCTGACCCCCGAGCCTGGGAACGCCGGTTGGGAAGACAGGGTGGTTCTGCGTGGGCAGGTTGGCCCGAAACTCCCCCTGCACTCTCCTGCCCGCCTGGAGGCAAAAGGGGGCGTGGAGAAGCCCTCAGGGAGCAGGGGCTTCCGCAGGGGGCTCCTAGCCGGCCAAAGAGCCCCCTCCCCAAAACGAGGGGCCTCCACAGGAATGCTTCTCGGCAAAATCGGACCCAGCGGGTGAGTGAGGACAGGTCACCAAGAGACTGAGCCCGCGGAAACCCTCTCAGACACCCCATTCTCCAAGGGGACCCTCGCGCCCCCGTCGGGACGCGTTCCTGAAGGCGCCGCCCGGGCTGCGACCGCGTGGCCGGCACCGCGGCCCCTTCTCGGCGGCCTCGGAACCCCGCGCGCCCGGCCGCAACCCCACAGTCCCCGGAAGCCCCGTAACCCGGGCTGGGGTCCCAGATTCGTCGCGAAGGCAGCGCGCGCCCTCCCGACCCCGGCACGCCGGGGCTGGGAGGCGCCAGGTCGGTTTCCAAAGTTGCGAGCGTCACCCCGCGGGGCTCCGGGAGGCTCGGGCTCCCGGGGTCGGGCCGCCCGGGCTGCTGCGGACCCGGGCGGCCCCGCGCGCACACTCACCTTCTTTGCCCTGCGCCGCGGCGGCCGCGGCCAGCACACAAGCCCACAGCAGGGCCAGGCAGGCACCGGGCGCCAGACGCTCCATGCCGCCTCCTCGCCCCCGGCCCGGTCCTCCGCGCCCGGCTCCCGCACGCCCGCACGCCCGCACGCCCGCACGCCCGCCTCGCCGTCTGCTCGCTCCCGCGGCCCGCGCGCAACTTCTCGCCTCCAGCCCCAGTCCTTAATGGAAGTTGGGTGAGAACCGGCTCCTGTTCATTCATGCCCCGCGTGACGTCACCGAAGCCACGCCCTCAGGAATGTCTTTAAAGGGGCCGGGCTGGCACCGGGGAAGAAGGGAGGGGAGTCCCAAGGGGTTTGGGGAGGACCTTGGGGCCCTCTGGACTCCCTGAAGCCCCCCCCCCCCCCCCCCCTCCCGCCCAGGCCCTCCCAAGTTGCAGATCCGGGCCGGGATCCTCGGCCCAGACCCCAGACGTGGGGACCGCTGGCCCTAAAAGCACTCGCATTCTCACTCTTTGCCCTTCCGATGGGGCACAAATGGGCTAGCGGGGCCAAGAAGCAGTTGCCTCCTCTGCAGCATGCCTCTGAGGGGAGCTCGGAAGTCGACCTGGATGCCCCTCTTCCTGGGACCTCTCGAAGGAGGTCGAGGAGAGCATCTCTGCTCAGGGGCCTTTAAGAATACCCTAATGTAAGAGCCACCACCTCTAGGCACGAGTCAGACATGCATTGTCTCGTGTAACTCTCATCTGGGAGGTAGGTATCATTAACCCCATTTTACAGAAGAGGACACTGAGGCTCAAAGAGCTTTACACACATGCCCAAAGGTCTCACAGCTCCAAGGTAGTAGAGCCAGGATTTGAATCTCCCTAGTCCCTCCCCATGCAGGGGACAGGCAGGCAAGAGGCTGCTCTGTGGAGTGCCCCATCCCCCAACCCTGGCGTGGCTGAATCAGTTGGTCTGTTTCAACACTTTGGAGGGCACCTGCCTCCCACCTGCCCCTTCAGGGAACCCAGAGGCTCCTCCGATGTGAGCTCATCTCCGCTTCTGACTAAAGCGGCTGGCCTTAGTGAAACAAACGGGAAATGTCCTCTGACCCGCCTGCTGGGCCACCCACGGCTGCCTCTTGCCCAATCGCCATTTGGCCAGTTGGGGAGGAGCACCGGTAGCGGGCATGATTCCCTGAGGGGCTCCAGGCCCCTGTGCCCACCTCTTTCTCTTTGACCCCACTCTAGACTCTGACTCCCCTGGACCTGTCTGCCCAAAGGCCATGCTGGGCTACTCAGGTACCCGGATCCTCCCTGCCAGATGTGGACATCTTGGCCTCTCGGCCTTGGTGCCTGCCCTTGGGAAGCGGGTCCAGACACCTCCTCTGGAGAAGGAGGAGGGTTAATTACAGGTGTTGGAGTAGCGTAATTAAAGCCTTTGACCAAGATGATAGGAGGAGAGTCTTGGTGTTCTGAGAGTCTGTGAGCGTGCAAGCGTGCATGAGAGTATGTGCGTGCGTGCGTATGTGTGGATGTGCATGAGTGCGTGCACGTGGCTGTGTCAGGGTGTGCACGAGTGCGTGTGGACATGCTGGGGGGGGTGTGAGCATGGGTGTGAGCAAGCACGGGCGGATGTAAGAGGAGGCGTGCGAGTGTGTGAGTGTGAGTGTGCTGTCCTTGGCAAGGGTTGAGAACACCGGCCGTGGAGTCAGCCCAGGGGTTTCTGGAGATTTCCTTTCTCCGAGCCTCAGTCTGCTCCTCGGGAAGATGTACGAACCTCCTTCAGAGGGTTACTGAGATCGAGTAAGGATGTGGGTGTAAACCACATAGATCGTGGGTACAGAACACGCTTGTGAAATCCCAGCTGTTGCTACGGGTCTATGCAGTGCGGCCAGAGGAAGCACTGTGTGTGCTGGGCGGGGCCTGTGGGGCCTCCATGGCACATGGAGAGAAAGTGTGTGTGTGTGCGCGCGTGTGTGCAGTAAACGTAGGGAGAAGCCTTTCACGTGTTGCGTTGGCAGCTCTGGGCTGTGGTGAATGTAAGATTTCATGTGTGTTGAATGTAAGACCCTCCCTGTACAGGTATGTCACGTGCCGTGCAGGCTCCGTATGCTGGATGCGACACTAGAAGGTATGCTCCGAGAGTGCGGGGACATTTGTCTTTATACCTGACCCATAGCGGGGGTTCAGCACACCTCTGCCCGTGAATGGACTGATGAGCGAACGAAGGCATTGGTAGGTTGTGTGGTGCCTGGAAGTCTCTTTACGTCGTGTTGGCGGGTCCTTTATGTGGCATGTGTAGGTTTCCCCGCGTGGCCCCACGAGGGTGGCCCCACGTGTCAGGGGTGAGGGCAGCCCCTGCTGGCTGTGGGCTGCGTGCCTGGAGGTACGGGCCCAGCTGGTGACTGAGAGTGCAGGGACAGGTGTCGCTCCCACAGAGGCCTGTGGGAAGGGGTGGTGAGGGCGCTGGCAGGAGGGTGGGGGTGGGAGAAGCTTCTTGGTTTTTAGTCACTCACCTGGCGACACGCCCTTCCCGGAGTCCTTCCCGCTCAGCGTGACTGGATGCTGAGAAGGAAAAGTCCTTTGGTGAGTCTTACAAAGGTCTTACAAAGCTGCGCTGAAAAGTGGTATTTATTGTGACATAATAAGCCCTAATGGAGATAGAATTACCCCATAAAGGCCCCAAAAAGCCCGCGGGGCCTGAGTGCCACTGCAGTAGGCAAGGCTTCGGGTACAGGCAGGTTGAGCCTGAGTGTGTCTGTGGGTGGCTGCGCGGGCCTCACCTGCCATCCCCACCTCAAGCCCAGCAGCCTGCTCAGGTGTCCACCTTTGCTAGGACTTGGCTGTAGGCTGGGGACAAGCTGACGAGAAAGAGAAACACGAGACAATAGCTTCACCCACCCCACCTTTGATCTGTGCCTGAGAGCAGCAGGAGAAAAAAATCATTGTAGCCCACGCTTCTTCTCAAGTGCTTAGGGACTCCTGGGTGGCTTGAGCTTCTGACTCTTGGTTTCAACTCAGATCATGATCCCAGGGTCGTGGGATCGAGTCCTGCATCGGTCTCTCCACTGACAGCACGGAGGCTGCTTGGGATTCTCTCTCTCTCTCCTTCTGCCCCTCTCCCCTGCTTGCGTGTGCATGCTCTCTCTCTCTCTCTCTCTCTCTCTCTCTGTCTGTCTCTCAAAAGTAAACATTTTTAAAACATAAAAAATATTTAAAAAATTTTTTTAATAAAATGCTTAAGTGCCAGGCCCAGTTCTAGGTACTTGACCCACACTGACCCCCTTAGTTTTCGTTATAGCCCCACAAGGTAGGCACTGTTACTGTCCCCATTTTGCAGAGGAACAAACTTTAAAAGTTGGAGCTGGCATTCTAGCCCAGGCAGTCTGGATCCACACACCCTCACAGGTACCTCCCTCAGCCCCTGCTTCTGGAAGCACTAAACTCCACAGAACCCCCAGAGCTGTTCCCTGGCCTGGAGTGACGTACCTGCTCTCTGCTGCAGGCGTCTCCAAGGCCCGTCTGATGACTGATGGCCTTCCCTTCAGCCCCTGGCGCCCCCATACCCAGTCACCCCCCACCCCCGCCCCGGACCCTGGCCTCAGCCAGTTGAACCTTCTGTTGTCTTTCTCAGACTCAGAACCGTCTCCCCAACCAGACTGTAAGCTCTCCAAGGCAAGGAAGGAGCCTGCTGCCCTTTGCCCTCCTGGAACCAGCTAGAACAGTGCTCTGCACCAGGAATCACTCAATAGATGCTCACATGTGATGATGACATTTCACTTTTTTTTTTTTTTTAATATCTTATTTTTAACTGATCTCTACACCCAAGGTGGGGCTTGAACTCACAACCCTGAGATCAAGAGTCGCATGCTCCACCGACTGAGCCAGCCGGGTGCCCCGATGGTGACATTCTAAATCAGTTCCCTCCATTTGTTTTGATTCATATTTCTTGAGGGCCTACTATGTGCCAAGCCACCTGCACCTAGGAGAACTCATTAATCCTCCCAGCAGCCCAGGAAGGAAAAGGTAATATCGTGGCCAGTTTTGCAGGTGAAGACTGAGGCTCAGAGAGAACTGACTTGTCTAAAGTGACACAGCTAGGACACGGCAGAGGTAGAACGAAAAAATTAAATGTGTCCATCTCACCGCAGAGCCCCGTCTCCCTGCTCTTTCCTGAATACACCATGTGTTTTCAAGCCTGCGTGCCTTTGTCCAAGCTGTACCCCTACCCCCACCCCACCCGCTGTGTTCCTGGTGCTCTTTCTTCCTCCAGGATCCCTACTCCTTCTTTAAGACTTACTTTGGAGCAACTCAGGAGAAGGAACACTGGAGCCCCAAGTGTAGGGGAGTGCCTGGTCTACAGGCACTGAGACAGATTTGGGCAAATAACCGAATGGCTGGAGGGTCCAGCAGACCTGGATTCTGCCGCTTAACCGACCGCCTGGCCTTAGCCAAGCCTTATACCCTCAGCTGCCTTATCTGTAAAATGGGCACAATAATAATGGCTTCCTCCCTCTGGTACTGTGGCGGGATTAGTTGAGAATACATCTGTAAAGCCCTTAGCACAGTATCTGGCACACAGTGGGCATGCACTGAATCTTAGCTGTTACCTTCCCAATCAAAAGTTACTTCTGAAAAGCCGCTGGGCTCCCCCAGGCCAAATTGTTTCACCCTGGAACAAACCTCAGCTCTCACACTGTTATAATTACTTCCTCACCTGCCCTCCCCTTCAGGCAGGGAGCTCCTTGAGGGACAGAGGCCGGTTTATTCCACCTTGTCATGCCCAGTGGAGCCCGGGATGCAGTAGGCGGTCAGTAAATGCTTGTGGGTTGCACACACATCGCCCACCCCCCCCCGCAGCCACAGGTGGACTCCACGTTCAGCTTTTCAGGTGAGGTTTTTGGGGTGAACCTGCCTGAGCAGAAGTTTTGCTGAGCTCCGCTGCCCCGATGAAGCGGGTTGAGGTTGGGAGAGGGGTACTTAAATTTGGAGTGGAGGCCGACAGCGTGGGAGGAGGCTCCCCTCCCCTCCCCCCACATAATTGCGGGGCTTCCCCCACTCCCAGAGCTGGGTTAGAGGCTGTGCCGCTTCCTTTGGGGCTTGCTCAAGCTTCCTGGGACCCTTTGAAGTGGCTTCCTGGCAAATCCTCCCCAGGGCCTGGATACGGGGCGGAGCTTCGGAGTGGGGCGGGGCCTCAGCCTGGAGGCGGCCAGCAGCGGGAGGGCAGGGGGCTCCCCGTGTGTCTTGGGGCCACCTCCTGCCTGGATTCAGAGCCCCTTCCTCCCAACTCTGGCTTCCGGTTGTCACCCCTCATTTTCTTGACTTTCCCTTCCCTCTGTGGCCACATCCTCCTTCTCCCCTTCCAAACAAACTCAGCTTAGATGCTCCACTCGAGGAAGCCTTCCCTGACCACCCCCGACCACTGGTATTTCTCCCTTCTCTGAGTGCCAGTTTTTAACCAGGTGTCTTAAACATCAAAGTAAAAGCAGGGCTCACTTGTGGAGTCCCAGTGATGAGCCAGGGTCTGGCTTAAAGCTTTGCAGCACAGCCTCACCTCATGCACACAAACACTCCCGAGTGAAGCAGGGATGCTACTCCCATTTTACAGATGAGAACTTTGGGGTTCAGAAAAGTCTGAGTCACTTGCTCAGGGTCAGGAGCCTAAAGGGGCAGAAGTATCTTCCAAAGCCCTTGCTTTGCTGTCCCCCCACCCCACCACACACACACACACACACACACACACGCACGCACGCACGCACACACACACACAGAAGCCCTGGACCATGCGTAACTAGTCACAGCATGTCCTATGAAAGGGAATCTTAGCAGATAAAGTCCAACCTCTGTATTTTACAAAATTGAGGCCCACATACATAGGGGAAGGATCTTGCTGGAGGTCCCAGAGACAGCATGAAGACTAGAACCCAGGCCTTCTGCCTCCAAAGGCTGTCAGATGGGGTGGAAGGTGCCTCATCAACCTTTGCAACAAGAGAATTTGAAAGATGGAGAATGGCAGGCCTGCCTCAGGGCCTTTGCACTAACCTTCCCTCTGCCTGGCACTCTCCCTCCCACCCACCCTCCCTCACCTCCTTGGGGGCTGCTTGAAGTTCAGCTCATTGTGGTCAATTGCCTGACCATTCTAGTAAAATGGCAACACCCTAAGCCATACCTAGACTCCCTATCTCCTTTCTTTGCTGCATTTTTCTCTATGGCACTTTCCCGCCCCACACTCTACATATTGTCTGTTGTCTACCCCATCAGCATGCAAGATCCGTGTAAGGACCCCCGGGTTGCGGCCTGTTTTGTTCATGGCTCACCACCCCCCAGCTTTGAACTTTGTTGAGCAAATGGGCAAAACACGTGGTGGCTTCTGTCAATCTTAAAAATAAAACAGCCAGTTATCTCACCAGCAAAATGGGTTTATTCAGGAATAGTAAAGAATCGCGATTCAGGAAAAGCAAGCCAGAGGCAAGCTTAACAAGCAAAGGAGAGGAATGTTACTTTGTCGAGAAAAAGGAGGAAGTGGGGAGGGGTTGTCCTGAACAAAATCCACTGGAGGAAATCAAGGGTTCAGGGTGGTGACGGCTTCTCATTGGCTGAGTTGCTGAGCAGGAAAGGAAATCTTCCCTCTTGCTGGAGCGGAAAGTGGTACCCATTTGCAAGGCGTGTCTCTTCCTGTCCGGGTCTGTGGCTGCCATGGGGAGGTAGAGTCATAGTGCACGAAGGCTCCCCCTTTGGGCTTCCCGGCTCCATTTTATTTTTATTTTTTTAAATTTATTTTATTTTATTTTTAATAATTAGAAAGAGAGAGAGAGAAGGAGAGACAGTGTGTGTGTGAGCAGGGGAGGGGCAGAGGGAGAGAGAACCTCAAGCAGGCTGCATGTTCAGGGCAGAGCCTGACGTGGGGCTTGATCTTGCGACCCTGAGATCATGACCTGAGCCAAAATCAAGAGTCAGACGCCTGAGTCACCCAGGCACCCTGCCAACTCCATTTTAAATGAGGCCCCCCCTTTATTAATATTTATACTTCCTACCACAGTGGTAAGAGAACTCCCTCAGTGTGATCTGGGCCATTTACTTCTCTCCCTGACTATTCCTCACTGGTACAGGTGCACCATGGGGAGAGCAGTGGCCCCTCCTCTCAGAGGTGTGTCAAGGGGGGCACGAGCTACCACACGCCACAGGGCTCAGCCACAGCCAGAGGCCCAGGATGAATCCGGGGGTCAAGGGGCCAACAGGACTAGTGGGAGGGGGGCGGATTCCCACCGCTGCAGAAGGTGGGGGCCTTCTCTGAGTCCCGGATTCCCCCCCAGATTCCCACATGCCCCATGGCCCCAGCGCTACTCAGCTAAGCATGGCCTTTGGAGATCACTCTGGTCTTTTCTCCACCCTGGTGTGAGTTGTGATGATCCAGCCTGACAACCAGGGTCCTCTGTGCCGTGGGTGGTGAGGAGCTGAGGGCACACGTCTGGCTTCCCACGGCCACACTTATCGTGAGCCCTGGATGAGAAGCCTCACCTCTCGGAGCTTCTGTTTTCTCCTTGGTCAAGTGGGGATAAAAATATTGTAATACCCACCTTGTCGGGGGAGCCATGAAAGTGTGAAAAACTCTTGGCACGGTGCCTGGCATATGGCAAGTCCTCCGTAAATGTCAGCTGTGATTATTTTTATCACTGACACCATATTTGGGGGCCGGGGCTGGCACAGTACCTGCCAGGTGCCGCCACCCCCCCTTCCCGCATCCTGACAGTTTGGCAGCTGGCCTGGTGTAGGCTCTGAGGAGGAAGGGAGGGAGGGCAGGGGAGCTGTTCTGCTTGTTTTCTGAGAACCTCCAAGTCTGACCCCAGCCCCTTCCCCCTCCTGAAGGCACGGATGAGAGCACAAGGCCCAATTCACTGAGAACCCTGCCTCTGGTCCCCTTCTGGCCATGCTCCCGGGGGATAACCCCCCCCCCAGGATCCCATCCAGCCCCAAAGGGAAGGGAGGAACCCCACACTCCAGGCCCTTATTCCCACGCCCAGCATCAGGTCTGAGCCCTCACAGTCTACATACACACTAGGAAGTGCTGTGAACACAACCACAGCCTCAGCACCAGACTCATTTGTGTGTCTATGTGTGCGAACACACACGCACGCACGCACACGCCTGTCCAGGCACACAGGTCTCTGCAGGGATCACTGCAGGACAGACAGAGGCTCCTATCCCACGGCACCCCTGCCCCTCCTCCCTACCCTGTCTCCCTCCATCTGTCTATCCATTTCCATCAGCCAGTCCCAGGGAGGCCCCGGTCAGTCGTTCCTGACTCCCCTCCCCATCTACCCACCCACCCATCCACGAGTCCATCTGTCTGTCCTGCCGTCTGTAGCCAGCCCGGTAGTAACCCCCTCCTATGCCTCATCTCTGTCACAACCTCCCCAGCAAGACCCTGTCCCCTCTCTCAGCAGGGTCTCTCATCACTCACCCCCTGCCTCACCCAGCCTTCCTCCACCCCCTCATCTGTCTCCCTCATCTGTCAGTCTGTCCATCTATCCATCCTTCCTTTCCATCACTTCCCAGACGGTCTTTCCAGCCAGGTAGTCACCTCTTGGCAGCTGCTGCCTGTCTGTCCGTCTGTCCATCAGCCCATCCATCCATCCGTCTGCCATCCTATCCATCACGCCACAGCCACTTGTCCACGCTTGCCACCGGTCACATAGTCCCTGGCTGGGGCCGCTGAGGTGCCCCTCAGCCAGCCCTGCGTAGGGGGTGTGCGTGCATCTGGACTCACGTGCTCACTTGTGTCGCCACCTCCGTGACCTGGGACACGCATTTGTGCTGAATCCTGAGGGGCCCAGAGACCTGGACACAGCCCTGCCTTGAGGAGCCTGTGCTGGTACCAGTGTGTGTGAGAGAGTGAGCAGAGAAACTAGGAACCTTGCTGGTGGCCGGGGGCGCGAAGGGGCGGCTGTGTGACTGTGGGTCCTTCCTGTGTATTGTGTGAAGTCGGCCCCTTAGGCATCAGTGAGCTATTCAGAAATAAAGTACCTAATTTGAAAGAAGTACCCGGCCTCTATCCTTCTCCCCATCGCTGAGCAGGGGCCTGACCTGGGCCCCAAGGTGAGGGGCCCAGCCCCCCACCCCCACCCCCGCGCCCGGCAAGTCCCTGGGCCGTCCACCGCCCTACACCCCCCCCCCGCCCCCCACCGCTGTCGCCGCTACTGAGGGACGAACTCGGAGACGCGCAGAGCGGGGGCCCAGCCGGCGGGAGAGCGCGGAGAAGGCCCGCGGGAGCTGGCCACGTGGCCAGGGAGAGGCGCGGGGTGGAGGGGTGGAGGGGTGGGGGGGTGGAGGGGTGGGGGGGGGGAGGGGTGGCGGCGGTGCGGGGGGGCGGGGGGGGACGGTGGGGAGTGGGGGGCGGGCAGAGGCGCCGGCGGGCAGGAGGGGGCGGGGGCTCGGGTCTCTGCCGCGCGGGCTTCCCACCTGCCCGGAACGGGGCCCGCCGACCCGCAGGCCCGCGGCGGGGGGCGCCTGGAGGTAGGGGGAAGGGGGCGGCCGCAGCCACCCCGCGCCGTCTCGCGCCCCGCCCGCCCCCGCTTCCGCCCCGCAGGTGTCCTCCTTGGAGGGTCGCCGCGAGCACTTTACGGCCGGGAGGCCCAGCCCCTTCCCCGCTGCGAGAAACCGCCCCTGCGCCTCCTAAACGGGGTCGAACCCGGGGAGGGGCAGCCCCCGTCGCCATGGAGACAGAGGCGGCCCCGGGGACGGCGGCGGGGGACCGGGGCTTCTGGGGGCGCGCGGTGGGCGACCGGCGCTCCCGTGCGCGTCTTGCCGACACTTTGCTGGTTCTTCGCCTGGAGGGCGAGCCGCCCCTCCTCCCCATCACCCCGCCCTTAAAAGTCGCCTCCTCCAGAAAGCCTTCAGCCACTACACCTGACCTGGCGGCCTCATAACAGTAATAATTAACAATAATCACAGTGGGCGTTAGCGAGCTTTATCTCGGTGCCAGGCACCGGGCTACCGCTTCTCATTTTCCTCATCGTTTGTCCTCACGCCGACCCTGGAGGGGAGGCAGACGAGAAAACTGAGGCTGGCAGACGTCTGCCTGAGGTCTCACAACTAGAAAACTCCATCCTCCTTCTGGTCTCAGTTTCCCCGTCTGTGGAAGGGGAAGGTTGCACCTGGGACTTGCCAACTGACAAGGGCAGGAGGGAGACCACAGACTTGCTTGGGGTTGGGCTGAGCGTAACACCGCGGCTTTGAAGGTCTGTAGCCGGACATGCACAGTTTGTCCCAGCGGATGTCTCGGGCACTTAGGTCCCCGCTGCCAAATTGGCATTTCCCTGGGTGCCAGGGAAAGAGCCTGCGGACCTCGCCTGGGGCTGGGCTGACTTGGGGTCCGCCCTGGAAACGGAATGCTGTTGATGGTGGATAGTGAGAGCTCTGTCTGGGGTCCTGGGAACCCTGCCGTGGCCCCCAAGTTCATATCCGCGTGTACCAGCCGCGGGGTGATCTTCCAGCTGGGATGTGTGGGCACACTGCGTGAGAGGGAGTGGGGGCTCTGAGCAGGGCTGCATGGGCGTAGGTAAGTGCCCAGGTGAGTGTGTAGGAATGCGTGCGTGCCCGTGTCTGTCTATCCTGTCCCAGTGCAAGGGCATGGGGTGGGGGAGGGAGGTGCTGGCCTCTGCACATACTGCATATCCAGGAATGCTCACTATTAGGATCCCCAGAACAGCCCAGGAAACCAAGGCTTGGGGAGGGGGAGGGGGACTTGCTCCTACAACTAAACTGTGTGTCTGCATGTGTGCGCAGGTGTGTGTGTGTCTGTGCCTGGGCGTATGTGGGGGGCAGTCAGGGTGGGGTGGGGTGGGAGGGCTGCCTGCTGTTCCAACCCTGTAATAGAGCCTCCCTGTCTCGCCGGGCCCAGAGGAGCAAGCAGTAATAATTGTTTTGTGTACGGGATTCACCTCATGTCACAGCCTGAAAATGTGCCTTGGGGCCAGTCTGACAGAGACCCCCCCCCCCCCAGCCAGGCCCTGACCCTAGGCTGATCCCTGTGGGGGTGAAGGTATGTGTCTCTGGGCCCTGCCTTGCCTTCCTCACCTTCAAATTGGCCTGATGAGGCCCAGCAGGTACAGAGCTGGACTCTCAACAGTCCTGCAAGTTAGCAGCCCTGCCTGCCTCTGTCCTCAGACTGTGAACCCCCCAGGGGAAAGGGCAGGAACTCCTCCAGCTGACTGGGGGGCTTTTCCAGGTATAGAGTGGATGCCTCTGATCCGAGTAGAGAGAGTCCCAGGACAGAGGCAGAGCCTTCCCCCATCGGCCTGGATGGGGGGTGCTCCTCTCCAAGGAAGTATCACAGACACTGCCCCTTTCAGCCCTAACCCCCCAAAACCATTGTCTTCTGTTCCAGTCGCCTCCCCCCAAGACTGACAGAGGCTCCAGGACAGTGGGACAAAGCTGCCAGGCAGGCTGGGGGTGGGACATTTTTCCCCAGCCCTGTCACCTCCCAGTCCTTCTCTTATCAAAAACCACCAAAACCAGACATTGAAACTCCCAGCTTTCTGACCCCCACACCCCACCCCGCCCCACCCTGTCTCCCCCATCCTGGCGCCCAGTGCCCACCACCCACCAGGAAGTCCCAGGGGAGCAGAGGTTAGCATCCGGACCCCTCTGAGTCCTCGGCTCCTCTTGGTGCCGGTCCCTCCACCTGTCCCTTTCTGCACCAGATGACCGAGTGGGGTGGTGCCCGGGGGCACCGCTCATAAAGATAAAGAAATCTGAAGGCAGGCGCCAGATCAAAGTCTGGCCCGGAGGGTGAGACCCGCTAGGGGAAGTGACTTATCCCTAATCTAGGAGGAGGTTGTAGGACCTTCCACTTTCTCTTCCTTCTCAGGGCTCGGGGAGACCCTGGGCTGGCGCCAGCAGAGAAGGGAAACCGAGGCCCAGGGGGAAAGCCTAGCCCAGGCTCATACAGCCAGGCCTGGAGGGTCTCTCCCCGCCCCTGGCGTGCTGAGCACAGGTCTGGTTCACAGGCCTGTCGGAGCCCTTTATTCACTAAAGACCTGGCCGCACCTCAGTTTCCCCATCTGAACAGTGGAAGATATCAGTAGTGAATCACTTTTATTATACGAGATAAGGACCTGGATGAAGCAGCCAGCCGGCACCGCTGCCTCCCTTCTAGTCTAAAGTCCCTCCCACCCCCACTGGGCCCCCCCCCCCAGCCCCACTTCCCCAACTTTCTCGAAGGGCGTGTCTTACCTCCCCCAGGCACACCTCAGACCTCCACCCCGACTCCCCCCACTATGTCTAGCCGGTGTCCCCAGATGTGAACCCTAAGGCCGCCCCTCCTCCTCCAAAGGGAAGTAGAACTTCCTCCTCCCCTCCAGCCACCACCGTGCTGGTGATTCGCTGGGAGGGACAGGGCTGCCCGGCCTGCTGACTCAGCGCCTGGAGCTGGGGCTTGCTTAGCAACGGGCACCAGCCCGGGGCAAACAGCGCCCGGGGCGGCCACACCCCCACCACAGGAATGCAGCGGCATTCCCCGGGGGTGCCGTGGCTCCACGCCTGCGGCTGGGGTGGGGAGGCAGGTGGGCACCTTCCCCTGCCACCTTGGCACCAGGAGGGAGGGGACCGCACGCTGGGGGCCCAGCCCACAGCCAGGGCCCGGCATCCTGAGGAGAGAGGGTGGGAGTAAGGTCGCGAGGCTCTGAAATCTTTACAAGCCGGATGACCTTGGACAAGGCCTCTCTGAGCCTCAGTTTCCTCGTCTGTCAGGTGGGGGAGACATAGCGGCAGCCTCCTGATGGCATTGCCAGGGGGACTGGTGGAAAGAATGCCGGCCCAGAGCTTAGCACCAGCCAGCCCCACTGCAAGGATTCGGGGAAAGGACCCTCAGTTACCAAGCCTGCGTCCCCATGACAGAACGAGGGAGGTCTTCTGAGCCTGGGGGCCTAGAGAGAGATTGAGGCCCAGAAAGGGATCTGTTCCTCCCTGAGGCCACACAGTAGGGCCACACTCCAGGGACCAACGGCCCAGTGTACTGCTCCCCCTAACCCTCTACTCCCACCCAGAGCCCTCACTAGCGAGACCCCCGTTCCCTTCTCTCCTGGGCAAGTCTGAGTCCCCAGACCCCACTGCTCTCACTGGCCCGGGGCCCCCAGTGCCCCCCTCGGGTGGTCAGGGGAAGGGGCTTCCCACAGGACACCCTCTCTCTCCTGTGTCTGCCCCTGCCAGCCAGGGTCTCGTTGTCCTCTCCGTCTGCCATTGGAAGAGGCCACGGGACAGGGGTGTCTTGGGCACAGAGGAGCCTTGTTTCGTGAAGAAAGCCCTGACTGGGAGCCAGGTTACCTGGATTCACACCCTGGTTCTGCCTCGGCCTTGCTGTGTGACCTTGGACCAGTCCCTTCCCTTCTGTAGCCTTCCTTTTCCCGTCGTCACCCACATTGCCCGTGGCCGTGAGGAGTACCCAAGACCAGGAAGGGCCCAACACATAGTAGGGAGCCCCGTGGGGCTGCCTCCAGCCCAGCTCCCCCAGCCTCCCACTGCCTCCTGTAATCCCCCTAGATCTGCCGGCCTTTGATACTCCTGTCGGGGCTGAGCCGGGGTTCTGAATAGGAAGCTGAGGGCTCAGGGGCTCTGGGGAAGCGGCAGGCGCAGAGCCTGCCAGGCCGGCCCGCGGGAGGGGGCTGCGGGCCCCTCGGGCCCCTCGCCATTCACCACTAAGCCTGGATCCGGACTCCTTTGTGCCAAGAACAAAACCCAGGGGATCAGCTGTTCTCAGACCTGCCTCTCTCAGCTCCGGAAGGGACAGGAGTCTGGGCCTGAGGGTGTGGACTGTGCCCCCTCCGCGGGCCCTGGGATGCGGGGGGGGGGGGGGGATTGGCCCCACACCCCAGAAGTTCCTCCTACCTCAGGGCATGGGACTGCATAGGTGAGCAAACCTCGGTTCAAATCCAGCGTCTTACTGGTGACGCTTGGGTAAGTGTATTAACTCCCCTGAGCCTGAGTTTCACGATCTGTAAAGAGAGCATTATAATGGCTCCAGGCCTTGTGGGGCCTGAGGATTCACTAAGACGATGCATTCAGGGCTTGGAAGGGCCCAGGGCCCAGCAGGTGCTCTACAAATACAAGCTGCTATTAAAGTACTTTTATTCTTGCCCAGGTACATGGGGTTTAGGCCAGATCAAGTCTTGGCTCTGAGTGCATAATACGTGTGTGTGTGTGTGTGTGTGTGTGTGTGTGTGTGTGTGAGAGAGAGAGAGAGAGAGAGCGCAGGAGAGAGAAAGCGAGAGCGAAGAGAGAGACAGGGGGCTCTGGGCAAGCCTGGCCAGGTGTACTGGGAGACAAGGCCCTAGACTCACCCACCTGCCTACTCTTCCTTCCAGAAGGCCCTCCAGAATGCCCATGGCGCATGGCTCACTCCCAGCCTGGTGCCCTGGGCCTGGGGCCACAGGCACTGAGAGGAGGGGTGGAGAGACCCTGAGCATCTGGGTGGTGCTGGACCCCCGCTGACCGGGCCCCAGGTTAAAGTCTGAGCTTGTTCCCTCTCAGGCTTCCCTCTGGCCCTCAGCCCCAGGCCTACTGGTGGCTGGTTGCTCCCCGCCTGGAATGGCCAAAACGCTCTGGCAGAGGCATTCCCCTCGGTGGTATCTGAGAGAGGCCTTGGGGGCTCTTCCGGCTCTGGGGCCTCTCCTGGGACCCTCAGGCCTGAACCACTGTCTGGGGACAAGGCTCTGTCGGAGGTGGCTGAGATCAGGCCCCAGGCAGTCATTATGTGAGTTCCAGGCAGGGGGCCAGGAGGCCGGTGGTCACACTCTGCCTGGGGCCTGGGCTCCGGCCAACCATCAGCCGCTGAGATTGTTGGTTCGGTTTCATTTTAAACAAGAACTTTGAGTGGAAACATGTGTCTCTCCTTCTCCCCCTCTCCCTCTCTCCCTCTCCTTCTCCCTCCATTTCATTCTCAAATATTTCTCTTTTTTTGTGTGCCTCCTGTTCTGTTTTGTTTTGTTGTTTTTTTTTTTTTTTTGGTTTGCCCTGTCTCCCCCTTTGTCTTTCTATCTCTTGACTTCTCTGTCTCTCTCTGTCTCTGTCTCTATCTCTCTGTCTTTGTCTTTCTATCTCTGACGTCTCTATCTCTCTCTATCTCTTTCTCTCCAGCCTTCCAGGAGACTGGACTAGCACCTGACTTCCTCCCTCAGGGTATGACCCAGGCTCCTGGGATCCCACCCCACCCTGCGGAAGAAGCCCCCCGTGGGTTCTGTGGTCCCATGCAGGGATTCTGCCCAGGGAGGGCTGAGGGTCCCTTCCAGGGAGTCCAAATCCTCGACCCTCCTGTGTGTCCATGTTCTGTACCAGGCATTTGAAAATAATTCTGCAGCTGAGCTGTCAACCGGTGGTCTGGGCCAAACCTCCCATTTTGCAGCCAGAGAGGCTGGTGCCAGGAGGGACTGTGACTGGCCCAAGGCATCAGGGAGAAAATGGAAGCAGAGCCGGGCAGGCCTAGCTCCCCGCTCGCGGGCAGCATCGCCCCCAAGTCGGGAAGGGGAGCGGCCCACCCCGGACTCACAGTCACCGCACTTCTCAGGCCCCAGGTGTTCCAGAAGCGGGGGGCCTGCTTCCTAGGGGGTGACAGATCTCCCCGGAGCGGTCACCAGCACCCCCTGGGAAACGGCAGGCCTTGGCTGGTCACCCCTTTGCCCCAGGACAGCCTGTGACTGGGTCCCCACCTTCTGGCCCCTCTGCCACTCACCAGGTAGCAAAGAAGAGAGACTGCACATCCAGGGACCGGGTCTGGGCTCCAGCTCAGCCTCTCAGTCCTTGTGTGACTGTGGACATGACCTTTTCCCTCACTGGCCTCAGTTTCCCCGTCTTTGTAGCAGAAGGCTCATTTTCACTAGGCATCGTCTTGCCCTAATATTTTGTGTTCTCATCTCTTTTCACGGAAAGAAAGTTCTGGAACACCTGTTCAGCAATGCAGTCTTCCCTCTCAACGGACCCTTCTCAACATGACCACCTCCCCTTAACTTCCAGGCTCACTAGTCCCTGGCTGCAAATGCCTTCGATGCCACAAGCAAGAGGAGAGATGTGGAGTGGGGACCGTCCATCCCCATGACCTGGCACCCCCTCGTCGAAGCTGTGCCCCTTTGGGTGCCCAGGGTCCTGCCAGAGCTCAGGTAGGAACAGGAGGTGCTGCCTGGGTGGCAGAGGGGAATTTCTCCCCTCTCCATGGTGCCAGGAGGTAAGCCAGGGTACATGAGGGGGATTAGCCAGACAGGGGCGGGTAAGCCTGTCTTTCCAGATTTGAGCAAACTCTGTCATCACCACTGGGCCGCTCTGCCCTCCCTCTGCCCACTTCTGAAAGTGGCCCGAGGGGCCGGGCGGGACAGGGGGGGCTACACGGTCACCTCCACTGGGCCACTCTGGAATCCTTGGGCCTGGGGCCAGGGAGGAAGATCGGGCTGCCCAGGAGCCCCGGGTGGGAAGGGGGTGCGGTGCCAGTCCCCCCAGCTGATGCTCCTTTCTGCCCTCCGGGTCCCCGCCAACATGCGCCAGCCAGGGGCTCAAAGGTGTCCCCTTTGCCTTGCTGATCCCCTCACTTCTGGGCTGGAACATGGAAATGACTCACTTTACAGATGAGGGAACTGAGGCACAGAATGGGGAAGAGTCTTGCCTGAATTATGCAGACCTGGCTCCTACTGGCTCAGAGAGAGGGGGCTGTTAAAGGCTCATGGATTTTGCAAGCCCGATTTCATTGGCGCTTTGAACTCAGCTGCAAGTGTAAGTATTTACACCACGGCAATTGGCAACTGACGCAAACCAAGATTTTGTGGGTTTTTTGTTTACTGGTTTGCTTTGTTTCTTCCTTTCAGGCAGCCGGTGGTGAAACATTTACCAGCTCACCACTGACTGGAGGCCAGCCACAGCTTTTAGGGACAGTGTCTCTAGAAGGGTCCCTAGCTTAGAAAGTTGCAGAGATTTGCAAGACCGCACCCTCGTCTCCAGATCTGTCACGGATCTGAGGCTGACGCCAAAGCCAAAGAAATTTCTTCCTTCTCTCGTGATGCCAACAGCTAGCTTCTCTCTCTACTCCACCATAATAACATCCCATCCTGTGCAAGAAGACTGTCCCGGCTGTCCCTTGGGGCAGGGATTAAAGGTATGACAGGGTTCAGAGCGCCTGGCCAGCTTGCCCTAACCTCTGACACCGTGTGATCAATTCCATAAATATTTACCAAGCTCCTCACTTAACCTCCCTGAGCCTGTCCCTTCAGCTGTAAAAAAAAAAACAAAAAAAAACCAAGAAAAACTCATCAGCCTGTGGGGTGCTTGGTGGCTCAGTCGGTTGAGCGGCCGACTTCTGCTTAGGTCATGATCTTATGGTCCGTGAGTTCGAGCCCCGCAACAGGCTCTGTGCTGACAGCTCAGAGCCTGGCTCCCGCTTCTGATTCTGTGTCTCCCTCTCTCTCTGCCCCTCCCCTGCTCGTGCGTTCTCTCTCTCTCTCTCTCTCTCTCTCTCAAAAATCGGTAAACACTAACAAAAAATTTTAAAAAGAAAGGTTCATCAGCCTAACAGCATCCATCCATCCACTCAGCCAGTGACTCCCGTGTGCCAGTCAGGGGGTAGTTTGGAAAGATTTCTGCTCGGAATCCTGACTCTTTCACCGGCTTCCGGTGTTAACCTTGGGCCTCAGCCTTCCCATCTGCACACTGACATCGTCTATAAGGTTCCCTTCTAACCTCTCCCCACCTCGGGGCTGCTGCAGGATCGCAAGGGAGGACTTTGGTGAAAGAACTCTGGGAAAGGCAAACGTGGTCATCAGGGTAACTAGCCTGGCTGGGGACACAAAGGATCAATGGTGGCTCACACCCTGGAGACAAAACACACCCATGTGATTCACACCCACAGTGGTCCCCGTTTCTGTTTACTTGAATGCAGAGTTCAGAAAGCAGGGAGGTGTGGGACGCTCGACTTCCCCTTCCCGATGGGGTAATAACACAGTAACAGCTAATATTTGATGAGCACTTACTGTGTGCCAGGGCCGGTGCTAAGCACACACTTTATCTCGTTTGATCCTTTTGACAAACTGGTATGATACCCATTTTGTAGATGACACAGCTAAAGGCCAGAGCAGGGGAAGTGACTTGGCCAAGGCTGCTCATTTGTTCAAAACTGTTTGTTGATGAGGAGTTACGGTTTCATGGGGCCAGAGTCTGAGTTTGGGAGGTTGAGAAAGCTCTTTTTCTTTTTAAATATATATATTTTTAAGGTTTATTTAAAAAAATTTTTTTTAATTTTTTTTTTAAATGTTTATTTATTTTTGAGACAGAGAGAGACAGAGCATGAATGGAGGAGGGGCAGAGAGAGAGGGAGACACAGGATCCGAAGCAGGCTCCAGGCTCTGAGCCATCAGCACAGAGCCCGACGTGGGGCTTGAACTCACAGACCGTGAGATCATGACCTGAGCCGAAGTCGGACGCTTAACCGACTGAGCCACCCAGGCGCCCCTATTTAAAAAATGTTTTAATGTTTATTTATTTTCGAAGAAGAGAGAGACAGAATGTGAGGCGGGGAGGGGCAGCGACAGAGGGAGACACAGAGCAGGCTCCAGGCTCCGAGCTGTCAGCACAGAGCCCGCTGCGAGGTTCAAACTCATGAGCTGTGAGATCATGACCTGAGCTGAAGCTGGCTGCTTAACCACCCAGGTGCCCCAGTGTTTATGTATTTTTGAAAGAGACAGCATAGGAGGGTGAGAGAGAGAGAGAGACAGACAGACAGAGGATCCAAAGTGGGCTCTGTGCTGATAACAGAGAGCCAGATGCGGGGCTTGAAAATTAATTGAAAAAGTATCTGTCGATCCCCAGCTACGTCCTAGGCACCGAACTGGAGCCTGTGGACAGCGGTGAATAAAGCAGTTATCTCTGCCTTCACGGAGCTGACATTCTAGAACGGTGCTGTCCAAGGGAACGTTCTGCGGACGGACCGATGGCTGGATGGCAACGTTCCACATCTGCTCTGTGCCACGTGGTGGCCACCGGCCACAAGTGGCTGCTGGGCACCTGAAATGCGGCTAATGCCCCTGAGGAACCGGCTTTCATTTCATTTCAATTAATTTAAATTTACATAGGCACCTGTGGCCGGTGCCTCCGGAACTGGACAGTGGAGCTCTAGGAGGCCAGTTGCAGGGCAGCTGAGTGCTAGAGCTGCCGGAAGAGGCCAAGTTTGCTTGCCTAAGCCAGCTGAAATCCAGCCGTGTGGGCCTCCTGCACCGGACTCACCGGGGAGGCTCAGAGGATGGGGCCCAGGAGGCTGCATGTTTGCCAGCGTCCCGGGTGATTCCCATGGGTAATAGTTCCGGTCTGAGACCCACTCGCCCCGCTGGGGTGAGTTGGACTTAGGTCTGCCCTCTGCTGGGCTTCCGGGCCGGGACCAGGCCTGCTGGGGGCGGGGGGCGGGGGGGGGGGGCAGTGCCCAGCTCAGGGCTTCCCCAACCCAGCCAACCCCGCCCAGAAGATAACCAGTCCTGGCTATGGCTGAGATCCCTTACCACTGTTCCCTGCAGAGAAAAGAGTCTACGCAGGGGGGCTGGGGAGGGCGCTATCTCTCATCTCACCGATGTCAGCCCGCTCAGGGCTCTGGCCCTAGCTGGTGGGCGGCAGGAGAGACTTGGCCTAGCACCCCACTCTGGTCAAGCAAGGAAGCAACGGCAGCCCAGCCGGCCAGGGACCAGTAGGGACAGGGGTGGGGGTGACGCAGGCCTCAGGAATTTGAAAACAAACATTTAGCCAACGGAGGAAGAGGCTGCTGTGGGTCGCTGAGCCAGGGCGGGCCCAGTTCCCTCCCTCCCAGGGCAGAGGCGAGTCCCAGCCCTGCTGACAGTGGCCGCCAGTTGAAACCAGTGCCCGGAGAGTTTCCACTCCGGCAGGATGGGGAGGGCTTGGGGAGTTACAGGGACCCCATGGGCTCTACCCAGACACCGGAGCCTCCCGGCTGGAGTGACGAGAGGAGGCGGCAGAGAGCAGGGAGTCCCCAGGAGGAGGCTCAGTGGCGACATTTTGCTCATGGAGCCTTTATTGAGCACCCGGGGCATGCCAAGAATTCAGAGACAAAAGCACCGCCCAGCTAGGGAAGGAAGCAGACATCAGGGGAAGATAGTACTGAGGGAAGCCCAGGAGCCTATGAGCCCTCCGCAGAGGAAGTCAGAGAAGGCTTCCTGGAAGCGGTGGCACTGAAGCCAAGCCCTGACGGACAAATTCCGCCAGGGCAGAACAGAATCTTACTAATCTCACCCCTCCTTCTCCCAAGGCCAGCATTCGGGAGTGGATGAGTGAGCAGACACCTGGAATGAATGAATGAATGAATGAATGAATGCCGTGAAGCCTGAAGCCTCAAGGTCCAGACGCAAAATCCGTCTTTCCACCCCTCAGCTACCAACTTCCTGTATAGCCCTGCGGCTAGGCGCCCACTTACTACCCAGAGACTCGAGCCAGCCTGCGTGGGTTCAAGTCCCGACCCAGTCACATACCAGCTGTGTGACTTTGAGCGATTGACTTAACTTCTCCTGGGGTGCCTGGGGTGGGGGTGGGGGTCCCTGCTCCACGAAACGGAAGTAATAATACTGTCTGCATCATAAAGTTCCGGTGAAGACTGAGTTCAGACAAGTAAAGCGCTTTGTACAACGTCAGGCAGGCAGCAAGTGCTGCATAAGTGTTTGCTAATACGACTTGGGCCTTAGCTTACTCACTCGCTCATTCACTCGCTTACACACTCACCGATTCACTCCCTCGTGGATCCACCCCACACTCACACGCCCCTCCCTCTTTACCGGTCATTCCCCGAGCCCTCCCCAAGCCCAGGCCCTCTCCTCTCTGCCTTCCCAGGGCCCCCTTTGCCAGTCCTGGAGGGTATCTGCCGCACCGCTTGCCTGCACTCCCCCCGCCCCCAACCCAAAACAAGCAAGAAGAGAAACAGACCCCTGTCTGGAGCAGGGGTGATGTGCTACCACCACCAGAACCAGGATGTGGGCGCTAAAGCCTCCAGCACGGGCTTCTGGGCCAGGGGCTCGCCCCTGGAGCTGCCCCAGAGGGGGGCCAGGCTTCCCGGGCCTCCACAGGGCAGCCTGGTCCACTCCCCCCTTTGGCAGGCCGGATTCTTCCAAATCCCAACCCCCCCCCCCCCCCCCAGCCCGTGCCCCCACCCCCACCCCCTGGCGTTGCCTACGCCCCTCCTACATCTCAGACCCCGTTCCCGCCCAGAGCCCCGGACCCTGGTACTCGAGCCAGCCGCCCCCCGAAGCCAGGAGCCCAGAGCCGGCTGACGGGAGAGCTTCGAGGCTGGAACCCATTTCACAAGTGAACAATTCGGGCTGCATGTTGAGCATGATGATTGCATGCTGATTACTGTTAGATGGGCGAGCTGAAGATTCCACAGCTTCCTTCTTTCCCACAGGCCCCGGGAGAACAGGTCATGCTGGGGAAGAGTCGGACACACATTTCCTGAACACCTCCAGCGTGCCGGGTACCCCGCCCGGCACTTTCTATGGTTTAACAGCACGGCACGGGGGGCACGACACCTTGCATGGGAATCGAGGCTCAGAGACGTAAAGGGACTTGCCCGAGGCCACACAGCCAAGACACCTGGTTTTGGAAATCAAACCTGTACCAAGACCGGGGCCCCTGGCATTGACGAAGCTTGAGGTGTGTGTGTGGAGGGTGGGGAGTGGGCAACTGCCGGGGGTCCTGGCACCCCATCCTGCCTCAGGGATGAGCAAGGCTGGCGTCTGGGGAACTGGAGAGGGGCTGGGTCTGGGCATGAGGTGATGTTTGGGCCAGAGGGTGGGGCGGGAGAGGAGGAGCCAGGTGCCCGGCAGGAACAATAGTACAGGGCGGGTAACGGGGAGCCCGGCCAGGTCCGGGCTCTTGGGCAGGCCCTTCTGGGCCCTGGAAGCAGCAGGCTCATCCTGTAGAGCCGCCAGGGTGATACCAGCCTCGATCAGCCAACTCAGCGATTATATCGGCCTCTTCCTGGAAGACTGCAGACGCAGTGGGGGAGCGCGGAAGGGAGGCACCTGTTTGGGAAAGAGGGGGTGTGGGCACCCTGTCCTGCTGCAGCTCCCTCACCAGCATGAGCGTGTATTTGCCGCCCCCCCCACCCCACCCCCAGGCGCTCTGGCCGGCCTCCTCGGGCCCGCAAAGCCACTGGATCCAGCCGTCAGAGCTGGCTGTGGTGGGGGCCGAGTCCAGGGTGCTCCAGGGCCTTGAGTGACCAGTGCTGCTGGCCGCTACCTCAGCCAAGCAGTACAGCGTCCCAGGGCACGTCCACACCTGCCCTCTACGGCGCCTTGTTTCGCCCCACCCCGAAAGGGGCAGGCGTAGACGGGTGTTAAGGCAAGGTTGATGTCACATCATTTGGTGTCCTCTTTCTTTGGAGAATGTCAGGGCCATTCTGCCACGGGGCACAGCTTAAGGGGCACCAAACAAAGGCCTCCGTGGGATGAGGTCTGAGGCATCCCACCGCCGAGCATCACCTGGAGTCTAGACGAGGGACTGGGGCAGGGGCGGGCAGGGCCAATCGCAAGCATTTGTCACGCCTTATAGGGGATAACAGGATCAGGGGACGGGCCACTGCAAACTGCATTTTCCCCACACCCAAGCAGGGCACGAGCAAACAGAGGGAGGGCAGAGGCATCAGGGGGGCCAGGCAGAGGGGCTTGAAGCCCGGCCCGGAGCAGAGAGAGGCTGTGGGCTTCTCAACATCATCGCTCCCCCAGAGATGCTGCGAGAACTGTGGCTGGTGGACAAGCACAGGCTTCGCGAGCCAGGAATTGCTGCAGAGCTGGGAAGGAGGCGGTGGTTATAGGAAAGGGCTTCAGGGAGTAGGCCCTGCTTCCCGTGGGCCCGGGCTCAAAGAAGCTCTGCCTCTCATTTGCTGTGTGACCTCAGGCAAGGCACTTCCCCTCTCTGAGCCTTCCTTTCCTCCTTTGTAAAGTCTGGATGCTACAAATAGAACCCGCTCAGAGGGCTGTTACAGGGGTTAAAGGAGGAAATTGACGCTGACGAAGTGGCAAACAACATTTACTACCCGGTGGTAGGGATTTTTATTGTCCTATTATGTAGCCAAGAACTCGGCCTAATGCCTGGGACCATCACAGGCCCGTGGGGGTAGTTTCCAGAGCCTTTGGGGATAAGCAAGCATCTTTCAGTCTGAGGAATCCTCCCCTGCCCTCCAGTGCCTTCGGGGCAGTCTCAGAGGGAAGGGACTCTGGACCCAGCGCTGACACACCTCCACGCGTTTCGTCAATAAACCTGAAGCAGCCCAGAGTGACCCCGTCTGTGCCGGGATCCCTGAAGGCATCAGAGCCCTGCTCTCAAGGTGCCGACTCTCCAGCGGGAGCAGGGAGCCCGCGACGGGCCCTGCGATCAGCTGATGCCCGGGAGGCGTCCCTGTCAGGGAAGGAGGCGGCCGGGACCCAGCCCTGGAGTCAGCACTGGGGGCTTCTTGGAGGGGGAGGCACAACCAACCGCCATCTTAACGCGTCAGACCTCTTCCTCTCAGAGTTGAGACCGGGGCTGGGCACGTGCTCCTACTTTCTGGAGACTGTGCCCTCTCTTGACCCCTGCCCGCCCCGCGTCCCTAACCTCCCCTCCCACCCCGCACAGCGGAGCCTCAGGTGGGCCCATCCCTAACTGCTGGGAGGAGTAGGCAGGGCACCGCCCCCGGGACCCCCGCGTCCCAGCCCGGGGCTCTGCTGCCCCCCGGTGGCAGGACTGAGGAGGACGCTGCGCCCACTAGGGGAAACCAGGCAACAAACAGCAATTACCATAAAAAAGAAAACGGTGATGAGGATATTCACCGCGTTACGGTTTGTAAAGTGCCTTCTCCGTCAATCACAGGCTGCAGGATACTGGACCGAAAGCAGATGGGATTTCAGTCCTGAGTCAGGTTCCAACTGGCTATGTGACCTTGGACAAGTCCAGTCACCTCCCTGAGCCTCAGAGTTCTCTATAGAATGGGTGACCACATGGGGCTGTCGTATAAGGATTCGGTGACCCAACGCCAGGTGCACAGGTTGCCCCGAGAACGATAATAGCGCCATTGTGATCGTGACACTGGCCCAGTCCGCCGAACCTCGCCTCCCTTTTGAATAATGTTTTTTCGCAAAGTCCTTTTTTGAAGCGTCCCCTCCTTTGCTCTGCACTATTATTCCCGTTTCGCAGATGAGGGGATTGAGGCTCTCAGAAAGGGGACGTCACTTGCCTAGAGCCTCGTGGCTTGTAAGTGGTAAAGCAGGACTCAGGGCCAGGTCGGCCTGACTCCAGTCCCAGCACTCGCGCCCCACACCCTTCTTTGGAAACCAGAAAGCACCTCAGCATCCCCCGTATCCTCACGGCTTCATGTGAATAAGCCGGCCCAGCCTCTGCCCCCGTCAGCCTCTTTCTCCACCTTCTCCCACAAGGCCCAGCAGCTGCCCGCGCCCCTCCTTCCCAACCAGGTCCCCAGCCCTCAGGACAGCTCGTGAGCCGGGGGCTTGAGAGTGGCTTCCAAAGGTCACCCCGTCCACCCCCCTGCACCCCGCCCAAGCAGATGACTGTTCATCCTGTTCTCCATGCTGCTCAGGAGATTCCATAACTCGGCCTCCTCTACCCGCCCAGTTGTTGCAGTTCCCACGCTCGAGAAGTTCTCTACCTTCTCAGAGAGTTCCTCCTGCTGGTGGCTCAGCCCCTTTCCTTCTGCTCTTCCCCCCCAGGAGTGTCGGATACACGGTTTGGGGAGGACACTTGAGACCTGGAGAGAGGAACCCCGGAATGGGGAAGGGTCCCTCGAGGACAGGAAGTGAGAGCTGAGCCCCGGTTCAACCCCAGGTCAGGGCGGCAAGAGTGGCCAAGCTGGTCTCCTGGTGCCCAGGACAGCCTCAGCCCAGGTGGGGCAGCCTCACCCACAGCCTGAGGCCGCCCAGGCCCACCCCCTGCCCCGCTGGCATCGTGTGGCTCATCGGCCTGGCATGGGACCCGAGAAGCAGAGCGTGAAGGCTCAAACTCAGGAGTCGTGTGGGGCTGGGTTCAAATCCCCTCAGACCCCTCTAGAAACATTTGCTGCGCCTCCCCTCTGAGCCAGGCACTGCATTCCGCACTGAGGCCAAAGCCAAGGTCCCTGCCCCACGGAGCTCCCGGTCCAACGGGGAGGTGACAATGAGCGAGTCAATAAGTGAATAAACGAGAAATCCCAGAGTGGCAGGAGGGAAGGTGGGGAGGCCACATATTTGAGAGTGATCAGGGAGGTCCTCCAGAGGAGGTAGCGTTTGGGTCACGGCCGGAACAACGAGAAGGAGCCAGACCCGAGGAAGGGACCGAGAATGCCCCAGGAAGAGGGAACCGTCTGGGCAAAAGCCCTGAGGTTGGAACGAGCTTGGAAAATGGCCAGGGCGGCAAGCCTGTACGGGGCTCCAGTGTGTGGACGCACACACTGCCTTTCTCTCTGAATGTCCGTGTTCTTATCTGTGAAATGGGTTCAACAATACCCGCTGAATATAGAGATGGGCATACAGTCCTTATATCAGGGCCGAAGTGCCCTCTCTCATTGCTCTAATAACAGGCCCATCGGTGGCATCATTCAGGGTTCAGTTTCAACACCATCCCCCAGGCCCAAACTCCCCCCACCGTGCACACGGGGCTGCCCGACACGCTAATTGGTTATGGAAGGGTTCTAGGCCTTGTCCAAGGGCGCTGCATTTCACAGCTTATAGAGCGCCTCCTCCCGCCCTCCCACTGCCCTGCAGAACACGTGGTTGAGGAAATCCTTGGAGCCATTGATAGCAAAGAGTCTGGTCCCAGGCTCACAGCCGGTGCTCAGAAAGTGTCAGGTACAGGCCCTGTCGCTCCTGCTGTCCCCATGACGAACTTCCACATTCCACAGCCTTTTCTTACCAAACTTCCTTCATTGGCAAAAAGGGTCATTTTCCCGTCCACCCCCCCCCCCACCCCAGATGGTTCTGGCTCACAGCTAAACTGTTGGAATCAGAAGGCAACTCTCCATCAAAGCCCAGATCAAATATTGGAGCGAGGGTCCTTGGGCCCTCCCAGCTGGAAGCAGAGCAGGAGGAGGCCAAGGTCAAGGTCAGATCCAGGACTTGAGCCACAGACTCCTTCTTTCTTCCTGAGTGGAAAAGACCTTTTGTAAACTGCTAGTTCCCAGAGGAAGTTTCACCCCGAGGCATCAGGGACCCAGATCTTACGTGTGCAGCTCAACGAACTGTCCCCCAAACGAGCAGCCTGTGTATGGGGCACCCTCAGACTCCTCCCCCACCAGGGGGACAGCCCCGCCCTGACCTCTACACCCTCAGTGAGTTCCGGCTGCTTTTGCACTTTACGCGAATACAACCATCTGAGGAGTCCTCTTTGCGTCCGGCTTTTGTCGCGTTGTGTCCAGATTATGTCCTTACACAGACTTGCAGATGGTTTCTTCTCATTACTCTGCAGGGTCTCCCTTGGGAATAGGCCACACGTTATCCTTTTTGCCACTGGTGAGCCTTTGGGTCGTTTCTAACATTTTGGTCATTAATGAACAGGACTGCTATAAACATTCTAGCTCGTGTCTTTCGGGGCATACGCGTACACGTTTCTGTTGGGTACATACCCAAAGAAAGGAGTGGATTTGCTGGGTCACTGGGTAGGCATGTACTCAGCCTTCGCAGATGCAGCCAAACTACTGCCCAAAGTATCGTGTCAGTTCGTACCCTGCCGACAGTTTAGGGGAGGTCCTGCTGCCCCATTTTTACCAACTCTTGAGTCTGTCTGGAAGCCTCCCCCTGCATTGTGTCCAGTGTCTTGTCTGTCTCATCTCTTACAGAGAGTGGATGCCTCTGTGCCCCCTGTCCCCCGTCCATGGAAGACACAGATGAGAGAGGAGAGTGAAGGGGACGGGAAAGGAGAGAGACAGAGAGGAAGGAAGGAAGGAAGGAAGGAAGGGAGAGAAGGGGGAAGAGAATCAACAAAGACACAAGAGGCCATCTCCATGATGTGGGGCTTCATGCTGCTGCCCCAAAGGTTAGTGCCTGGTGGGACTGAAGCTTTGGCTCCTGGTTAACCCTGAAACCTCAGCGTGCCCTGTAAATGAGCAATTGAATAAATTTTATTCTCAACAGTTTCCTTTGAGGATAAAATCTTTGAAACAGTAGTTTGGAGCCTGGGATCTATCGGGAGTGGCGGAGGAAAGCAGGATCCCCTAGGTCACTGTAGAGAAGGGGTCAGCCCTGGGTGGCTTCTTATGGACCCCTGGGTGGGAAGGGGGTTCCGGGAAGCCTTGAGATTGGCTCCCAAAGGTATGCGGCTTGGACACTGGCCGAGCAGACAGCCTCGGGGGCCAAAACCCCTACCCCAGACATGCCCGCCCCCATCTGTCCTGCCAGACCCATCCCAACTTCCTCCCTCTCCCATGGCAAGCAGGGGCAGGGCCCGAGGTCTTTGGCCAAGGCCAGATACGGAGGCCAGGCCTACCAGGCAGAGGCACATACCGCGGAGAGAGGGGCTACGTCAAGATGCCTTGCCTGGATCTACCTCCTGGGTAGGTGGCAAACGAGAGAAATGGGCCTGGTGGGGTCTTGTGCAGCCCTCGCCTCCCTCGCAGAATGGCCCTAAAGCCAGCCACCACCCCTCAACCCCAGCCCCCAGCAGCCTAGCACAGACTTGGGTGTCAGCCAGAATCCAGATATGCCAGGGCAGGCTGAATGAGGAGAACTTGTTTCCTCCGCTTTGCCAGTCTGGTGCCAACTTGGCTCTCCCAGTGCAGATTCAGCACTGGAAGAAGCAGAGAGGCCCTTTGGTCCTTACCCAATGCAGGAATCCCATTCCTGGAGTTCCTTAAGTCTTTAAGGACGGAGGCCTGATCGTCTCACAAAGGCCCCCACGCTCTGGTTATGTAGCTCTGACCCAGTAGAAGCCATCATTTTTGGCAACTTCTTGTGGACCAGGCACCGTGTCGATTCACAGAGACTCCATGAAGCAGGCATTACTATCACCACCCCCATTTTGAAGATGTGGCAACAGAGCCTTAGAGTTATTAAGCATCTTACTTAAAATCACATGATATAGATAGATGATAGAGAGAGAGAGAGATGATAGATGATAGATTTCCTACCTCTGTCCAATGGGAGGGCCTAGAAGCAGTGACACCTCAATAGCAATGAGCACACGCAGTGCCCAGATCTTGGTTTCTAAATACCACTCTCCAATAGAAGACACTATACTCCTTAGAGAAATGGCTGATTCTCGCACTCAGGCAGGTAAATACAAGGTGATCCCGGAGCATCTCATAGTGCCAGGAAGTAAGGCAGTGCTCAAGAAACAAAAGGAAAAGGGGGTGTCAAACAGACACAGGAGCCTAGCCCAAAAAGCTCCCAATGGCCAAAGTTGGAAGAATTTGAATAAAATACATAGCTTAGTATTTAATTATAACTCAAAGGAAAGATGAATAAAAGCATAGGTACATGCCTTTATAACAAATGACTGATTACATAAGTAGAGAAAAGGAACAAATCTTCCTTACAGAAGAACCCCAAGTAATACATGTAGATATATCCACCAGGAATCGGGAGCATGCCTTGAGTGTGGGTTCCACTTGCTTCCAAAGAACAGAGTATGGAAAGGGAAAACAGGGGTGCCTGCCTGGCTTAGTCCGTAGAGTGTGTGGCTCTTAATTTCGGGGTTGGGGTTCCAGCCCCATGTTGGGTATAGAGATTACTGAAAAAAATAAAATCAGGGCGCCTGGGTGGCTCAGTTGGTTAAGCATTTAACTTCAGGCTCGGGTCACGATCTCACGGTTTGTGGGTTCGGGCCCCACATCAGGCTCTCTGCTATCAGCACGGAGCCTGCTTCTGATCCTCTGTCTCCCTCTCTCTCTGCCCTTGCCCCTTTCACACTCTCTCTCTCAAAATAAATAAATAAACATTAAAATAGATAAAATAAAAATCAGGGCGCCTGGGTGGCTCAGTCAGTTAAGCGTCTGACTCTTGATTTGGGCTCAGGTCACGATCTCACGGTTCAGGAGTTCGAGCCCTGCATTGGGCTCTGCACCGACAGTGTGGAGCCTGCTTGAGATTCTCTCTGTCTCCCTCTGCCCCTTCCCCCTGCTTGTATACTCTCTCTCTCTCTCTCTCTCTAAATAAATAAACTTTAAAATTTTTAATTTAAATTTTAAAAATCTTTAAAAAAAAACACAAAAAAAGGAAAGGGGGAAAATACTAACTTCACGATGGGAAAGCCTAGCAGGCACCAGCTTAACCATATAGTCAAAGTTAAATCACCAGGACTAAGTCACGTGGACACGATGTGCCTCCTGAGATCATGTGACGAGAAGAACACTCTGCCTCTGAGGTATTCTTCCCTCAAACCCATAACTTCTGCCCAGTCATAAGAAAAACATCAGATAAACCCAAATAGAGGGACAGTTTAACAAAATTCTGACCAGGACTCCTTAAAATTGTTAAGGTCATGGAAACCAAGGAAAGATGGAGAAAGTGGTGTAGACCGGCCGACACCAAGGAGACACGAGGACAACGTGCCACGTGAGATCCTGGACTGGATCCTGGACCAGAAGAAGGACATTAGTGGGAAAGCTGGTGAAATCCGAATAAAATCTGGAGTTCAGTTAATAGTCATGTACCAAAGTTGGTTTCTTAGTTTTGACAACTGTACCATGGTAATGTCAGATGTTAACAGCAGACGAAATGGGGAAAGAGACCATCTCTGAAACTTTTCTGGGAATCTACAATTATTCCAAAGTAAAGGCTTTATTTTATTAAAAAAAAAAAATCATATGGATTGGGGCACCTGGGTGGCTCTGTCGGTTGAGCATCTGACTCTTGATTTCACCTCGGGCCATGATCCCAAGGTCATGAGATTAAGCCCCACATGGGACTCTGTGCTGAGCGTGGAGCCTCCTTAACATTGTCTCTCTCTCTCTCTCTCTCTCTCCCTTTGCTCCTCTCCCCCACTCACACACGCTTTCTCTAAAATAAAATAAAATAGGGGCGCCTGGGTGGCGCAGTCGGTTAAGCGTCCGACTTCAGCCAGGTCACGATCTCGTGGTCTGTGAGTTCGAGCCCCGCGTCAGGCTCTGGGCTGATGGCTCGGAGCCTGGAGCCTGTTTCCGATTCTGTGCCTCCCTCTCTCTCTGCCCCTCCCCTGTTCATGCTCTGTCGCTCTCTGTCCTAAAAATAAATAAACGTTGAAAAAATAAATAAATAAAATAATATAATATAAAATATAAAATAATATAATATAAAATAAAATAATATAATATAAGATATAAAATAATATAAAATATAAAATAAAATAAAATAGAATAGAATAGAATAGAATAGAATATATAAAATAAAATGAAAAATAAAATATAAAATAAAATAAAATAATATAAAATATAAAATAAAATAATATAATATAAAATAAAAAATAAAATAATATAAACTATAAAATAAAATAATAAAATATAAAATATAAAATAAAATAAAATATAAAATAATATAATATAATATAATATATAAAATATAAACTATAAAATAAAATAATATAAAATAAAATAAAAATAATCGCGTAGGTATAAATGTCTGAACCAGGATTCAAATGCAAATGTGTTTGCCTCCTTAGCCCATACACTCCACCCTCTCCACACCACTCATGTTAACTTTTTTTTTTAATGTTCATTCATTTTTGAGAGAGAGAGAGAGAGAGACAGAGTGTGAGCAGGTGAGAGACAGAGAGAGAGGGAGACACAGAGAGAGAAGTAGGCTCCAGGCTCTGAGCTGTCAGCACAGAGCCTGACACGGGGCTCGAACCCACGAACTATGAGATCATGACCTGAGCTGAAGTTGGACGCTTAACTGACTGAGCCACCCAGGTGTCCCCAGGAAGATTCTTTTACTTATTAGTTTCAAATTATTTAAATGTTTATTTGTTTTTGAGAGAGAGAAAAAGAGACAGAGCGCAAGCAGGGGAGGGGCAGAGAGAGAGGGAGACACAGAATGCCAAGCAGGCTCCAGGCTCTGAGCTGTCAGCATAGAGCCCGATGCGGGGCTCGAGCCCACGAACTGCGAGATCATGACCTGAGCCAAAGTCAGACGCTTAACCGACTGAGCCACACCCAGGCGCCCCTACACCACCTCATGTTAGAAAGTCATCCCCCAAATCTTCTTCATGGCTCTGAGCTTCTCCCCATCTGCCCACGTTTGTCTTCTAGGACCACCCTGGCTCATAGTTTCTTTGCCCCACGGCCTCCTTTTGAGGGATGAGGAGGCTCTCGTCCCCCGATGTGTGCTTACATCTCCAAGCTCATTCCCAGGTGCTTCTCTCTCGGGTGATTTGGGTTTCCATGAACATTGGCCTCCCCAGCAGCTACCACTCCTGTGCAGGAGCCATCAAACTCCACTTGGGAATCCATGGGGTTCCAGGAAAGATAACTCCCCAACCTGGCTCCAGGGACAAAACACATGACCTAAGCTAGGTCTGTCAACACACACCACCCCCCTGGCCACTGTGATCAGCCTAGAGGCAGCCACATGATCCAAGCTGGTCTCATCAAAAAGCATCCCAGGACTTTGACTTGGAACGCTGGGACAAAGACAATTTCCTCCTCCCGTGTTGGATGTGAATGAAGAAGCTCCTGGAAGCCTTAGGATGAAAACAATACCAAGGACCGCAGAGTAGAAAAAAGGAAAGAGCTGGGTCCTCAGTGACATCAAACCTTGCCTGAAGCCCAACCTGCCTATAGACTTCTTAGTTATGAGAACTGTGGTAGGCTGAGAAATGGTCCCCTAAGAGGTTATCTACATCCTAATCCCTGGATCTTATGAATGTTATCTTATATGATAAACAAGGGGGCGTGGAATAGATTTTTTTTTAATGTTTATTTATTTCTGAGAGAGAGAGAGAGAGAGAGAGAGCAGGGGAGAGGCAGAGAGAGAGGATCCAAAGTGGGCTCTGTGCTTACAGCAGAGAGCCCAATGCAGTCTTAAACTCAGGAACCGTGAGATCACGACCTGAACTCAAGTCAGATGCTTAATCAACCGAGTCACCAAGGTGCCCCACAAGGTGGGGGATAGATTTTTCAGGTGGGATTTGAGTTAAGGATTATGAGATAGATTATCTGGGCGGACCCCAACGCAATCACATGTATCCTTATACTTGGGAGGCAGAGGGAGATGTGACAGAAACACACAGAGGAGAAGGCAATGTGACCACAGAGGCAGAGACTGGAGTGATGTGGCCACAAGCCAAGGAAAGCTGGTACCCACCAGAGCTGGAACAGACAAGGGACAATTCTCCCCTGGAGCACACACCCACTGCAGGACAGGGGACAGCCCTGCCAACACCTGGATTTTGGTCCAATGACACCAACTTCAGATCTCTAGCCTCCAGAACAGTCAGAGCATAAATTTCTGTTGTTTTAAGTCACCTAACTTGTGATCATTTGTTACAGAAAGCTATAAGAAACAAACACAAGAACTAATAAATTTTCTTTAATCTCTAAGCCTATTTGAATCTGAAATTTTGTCAATTGCAGTCAAAAGTAGTCTAATTCACCACAGCCCTGCTGTCACCCTCCTCTGGTTAAGAGGTGAACTCTATGGGGGCTCCTGGGTGGCTCAGTTGGTTAAGCACCTGACTTTGGCTCAGGTCATGATCTCACAGTCCGTGGGTTCGAGCCCCGTGTCGGGCTCTGGGCTGACAGCTCGGAGCCTGCAGCCTGCTTCGGATTCTGTGTCCCCCTCTCTCTCTGCCTCTCCCCCATTCGCGCTCTGTTTCTCTCTGTCTCTCAAAAATGAATAAATGTTAAATTTTTTTTTTTTTTAAAGATGTGAACTCTATGGAAAGACAAATCCCCACTGAGAGGCAGCCAGAGACCCCCCCTGACCTTTAGTTGGGGAAGTGGGGCAACGGGTGGGGATGGGGGGCAGCATCAGACAGCTCACAGACTCCAAGCAAAGGCATCATGGGCGTTTATTTACAGAAAAGCCACAGCAACCAGGGCCCATGCAGGCTGTGGCCAGAAGATCCCAGATAATATATACATATATACATACAAGTCCCAGCACCCAACAGCACCAGAGCCAGGCCCCTGCCAGAGGGACTAAGAGTCTGGCAGGGTGAAGGGAGGGGGCCCCAAGTCCTTGCCATATGTCACCTGTGCAGTCCCTATGCCGGGGGAAGAAACCGGCATTGGCCCCAAAGCGTGGACTTTCAGGAACGTGAAGACAGGCTATACTCTCGATGCCAGGCCAAGGCGCAGCCGCGATGGCCTGGGGCACGGGACACAACAGGCCCCTCCAGACCTGTCCAGGAGCCGGGCATGATGTCCCAGGCCGCGGCTGCCCATCACACGGAGGGTTCCCCCACTTTGCTGGTGGCGCTTGTGATCCGCTTATTCTCCCGGAGGTTTCGAAGGCGGGCACTGAGGCTGCTGATCTCTTCCACGTAGGCCTGGGGCACCCACCCCTTCTCACCATCTGCCAGGCGGACCCCCTCCAGCCAGCCTACAGGCACACAGGCCAGGAGCAGCATCCGTGAGTGGCATCGAAGGGACACCAGGGCCAGGTCTGCAAGGGAACGCCTAGGCCCTGATGCAAGCCTTGTCTGCACCCCCAGGGCCGAGGTGACATCATCCCAGCATCTCCCAGCTCCAGGAAGGACCCTGCCTCTGGCAGCCTTGCAGATGAACTTCTGACCTGTTTTTCCCGACATCCTCCACGAAGGGTATTTCCCACTCTCCCCCCATCAGTCACTCTAAATCCTACACCTTTATGAGCAGGAAGTTCCTCCTCTTGTCTAACTCGATTCCTGCATGCTGTGGTTGATCAACACTTGCACAAGCTTCTCCTGTGATATCTTAGCCATCTAGCTACCTCCTACCCACCCAAGCCCCATCAGGGAGGCCTTCCCAGGAGGCCCTTCTCACCGTCGCTGGTTTGGGTCCTCACTGCCAGGATGTCAGTCTTTTCCAGGGTCAGCTCATCTGGCTGCAGTGCCTTGTATGTCCTGACACACTGAACCTGGGGGCGGTCTGACAGCCCAGGGGAGAGTGAGGGAGTCCCCAGGGGAATGTAAGAGGGGGCAGGGAGGGGTAGGAGGAAGAAGTAAAGGGGTAGGAGGGTGGCCACTGCGGCTTCATTCTGACTTGAATCCCAGCTCTGCTACCCATGGGCTACTTGACCTTGGGCAAGTTACTTAACATTTCTGAGCCTGTTTTCTCAGATATGGGAGGGGGCACGGGGGAGGGAGGAAGAGTCTACTTAACAGGCTTGTCATGAGGATTAAGTAAAGTAAATGCATATAAAAGCCCCTAATACCAGGCCTGACACATGGCAGGGATGGGTAGAAATGAGTTCCCTTCCACTCCCTTCGTTAGCTCAGCCCTAACTCCCCTGCTCAAAAGCCTTCAATAGCTGCCTGGTATCTGCTCCCTCAAGGTCCTCTGTGATTGGGCAGCACTCTGGCTGACCAGCCTCATTCACACCCCAGAGAGAAGCCTCTACGTCACCCCCCACCCCCTGGCCATGCCGGTTCCTGTCCTCTTTACAACTAGGGCAGAGACGGAGACAGACCCGGGTTCCAGTCTCAGCTCCGCTACCTACTTGGACAGGTCACTCTACCCCTCTGAACCTGTTTTCTAGCTTGTAAAGTGGGTTTCTGTAGGGACGAGATGGGAGGATATAAAAGGCTTTGTCATCTCCAGGGTGCTGCCTGTGCACATGGCTGAGGGGGGGGCGGGGAGAGGAGGTCGGCCTGTCGTGTGTAAAACCCGCCCCTCCTTCAAGGTTCTGCACAGCCGCCCCGACTGTCCCGGGGTCAGCTGATCTCTCTCCCTGCTGGGCCTGCGGGCAACATGGCACCAGGGCTGGAGGAAAGGGAAGGACCCAGCCCCAGGGGATGTGGGCCTAGAAGTGGGTGATGGCGGGGGGGCGGGGGGTGCAGCAGGCTGCTACCTTGGCCTTCGCTGAAGACCTCCTTGTCCTCCTGGGAGCTGGAGGGGCACATGGCCGAGATCCACCGCTGCTTCTCACTTCTAGGGAGGGGGAGGCTGAGCTGTCACAAGGCGCAAAGTGCAATCTCCCAGGGCCAGAGTGGTGAAACAGGGCTGGGAGAATCAGGTATGATGTCCAGACTCAGGACCCACCCCAGGGCCCACCCCACAGCCCTGTCCCCAAGCCTGTGCCCCACCCAGCTCTGAGCCTAAGGACAGAGCAGGCCCAGAAGCCCCCCCCCACCCCATGCCAGCTCCGCCCGTGTCCTGCCTCAGGCTACCGTCCTGCAGCCAGAGGTCAAAGGCCTCATGCCCTCCTAGGGGTCCTCTCTCCCCACACCCAGGCCCACTCACTCCGTCCGGGCCCTCAGCAGGAACTGGTGCTTCGCGTGTTGCCCGTGGAGGAGCTGCAGGAGGAACACGTGGCCGGGGATGCCCTGGAGCTTGAGGCTCAGATCCTTCACCTGGAGCTCGGCCATCTTGGCATGGACGAACACGGCGAATTTCCCTAGCCTGCAGGGCCCGGGGAGGTGAGGTCAGCCTGGCTCATCCCCAGGCTCCCAGCCCCACCCTCAGGACAGGTGAGTTCTGATCCGAAGGAGAACTCCGGCTCCCTCCCCAAGGAAACTTGGCTGTGCAAGACATCACCTCCCTAACAGCCAGCACCGTCCCCACCAGGAACAGGGACCCCGTTCCTGCCGGCTCCCTGACGGAAGTGGAGGTGACAAAAGCCGGTCGCTGCCCCAGGCGAGCTTCCAAGTTCTCTCTGCACCTCTCCCGTGGGTCCCTGTTCTAAAGAGCCCACGGACAGCCACTCGGAGGAGACCCTGCCCCGTTTAGGGTCTGCCTCTCTAACTGGTGTAGAACCTGAACTTTGTCTCTTGTTTGCCCCACTCTATCCCAGCGCTTTGTCCCGCCTGGCCCACAGTGTGGGTTCAACAAACACTTGTGGGAAGAAGGGGCAGGTGGGTGGGTCAAGGATGTCCCACGGATTCCTTCTTCTCAACCCATCTAAACCGAAGTCAGTATGCCTAGCTCCAAACCGGATCGTTTCACTGTTCCCCATTCCGGGGAAATACTCCATCAGGGTGCCCAGGGGGAAACTCAACCGTCATTCGCACCCCTTGCCTCCCTCTCCCTGCCTCTTCCCTCCCTCTCCCTGCACACCCAGCCAGCAGCTCCATCCTAACTCCCTATTGTTCCTGGAATCCATTTACCACAAGTTCCGGTCTCTCCCCTTCCAGTCCATCCCCCAAATTGGCCGGGAGTAAGACGTCACTCATCTGTTTCACTCTCCACACTCCCCATGGCCCTCAGGACGCCCAACCTCTGTACTATGACTTTCAACACCCCAGCTTCCTTCTCCTGCCCTTCCCCTCTACAAACCCAGCCAGAGCAGGCTTCATCATCCCCTGAACACAATCTGCCGTTACGCCTCACTGTGACTTTGCTATATATCCTCCCAAACTCCTCCTCTACCTGGCAAAGTCCTATTTATGCTTCAAAACCCAGCTCAGGTGTCCCTTCCTCTTTGAAGCTTTACTGATTCTCACCCCATGCCAGGGGATGCTTTCCATCAAAACCCTAACCAGGTGGTTATCAGGATGTATTTGAATTGTTCTGAGAGCTCCTGTAAGCAGAAAACAAGTCTCATTCAGCTTTATGTCCCTGGCACCCAAGAGGGCCCGGGAGAGAATAGGGGTTTGGGGACATTTGAACGAATGAGTGAATGAGTGAATGAATGAATCAGGAACGAACCCTGCCCATAGTGCAAGGAGTCCATTCTTCATCGCATGCAGCCTTAAGGCTTACCTCCCTCGGAAAGTCTTCTCACTCATCCCAAACTTACCACTCACAGCTAATGCTGAGCGTTCACCATGTGCCAGGTACTGTGCTATGGCCTTTCCACGTATTATTGCGACACTGAGTCTCCCTACCTGGTAGTCTCTATCTTACAGACGGAAGACAGGATAATACAACGGTTAAGGCCTGGGATCCGACATCAGACGGACCCGGCCTCCTGGCTCCTGCCTTTACTAGCTCCACGACCTTGAGAATAATAAGGGAGCCTACTTTCCAGGGAGATGTTTAAAGAAGTACAGAGAATAATCCACACAGCATGCCTGGCACAGACTCAGCAAATGTTGGCCATCACCATCATGACTCAGGGCGGAGCGGGGGCTCCGGGATCGAGCTCTTAATCTCTGCTCTACTTGGCTTAGGTTCAGAGTAGCGTCCAGTCCTCCACATACAGTCCAGCCCTTGGTTCTTAGGTCTGGAAAATGGAACGGACTTGCCTCACATCTCTGCCTTTCCTGGGGGAGTCTGCAAGGCTCGGGGTGCCTGGGCAGCACAGTCTGACCTGTGGTTGTTGAGCCCAATGGTGGCTGTGGTTGTGAGCCCAATGGTGGGCAAGAAGGGAGCTTGGCTCCAGTCTCCTTCCCCCCACCCTGCCCAGACTCACTCCTTCCGCCGGGAGAGCAGCAAGCAGTCATTGAAGAGGTGCAGGTAGACTGCCTTGCTGGACAGCTTCAGCTTGGCAGGGGGTGCCGCGGGCAGCGGTGCCAGTTCCACCAGCTCCCCGTGCCGAACCAGCCAGCGGGCCTGAGAGATCAGTGGGAAGATCTGGAAGGAAGGAAGAGGCAAGGGGGAGGGCAGGTCAGGCCCAGGACAGCAGGGCAAAGAGCACAGAACAGAGAATGGGAGGGGGTGGGCAGTGATGAACTGGCTCCCAGTGCCCAGGGGGGAAGGGAACAAGAGTTGCCCCTTTGTGGACCCCATCCCCCCAGCTGTGGACACGCACCTTGCCCTCAAAGTGGATCTTCTTGCTCAGGTGGATGAGCTCCTCTGTCCTCTTCATGGACTGCACACTGGCATTGCACTCTTGCACCAGCTGGGGAGGCCGTGGGTGGGTCACCTGCAGCCCCCCCACCCACCCAACCCCGGCTCCCAGAGCCTAGCCTCAGACTCCCTCCTGGGGACCAGCGGCTCTGATGGCGGGGGCTCATTCAGAGATATGCGGGTGTTTGGGGGAGGCCCTCGGGAGCCGAGCTCACCTCCTTGAGCGCATTGAAGGCTTTGGTGGCCACATCTTCATCTTCTGAGCCCTGTGCTGTCCTCTTCAGGATGTTCTGGAGGGTGGGGTCGGTGCGGTGAAGCAGGCCATGACCTCCACCTATAACCCTGCCCACCCGTGGGTACCCGTGGGCTGTGGAGGGCACAGCACCATTTTCCTCACACGGCCCTCGCTGTAGCCCTCTAGGTACCTCCACGAGCATCTTGAGGCGGGTGATCCTCTGAAATGGCAGGATGAGGAAGGAGGTGAGGGGCAGACGCTGACATATGGGAGACTCCTCCAGGCGAGCCAGTATGCCAGGGAACTTGGGATTCTCCAGACTGAAAGATGGGGAGGGGGTTGGAGTCACGGATGGGTTCTTGGTCCCACGAACGGCCAGGATCCATGACCCCAGCCACCACCTTGGTTTTTCAGGTGCCTTCTCAGCACATCCCTCCTGCCTCTGGCGCCTGGATCTAACCTCATCCTCGACAGAGAGGCCTATTCAGGGCCTCCTCCCCTCCCAGGCCACCCTTCCTCACCCAGTCCTCTGTACCCACTCCTGCCTAAGACCCCCCTCTTACCCTCCCTCCCCCCCCTCCCCGCCTCCTCCCCCGCTCTTCCGAGCCTCCCGCCCTACAGCAGGCGCTGGTATGTGCGCTCCTGGTAGGCCTGGTTGGTGACGTAGGGCAGGTAGACTCGGCGGAAGGCTGGGCAGTGGCGCAACACAATGTCGCACACGCTGAAGCGCAGGACATCGGCTTCTAGCCGCTGCTCCAGGTCCTGCAGGAACCTGAGGGGTCCGGCGAGGGGTCAGGGTCAGGGCCAAGGAGAGAGCCCAGACCTGGGCCCCCCCTCCCCCGCCCCCGCCACACCCCTGACCGGACCACTCCCTCACCTCTCGCTGGTGCTCTTGACCTCAGGCAGTTTGGAGAAGAGCCACTGCTTGTCCTGCACCCCTAGACATTCGCTCAGTTCAGCGGAGCCCAAGAAGTGGCCCACGGCCACCGACAGGCTGTGGATGTATGAGGCCTCGGACGTGATCAGCTCGAACTTGGCCTGAGTGTGGGTGGACGCGGGGCTGAAAGAGCCGGAACGGCCCATCCCTGACCTCACTTCCCTCCCGCCCTCCTCCCCCTCCTTGCCCCTTCACCCCCCCACCCCCCGGCTGCGCCGGCCCTGGCCACCACCGCGTTAGACGCCACACCCTCGTGTCCCCGCCCCTTTTCCAGCCCCACCTCCGAATACCTGGGGGCAGGCGGGTTCAGGGGACCCATGGCCAGCCGCGCGCAATTGTTCAAACCCAACCGAAGACCGAGACTGAGCCCCTGGCTCCACCCACTGGGCGGGGCCCTAGTCCTCCAGTGGCCCTGCCCCTCCGCGGGGAGCCCTGCGTTTAGCCCCGCCCCCGGTCCCAGGCCAGCAGAGTCGCTCGCGCACCACGCGTTTTCCCTCCCGAGGGCTCTGCCCCTCCCCTGTCCTCGCTTTCTCGATCCCACCTCAGCCCGCCCGGCCTGACTCCGCCCCTCACCCCACCCCTTCGTCCGGCTGCGGCCCTCGCCTCCCGCCCCGCTCCCAGCCCGCCGGCAGCCAGCCCACCCAGTCAGGTCCCGGCACCCACCTTTCTCATGGACGGTCCCGCCGGCCCCGCCCCCTTGTGGCCCCGCCTTCCCCGCTGAGGCCCCTGCCCACCTCCCGCCGGTCGCAGTCCCACTGGCCGGGTACCCCAGGGCCCCGCCGAGTCCCGGGACCTCGTCCTCCCGGCCCCGCCCCCCGCGGGCCCCAGCACCACCTCCCCGGCGGGCAGCCCCGCCCACCCCGCCCCGCCGACCCCCGGCGCCCACCTCCTGCAGCTTGCAGTCGCGCAGGCTCAGCGTGGCCAGGACACCGCTGCCGCGTACGTCGGGGATGTCCTGCCACAGCGAGAAGGTGGAGCCTCGCGCCGAGCGCTGCGCCCGGAAGGAGCTGCTCGGGGAGAGGTTGGCGCGCGGCGGCCCGGGCCCCTCCTCCGCGCCCTCCGCCTCGTCCCCCGGGCCCTCCTCCTCGCGCTGCTGCCGCCGCAGTTCGCGGGCGCTGGCCACGTCGCTGTATTCCTGGTAGAGGACCGCTGGGCGGGGAGAGGGGCGGGGGAGGGCCGTGGGGCGCCCGCCTGCCCGGCCCGGCTCCTGCCCGGCTCCCCGAGAGCCCGCCTCCCTAAGCGCGCCTTTCGGAAGGTTCGGGCACGCACTCCCTCCCTCCCTCCCTCATCCGTTCCGTCAACGCGGCTGGCGCGCCCCCTGCGTGCCAGCCGCCGCGTGCTTGCTGCTGACATTCATTTCCCTCCCTCTCTCGCAAGATGCCAACCTCCGAACTCCCCCAACCCCCCGGGCCCCCAGCCCTTCCTCCCACGTACTGTTAAGGAGAAACCGGGACTGGCGCCGCTCGCTGGCGCTCCTGGAACCCAGAGCCAGCTCTTCCTGCGCGTCCAGCCTAAGAAAGGGACGGTGTCAGGGCCCTTCTTCGCCTGCACCCCTCCTCGGGCCGAGCTCGAAGTAGGAGATGGTACCTGGGCTCGGGCCAGCCGCTATGGCCGCCGCTCAGCTCAACAGGGGCTGGCATCGCCGCCGTACCGTCCGCCCTCGTCTCTACACCGCGCGACTCCCTTCCGGACACCTTCCCTGGAGAGAGCGAGAGCTGAGGGCGGGTGGCTCCAAGAATGGCGCTGGGCACCTGGGGTGCCATCCTCCAGCTGTCCAGCACCCAGTCTCAGGTGTGGGCCGGGGCCCCTGCTGCATCTGGCTCATGGCCTGCTCTTAGGGCCCAGGGGAGAAGCTGGTACCTTCCCGAGCTGCTCCAGTGCCTGACCCTGGGGTCAGCACCCTGGCTGCTGAATTTCGCCCCAGGCGCAGGGAAGAGTGCAGCCGGGTCATCAGTTCAGAGGCCGAGAAGCGCCTCCGCTCAGGCCCCTCCAGGCCTAACCGGGAGGGCGCAGACAGCTCCAGGGGCCTAGGCTCCTCTGTGCTCAGGGCTTGCTCTGCTGCCTGGCCAGGCTCCAGGAAGACGGCATGGGCCTCAGGGCTGCCAGGGAGCTCTTCACGCTGGTACACCCGCATCTTGCGCCCTGCAGGCAAGTGGGGTGAGAGCACAGGCTGGCATCCATCCACTGGGCGCTCTCTCTACTCCTGCCTGCTGCTACCCTGTGGCCCTGAGCATCTGAAGGACACGCCTCAGGGAAAGGCCAATGTTTTTGCCAGGATGTGGGCCCCCCCCCAAAAAAAATGGGATCAGCAAGAGGGGTAGAGAGAGCACAGTGCCTGACTGCAGTGGGCAAGGGGCCAAGGAGCCCAGGGCAGCCGCTCATTTGCTGTGCAACATCCAACAAGTCACTTGTCCTCCCTGAGCTCCAGTTCCTTCCCTTACCACTAAAACCTACCACTTGTCCTGCCTGTTTGGAGAACTCAGGGGCTTAAGAGTCCCGAAAGAACCACCCAGCCTCTCCCCTATCTGCCCCACTGGGCCACCACCCAGAGTGACTCACAGGCTGACTTCTTCTCTGAGCCGTGGCTGGCCCGGCGCTGTGGCTGTGGGTGCTGGGGACTCCAGGGTCCCTCCAGAGCTGGGGGCTGGGCACTGGGACAGTGTGGCCAGCTGCCAGCCCTGCTGGGCCGCATTCCCCCACTGGTGGAGATCTCGCTGTCTGAGACTCCTGGGGATGGTGGCCATAGCAGCCCTTGGAGAGGAGCAGGGGTCCCCAGGGACCAGCGGCTGCCAGGAGCCTGCAGCTCCTCTGGGCTGACGGGGAAGAGATCCAGACACACAGGGCTCGGGGGCTGCAGGGTGGGCAACTCTGCAAAGGACAGACTCTCCTGCTGGCACACAGCTACTGGGCGGCGGGCAGTGCCGCGTGGCCCGGCCAGGTGGGACTGGAGGGTGGCAGGTGGCCCACAGTCCATTCCTCCTTTGCTCTGCCACCCACCTGGACCTGTAGGGGAAAAGGTGTCAGAGGCGGACTTGGAACTGCAGGGCTGGCCAGCAGGCCACCTTTGTCTTGGAGGCCTGGACAAACCCTTGTGCACCCACATCTGTACCAGCACACTCACACGCCCAACTGCATGGCAATAGCTCCCACTGAAGCTCCTACTCATTTGACACTTACCGAATGGCGGGCCAAGTGCTTTGGATATATTATTGCATTTGCACAACAACCCTGAGCTGATGCTATTATCATCCCCATTTTGTAGGTGAGGAGAGCGAGGCACAGAGGTCCTTTGGTATGTGGTGAAGCCAGGATTCAAAGCCAGGCAGCGTAGCTTCTGAGGCTGCGCTTTTAACCACCTCGCACACTTCCAGCTCTCGCCGACACAGGCTCAGACATACAGGTACCTACGCTGTCACACAAACACACGTATGTTCCATGGACTTGCACACACGCTTTCTTCCAAGGACACGCACGGACATACACACTTTCACAGATACACTCAGACATTTCACGTTCGCAGGCTCTCACATTCACACACTTTTTACCCGACTACATACATTCACACCGACTCTCTGTCTCTCATACACACACACACAGACACACATGCCGACCCATCAGATACTTGTGTATCCACTCGAGCTCTCACTCCTGTTCCATTCACACTCACACACCAGGATCCAGACACAAACACACGGGCCCAGAAGTCCTTGCCTTGGTGTTACCCAACCTCCTCTCCCGTGCCCAGAGTTACAGCCTTCAACGCTGAGTGGTGCCCACACCCTGCCAAGCTGGCTGGGAGGGTCACGGACTGGCAGGCGGGCCACCACCCAGATCAGGCTAGGCCCTCCCAGGAGAAGGGCAGGGAGATGTCCCCGCTCCCCGGCTTGGGGCGAGAGAAGGGGTCCTTCCCTGCCCCAGCCCCCAGCCCCCGGGATCAAGCCAGCTGACCGGGTCCTCTCTGGGCAGGAAGTCATGCCAAGGAGTCCGCCGGAGCCTCGGGACAGGCCTATTGATTGAGGGATCGCGGCCCCCACAGCCCTTCCCCCGTGGCCCTCCTCTGGCTGCCCTCCTGCAGCCCCCTCACCTCTCGAGCCGAGGGCCTCTGCTGATGTTGCTCTGCTCCGGCAGGGGAAGCCCTCTCTCTGCCCAGCTGGCTGGGGGAGATCCCACCCAGACAAAGAGTTTGATTCATCAAACCCTGTGGTGAGGCAAGCGGTAGGGAGGGAGGGAGCAGGCAGCGGGCTGGGCGGGGGCCTACCCTAGCCTGGCCTCACTGTGGGCAGGCGGGGCAGCATGGACCCCCACCCCCCCAGGGGCCCCCTCAGGCCAAAGGAGCAGTGCCCAGCCTGGCAGGGCAGGGAGACCCAGAGGACAGAGACAGAGATAGGGACCCAGAGATACAGAGACCCCTTAGGCAGCATCTCGGAACGGAGACCCCAAAAGACTCAAACCCAGAAAACCACAGACGCCAAGACATTCAGGGACCCAGAGATGGAGACAGAGAGACAGAGACACCGAAAATTTCGCAGACCAGATACTCAGAGAGAGATGAGAAGCACAGAGAAACCCGGGGAGACAGATGAACAAATGTTTCGTGCCCCGCGGGGTTGCCAGTCCAGTGAGGGAGTTGAAACTGAAAACAGTTACAATCTGGGTTGGCAGGGGCCCAGGCAGAGGAACCATCGGCGCTCAACTTGACCTGAGCATTCCAGGAAGGCTTCCTGGAGGAAGTAATGACAAACTGTTCCAGCCGAAATACCCAGGGACCCGGTAAACATAGAGAGGGAGAAAATCTTGACCTGAGAGGAACAGTGACAGTGTCAGTGACCTTGGGAGAGAGGGATGGAAGAGGACCCAGTGGGGGACCACTCTGCACAGGCGCCCAACTGCTCCCCTGCTCTCTTCAGTCCCTGCCTGGGGCGGGGTGGGGCTGCTCCCGAGAGACAGTTACTCCTAAGGGTCCAGGCCCTCCCCACAGGCACAGCTTTAGCTTGTACTTTAAACCTCTGTCCATCTGAGCACATCTCTGTTCCCTCATCTGGTAGATAGGCTAGTCGTGCCAACTTTAAAACACGCATGTGAGGGGCGCCTGGGTGGCTCAGTCGGTTGAGCGTCTGACTTCAGCTCAGGTCATGATCTTGCAGTTTGTGAGTTTGAGCCCCGCGTCAGGCTCTGTGCTGACAGCTCAGAGCCTGGAGCCTGCTTCGAATTCTGTGTCTCCTCTCTCTGCCCCTCCCCTGCTCATGCTCTGTCTCTCTCACTCTCAAAAATGAATAAATGTTAAAAAAATAATAATAAAACACGAATATGAGAATTCGTGATAGCATGTACAATGCAGCTAGCACATAGTGGGAGCTTTGTAGTTGATAGTCATTCTACTGAGTATTGTGATTAGTCTTTCTCTAGTCAGGCAGGTGGCTTGACTGCCCCCATCACACAGATGGGGAAAGTGAGGCAGTGAGGATGAGATCCATCTTCTTTGTAGGAGCATGAGGAATGAGACACGAGACCACTGCCCACCAGAGAGGTCTCTTTCTCTCCAGGAATCTGAAGTCCTCAACATAGAAGTCCTACTTGCTTCTGTAAGGACTCACAGTATTCTATTCCCTTGCATTCTGGGTGAGCCTCTCCACTTGGATTTTGGAAGCTCCTGGAAGGCAGGGAGCACACATCCCCTATACCCTTCTGAGTTACAGGGATAAATGGGCAAAAACATGGAAGCCTTGGGGCAGGAGCACCCGCGTATTAAAGACTTAGAGGAGAAGGCTGGGTGAACGCTGAGGGAAAGGCGGTAGAAGGCTTTCTGGAGAGACAGGCTGGAGGTAGGTCCCTGGGGGAGGAAGTCAGGAGTGAGTCAGCCTCCACCTCTGTCCAGACCAAAGGGCAATGGGAATGACCCTGGGATACCAGGGGATACACAGGCTGAGATACCAGCGCTGTGGCCTTCCAAAGATGTGGCCCACTCAACCTCAGTGCTGGGGGACCAAGGAGGAGTAGAGCTCTGTTCATATTACGTGTAGCTCATCTCTGCTGGTGGCGGGCGGGCCCCCCCCCCCCCCGCCCCCCGGGGGGGCGGAAAAAGCCACAGGAAGAGAACTGGCCCCAAGTAGCAGGGACATTCCGTGCCCCAGACACGATCACAGGATATTCCAGTGCCAACAGTCATTCTGGAACCCACAGGGGAAAGCCACTGCCAGAGTTCAAGCCCAGTGTTGACCCTGACTGGCTGTGTGGCCTTAGGCAAGTCACAGCCTGTTTCTGGGCCTCAAGTGTCCCCATCTGTAAAGTAGCACATAAGGGCCCTCCTGGCTGCCCTCTCTAGGAGACCCGTGTCATCATGAGTGTCTCTGCAGGCAGAGAAGGATGGGCAGGGGCCAGGGAGGGTCCCATCCAGTGGGCACTGCTAATCACACAGACAATAGGCCCACTTGGCAAGGCTGGCAGAGAGGGTCTCTGGATACTACCATGGTCCAGGGAGAGCACCTCTGGCTTCCTGTGCCCGGGTTTTCCCTGCTCCCTCTCTGGTGCCCCTTGTCCCAATGCCCAGAGCAGTAGGGCCCTGCCACAGCCCCTCTGCCCCTCAAGGGACAAAGCCAAGTGGCAGGTCGTGGCTGGAAAGGGGATCTAGGCCAAACGGGCTGTGGAGCCCCAGGAGGCCATAAGTGGGTGGGAGCCAGGATCAGAGACCAGGCAAGCAGCACAAAGGACTCACTCTGGAACGACTGACGGGAGGGGTGGGGCTGCAGGCAGCAGGGTGGGGCCCTACCTCAGCCAGGGAGCTCCGTCCAGCCTCCGACACGGTCCAGGGCTCCAGACCACCTGGGGGCTCTGGGGTTGTAGCCGGGTCCTCAGGGGGCGATGTCGGCATGGCCCCCGAGCCGGGCAGTGCAAGCTCCTGGGTATTGTGTGGGGCGGGGAGGGGGGAGGCGAAGGCGGAGGGAACCTCGCAGGCGGGCAGACGGCTGTCTCAACGTGCCTGCTCCCCGCCCCCCTTCCTCAGAACCGGTTTGGCCAGTCTGGGGTACTAGAGGGGGGCTGGAACAATAGGAGTCCTATGCCCCGGAGAGGCTCCGAAGGACCCCAGACCGATGTCCTAAAGATGGGGGAAGCACTGCTTTTCCTCCTGGGAAACATGTCACCCCCTTTTCTGGAGCTTCCCAAACGTGAGACACGCCGGGAGTGGAGGGGCTTCACAGAGAACCTCCCGAGCCTTGGACTCCTCAGGGACCCTGAGAACTCTGCAGCTCCCCCTCTGCTGACCCTCTCTGAGCTGGCTACCGCATCTATAAAATGGGAATGCTCATCTCTAGGGCGGGGAGATGGAAATCGTGAAAGTTTGGTGACATGATACATCCAGGACCATCCTGGCCGGCCCTTCCAGCATCACTGCTCTCATGAATGACCCATCCACCCCGGCTGCCTGGAATGACCCACCTTTGCCATTTCCAATGGCCTCCTCCACCAGGAAGCCTTCCCAGACTCTAGTCCACACCAAATGAGCCCTCAATAAACCAACAGCCCAAGTAGAACCAGCCTCCAGTAAGGAGGGCCTACTCTACGGCCAGCTGCTTTCTTCCTAATACTCTCTGCCATTCATTTAAGCACTCGGTAGTTGCCAGGCACATAGTAGTAATATGAATACGTACACAAATACCAATACTCGTGTTGCTAATAACTTACTGTCCACTATGTGCCAGGCACTGTTCCGAGCACTTCACACACTGATTTACATGTTCCCTCCCTATCCAAAAGTAGAGCGCTCCTGTGAAATCTTTCCTAAGCCAAAACGACGTGCAGCGAAGAAGCAATCGTCATTCATTTATTTGGAAAAATGTTTTTAGCACTTCCATACCCCCCAAAAATAACCTCTCTTGGGTTTTTCTGATACTTTAGGACATATCTTGCTAACAGATGCACAAAATAGATGGAGATAAAGCACAAAGCTCGGGTGGCTTGATAATGACATGCTGAGGGTCGCACCAGGGCAAAGCTTGGTGGGGCCAGGCTCTCTGCTCGGGGGGTCGCTGCGTGCCAAATGCTATTTTCCCTTTTCACCTTTTTCCGTAAAAGCAAAAACGTTATTTGGATTTCTTCCGGTTAGCAAAAACACGTAGTAATACAGATCTTCGGGGAAAGCCAAGTCACAGAGCTGCAGACTTTTGAAAAGTTTCATTTAATCTCTGCCACGACCCTATGAGGTCGATACTGTTACTGCTCCCGCTATCACATGAGGACAGGAGGCTTGTACGGGTTAAATCAGGGGAGGTATCACATTAAATGCGTTAAATCTCTCGTTGGCTCTATGAAGTCTCTATTTTACAGATATGAAACTGAGGTTCAAGGGATGAATAACTTGCCCAAGGTCGTGCAGCCAATAGGTGTCAGAACTAATATTCAAACCCAGGTCTCTGACCCAACCACCAACCTGAGTCCTTAACAAAGGAGTGCATCACCAGGCTTTGGGGGAGGATCTGGCGAAAAGTGTGCAAACATCCGTGGGGAGGTGTCTCAGCTCTCCCTACTAAACCCTTTACTCTTAGTCGTACACTGCAGGCCTCCGTGAGCATAATGGGCAGGTGTCCTGGGCCCAGATCCCAACGAACTCTCCCCCACCAACTGGTGACCATTCAATACCGAGTGATTAGGGTCCCTCCACTCCCTTGGCCTCCAGAACATCCCGACATAGTGAAGACACACTACACAGTGTGTGCGGGAACCAGGCGTCTATGGGGAGGTGCGGGAACCAGGCGTCTATGGGGAGGTGGCACGCTGGGGGGCAGAGAGAGGTTTATTGCCCGCATTGAACACAGAGCAGGAGACGGGGACAGGGAGAGGAAGGCAATGCAGGACTAACGGTCTCCCTAGAGATATCCCAGGCCAACCTTGGGGCCGCTGGCCAAGGTACTGCCCAAGACCCCAGCCGGAAGCAGAGGACCCCAAATGGAAGGAAGCATCTGGGGAATCCACGTTTTTGGAAGTCCCCTCCCCACTCGCCCCTGTTCCTGGGCTCTGGGGACAGAGCCCCTGCTGCACAGGACAGAAAGCATGGTGGCTTGGTCAGGGTGAATAGGCGGGCCTTCGAGAGCAGAGGGGACGCAGGTGGGGAGAATGTAATAGAAGGGGCGTGGCGTGGGCGGGGTTTGGTGAGGGGCGGGGCCAGGCAGAAACCGTAGGGACTCCCGGCCAATTCTCTCTCCAGGAGAGGCCAAACCAGAGGGCGGAGCAAGAGGGGGCGGAGCTAAGGTCTGAGGGCGGGTCGAGGGGGAGGGCAGGCTCAGAGGGGGGAGGAGCCAGGATCCGTTAGCAGCGCGGACCGAAAGCAGCGACTCCCGGTCGTCCGCAGGCTCCTGCTCCGCCGGATAGCGCTTCGCGCTTTACCTTGGCAACCAGGGCGGCTGGCACGTCGGGCTCGAGCCAGGCGAGGAGGCGCACGGAGAACACCGCATGCTGGGGGGAGGGGGAGCCAAAGAGAGAATGAGTCCCTTAGCTAGCTGAACGTATAAGTGCAGGGCACCATTCTGAGGGTTTCCCGGGTATTAATTCATTCAATCCTCCAAGCAACACCAGGAGGGGAGTACAATTACTGTTCCCGTTTTACAGGTGAAGAAACTGAAGCATAAAGCAGTTATCATTTGCCCAAAGACACAGGTATAACACTAGGGACCTGATGGAGAGGCAGGGCTGGAGGAAGGATCCTGAGCAAAGCTGGAGGGGTCAGGCCTCCTCGCCTTCGTCCAGCTCTGTTGCCTAAAGATAATAGTAGTCGTGCTAATTGCTGCAATGTGCTGGGCGCTGTGCAAATGCGTGACACCGAATCTTCACTACGACCCTCTAGATTCTATTCTATAGCATAGCCCCGTTTACAGCTGGTCGGGTCTGTCCGATACACAAATACCTGGAAGGAGATGGTGAAACCCAGACGCACGGCCAGCAGCTTTCCTGTGCGTCGCGCGAAAGGCCGCGTACCTGAGCTGAGGAGCGCGCGGGGTCCCGCGAGGCTCTCCCTCCCCAACCCTCCCTGGAGCCTGGCCCCGCCCCCTCAGCCCGTACCCCCTCAGCTCGGCCCGGCAGTCCGCCGCGCAGATTCAACTTCCGGTCCTCCCAGTTAGGCCCCGCTCCACCCCTCCCACCGGCTCCCCGCTCGGCCTCCAGATTCAGCACCCCGCCCCCCAGCCAGGCCCCGCCGGGCCCCGGGCTCCGGAGCCCCGCCCCTCCCAGGGAGGCCCAGATCGCAGCCTGAAGGCTCCCAGGGCAGTGGTCCTCCTGGGCAAGGTAGGCTGGAGGTGTGGGTGCAGGTGTGAAGTTGACAAAGCTGTACATACAGCAGGCTGTAGTGTTCGTACTCGTACAGGAGACGCGTTAAGTCCGAGGTGAAGGCGACGAGGAGGAAAGCCTGCAGGGCCAGAGGGATTCCAGGGCCCAATCTCCAAACTCACCTCCAGCTGGGCCCACACCCACTTGTGTGGGCAAGATGAGCCAGCGCCCAGAACCCTAGCCCCCTGCCTCTATTTCTCTATCTCTGACCCTGGAATTCAGCACCCGTTTCCCTATTCCTAAGCCACCTTTCCCAGTCTCTAATCTCCATTTCCCCCTCTGCCCCTGTATTCCCCTCTTCCGCCCCATGCTCACATTCATAATGACCAGAAGGTGGGCCGGAGCCTCAAGCGGAAGCAGACAGGTTCCAATGTCCTGTGCCTGCTTAGCCACCGGCGGTGGATACTCACAGCGAACTTGTGGGTGTCCAAGTCGGATCTCCACCCAGTTGTTGAGCACAGCAAAGAGGGGTGCCAGCAGGAAACCTGCCACAGAGATGGCAATGAACACAAACGGCAGCGCTGAGAAGTGGGGTGTCAGACCTGGGCCACCTTGAGGGCTGAGTGAATGATGAATGCAGGTGTCGAAGTTTCATATTGACCCAATGATGTGTTAGCACATTACAGTTGAGAAAATTGAAGCCCAGGGAAATCGAGGACCAATTTCAAGGTCAACGGCAAGACCTTGGTAGAAACAAATCTGGAGGTTCAAGGATGATGCCACTCTGTCGGCCCACTTTGTTGTGAGGCAACAGCCCCGGGTGGGGTAGGGGGTCCTCCCCTGCCTTTGAAGAATGCCATGTAGAAGGAAAAGTAGAAAATCGACAAACTCAAAGAAGAAGACTCTGAAAGTGAAGGTCTTCGTGGAAGGTCTGGGTTCTGTGCATCTCTGGGCAAAAGGTAGAGATGGTCAGAGTTCTATTGGCTGTAAGGGGGAAGGCACAGCTTAGCAGGGTCAGTCCATATGCTTCTGTCCCCAACCCACTTGCACTTAATGCCAGCCACGCGCCCCTGGCCATCTTCATTTGAGGATGGCTGAGTAGGCTGGGGACACCAAGATGGGAGCTGAAGGCTTTGAGGTGTATGGAGCCTTGCCTCAGGGCTCCCAGGACTCAAATGATTCCTGGGCACCCCTGTGAGCCCCTGCCCTCACCCACCCCACCCGGTGAGCTGCTCAGCCAGCAAGTAACAGACCTGACCCAAGAGGAGGATCAGTACCAGGTTGAGCACAGTTCTGCTGATTGTGGCAGACCTATGGCCATCACCTGAAGCCCAGCCTGGTGGGTAGGGGTAGGAGGAATCTGAAGACGAACCATATTGTGCCTCGAGTCTAGAACAGTGCCCCCACCCTCTGCTACCCCCAAAGGGGCACACACTCAGGTCATGGACATGGGGTTACCTGTGTGAAAAGGCATCAGCCATTGCTGATGATGGCACAGTAAAATGATGACTGACACCAGGAAACTCATCACCACACAGAGCGGGGGGCCAGCAAGGAGGGTTGTCAGAATTGGAGGGCAGGCCCCCAGGATCCCAGCCCACTCTGGAGGGTATGGTCCTTCCAAAGCAAGGGCCCAAAGCTCCCTCACCATGACAAGGATGACTGAAGAGCTGGGGACTAGGTGGGGAAGGCGGGTGCAGTCCTTGAAGGACTCCTTCAAGCCTATGACTGGGTCCTGGGCCCAAAGCAAACTCTTTGGGCCCAAAGCAAACACACACATTCCTGTCCAAAGAGGCGATAGCTGTGCTTCCTGCAGCCTGACAGGCTGGGTGTCACAACCCTGGGGTGGGGGGAGCCCCCATCTTTTTCCGCCTGTACAGGGAGCTCCAGAAGTACAGGAATGAGGTTCCATTTATTTTTGTTTCTTCAGGGCCTTCCTCAACCCTCAAGGGCCTGGCTAAGAGCCTGTGGATGGATGGATGGATGGATGGATGGATGGATGGATGGATGGATGGGAAGGTAAAAACAAATGTAAACAATAAATGGATGTACTTGTGGGAGAGGGCTGGATAGACTGACAGATGGGTGGGCAGTAGGAAGACAAATGGGTGGGTAAAGTGGACAGGCCAACAATTGGCACGTGTCTGTAAGTGGGTGCACAAGTGGGTGAGTGGAAGGGCAGGTGGGTGCATAGATGGTTGGATGGCTAGGTGGGTGAGCAGATGAAAGCCGGGTGGGATGGATGCTGGATATAATGTGTAATAGATCATGGATTAGTGTGTTCGGTAACTTATAACTGACTGCATACTATTCTACAGTAGATACTGGATGCAATGTGATAACAACCTGGACAAAGCCCGAGCCCTAATGGACTTTACAGTCTAGTTGGGGAGACAGACATCAAACAAATAAGCACAAATACGTAATTGCGAAGAAGTCCTATGCAGGAATGATGCTAAGTAAGAAGAAGGTGGAAAGACAGTGTCCCACAGTGGTGATGGTGGTGGTGGTGGTGGCAGGGAGGAACCATGTGTGCAAAGGCAGGGCCATTCTTTAGGTCACATGAGCTGTATACCGCACTATTCTAGGGGGCACCATTCACACTGTTACCTCAATGTTTCCTTCCTGCTTTTTCACTCCCCCCACATCTGTTTAACCTAATGCATCCCATATGAGAATGCATCCTACTGGAAGGCTTTGGGAAGGACAATGCACAACATGATTTGTGTTTTCAAAAGATCACCCTGGCAGCTGAAAAGAAATTAAGTAGGGCAAGTCCAGGAGCAGGGAGACCTTTGGAGGGCTACCACAGTGGTTCAGGTGAAACGATGGTGGATGGTGGCTTGGACTGGGGACAGGGGGCAGGGGAGGGAGTGGCAGTGGAGGTGGAGAGAAGCAGATTCAGGATCAATGATTAGGTGTTTGGATGGGCTGGTGGGTGGCTGGCTGGCTGGGTGAGTGGAATGCTTCCCCCCTTCCTCCCTGTGCCAAAGTTTCTCTTTGAGACCCTAAATGCACCCAGTCTTTAACCTCACCAAACCTTATATCATCTTGATATCAGGGGCAGGTGGAAAAGTAACCTGGGAGGTGTAGGAAGGAGCCAGATTTGGATCCTGGAATTTTGGACTCCAAAGTCTAGTCTCTTCCCATCATGCCTTGTGGTTTGTGAGAACTCTGGGAAATGGAGTTCTGGGCCTGGCGGGCTGAGCTGGGCCTCACCTCCTCTTCCTGGAAGTCACTGCGGTCCCAGTGGGGGACAAGGGTGATTCTCTTGCACTTCCGGTGCTCCAGGAAGGCCGTGGCCCACAAGGACATAAAGATGCTGAAGAACACAGTCCCCAGACAGAGAAGTAGCCCAACTGCAAGAAAGGGCGAGGGGACATACTGCAGGGCCAGCACTGCCTCCCCACAGCCAGACCCAGGTGTCCCAAACACCTACCCATTCCCTTGCTCTTGTCCCTGTCTCACCTTGCCATGGGGCAGATCTTGGAATTATTCCATAAGGCACAGGTATGGCAGAGTGGGCACATGAGGAAGGTACGCTCATGGCACAGGTCTGTTCCCTATGGGCAAAAAGTGCCCATCCTGGGAGAGTCTATCCTCAACCAACCATCTGATCTGGCCCACCCAGCCCGTCCTCCTGCCCCTAGCTCCAGCCACTCATGCTGGCATGTTGGTGCCCATGACAGTAAGGCCAGAAATAAAGACCGGGGTGCCCACAAGGGCAGCAGGCAGGCAGCAGCGAGGCTGTGCAGAAGCCTAACAAGACGACGAAGTTCGCAAGCCGCCATCTTTGTACTTGACCCCAGCTCCCCGCCCTCCCCCCCCCCCCCCAGTGCCAGGTAAAGTAGATGACCTTCTCCCCAGAGTACTCTCATACAAGGTGCCGGGGCTGGTACTTGTGCCAGCATCTCCAGCAAGCCCAGCAGGAGCACAGCAATTGGTGAGGGGTGGAGTCTGCATCAGGCACCTGGTACCTGGGCGGGTCAAAGGGCCCCAGGCAGATGAAAGGAGGGAGGGCTGCAGGGTTCCCTCCTGATGCCCCAGCAGTGGGAGAGAGCTGAGCTTGGGTCATCTCCAGTTCATGCAGTGGGAAGGCTGCAGGGTCAACTCCCCTGGCCAGCAGACGGGAAGTGGCCATCTCTGTGCGTTTCTACTTCGCATAGACTGCCACCTGCCAGAAAGAATCCTGGTGTCAGCTCCCTCCCCTTAAGGTCCCTGCCCCATCCCACCCCCCGCCCCACCCCCAGGCAGTTGTCTCACCACCTCTGCCTCTTTGTGTTGGAGAAGTAGGAGTCGTGGGAATCCCTGCCTAGGAATCTGTGAGCAGAGCTGGGGTCAGAAGCCCTCTGCCCAGTGCGAGACCTAACACAATGGGAGTGCAGAATCTAGCCTCTAGGCTGGGGACACAGGGTTGAGATGCGCCAGTTGCTAAAGCCAGAGAGCCCATCTCCCCACAAAGCTCAGCCTGGGCTGGTGTGTTCCAGCCAGATGAGCACCTGAGGGGGACCGAACGGGTGGGAATCAGGCACTGGGAGCCGCTAGGACACCGACTGGCTGAAGACCTCAAGCGAGTTAGGCAGGAGTTGCCTCTGCGAGGAACCAGGGAGCCAAGCGCCCCGCCCCTCTGCGGAAGGCCCCGCCCCGCCCCGCCCCGCCCCGCCTCTCCCGGCTCGCGAGGAGCTGCGGGCTGGGCTCCTGCAGAAGTCCCGCGGCCGCTTGGCCACGTGTTGCTGCAGAGAGTTGCTCAGGCGCAGGCGCCGCGGCGGCCCCGCAGAGCGGTCCGAATCCAGGGTGGGTCGGGCCTGGGGGAGGAAGAGAGCAGGGTGACGCGCGCCTGGCAAAACTCGGCGACCCAGCCGACCCCTCCCCACTCCTCTCATTTCCTCCGCGTGGAACAGGAGCAGCTCCCAGGGCGCGCTCAGCTTGGCGAAGTGCACGGCGGGCCAGAGCCCCGGGCCCCTTCCCTTGCGACCCTGGCTGGGAGGTGGCAGATCCCGTTCTGTGCCAGGGTCCTTTCCGGCCTGCAAAAGCGCCTTGACCTGCAAAAGCGGCTTGCCGGACGCGCGTTTTCTCGTTTGAAATTCAAACGAGGAGGGAGCTAGCACCTCCGGTGTATAAACGTGGATGACGCTGAGCAGGCCGGCGTCCTAGAGTCGTGGCTGCTGTTTCTCGTGTATTGGGCATCTCCAGGCCCTGGGCTGGGCGCTGGACACACTTCGCCCGCTTCAGCATCACAGACCCTCTGGGTTGGGGGTTGGGGGGGGGGGGGGCTGACACCACGGTAAAGCCAATTTTACAGATGAGATGCTGAAGTCGCTTACGCAGGTCGAAGAGCGTATTAGGGGAGCCCGCGCTCAGCCTCGGGGACAGAGCCCGCGCTGCCCGTTCCCGCCGCGCGCGCAGGTTCCGCTGGCACTTACAGTGTCAGGGCCACTGGGGAATCGCAACTGCTGTGACCTCCAGCCCGCGGGGTGGGAGGGCAGTTGGGAACTGTCTGCCTCACTTCCCTCCTGGGCCTATCAGTCCCAGCGAAGCCGGAATTAAAGGAAATAATTTGTGCTGCAGCAAGAAGGATTGGGTTTAGCTCCAAGGAGGAACTGCCCGTTGCAAGAAATGGACGAGTGATGCCACGGGATTGCTCGGCCGAGGGAAGAGGGGATTTAAGAGCGCGATTGTGGGTTGGCTGCTCGGGCCTCGGGGGACGTGTCTCACCGATTTCGGTTTTCCTGCCGCGGGAAAGGTTGCCCCCGGAGTCGGAGGCACAAATGTTGACGCAGGACGCGCAGAGACGGTCGTCGTTGGGGTCCTCGTCCACGGCGATGGCACAACAGGACGGGAGGGAGGGCGAGAGGACCGGAAGCGGTTACTGGTGCCAGGAGCTTCTCCATTCTCCGTCGCCCCTGCTGGGCTGCCGCTCGGCCCGCCCACCCCTGGCTCAGTGTGCATCCAACTGCCCTGGCGCAGTCCACCGGTCTCCCTCCTCTCCAGCCCAACCGCCACCACTACCATAAGAACAACGACGAAGAGAACAACCACCATTTATTGTGCCCTTAACTTGGTGCCTGGCACAGCACTAAACATTTCCCACACATTTAGCTACAATCCAGAGAAATGCGTGCTACTGTCCTCTTCATTTTACAGATAAATGAATGCATGGGAATTGAAGTGAATGGCCCAAGGCCCGAATTCTCCCTCACCTTCCTTCTGGACCCCCTCTCCACCCCCAGCCTCAGTCAGTCCTCTTTGCTTCCAGAATCCACCCCAACTTTCTAGAATAGAGTTGAACACCAGCTTCCTCCATCCCCACTGCCCCAGCCTCTGGGTCTGAGGTCACAGGGAGGGAAAAACCTTCACCACTTCCCAGCTTCACTCCCCATCTCCTGGTTGGCCCTCTGGGGGTCTGGCCCCAACCTGTCCTAGCCTCTGAGCCCCCTGCCTCCATCTGGGCACTTCCCCCCCCCCAAGCCTGTGCCTGGCACAGGGGCATCACAGCTGGCACCAGGCTGCCTAGGGAGTAAGGAGATCCAGGGCAAGACCAGAAAGCCCCAACTGGAATCTGGACTCAGCCAGGGCCCGGGAGGCCCAGCCAGCAGCCTTTGCAGGGAGGGGGGATTCCTGCAGCCCCTTCCTACCCTGGGGCCAGCTTCCTCACCTGGGGTCCTCCCTGCTCCCCAAGAGGCCAGCCAGCCTAGGCTGGCAGCGAAGAACTCACTTAACAGCGGGACCTGGGAAGCTTTGGGGGCGGGGTGGGGTGCGGGGAGGAAAAGGGAAGGAGAGGGAGGGGCCAGCACTGCATTTCCCCTCCTACAGGCAGCCCCAGGCTTCACAGTTGGAAAAATTGGGAGGACTGGGAGAGGGCCTGTGAGGGGCTGAATCCTGAAGACCGCATTAGGGGATGAGGGGGAGGGATGGTCCAAGGGAGGAGAGTGCTGAGGGCTGAGAGCATCAGGGCTGCTTCGTGGCTCTGCAACCTTGGGCAAATGCTTGTCCCTCTCTGGACCTCAGCTTCTCTGTCTTAGTCTGTTCGGGCTGCTATAACAAAATACCACAGACCAGGTGGCTTATAAACAACAGAAATTTATTTCCCACAGCTCCGAAAGTGGGAAGTCCAAGATCAAGGCTCCAGCAGGGTCCTCAAGGACCCTCTTCCTGGTTTATAGTCTGCACTTTCTGTGTCTTCATTGGGTGGAAGGGGCTACAGAGCTCTGTGGGGTCTCTTGCGTAAGAGCACGAATCCCATGCATGGGGCTCTGCCCTCTTGACCTCCCAAAGGTCCCTAAAATACCATCACATTAAGGATTTGGATTTCAAAGTATAAATTTTGGGGGGACACATTCAGACCATGGCACTCCCCATCTGTAGGCTCTGTTGAGAGCCTGTTTGGGGAAGGAAGAAGCAGCTGATAGATCCTGACTCTGGGAACAGCAGTGGGGCCAGGCCACAGCAGAGCTAACCCCCACCCTCGCCTCAGGAAAAGATGATGGCTCCCAGCGGCTTCCCTCCAGAGCCCCAAAGTTCAGTGGCTCCAGGGCCCTCCAGGACCTTTTCCCAAAGTCAGGGCCCACCCCTGACCCAGTCTGGGGCATCATCACTACCCCTTCCTTCCAGGGAGCCCCAGGGCCCATGGAGGGGTGGGGTGAGTGGAGAGATACTTGCCCTGAACTGCTGTGAGGCTTAACCTAACGGTGGAATTTGGGGCACCAAAGCAGGGAGAAAAGATGGCCTTGTGACACTTCCCCGGAGTGGCCCCTCCCTCCAAACCCTGAGAGAGGAGCTTTATCTGGAGCCCAGACCCTCTCCCTGGATAACACACGCAGGACCCGCTACAGACTGTGCGGTGTCCAGAGTTTCAAGATGGCCAGAGCAGAGCTTCAAACCAGGTGGGAGGGCCCCTCTGAGGGCCGTGAAGCTGGCTCGAAACCACACGCGTGTGTCCGCACGCTCTTCTCGCTCCCTTTCCACGTGGCCCTGCCCAGGGAACACACTGTAAGTGCAGTCACCTTCTATTTTGATAATGGCTCCCAGCTCTGCACTGCCACGGAGGAGGCCCCCCGGATAAGCAGTCTGCTAAGTGCTGAAGGGACACGGCGGCAGGGCTCGCAGGGGCACAGAAAGTGGTGCTGGGAGGGCAGGTGGCCAGGCTCCCGGTCCCAGTCCCCCTGGCCTCCCTACCTTGTCCTTACGCAGGAAAACAGCAGAGAACTGTTCACCTCCTTGGTTTGGGGGGAAGGTGGGTGACAGGGTGATTCTCTGATTGGGGCAGGGCTAACCAGGAGAAAACTGGCCTGCGGGTACAGAGCGGGGACCCAAGAAGGATCCAGTAGCTTCCTTTCTGGGGGAGTTTCAAGCCCAGAGATAACTGGCTGGTGCTCACAACACAGGCACCTGTAGCTAGAGCATCACATTCAGGCCCAGAGGTGACCTTCACCGGGTCCCACTCCCAAGCTTTGCTGTTGCCTCCCGGGTACGGTCTACTGGAGCTAAGAACAGAAAAGAATGGGCTGAGCCGGCTGCCCGGAAGCAGAGCTGAAGCCCGCAGGGGACCGTTCTATGGCTCAGGAGCTCAGGAGCGGGAGCCAGCCCACCGGCTGTGCCATCATGAGGCTTAGGGTCCCGCACAGGGACGTTCTTTCTCTGGGGTATGGGACAAGCTCAGGACTCAGCTCTGAACCAGCGCTGGTCTTTTAGGCCCTGGAAGGGGTGACCGACGAACCTGTGGGTGGTGCCCAGGGTAGCAGACATGGTAAATGCCATCAAGCAGGTGGTCAGCGTGCCCAGGACGGTGAGCCAGAGTGGGTTATGTATGAACGCCCTGGGTGTGCCAGCAGGGGGGGTGTGCACATGGGTGGAGGGCGGTGTTTTAGGACAAGGGCTGGTATGTGTGAGCATGTGATCATGCCTGTGAGGATGTGGTATACAAAGCTGCCAGGGCTCCCCTCTCAAGAGGCGGCTCCAAGGGTCCGCTGGCTTTGGGGGTCACATATCGGGGCCCCCAGGTCCTTCCAGCTGGCTCAGACTCAGGCCAGGCCTCAACCCAGGGTTCCAACCAGGGGGTGTCCGAAAGTATAAAGGCCCTCTGCATCAGCACCACCCCTCCCCCCACCCCATACTTTAGCCTGCATTCACGAGTGTCTCTGGTGGATGGGGCAGGGGTGAGACACAAGAATGGGCACATTCCCTCACTTTCCTGCTCCTGCACTTGCTGGCTTCCCACAGGGCAGAGCTGCCAAACAGGGCACCTCACTCCCTGACCCCACCTGGTCCAGTCCCTGGCCCTGCCCAGTGAGCTTTCTGATACCCCAGGCTGGCGGGGCCCTGCTTCCCAAGCCTAGCCTGACACCTTCATTTTCAAGAAAGGTACTGCACGGAGGGCTCACCCCCTGAACATGAAGGTGGACTACATTTCCCAGCCTGCCCTGCAGCTCCATGTAACCATGTGACTGGGTGCTGGCCAATGGAAGGTGGGCAGAAGGCACACCCCCAGAGGCCCAGTCCCGGGAAACCTCCTAGGTGACCCTCCACCAGCAGTCACTCCCCCTCTGCTGACTGGATGCTGATGCCCCAGGGCAAACCGGGAAGCCATGTGTTAGAGACCTCAGAGTCAGGGTTCATTCAGCAGAGCCCCCAGATCCCTTCACTTCCAGTTGAAGTGAGGCTGAGCAAGGAAAACACTTCTATAGAGTTAAGCCACTGAGATTTCAGGGTTTATCCGATATAGCAGATGGTGTTGCCTCAAGGAATACAGGCTCTTGATTGAAGTCACTTGGGGTCCAGGGCCCGGCTGGGATGCCCCCCCTTTCCAGTCACCCTTTCTGGGAGGACAGCAGGTGGGGGGTGCGGGAGAAGCTTGAGCCCTAAGGTTCTGCCCCTATACTTCCTCAGTTTCCAGAGCCCAGACCCTCCAAGGCGGAGGGAGAAGGCCAGGGGGCCCCCGGATGCCCTTAGGCCACTGATGCACAGAGCCTCGTGTCCCCACCTCACTGCTGTGATTTCTGCAAGGAAGGTGCCTCCTCGTCCTCCTGACAGGCCCCTCTGGCCAGTCCTCAGGATGAGGTCAATGTTCCTGCCTCAGCCTTAGGACCTGGTCCTGCCCTCTGCCTTGGGTCACGGTTGGGAGTAGAGATCAGCTGGGGGAGTTCTCTGAGGTGTCGGGGAGCAGGCCAGCTGCCACCTGGTCCTGGTGCCACAGCTGTTCCGCCAGGCCGTTGAGCACGTGGGCAATGTCGGCCAGCCCAGCCCACCCATCCAGTGTGCGCCCATCTGCCAGCCGCCGCCCCGGCACACTCTTCACCCGCAAGAGGGGCAGTTCCCAGGCCTGCCGGAAGGCCGTGAGGTCACGCTCAGGCACATCAGTGTGCATGTACTGGTCAAATCTGGAGGAGGGTCAAGGAGCCTGGCCGGGTCTCTGCTTACCACCTCGTCGCACCCAGCCTCAGCCCTCTTCCCCGGAGCCCCATCCGGTGGGGGCGGGTGGGGGGGGCGGCTGCTGCAGCCTTTAAGATACTGTCCATGGGCGTAGAGCCCACAGCTAGGCAGAGGCAGAGTCCCTGATCCCCTTGCTCTGTGCCTTGCCAGGTGTGGCCTCAGACTGTCCTAGGGGCCACCCAAAGGATACTTGGAGCCGATGACCATCCTGACAACACCAGGGGTGTCGCCTGCTACTCGGGCCAGCTGTCCAGGGAGGTCTTCAAAGGAGGCACGGTCGGTGAAGGAGAAGAGGAAGAGGAAAGCATCTGTCTTCTCCTTGCAAGCCTGGGGAGGGAGAGGCCGATGTGAGGCTTGTAACCAGGGGGCCAGAACCTCTGATCAGCCGCAGGGCCCTGAGAAGTCTCAGCAGATCCCCTCCTTCCACAGGCCCAGAGCAGGGACTGGCTGGCCCAGGGCAGAGCTGGGGCTGAGACCCGGTCCCCACGGCCAGCTCAGCCTTCTCCCACCCGGGGCAGCACCCCCCAGGCCACGCCCAATTCTGCCTCCTGCAGACCGGGAAGGTACTCAGAAGCCCACCTCAGACAACCAGCTCCTCCCGGCCCCTCCCAGGCCCACCTGTCTGCTCACCGGCAGCATGTGGTCGAACTTTTTGAGTGCAGACTCCCCGCAGTCCCAGAACTCAAAGCGGAACATGACAACACGGTCACTGGCCTGCAGTTTGGCTGGCCAAAATACCACGGTGGTCTGGATGCCTGGGGGAGGGTCAGCTATTCAGCATGGGAGAGGCGGAGTGGAGAGGGGCCAGGGGCCAGGAAGAAATAGGAAGAAGATACATCCCCGGTGGGTCCACCAGCCTGGTGCGGAAAGCACAGTCGCTGACCCGGGAAAATTCTCAGGCTGATGGGGGGAAACCAAACTGCTCTAGAAGGGTCTCCAGCCTGCCAGAGAGATGCAGCCCCAGCCCTAGCCATGACAAAGCAGTTCACTCGTACGTACGAGGGGACCCAGACGTACTGGATGCTGGAGGATCCAGTTGCAACCTGCTGGTCAATCAGCATCCAACGGAAGGAAACCAGAAGAGAAGATCGGTGTTCCCTGAGCGCCCATCTTGTGCCAGCTCGGCGCGAGGCATGTTACCAACACGATCTCTAGTACCAATCCCACAATACACTGGGGTTGGAACTATCATCTCTGACGAATAGAGGAGCCAGTGAAACGCCTTTCCAAGGTTGCGGAGTAAACGATGGGTCAAGGGCCAGTCTTTCCTCCACCCCAGGGAAGGCCTCCCGGGATGCACTCACCAGCGGTCTCATGGTGTACCACGGGTACCTCTAGGCCAGCCAGCTTGGCCACCAGTGCTGTCTTGCCCACGCCGCTCTTTCCAGACACGAAGATCTTGTAGCTGGCTGTGTCAATGGCCACGGGAGGGGGCAGCACTGGTCGTTCCAGAAGCCCTGGGACAAGAAGGGAGCCAGGTGGGGTCAAGAGGTCAACCTGCGCTTGCCCCATCAGACCCATCAGCTCTAAGGGCTTTCTGGTGCCAGCTATCCATGGTTCTCTATACTCGGTACGGAGGCCTGGGACACGGGCAGGGTCCCTGGATGAGCTCTGTTACAAACACCTGTGCTCTGTTAGGTGCACCAAGGCCCATTCCAAATAATACCGAATTACTTTTCTTTAAAGTTTGATGCATGAGGGGCACCTGGGTGGCTCAATCAGTTAAGCGGCCCACTTTCGGCTCAGGTGGTGATCTCACGGTTTGGGAGTTCGAGCCCCGCACTGGGCTCTGTGCTGGCAGCTCAGAGCCTGGAGCCTGCTTCGGATTCTGCATCTCCCTCTCTCTCTGCCCCTCCCCTGCTGGCGCTCTGTCTCTCAAAATAATAAGTGAACATTACAAAAAAATAAATAAATAAAGTTTGACGCATGAGATTGTTTTTATTGATACTATTATCACCTGTTCTAGATTTCCCACATGTAAAGGCAAGGTTCTTCATAATTCTTTCCTCAATGGAGAAATATCAGCAAAAATATTCTCAGTTACTATAAATAAACTTGTTAGAATCAATACACTGAGATCTTTATGAATGCTTTTAATTTGCAAAAAAAAAAAAAAAAGTCTGAATTATGATACATGCATAGGCTTAGCATCTGAAAGTCCTCAGCTGTGGGTTGCCCTGAGCTGAGCTCTCACAGCAGATGCCAGGCCCCTCTGCTGACCTGTCAGTGCAACGCTGGGTGAGGTGGCTTCATCCTGGGAGATGTGAATGTCTCGTCTTTGAGACTGTAGGATATGGAAGAGGCTTGCCTCTACTTACCAGGCTGGGTCTCGGACAAGTCTGTAAGGTGTGCTGTTGAGGGCAGGCGGGAGTCTGTTGTGCAACATGCCCAGCAGAGGGCCTGGCACAGAGGTAAGAACTCCATCAACAGCCTCTCTGGTGACAGTGTTCTTGGCAGGGTTGGGGCTGTTTCCATGCTCCTGGCTCTGATGGTGGAATTCGCTCTAAGGAGATTCAGGGGCCCCAGGGATAGGGCTTCCAGGGGTCTCCAAGGTTGAGGAGTGTAGTAAAGCAGGCCCTCACTGCCCTACCGCTTTGCCACCTTCCCCACCCCTCCCAACAGGTGACACTGTTCTTCCAGGGGAGTGACAGGCTTGGGGGCAGGCACTTACCAAACACCCGTCTGCGGTTCTTGCGCAGGATGCAGGCTAAATACTCCTTGCCCTCGGCGCTCTCGTGCCAGTCTGGGACAATCACCGAGCCCGGGGCGGGTGGTCTGGCCATGGCCTGGCACCGCGACGGGGTAGAATGCTGAGTAGGGGGAGGGGAGAGGGTAAATGTCCTGAGCTGGACCTGCGATCCCTCTCAACCTGCTCTCTGACTCTTCCTCAAACCCCCAGCTCCCCCCTGGGGGGGGGGGGTGGGGGGGGCGGGCGTCATTTACCGCACCTCACCCTTATTATCCCCATTAGCGCTTTTGGAAGTCCCAGTTTCCTTTCATGGTCCTGGGGGGTTACACACTCCCCGTCTCCCTCTTATTACCCAGACGGTGCAATTCCATAGTCCCTTCGTCCCCATACTGCCCCCTGGACAGCCATCGCATTATTGCCCCGGGGGGCACTTACACAACCCCCTCTCCCTTGTCATCTCGGGGCAGGAGCGAGGGTTTTTACACAGCCCTGTTTCTCCTCTGCCTCCTCGATCCCAACTCCTGGGGCCACCCAGCCCTCACCATCAGAAGTCCCCGTCGGCGAACGGGCTCAGGCGGAGCTGGTCCCTTTAAAAGCCCACCCGCGCTCCCGCCGCCCAGTCCGCCCGGGTTGCTTCCGCCCGGCCAGCGTCTGGCTTCGGAGCGCTCAGCCTGCCTCGGCGTCGGAGCTTGAGGCGCATGTGCGGAGGCTGTTGTCAAGGAGACGCCGGGGGCGGGACTGGTCCCTCTCTTGTCTGCCGCTACCACCACGCGGGGGCACCCCGGACTGGGCCTAACCCTCCGGGCCGTGGGTCCTTTCTATTGCTCAGTCCGATTCCCAGGCTTTCTCCCCAAACTCCTCCCAAATCAAATCCCCCTCCTCCAGGAGCCTTCTCTGCCTCAGTGACTCAGTTCCTTCTTCTATAAAATACTATTACCTCCTAGGGTGGTTTTTGTTTTTTTTTTTTTATAACAGTGCTCAGCCCATAGCAGTGCTCAATTAGTTAGTGTTGCTTATTATTGTTATCGCTCTATTAATTCTGCTCAGCAGGACCTAGAGATGAATTAAAACACCTATGGCTTCGTAAGTGGGGAAACAGCAGCTCAGAGAGGTTAAGGGACTTGCGCAAAGTCTTAAAAATGAGTCAGAGGGCCACAGGAATCTACCGGCCATTCATTTATTGATTCATCCCATCCATTCAACAAATAATTACTGAGCACCTATTATGTGTTCTGCCCGTTCTAGGCACTGGCAATGGAAAGACAAGAAGTACTACCCTTCTGCGGCTGACATTTCAGCACTGAGGCCATGAGCCCCCCTCCACCCTTCCAACAATGGGCACCGACCTGTTACCAGAAGGTGGGGGTGCTCAGTAAATGCCTGTTAGTTGGACAGGATGCAGGTGGGTCCTTGCTGAGAGGTTATCTAGTACACTTAATTTTTACCCGTATCTTCGTGCAAGTAGCACGAAGATTTGTCCTTCAAGTAGGACAAATTTGTCAAGTAGGACAAATCACTGCTTTGTAAGGAATAATCTGTAAGTTAACCTTTATTGAAGGCCAACTCGGTGCCAGACAGCGGGGGCTTTACAGAGGTTAACTTCGTTTAATTCTATAAACAAACCTGTATGGGAAATATTATCATCTCTCTTTTCTTTTACAGGTGAGGAAACTCAGACAACACATCACACGGCTGGCCAGTGGCAAAATTAGACTCAGAACCCAGGATTCCTGGACTCTGAACATCTGTTCTGCCAGACTGGGTCTCGTGTTTTTTTAAACTTTGTCCCCAGCCACTAGGAGGGCCCTTCTTAGTCATGCCGAAAGCAGCCAGAGGGCCATCAACCCACAAAGCATCGAGGTCCATTATGTCCGAGAGAGTAGAGGGGACGTGGCTGTATAAGACAGGGTGCTTGCTGTCAGCTGCTTCCACTGCAGCTAGGCGGAAACATAACAAATGAGCACTGATTTCTCCAGGATTCTGCAGCTTGAAACCCCTGCCCACAGTCCCAGGTTGCTCAGCTCCCTTTCCTGCCGTTCTTACCGCACCTGCCCAGACTCAGGATTGGTCACGCTGTGTGGAGCGCCCTCTCTCCGTGGACCTGAAGTGCCTCCATGGCAGGGCTCAGATCTGACTTATCTCTGAGTTTCTGCACTTCATCGTTAGCCGTGCCCGGTCTTGACTCTTGGAGGGCTTGGAGGGCTCGGGGAGTGTGAGGAAATGAAGCAGCTTGGCAGGATGAGCTTGCCAGTTATCCTGGAGGCCAGATGTGAAGTCCTCTTGGACAGAGGGGGGAGGCCGGTGATCAGAGGATCTAGGGGCCAGAGGTTTTTGGGGGAATCAGCCTTCACCGCCCTCAGGAGCTCATGGAGAGGACACTTGGGGAGCATCAGGAGCCTGTTCGAAACATGGGTTCTTGGAGTCCATCCTCCAGAGACTCTGCTCTGGGGGGCCAGATGGGTCTGTAAGCTTGCATGTGAACACGGGGCAGTTCAGAAGTTGGGTTCTGTATCAGTCCGCTGCGGCTGCCGTAAGAGACTACCACAGACTAGGCGGCTTAAACAGCAGAAATCTATTTTCTCGCAGTTCTGGAAGCTGGAAGTCCAAAATCAAGTTGCCAACGGGGTTGGTTTCTGGTGTGGCCTTTCTTCCCAGCCTGCAGGCAGCCGCCTTCTCAGTGTGTCCTACAAGGTCTCATCTCTGTGCACACATACCCTTGATGTCTTTTCCTTTTATAAGGACACCAGTATTATTGGATTAGGGCCTTGCTCTTATTACCTCATTTAACCTTTATTACCTCCTTAAAGGCCCTATCTCCAAGTAAGTCACATTGGGGGTTAGGACTTAGCATATGGATTTTGGCCGGGGGTGAGGGGAGTCACACACAATTCAGTCCATGGCAGGGTCCACAGACCTCACTTAGACGTCACTGCTGGTGAGAGAGCCAGTCAATGGTTAGAGCCTGGGAGTGAGGTGGTCAGAATTTCGTTTCAGAGGAGGCTTGTGGACCATTTTGGTCTAGTGAGTTCTGCTGTCCTGTGCCCCCTCTGACCATTAAACTGAGTGTCTCTCTAAAGCAAAATGTTTCTCCTCTCAAGGCCTAAGGTGAAGCAGGTGGACCATCTATCTAAAGGCCCATATGGTGTAAAACTTTCTGATTCATCTACTCATTTGTTCATGGTTTGGTCTCCCCCCATCCCCCAGATTGATTGAGCACCTTCTGGACAGGGCACCATAAGGCCTGGATGGGCAGACACACAGGCCTGAGGCCCTCAGGGGCAGGGGTGGGTGGGATGCCCAGGAGGATGAGTGGAGGAGGGACAGTCAGATTTGGGTGTCCCTCTCTTCTCTTGCCTGGACACTGCAGCTGTTTCCTGTAGGTTTCCCTGCTTGCCTTCTGGAATGCCACGGAGGCACCAGAGTCGTCTTTAGGCAAAGTAAATCCAGCAATGCCACACCCATGCTTATAGTTTTCCAATGGTTTTCACTGCACTCGGAATAAAATCCAAACGCCATGCCGTCAAGGCCATCTGTGGCCATCTGACCACCTCTTGCTTTCATTTCAATGGTCGCGCTTTTCCCCTTGCCCAATGCCCTCCAGCGAGCCCGGCCTTTTGTTCCCACACAGGCCTCTGCCCTCCAGTGTCCAACACCCAGACCTCCCTGCATCACCCCCACAACCTCCCGTGGATGGCTGCTTCACCTGCACAGAGGCCTTCCTCCTCCTCCACTCAAGGATTCGCCCTTACCCTCCGAGACTCACTCCTTCACGCCCTCCTGTTCTTGATTCTGAAATTTTATTTTTTAAAAGATTTTTAAGTAATCTCTGCACCCAACATGGGACTTGAACTTACAACCCCAAGATCAAGAGTCGCGTGCTCTACCAACTGAACCAGCCAGGCGCCCCTTGATTCTGAAATTTTAAATTTATTGTCTCTCTCACCTAGAACATAAGCTCCATGAGGCTAGGGGCCTTGTCTTTTCATTCTGTTATACCCCTGTATCGGTTTCCTACACCTACAGTAACAAAGTACCACAGACTGGGTGGCTTAAACAACACAAATGTGTTTTCTCAGTTCCGGAGGTTAGAAGTTATATATCGATGGGTCACCTGGGTGGCTCAGTTGGTTAAGGGTCCGACTTCAACTCCGCTCATGATCTCACGGTTCACAAGTTTGAGCCCTGCATCAGGCTCTGTGCTGACAGTTCAGGGCCTGGAGCCTGCTTCAGATTCTGTCTGTCTGTCTGTCTCTCTCTCTGCCCCTCTCCTGCTCATGCTCTATCTCTCAAAAGTAAATAAGCATTAAAAAAAAAATTTTTTTTTAAAGAAATACATCAAGGAGTTGGTAGGGTTGGTTCCTTCTGAGGGGCAGGAGAGAAGGATCTGCTCCAGGCCTCTCTCTTTAGCTTGCGGGTGACCATCTTCTCCTCACGTCTTCACATCACTTTCCCTCCGTACAAATCTGAGTACAAATTTGCTGTTCTTAATAAGGACACTAGTCACAATGAATAAGGACCCACCTGAATGGCCTCATTTTAACTTAATCACCTCAGTAAAGACCTTATCTCCAAATATGATTACATTCTGAGGTTCTGCGGGTTAGAACTTCAATATGAGAAGGGAGGGGGGCAGAGGGACACAATTAAGCCCATAATAACCCCTACTAGCTAGAATATCTTGGACATACAGTAAAAACTCAATAGAAACGTGTTGGCTGACTGGCTGTGGCTGCAGCTTGGGGAATGGCCTGAAGAGGGTGCCTGGAAGAAGCCACCAGTTAGGAAGCCCGGCAAACATTACGGGCACGAGTGGGTGAAGACATGCACTTGTCAAATACGTATGAGCACTCCCCGTGCCAGGCCAGACACTGGAAAGACGACTGTAAAGGAGATACAGACCCTGTCCTTGTGCATTCCATACTCCGCTGGGGACAATAATCCAATAACCAGGGAATTGCACTTATAAGCAGGGCGGGAGGGTAGATTAAAAATGTCCAGATTCCATTTAAATATAGGCTTTGGGACTGGAGCTGCCAAATCATCCCAGGGAGGTTTTTTTTGAGCCTGGAATGTGCCAGGCCTGTGCTTGGCAGCAAGGTTGGTGTCCTTGACCCGGACAGCCTCGTGTGTCACTTCCCTGCTTAAAACCCTCTAATGGCCTCCCACTGCACCTGGAGTCTTGTCCACCCCTCCCTCCCCATGGCCTACGAGGTTCACTGGCGCCCTCTGCCTTCACTCACATGCCCCAGGCACTCCGGCGTTTCCTCTGCTCCCTGAATTTGTTGAGTTCATGCCTGCCTCTGGGCCTTTGTTCCTGCTGTCTTCTCCGCATGGCTGCTCTTACATTCAGGTCTCAGCTGAAACGTCTCCTCCTCAGAAAGGCCTTCTCTGATGAGCCCAAGCCCATCACACTCTGTCACATCCCCCTTTAATTTTCCTCGGGATACTCATCTGGAATGGTCCTGCTTAGCTCTTTCCACGTTTGCCCCTTCTCCGTCACCCCCCACTGAAATACCACCTCCACGGGGAGGGCCAGTGCCTGGCACACAGTGGCATTCCGCACTTGCTCCATGCAGGGATGAGTGCCGGCCTCCTCCCGCCTTGATCCAGGCAGCCACCAGGCCTCCTCTCCCTACACATTTAACATCCTGTCCTCTCTTGGTTGCCACTGCCTGGGCCCAGATCCCACTCCCCCCCCTGCCTCTCGTCCCCGTCTCCAATTCATTCTCCAGCTCTGCCCCGTGCACTCCAGTCTCACACTGACCTTCTCAAGATTCCGGAAGGGCTGGTCATACTCGGATCTCTTTGCAAAGGCTCTTCCATCTACGGGAATACCCTTCTCCTTTCTTCCTGTGGCACCGGCCACAGCCCCTCTCACCCTTGGGTCTTGGGGTTCCCTAGCACCTTATCTGACTTCTCTCCTTCTACTGGAGCAAGTACAAGCTTTTACCTTGGCAGACTCAGATGTTTAAGAAACAGAGCTTTGTTTCCTGGCTTGATTTAGTCTGTCTGCCGACATTTTAATCCAATAATTTCCTGGTAAACTTCCATTCAATGGATTTCTCGTTCTCTACTGTTTAAACTCAATCTCCTCGAGGTTATTTCTTTTCATCTCCCCCTCCTCCGGCCCTGGGGCTCATGTTCAGTGTGTAGGAGGTGTTGCCCAAATGCCAGGGAAGCATGTCTGTGGAGGGCACCCACTCCTTGGGTGTCCTCTGTCCCGGACCTTTGCGGGCCTCCCGCTACTGGGAGAACTCTCTGTCATCACTCTGCCATGGCCCCAGCTGTGCGGGCCTCTCCTCCCACTGTGGATTCTGCTCATAAGCTGCTTTCCCTGCTACATCGGAGGGGATGACCTCTGGTCAACAGATCCATATGGGCCACTCTGTACTGTCCTCAGCCCCAAACACCAGCCCCTCTGGATACACCAGACCTCCCACAGCCCTTCTCCACCTTTCCTGGACCACAGGGAGTCTGTCTTCCCAGGGTGAGGCCTGGAGGCCCGCCAACACCCTGCATTACTGACTGCCAGAGGCCAGGCCTGGGATCCCCCCAAGAAAGGCTCGATTCTCATTTCAGCGGGGTGAGGCTGGGGCGCAACGAGAAACCCATCTGTCTCTGGCTTCCCAACAACCGTCCTGCCTTTGACTGGCTATGTTGGTTACAGACAGTTCGGACTCTGCCTCCTTTGTATCTTTTTAGTACGACACCTGGACTGTCTTTGGCTTCTGAAGCTCAGGATTTGTCATCTTTGTTTAGCCCGGTGTGATGCCTCCCTGGTTTGTGATGAGGCTGTGGGCTCCTCCAGGAGCAGGCCTCTTTTCAGCCATCTGAGTCCCAGTGCCTCGGGGGTCAGTGTGTGCTCAGGTGTGCCGAGAATGACTGACCCCGAAGGGCAGTCCCGGGCTCTCCTGGCCTCGCTGATGGGTGGGCAGCAGCTTCCTTCTTCCTTCCAGGGTTCTGCCTGGTAAGGTCTGGTCCTCAGCCCTCTTTCACTTCCCTGCAGTGGGCGGGGGCAGACAGGTTCCCCGGTGGGGAAATGGCACACTCTGCCAGGCTTCTGAGGCATTTACTTGTAACATCGGCTCAGCTTTGTGCATGCTGACAGGGCCTGGGCCCACAGCCCAGCCCAGTGGAGACAACACTGGCTTTCCCATAGCTGGAGGCTGAGGCAGAGAGGGCGGGGGGGGGGGGGGGGGCGGGGGGGGAAGGCAGCCTGGGACGGTGTTCAGACATGTGGCAGAGGCCAGGGAAGGGGCCCTACCCAGGCTCTACCAACAGTGGGAGGGGAGAAATGGGCATTTTTCTCCTCCAGCCCATTCAGTTTCCCTCTGAAGTCAGCCTCTGATGCAGTGCCCAGGCCACAAAGCCTTTCACGGGGTGCCCCCAAGTGGTCTTTTGGGGAAGCGCACCCACTCCGTGGACCAAGTTACTGCTGGATCCAGCTAGGCCGCTCATCTGTGAGGCTAGCAGCATCACCGCCATTTGAGTGACAAAACTGAGGCTCAGGTGGGACCAAGGGACCCCCAGGTGCCCTCTCAGCTCTTGAGTTGTGAGATGACTTGTGTCAGCCCAAAGTGACAGCGCCAGCTTTTGAAACCAAGGTCTTTTCTGGTTCAAAGCCGGCCCTCGTCCCTGTCCTGCAGCCTCTCTAGGAAGTCCTTTCTGAGTGCAAAGGGGACGGAGGGGTCCCTTGGCCCCATTCTTGACTGGATGCATACCTCCGCTCTACCTTCCCTTCCCGTGAGAGTTAATCAGTCTCTGCTTGAGCACCTCCAGCAACGGCGACATCATTACCTCACAAAGTATCCACAAGAGCACTTGGCTGCTTTTGTCAGTGGTATATTGTGGGCAAGTGGGGACAGTTGTGGCCACTGACAGCAGAAGGTAGACCTAAGCTAGGGATGCTCCCTTGTTGTGGGGGGCGGTGGCAAGGCATAGAGAAGCAAGGGTCCGGTCCCCCATGGCAGCGTTACAAGCAGGCCAGCCTGCAAGATTTTGAGGTGATGCCTCCTGTCCCGCTGGACAACAGGGTGCTCAAAGGCTGGCTTTTTGCAGAGGCTCCCAGATGAGGGTGATGCGAGGCAAAGCCTTGGGCTGCAGAGCTGGCTGACGGTAGCGACCTGTGCGATGCCTTGGCCTCCCAGTCTGAGTCAGTGATTCCTACACTGCCAACCCACAGAGCCAGCTGGAGAAGAGTGGCCAAGGCCTGGGAAGGAGAGAGGGCAGTGTGGAGCTGCCCTTTCCCTGCTAGGTGCTGAGATTTACACCCAAATGTGCAAAGGCCTCTGGCCTGCAGACACCCAGGGGAGTGGCGAGGGAGCCTTGTGCTAGGCCTGCGTGAGAAGGCAGTGGTCGCCACCTCCGGTCAGGCCTTGGGAGAGTCACGGATCTTCTCTGTTCGTCTCCACATTAAGGTTTCTCCCCAGATTGGCATGTCCTCTCTTCTATGCTCCCACACACCCTCTGACCTGGGGCTGATCAGGCTGCTGTGAAGTTCAGGTCATCTTTGGAGCAGAAACATGCTCATCAGGGGGTAGGAGCATGGCCCTTGGCAGGGACAGACCGAGTTAGGATGTGGTCTGGGAGGCTGTGCAGGTCTGACCTATCCTGAAGACTGGGCACGGGGGGCCTTCCTCAGGCACCGGTGTTTGCCTCCTTCCCCAGGACCACCAATCAGTCACCCCTAGCACCCTACCCACCAAACACAGCCTCCTCCACAACATTCTGTACATAGACTGCCTGGGCAGTGCTTGAATTCCCCCAATGGTGCCAAACTGGTTCTACCTGATACATACAGTTCTGGCCATTGGGAGGAATTTCCCAATGATGCTGAAATCTCTTCCCTAGAGCTTCTACCCACCGGACCTTGTTCAGCCCAACAGACCCACCAGGGACAAGTCCAACCCGTCCGCAGGGCGACTGTGACAGAATTCAGAACAATCATGCTACCCCTTGCCAATTCAGTAGCAGCCAGCACGTGGTGCTGGGCCATTTGTACCCCAGGGCCCTTCCCCAGACCATGCTGTAGTTTGCTATCCGCCTTAAAGTATGGTAAACGGAACAGAGAGCATCAGACCACCTGCTGTTAGAGGTGGAAGGTTCACCCCACAGCTTGGGAAACACAACCGTGCAGACGAGATGACAGCCGCAGCTCCACAGCACCTGAACCTGGGACGAAGTTGGTACAGTAACCGCTGAACGAAAAGCCCGTGATGGTGCTCGGCCCAAAGGCCCGTGGGTGTGAGGATCTGGCACACACCTGGCAGGTGGCTTCAGCACTGGGGCAGCCCCCTGCCCTGGTGGTGCCTGTCTCCTCCCAGGCCCCCACACAACCGGGCAGACTCGTGTCGTCGGTCCCTAATCGACACTTCCAAACTGGGAGCCCACTAACTGTGCCCTTGCAACCAGGCAGAAGGACACCTCACGTGCCGGAGGCAGAATTCAACGAGCACACCGCAGAATGAAGTCCGGAAGGGAGATTAAACGATGAGACAGTTCTGACCTGATTGATGGCAGCAGCTGCTACTTACTGCTCTCGAGAGGCAAAAGCCCCAGAGGTTCTCACGGTGACGTCTAAAAGATGACCCGGACGACCACAGACACGCATAATCCTCAGCAGGGGCACGCTCGTGACGGTTTACACGACGAGCCCAACCCTTTCCTTCACGATCCTGTATTTTTCTCAAGGGTTAATTACAAACACTACCCACCACCTCACGAGCTCTCGCCATGTGCCAGGGCCTGTGCTAGTGCTTTCGTATTCAACTTCGGTTCACCCTCACGATCCTTTCAGATAAAAACAACTAAAACTACAGATGAGGAAACCTGTATCCAAGGGGAAGTACTAACAGGGGGAAGGCGAGATCAGGTCAGAGGCCTCTAGAGCCGCAGGCCTGCTTCTCACCACCATCTGCGACTATGTCCCAAGATCCAAGGGCTCCATGTCCTCGTCTTGCCCAGGAGGCCAGTGACGGGGTGGCTGTTGTCCTGGCCCCCGGGGCCTCCGCTCCAAGCTGATCACCTCTCTTAGGTGTGCACCACAGGGTAGTAAATGAGGCTCTGAAACACCAAGTCCTTCAAGCAGGACTGAGGGAGCCACGTCACTGTTAAATGGAGCTGTCCCTGGGGAAGGGCAGCTCTCCACCTCAACCCCAAAACACACCCCTCCCAGAGGAGGAGGGAGTCTCCCAACTACCTTGCTTTCAACTTCCGTCTCCAACCTCAACTGCTTGCTACTACAGCTTTCTTCCTTCTTTCTTTTCTACTAATGAAACAGTTAAGACAATTCTGTCCATTTTGTTTTATTTGTTAAATTGCTAAAAAGTCATCAGGGAAAACCTTAACAAAAAATGAAACAGACAGAGATTTAGATATTAGTGAAGCCCACTTTTCATTCCTACACTGTTACGTGCCTAAGATGACCATCTCAGGGGAAGCCACCTGGGACCCCTGAGTTGCAGGGAGACCTCACTCACAGCACCAGCTTCGCCAGGGCACGGTGGGTGTGCGCTGACATGTACCCTGGTTGGTGGGAGGGGAGCAGAGCGAAGGAAAGACAGCAGGGGTGGAGTTAACACCTAGGGGTTGCTCTCATTTGACAAGGGACAGAGTGAGAGGGAGCCACTTACTGGTGACCGTGCAGAACATGCCTTCTGCACTTCGCGGGGAGGCTGCACGGGATGCAGGCCTCAGAGCTCGGCTTCCTTGCCCCTGGGGGTATTCAGATCCTCCCCACTGACTCGTGCACTGGTAAGAGAGCACAGACAACGCAAAGCAGAGCACATCACCATGCCAGGATCACCACAAGGACAAGGACAGACAGACAAACCCACCAGGAACATCACTTTCACGGGGAAGGAAAGAGCAAAGCAGGCGGAAACCCAGAAAGATAAAGTCAGAGGACAGGAAGTATCCCTCTGTTCTCCAACAGCTGGTGGCTTTCTGTTCTCCAAAGTCAAGACTTCTCAAGCTGGTTTTCTTTCATCCTCCTCTTCTTCTTTTCTCTAAAGAGTTCCAACACAGTTCCTAGGATAGTTCATGGTTTTAGCTCTTGATACAGAACTCAAACATTAAAATCAGATCAATCCGTAGAAGGCTGGAAGGAGAGTGAGCCTAGTATTACAACTAAATTTAAGCTTGTTTCAACACCTCATTTGTGCTCCTAAAATATACTATTTGGGGGGGATGAAGGGGTGTTTGTGCAGCCCACCATCCACGTTAGTAGAAATGTGAGCGAAAACACAGAACCCTCTCTGCTGCCCAGCCTGTAAAGTGAGGAAAGGGAAGCTCCGTCCAAGAGGGAAGGAAGACACCAAGACTCTCACGTGAGAGTCTCAGCAGGGTGGCCGATGAAGCGAACAGGACATGGGGCTCACAAAGGCACACTTGCAGGAATGGAAGGGGTTAAAGCTTCAAGTAGAAACAAAATGTATTTTAAATACTTAAATACTGATAAATAGTTGCTAATTTAGGTGGTCCTGAAGGCTTAAGAAATTGTCTCCTTTTTCTCAGTGAATTTTAAGACAAAACTGGCGTCATGTCAAAAACCAGAGTTGTGGTTAGATGTGACCTGGCGGAAGCACCCCGGGGGGGCTGGCAGAAAGCTCTCCGCAGCCGAGACGCCTGGAGTCCCAGCGCGCGCGCGTGTGGCTTCACAAGGGCCTGAGGACACAATTGCCTTGACTGTGTCGAGTCGCTCTCCTAAGGTATCTGCCCACAGTGCCCAGGAGCCACCGAGACCAACACCACCGGGTGCGGATGAGGCAAATTTTTCTTAAGGAGCTGTCAACAGCCTGGTTCGGAGCGGTGTAGACAATACTGGATGCCACGGAGTGCCGAGGAGCTGGTTACTTTCTAAGAGCATCATCATCTCCACTGCCTCCCTGTTTGGGGAGCTAACAGCTGGCTTAGGGAGGCCACAGGACAAAGGGAATGATCACCAAGTTGAGAGTCTGAACTTTCAGGCTTCCAAATACTTTATATTTCAATAGGAACTGAGTTAGGAGATGCTGTCCGTGCGCAAGTGCAACGTCATAAACAAGGTTCAGCAATAGCAATAGTGTAGTATCTAATCTCACAGGCTGCTTTATCTTGTGAATAAGGACCCCACGTGGTCTAACAGTCTTTGCCAAAGAAGGACCGGCAACAGCCCAAGAGCGAGGAGTCTGGAAAGCTAAGTGCTGAGCTGTGAGTAGGTGCACACCACAGCAAGCGGGCTTGGTAGTTTCCTCATCTAAGGGAGCACATGGAACAGTTTCTAGAACACAGACCTCTCCCTGCGAGCTGGCCCCTTCCTGCGCTTGGCACCACAGGGCTTTCCCACCAAGACCACATTGTAAAAGCTAATGGCCAGGGGAAAGAATTCAACATGATGTAATAGGAGAAAACACACTTATCGGACAGACTGCTAAGTGCTGGCCGAGAGCCAGGACCCAGGGCCAGCTGTAGCAGGCTTGTGCTTGGGAAATGCGAACGAGAAAAAGGGGAGTGTGAAAGATGGGAAATGCAATGTTTTGAAATTCAAATCCTAAGGGCAAAGTAAAAATCCTCTTTGCACTGATGAGAAATCACCAAGAATCCACATTGAAGTGGTGACATTTGACTTTATTCTAACATCTCCTACGTCCAGACCATGGTTTAGAGACTGGTAACTTCCGAGAAGATTGGTAAACTTGTAACTTCCTATGTCAACCAAAGACATGCTCCAGTTGGTTGCACTTTATCTCAGAAATGGCGTGAAATAAAAACCCAAACCTTATTTGTGTCATACGTGAACAGCACAATCACAAAGGAGGGGCTGCTCCCGAGGTCAGCCTTGCAAAGACGCTAAGCACATGATGCTCAACCCAACCACCACTCAACAGCCAGGCAGAAAAACGCATGTCACGACAAGGGCAAAAATCATTTCTAGAAGGAGCTATCACTAGGATTTCCTTCCAGGATCAATTTCCACATTGCATGAATATGGACGGGTGGGCCCCATGTGCTCTGGAAGTAAAAACAAGCCCCAAAGGGAAAAAACAGTATTTTTTGATGCTTCAAGGATTTCTCATGATACTGGCATCTTGGAATTCCCTACCAGCCTCCTAAGTGATACCAGAGAAAGGGTTCCAGAAAAGAAATATCTCTAAGAGAGTTCCCTGGGCACCTTAGCTTTGTAAGAGAAACAGAAAATGAGAAAGCTTTTAGGGCTTAAAAAAAAAAATCCACATGTGGGGGGGGGGGGGGGGGGGGGGGGGGGGGGGGGGGGGGG
>NW_024412388.1:11899910-11909087 GCF_014898765.1 Herpailurus yagouaroundi
GGCAGCCTCTGAGGATCAAGTTTTAAGGGAACAAATGTGGTTTTTGGCAACTTGCAATCAAATACGATTGTCAGAAAATTCCAAAATCAGACACCAAAATGTTTTTTCTGAGACACAGAGGGAGCACGCAAAAGACCAGTGGACACGAGGTAGACAGGCGTGTCTGCATAAACGTCGTCTCACGGTGATCCTGGCACACACATGTGGCAAAGAACTCCCGGCTGGGTAACTTTCCTCAGTCACGAGGGCAGAACGGGGCCAGGCAGAGGGCGTTACCGCTCGGGTCCTCTGCGCTTTTCAAGGGAAGGGAGGAATAGTTCTCTACAGGCTCCTTTCCCCCTGCCAGCTCCTGGAGCTCGTGGGTCTGGAGCCTCCACCCGTGCACCTCACACACGCTCTTTCTTTCTCTAACTCCAAGAAGGCCACGTAAGGACTTATGGGGGCTCTTCAGTTGCCTTAGGTTACGTTCTGACATTAGTCTGTTCCCTAAATTCTTGGTCTAGTTACCAGCAATGTAGAAAAAGGCAGCCGAGCCTCTGCTAAAACACAGCAACAATTTGATCTGAACCAGGACGGAGACCTCTCCCTCTCTGTAAACACAGTTGGCTATATAATATATATTTATATATTTATATATAATTTTTTTCGTAATGGAGGTTTGACCCCAGCCTGCAGCGAGTGAGGTTGGGAACTGGGGGTTTGGTTTATGGGGTAATTCTGTCCTTTGTTTTCCCAATTCGCAGTCCAAATGCTTGCACACTGGAAAATTAAAAGCCACAGAAAGGGAAGGGGGTTTAGAACATATTATCTCTTTGCTCGCACAAAGTACAAGGCGTTTGTTTTTGGATAGTACTTCACATTCTGTTTCTTGTCCATGAGTCCTCCAAATATGATGAGTTCGCCCCTGCCTTGTACCACTGTGTGCAGGCTGGTTTCAGGAGGTCCGACCACAGAACTGCTATTAAATACTTTCCATTTGACCCGCCCCTTCTCCTTGGTGTCTTTAATGTCTAGCACGTACATCTGCATGGGCTTGCAGTTCATACTCTGGTACAAAGGTTTGCCAACATTCAGGGACTGCGGAGGGTGGTGGCCCAGGCGGCGGGCAATGGGAGGTAAGGAATGCCCATCTCCTTGGGCAGGCCCTGGGCGAGGGACGGGCACTGTTTCTCCACTGCTCAGGTTCTGGCTCCCGGGGGAGCCTGGAGAAGACCCCAGAGGAGGACTTAGTGCTGTGGACGCTGAGGGGCCTTTGGATGACATTGCTTTGATGGCTTCTAGGCTCCGACGCAGGGCACCTGGGGAGACAGCCCCTGCAAGGGCACTGGCCACGTGTGGTGGGGTATGCACACCATTCGTCTGTTCGGGAGGGTGTCTCGTGCTTCCCCCAACTGTCCTGTTGTCCACACCATCCATATGATTGCTACTCGAAGTGGGTTTCAGATCCCAATTCAGATCTATTGATCCTAACCTCAGATCTTTCTGATCTGGTAGTGACCCTCGTCGGGGGGCCAAAGAAAGTCCCATTTTGAGGTCATATCCGTCAGTGGTAGATGGAGTGCTAGGAGACACGGCCTGCACAGGGCTGTCCAAGGAAGAGCCACCAATCACTGCTGTTCCTGGAGACAAATTCCCACCATTGAGGATGGGGGAGCCATCTCCTCTGGCTGGGGACAGGCTCCCTTCCCGGGAACTTGAGGGGGTCTGCCTTTGAGCTCTGGGCCTCAGTGTTCCCCAGCGGCCGTTAACACAAGGAGCTTCATCCATACTCCTTACTGGAGACTGAGAGCGGTACTCTCGGGTTTCGGGAACCAGGGCTGGAGGAGTGGCGCTGATAGGTGATGGGCGAGAGTTCAAACTTGGGCTGAGTGGGGCTCTCCCGCTAGGAGCCTGACTGAAGACCACCACGCACTGCCCCACCTGGAAGACAAAAGACCTGTGCTCAGTTCTGATCATTCGTCTAAACGGCAAACATTTGATCATGAGCATCTGGGGAGGCCAGGCATTTTGTAGGTACCTGAGACACCGAGATGAAAATAATGGAGCCTGCCTTCTAGGCTAGAAGGGGAGATAGACATGGGGATAATTTTTGCTGGAGCGAGACAGGTGTTACCATTAGAATTGTATGTACAGGACAGGGGAGGGGTGGAGGGAGGAATTAGTTTTGGTTTGGGGACCTGAAGAAAGGTTCATAGACAAAGAGATGCTTAAAAAGCTAGCACTAGGGGCGCCTGGGTGGCTCAGTCGGTTAAGCGGCCGACTTCGGCTCAGGTCATGATCTCACGGTCCATGGGTTCGAACCCCGCGTCGGGCTCCGTGCTGACAGCTCAGAGCCTGGAGCCTGTTTCAGATTCTGTGTCTCCCTCTCTCTGACCCTCCCCCGTTCATGCTCTGTCTCTCTCTGTCTCAAAAATAAATAAACGTTAAAAAAAAAAAAAAAATTAAAAAAAAAAAAAAAGCTAGCACTAAAAGGATCAGTGGGGTATATGGGGTGGGGTGGGGAGCGCCTGACTAGGTCAGTCAGGAGAACGTGCTACTCTTGATCTTGAGGTTGTGAGTTCGAGCGCCACGTTGGGTGTTGAGATTACATAAATAAATACACTTAAAAGAAAAAAAAAAGGATCAGTGGGGCCCACACAGGTTTCTCATCTAAAGGTTCATATATGAGCAATGCCCAAGGAGTTATGGTTAATGCCCACTTCTTTTATGATGTCAAGGTGTTTTTCATTTCTATACAAATTTGCTTGGAAGTCTGACGAGCTAATTTGGCCCTACAGTTAGGACGTCCTCTCTCACTGGCCTGTCAGTCCTCTGCTCACCCGACAAGCTGGATGGCACCACAGTTCTGGAGCCCCATGATCTTCATTTTCTACCTTGAGTGGCTGCCAGGCCCAGGGGCCTGAATGCATGTGCAACAACCAAGCATCCTTGAAGAGCTGTAAGAGAAGGACCGACAGGAGGGCTCAGGTGTGGTACAGGTCACAAAACATACACACACAGTTGGAATCTCAAAGCCATGCTGTTTGGTCTAGAGAGTGTGTGGGCTCTTCAGAAGAGCAAAATTTTTGGTTAGCCATTCATTCACGCCCCTTCATTTATTCATATACCACCACTGGCCTGGAAATATGAAACTGTGCTTGTGACCTACGAATGAATTTTAAGTGGTTCTAAATTTTGCCTGTGGTACAGCGCATGTGTAGGTGGCGTAAATAATACATATCCATAACTTTCTGAATCTGCATTCTTAAATAAATTCCATGTAAACTGTTTTTCTGTCCCACTCCTCCTAGAAACATGACAGCACATTACAGCCTAAAAGAGGAAGTAGGAGTAGGGAGAATATACAAATATTTAAGAGACGAACATCTCTGATTAAAAGCACCTCTCCCTCCTCCAAAAAACAAAAACAAAAAGCAGATCTCAGCCAGAAAATACAAAGGTTATATATATACCCAAAGTGAAAACGTATTCTCTAAGTACAAATGTGGAAATGGTCTTATCACTGCTTACAAGGTGACACAGGGAAACAAGTTTCGAACACTTAGCAACGTGTGCATCGGAATATGCCACACCAGCAATACTCACAGCGTTGGGACCGCCACACCCTCCAAGGATTAAGATAGTTGCATCATCTATGACAATCTGGGGAGAGGAAGACATTTAAAATAAAACTACAAAGACACAGGCACCTGACCTCCTACGCATCAGTGGTATATGAAAACAGCCTACCCAGATCCCAAATGAGAGTATTCTAGTCATCATAAGCTCTCCAGTCTCCCCAAACCATGTTAATTCTGATGTCTGGGGGCAAATTACTGATGATTCACCTGAATGGATATATCCTTTGTTGATCAAACATTAAAATGAGCGTACCAACCACATAAAATGCAGGGTTCTCTTGAGAAATGAAATAGCAAAGTAAATGCTTTGGGGAGAGGCAAAATATAAAGCCACTAAAAATTAATACAACCCATTAGAAGTTGAAAAATAAATACCAGCAAAAAAGAACGACAAAGTCTCTTTGGCTTATGCATGTTGGCATCTTACCTGACTCCCTCCTCCCTTTCCCATCCTAACAGGAAGATGCTACAGTGTTTGCTGAATAGTTATTTTAATTCCTGAGCACCTGAGATTGGCCACCTCGAGGATGAGGACTGGGGCCGGAGATGTTCGGCTTGGACCACGCCCACTGCTCGAGGTCAAGGACCCAGACATCGTTGCTCCTATAAGATAAGGACAGGAGAATGAAGGAGTCAGGAGCCACCAGGGACCCCAGAGCTGATATAAATGAAGTTACATTGATATTTTATTTATTATTATTTTTAAGTAGGCTCCATGCTGAACATGGGGCCTGAACTCACAACCTTGAGATCAAAAGTTGCGTGCTCTACCAACTGAGCCAGCCAGGTGCCCCTTGAAGTCACATTTATAAAGATGCCTAGCAAAGTGCCATGCTGATGCCATCTTAAATTATATTTTTCTTCCTCTTCTTTCCCTGGAACCCACCTCAAGAACTTCAAACCTTTGTTCTTCCCACTGACCCGTAAGTCCTCTTTTGAGTGAAACCTACAGCGACATACTAGTATCTAAAGTAAGAATGAATTTTCGTTGGAAGTTTAATTAGCAACAGCTACTGGTCAAGATACAGTCTTTCAAAAGCAAAAGCCACAAGGAAGAGAAAAAAACTGATGCAAAAAGTAGCTCTATGATTGTCTAGGAGATAAAGATTTGTCAATTCTGGCTATACAAATTAATTTCACCGTGGCTAATGAGATTTGCAGTTTTATCAAGGACAAACTGGCATCTCCAACCCCCAAGGGACCAGTACGGCAAGGACAGACTCCTGGAAGGCAGTCTCTATTTTACAGTCATCTTGCTAAGGTCGTTTATTCACATAGAGGAACACGGAATAAGAACTCTAATACCGTAAAGCCCTAAACTGTCTCAGCTGAAGGGCAGCTGTCTCAACTGTTTTAAAACAGGAAGATGTGGGGTACGCTGCCTGACAGGGAACAGGGTTGGGTCTGGAATGGCTTTACTGCTGACAGCCCATCAACCTGCCTTTCAGAGCACAGGGAAAATGACCACTACTGCAGCTACCACCAAACCAGATAAAGAGGGATTCAGATGGATGGCTCTGGCTCTTGACATTGGCCTGAGCTGCTGAGTCATGGCCAGAGATGATGAGGATAGTCGGTGTATCAGACCTGACAGATTTCTTGCTCCTACCCACTCCCCCAACCCATCCTGTCTGGAGAAGGAACCAATCTAGCTCTCTCTGCTAAAGCCCAAAAGGGCACAGGCTGGCTCACAAAGGAGAGCAGGTAAAAGCACCCTGTGCTTCTTGGACAGCAGCCTTCCGTAAGCACAGGTAGAAACAGACAAGGTGGAGGCTATCTCAGAATTTGATCCCACCGAATGAACCACATACCAAATAAAAAGATCCTACACAGCTCTGACTTTATGGAGGAAGGTTTCCAATGTATTGCTCTATGATGAGGGGATCAACAACTGGAATGCTAGGAAGCAACACGTGGTTGGATTAATTAGAACCATGCTCAGGAATACTAACCTGACTAGTTCACTCGTCTGACCTGTTATTCCCAGGAGTATTTACCTTCAGGTTGATAGTCAGCAAACCAAATATACTTACATTTGCCGGGATCCTAAGGAGCCACCAAAGACAATCATTTTATCATCTATCACACAGGAGGAATGGCCAGCCATGGGAGGTGGCCCATGGGTTGTCACAATGCAGTTCCACCTAATATAAAAAGACAGAAAGAAGCCAAGAAGTCAGCACCACCTGGTCGTATGTGTTTCAGGTGGCAGCAGTAAGTCAGTATCCACTTGACGTGACGATTCTCTCACCTTCAGTAGAGCTACTGGTAGGACAATAAATGGAGGATGGCAGAAGGTATTTATGCCCTTCTTATAAACCTGCTAAAGCTATATTCACTTTCAAGTTCTCAGTGTGTATGGCTTGGAGGTAGAGCGGAGAGAGGACCAGGGAAGCCATCGTGGCTCTTCGCCGCTCCAGGCTAGCGTGCTAAAGGAGCATCACCTGTACTTCCTTCTACAGTCCCGATCAGCTGCAGCTACTGAGAGCCCTGTACTAAGTAGTCTGTTCCAAGAACAAAGGAAAAAGAGTCAGGAGTCAGTCTTGGGGACACAGAAGGAACAATGAATCATCTGAATCCACAGCACACCTGGGGAATTAGCAGCCAGAACTATTCTCCAACTGGCACATTCATTTCTCTAGGAAGAGGAATAAATCTCTTCCACTTTTTCTCTTGGGAATAAAGGTTCATAGCTTTAGTTTCTTTTTCTTTCAAAAAATTTTTAACCTTTTCTCTAAACTTAACAACAACAACAACAACAACAACAACAACAACAACAACAACAAAAATGTTTCAAAAACGTAAGCTCTATCAGCCTGAACTCACGACCTGGAGATCAAGAGTCACGTGCTCTTACCGATTGAGCCAGCCGGACACCCCTTAGCTTTAGTTTTCAGGGGGTCCTGTAAACTCTCTGAAACTGTCAGCAAAATCTATGCATATGTAAATTTTTTTTTCTGGAAAAGAGTCCATAGCTTTTACCAAATTCTCAAAGAGATTCCTGGTCACAGAAAAGATTCATTTATTCATATATGTATGTATATATAAATATGTGTGTGTGTGTGTGTGTGTGTGTGTGTGTGTGTGTGTGTATATATATATATATATATTTTTTTTTTTTTTTTGGAGAGAGAGAGAGAGAGAGAGAGAGTGAGCACAAGCAGCGGAGGGGCAGAAGGAGAAAGAGAATCCTAAATAGGCTCCATGCCCAGTGAGGAACTCAGAGTGGAGCCCAAGGAGGGGCTTGATCTCAGGATGGCAAGATCATGACCTGAGCTGAAATCAAGAGTCAGACGCTTAACTGACGGAGCCACCCAGGCACCCCAGGAATCCATTTATCTAAAATCTTTTATTCCAGATTGGAAGAATCTTATCTTTGTGGCTTACCAGTTTTTAGAGGGTGAGTAAGTATGTATTTCATCAAAGAATCTCTCTGGTTGGTGTAGGGGATAAGGGCTTGGCCGCGTCCAGCCACCAAACAGCACCAGCAGGTCCTTGTACACGACCAGAGTTGCCCCAGCTTTAGGGGAAGGATAGGACCCTAGGAAAGTCAATAACACCATCGTCAGGATTCAGGGTCTCACAAGCGGTAGGGAGGTTGTCTATATATGACCATTCCCTGGAAGAGTCACAAAAGGGGAACCGATACCATAAAACATAAGGGAAAGGCGGAGACAAAACTGGTTTGCAGGTCTGACAGAAAACCATCACCAATTTATACATTTTTTTTTTTGTATGGTTGACACACAATGTTACAACATAGTGATTCCACAAGTTTATACACTATGCTAAGTTCAACACAAGTGTAGCTACCATCAATAGCTACATCGACTATTACAATATCACTATCAATTTATACATCTTTTATAATTAAAACAGAGAAACCTGAATTAGAGGAAAGTTACTTAGTTTGCTTACCTGAAATGAGGGATGAGAGTACCTATCTCATAAGGCTGTTTTGAGTATTAAATAATACATCTGAAGCACACAGCACAGTGCCTGGCACCTAGTAGGTGCTCAATAAATGTTGACTCTCCTGCCCATCCCTTTAATAAGCTTAATAGACATAACAAAGGAAAGAAAATAACAGCTCAAGGAGTATATATACAGGCTAGTTCCTGGATGCAACTTAAAAAATAAAATAACTGCTGTTACCCAACACAGGTAAAAAAGGAGGCACGCAGTTCTCATTTGTTAGCATAGTGACCTCTAGGCCTCTAACTGTGGGCTTCACTAGCACAAATGGGGGCGAAATTTCAGGCACAGTATGAAGACATTCCAGTGAAGAGGTAGGCCGCGGTACCAAGAGTGGCTATGAAGGCCCTCCAGGCGGGATCTGTGAGCTTTGCTGACCAAATTTTGGAACAACAGAAATGTGGCTTATGCTAGAAAACCTTACGGATAACAAATGTCACACAGGAGCATGATCTGTCAGAGCCCTTTCTGCATTTATGTAACAACTGCTAGTTCTCCCAACCTCTTACTCTGCATGCCAGAGTAAGTTTGCTTTAGTTTGCTTAAGACCAAAGAAATTTGTCTCAATACATACGTAAATATGTACATATGTACCCAGGTGTCAGTAAATACTAATATTCAAGAAGAAAAATTGTTAAAGCTGCAGGGTCCCTTAAAAAAGACAAAAATCATCAGCAGAAGGAATCCCAACAGTGTATTAACCTCATGGCAGCGGAGGTGCTCCCATTCTGGGAGACAGAGAGAGGTGCCTTCCCCTTCAGCAAAGGGTTTTTGGGGACACGGTGTTGATGACAAAGTCTCAAGGTTGAAAAAGCGGAGTAAGTGATGGTCTTCTCGGGATCCAACTTAAGAGTAACTTACCATGTAATGAGAAGGTACCAATTCTCAGAATATGGAGTGGGCATCTCAGAGTACGATGTGGCATCAGCTATTCTGAATACTTTCCTAATAGAACAGACACCAATCCAGACAGGATCTGACCACAGAAATGAGTCTTCTCTAGGAATGATTCTCCTGTCAATCAGCAGCACAGACTGAGGTCATACTGGCTGAGGTATTGCATGAGTTCGCTCTTGCTACCCTCCTACCCCCCAGGTATCATGACTAAGGGGGCTATTGTCCTTCAAAGAGTCTTGTGATTTCTGGGGTAAACTTTTTGCCTTCCCAGGAGGAAGCCTCCTAGACCAACGAGAAAACCTAACTAATACAACGGTCTAGTTAAAATGTTAGTATTATCCCCAAATTATTTAATTTGTGAAATATCAAACAAAGCTTCAAGTTCTTACCCTTACCTTGGAACTCGTAAATACTATGAAAAAGTTGGGAAAAGCTTAAAAAACCTACCAGACTAAAATCTGGGTTTGGATTTGAAATACTGGAAATCCTGGCTTTTAAAATCAAGTGTATAAAATAAAGCAGCACCATTTGCAATGAAATGGATGGAGCTACAGAGTATGATGCTAAGCAAAATAAGTCAGTAAAAGAATGACAAATAAAGAAGATATGGGGTGTGTGTGTGTGTGTGTGTGTGTGTGCGTACACACACACACACACACACACACACACACACACACACACACAC
>NW_024412388.1:11909097-11954097 GCF_014898765.1 Herpailurus yagouaroundi
ACACACACACACACACACACACACACACACACACACACACACACTGGAATAGTACCTGGTGATCAAAATGAATGAAATTTTGCCATTTGCAACAACGTGGATGGAACCAGAGTGTATTATTTGCTAAGCGAAATAAGTCAGAGAAAGCAAGTGTCATATGATTTCACTCATATGCGGAATTTAAGAAACACAGCAGATGAACACAGAGGAAGGGAAGGAAAAATAAGATAAAAACAGAGAAAGAGGCAAACCTTAAGAGAGTCAAATACAGAGAACAAACTGAGGGTTGCTGGGGGGAATGGGCTAAATGGGTGATGGGTATTAAGGATGAGTACTGGGTGTTCTATGTAAGTGATGAGTATTGGGATGAGTACTGGCTGTTCTATGTAAGTGATGAATCACTGGGTTCTAGTCCTGAAACCAATACTACACTGTATGTTAACTAACTTGAATTTAAAAACAAAACAAACGAACAAACAAAAAAAAAAGGTAATCAACAGGAGAAAAAAAAAAAAAAAAGACCAAACAAACAAACAAATGAGCAAAAGGAAAAAGAGAAACCAACCAACAGACTCCTCGTAGCTGTAGAGAACACACTGATGGCACCAGAGGGAAGGTGGGCAGGGGCACGGGTTAAATAGGTGAGAGGGGATTAAGGAGCACACTTGTGATGAGCAGAGGGTACTGTATGGAAACGCTGAATCACTATATTACGCACCTGAAACTAATACTACATACACTGTATGTTAACTAACCAGAAATTAAACAAAAGCTTAAAAGAATAAAATGAGGCAGCAGACCCAGGGTTCCCAAAACAGCAAAACATGGAAACCATCAGGGGCACCTGGCTGGCTCCATCGGCGGAGCACGTGGACTACTGATCTCAGGGTTGTAAGGTGAAGTCCCGTGTTGGGCCTAGACCTTACTTTAAAAAAATTAATTAATTAAGTTAAAAGACATGGAAACAACCAAACAGAATTTATTTTATTTCTTGAGAGAGAGAAAGCAGGGGAGAGGGAGAGAAGGAGAGAGAATCTCAGGCAGGCACCATGGCCAGCAAGGAGTCCAACACAGGGCTTGATCCCACAACCCTGGGATCATGACCTGAGCTGAAATCAAGAGTCGGATGCTCAACTGACTGAGCCAGCCAGGCGCCCCCAAACAGAACTTTTCGTTGAACACTTGTATCAAATTTATATCCAAAAATTTTAAGTGCATATACTTTCAATCAGTATTGAAAGCATATACTTCAATCAGTAATTCCATTTCTAAGGATTAATCTAATGATAGCTGGGCAAAATGAAAAAAGCAATAGATACAAAGATGCTCATTTAAAGTGTTAAAGTAGACCAAGAAATATCCATATAAAAAAACAGTATGTGGTAATTAAAAATCACGCGGCTCTGGGGGCACCCGGGTGGCTCAGGTCATGATCTAACGATGTGTGAGTTTGAGCCCTGCATCAGGTTCTCTGCTGTCAGCACGGAGCCAGCTTCAGCTCCTCTGTCTCCCTCTCTTTCTGTACCTCCCCTGCTCGCACTCTCTCAAAAATAAATAAACCTTAAAAAAAATTCGGTGGCTCTTTATTTGTCTTAGAACAATCAACGCCCATGCTTTATTAGGTGGAAACTGAAAGTAACAAGTGACTGTGTGTCTGTTTTAGGGGCTATGGGGATGGTAGGAATGGATGGGTAACTTGACTTTTTCCTACTTTTTTTAAAAGTTTATTTATTTATTTTGAGAAAACACACGCACACAGGAGAGAGCGAGAGAGCAAGCAGGAAGGACAGAGAGAGAAAGAGAATCCCAAGCAGGCTGTCAGCGGACCCATTATGAATCGTGAGACCACGACCTGAGAGGAAATCAAGAGTCAGAGGCTTAACTGACTGAGCCACCCAGGTGCCCCAGGGACTTGATTGTTAAGAGAAATTGCAATTACAACTAATGATAATGACTAATATTTATTAAGCATGTATCATATGCTAGGCACCTAAGTGCTTTGCATGTATAAGCTAGTTTAAATCTTCCCCCAAACTCCTAGTTTTATTCCCATTTTACAGATGAGAATACAGAGGCACAGCTCGTATAAATAGTTTACCCAAGGTCATAGAACTAATAAGTGGTGAAGCCAGGATTCTGATCCGTTTAGTCTGGATTTAAATCTCATTCTTAGCCATCGTATTAAACTGCTCTTCATGCATATGGAGACATTCCTTCTGAGTAGATGCCATAAACAAGTAAGATACCGTAAAAGGTGGGAGTGTTTCAAAGCTGAAAAAGCACTTTCCTAAGTCTTAATTAATTAGGTAGGCCACAGAGACAGAGTAGATGAGAGTTTAGTAAATTGAACAGAAGGCTACTCTTAGGACCTCTTTTTCTCCACAAGGCTCTGGGTCACACCCTACCTCTATTACAGGACCCTTTATTTGTCCTCGGGACTTTCCAAGGAAAGGTAAACTGGGGCCGGTGACAATGACAACTCAATCCTTATGGATTATCTTAGGTAAGGACTTTCCAAAGTGATTTCACACAAATATCTTGAGCTTTGCGAAAGCCAAAATCCTTCCCTCTACTTCCTATCCCAAGGAGTGGGAGAACTCCCTCATCCAGTATTTCCAAGGCCTGTTTCATGTCACAAATACACACTTTAATTTCAGCATCTTAACATTTTGAGCCAACTAAAGTAGGGTCACACTTAAAGTTAATTAACTGTGTTCCTCCACCTAAATTTGAAAGTGGGAAAAAATTACCATAAGAAAACAAATGAAGCAGCAGGGGAGGGCAGGCAGAGAATTCAACATACAACCTCTATATAAAATTGTTCACCAAGGAGAGGTCAAAGATACTGGTGTAACAAATTTTCTGCGACCCCAATTATGCATATAATGTTTGCATTTGTTGCAAATTGAATACTTCTAAATTCTTGTTACTTTACTATTTTTTTTGTTTTTTTAATGTTTATTTATTTTTGAGAGAGGGACAGAGAGAGACAGAGCGTGAGAGGCAGAGGGGCAGAGAGAGGAGGAGTCACAGAATCCGAAGCAGGCTCCAGGCTCCGAGCTGTCAGCACAGAGCCCGACGCAGGGCTTGAACTCACGAGCTGTGAGAACATGACTTGAGCCAAAGTTGGACGCTCAACCGACTGAGCCACCCAGGCGCCCCAAATTCTTGTTACTTAAAAATCAACAGTGTGAAGCCTCTCTAAAAAGTCCCTAATTTTATCATTTCTTTTTTTTTTTTAACGTTCATTTATTTTTGAGGGGCGGGGGGGGGAGGGAGGGAGGGAGAGAATGTGAGCCAGGGAGGGGCAGAGAGACAGGAAGAGAGAATCCCAAGCAGGCTCCATGCTGTCAGCACAGAGCCTGATGAAGGGCTGTGAGATCATGACCTGAGCCGAAGTCAGATGCTGAACTAACTGAGCCACCCAGGTGCCCCAATAAATTTTTATTAACACACACCTGCCCACCACACCACAGACTGATTCACTGGGAATATGGTCTGGTAGAAGGTACTCTGACACTTGCAGACCCTCCACAGTTAAAAGGCCCATCATCATCACGGTGACATATGATGAAATAAATCCCCTGCCCTCAAGAAAACTTATACATGAAAGTTTTATACTCATTAGGACGTTTCTTGGCCTACCTTCAACATAATGAGGCTACTGAGCCTCCAGACAGACTCTAAAATCGTTGTATCACGAAAGTAGAGGAAGAAAGGGTGTCACTCCCATGCAGGTTCTCATCGAGCACCACGGGACCAAATGTGCCCACCAGCAAACTTGGAGGGACATGTTACTTGGGCCTGTTCCCCCAGAGCCGACGGTTAGCCTCATAGGCTTCATTCCCCAAACATACCAAAGGTCTCCTAATCACACAGCAGACATGATCAATGGACATCTCTGAATGAGGCACCACCCAGAAAGGCAGCTGTGAGAAACTGGATAATCAGAGAGGCACCCTATACACAGAACTAATATTCCCTAAAATTGCTCATTAGTTCAGATGTTTCCCAAGGTTCCTATGAAATCAGGAAATCTCACATGAGGAAGACAGTGGTAGAATTACAAGGCATTCTTGTTTACTTTTGCAAAGATGGTAAAATGGTGAAGCAATTCCAAATTCTGGTTTGGTTTCTTTGCCACTTTCCCACAACTGGAGTTTCTACTCACACAGAACCAAGGGCTAGAAGAGCAGCTCTACTGCGGGTACAAGACAAAACAAGGACTGGTTTTAATTAGGGATGCCTATATTTTATGCATGACTAAAAAGTTATTTCTACATCTCTATACCATGATCAGTCTTTGTTAATATTATTGAGATGTTATTCCAATGGTCTAAACAACAGCCACCATTCCCCTGGAACGTTAGTTCTCAAACTCCAGCTTCTGCTAATAGGTGGAGGACTTGTTACAATGCAGACTGTGGGCCTCACTCTGCGCTCCCCGTTTAGGGGGTACGGGGTGGGGGCCTAGAACTTACATTTTTAACAAAGCTTCCAGGTGATGCTCGTGTTTGGGGACCAGACTTAAGAGAACCATGTTGTAGAGTTAAACCATCGTTGAGTGAGCCTTTAAATTTTTTTTTTTCAACGTTTATTTATTTTTGGGACAGAGAGAGACAGAGCATGAACGGGGGAGGGGCAGAGAGAGAGGGAGACACAGAATCGGAAACAGGCTCCAGGCTCTGAGCCATCAGCCCAGAGCCTGATGCGGGGCTCGAACTCACAGCGAGATCGTGACCTGGCTGAAGTCGGACGCTTAACCGACTGCGCCACCCAGGCGCCCCGAGTGAGCCTTTAAATAGTGCTCCAAAATGACATTAACATGGACTATATGCAGAATTTTTTCTAAGCATACTCAGTATATGACTACATGGAACCCTTCATTATGGTGAACAGAGTAAGGACAAGGGTCCAAGGTGGGCTTCCCTTGACAAATGCTTTGCTCATGGGGGTGCTGAAAAGAACACTCACGTTTTCAGTATACAAATATTCTCCAGTCGTTCTCGTCTCTATGTCACTGAAGTTACACTTTGCAAAATAAATAAAAGGAAAAAAAACACGTTCTGTCTACTGGCTTTCAGGCAAATCACATTAAGACTTACTCATAGCGACATAGGTGAGCTGCTAATAGTTCTCCATGACTCTGAAAACAGAAGATTTAAGACTAGGAATTAGGGACTTCCGGGAGGTAAAGTCTGAAAACAACTATGAGCATGAAAAATTTAACCATGGGATTCATGAGCATACTGATAAATCCAGAAGAGAAGTCCTAGGCAAAATCTTTACTTTGCTCATGGAATTCCAGAATGCTGTACCATGTGGTTCTTTTTTAAATTATTTAATTATTATTTTTTATTTGAGACAGAGAGAGAGCATGCATGCGCACGCGTGTGCGCACAAGTGGGGGAGAGGGGCAGAGGGAGAGAGAGCCCTAAACAGGCTCCATGCTCAGTGCAGAACCCTACACATGGCTCACTCCCACGAACATGAAATCATGCCCTGTGTTGGGCTCTGTGCTGACAGTGCAGAGCCTGCTTGGGATTCTCTCTGCCCCTCCCCTGCTCTCTCTTCCAAAAATAGAATGTTTTGTTTTGCAGATTTTTAAAAAATGTTTACTTATTTTTCAGAGAGAGCAAGCAAGCACATGCATGCGCGGGGGAGGGACAGAGAGAGGGAGAGAGACAAAGAATCCCAAGTAGGTTCCTCGCTGTAAGCATAGAGCCGGAATCAAGGGCTTGAACTCACGAACCACGAGATCATGACCTAAGCCTAAACCAAGAAAGAGTCAGACACTTAACTGACTGAGCCACTCTGAACTGGTTCTTATCTGGCAATCAAAAAGTTTTCCCTAGGATGCTTTCAAATCTTTTACAGTAACGATGCCAAAGGGGACATTCAAGAGTAACTGCTGAGGTTTCAGGTCACAGTCCCACCTCATTCTAGCCACTCTTCGCAAACACTCGCTTCCTCAGGGTAGCTCCAAAGAAGCTCCATCTGCAGGACGGAACTGGCCTCAAGGGCAAAGCAAGACCAGACAGACCAGACTGACCAACAACCATATGGCCCAGTTTCTTTTGTGTGGCTACTTCTTCTCTGTGGTAGCCAGGAGCCTTGAGCTGGTGTGTGCACAGTGGGTAGGGGAGATGCATTTTGCTGACAGAATCCAAGCTGGGTCTTGGGAAGCCGACCAAGCCTTTGGCTTGATAGAGCTGTCATTATGGTAGTGTGTGAAGTAACTGACCTTGATAGCAAGAGTTCAGAGGTCAGGAAAAGAATAATTTGGAAAGGCATTTCCCAGAACACCATATTAGCATCTGAATTAGAAAACCTAGAGGGCAGGAGAGGACAGGCTGGCATCGATAACTTACGAGGGGAGAAATTCCTTAAAGAAAAACTACTGGAGTTATAATTTAACTGCTTATATCTCCAAACTGTTGGTTTTATAGGTAATACTCTGTCACGGAAACAAGAAAAGCCATGTTTCACGGTTTTATTATTTGAGGAATGGAGAGACCAAAGGAAAACTGAGAAGAACATTTTACAATCCCTGAGTGTAAAGTCCATCTTGGGCTGTAAACACCTAGAAGACTAACTGTTCAAAATGTTCTCCAGGAAAGACCACAGGGGTTCTGTCTGCAACGCAATCAGTCTCTCCCCGATAATGAAAACATTTTCAATTTACCATCAATGTGGCCAGTAGTAACTACAAGAAGTCTTTGCATTTACAGAGATGCCCTCAGAAGATACAAGTATATGGAGCTTATTTGACAGAAACAAAGTAGGAAACAAATACAAAGTTGCTCTTTGGTAAAGTCTCTACAGAATCCCTATGCTGCTTTCCAGAACTTGGTTCTAGTCAAGTGTGCTATTTAAACTCAGTCTAAAATAGAGACTTCAGTTACTCACAAAGAACATGGTACTAAATTCTTCTGCACAGGCATGGCCTTCTTTGGGACCTCTGCCAGCACATCCCTTCCCACACTAAGCTAAAGAGCCTCCTGGAGGGGGAAGGGTACTGTATCAACCCCAATCCCAGAATTTAGCACATTGTGTTGAAATTATCCATTTAGACTCTCCCAATAAGATTATACTATCCTAAAGGACAGGAACTGTTTCTTATGAAAATGCTGAACTAAACCCAATCCTGGAAACCAAACGGTTATAGATTCCTCATGAGGTGGATTAAGAAGTGGCTCAGCAGGGCTCAGCAAACTCAGCAGGACTGAGGGCAAACACTTTTCTGGGTGTCTCCCTTACACTGCCTTTTTTTTTTTTCCTTTTCCTATTTTATTCTTCAGTTGTAACATGGCCAGAAAGTTACTGATTGATATCAAAACAACTCACTAATATTAAGACAAAATCTTGTCTGGATCTTGGGCTTCAGGGCATACATTTTCATTATTATAATTATACCTATGTCTTTAAAAACATCGCTCCTTGGGTCATCCAAAGCAAGATGAACATCCAAAACAAGAGGAACTTTTGTAATGGGCATGAGAAAAGTTTAGATCCTGTACGACTGCATATACCACAGGCGTTAAAAAAAAAAAAAAAAAGAAAGAAAGAAATTCCATATTGGCATTGTTTTCACTTCTAAATAAACCCATGAGAAAGGCCACTTGATGAATAGGGCAGTACTTATCAGCTAAAAATTAACAGCATGAAAACCAATAATAGTTCCTTGTTACCATTTCAAGTGGTCTTTTGATCCAATTTCTCCTGGAAGAGAGGAGGTCCACAGTCAGTTTAATCAGATAACTTGTTAATTGCAGTTCTAATGGGGGTTGGAGAGTGGGTACTCTTTGAAGTGGCTCTGTTTAGAAGTAAAAACAATGTTGCTAGTCATAAAGTTTCTGGCCTGGTGTCAAAACAGGGAAATCCTAGTCAGGCAGGAGAGAGCCAGACTGAAATATGGTATAATCTATATATTCTCTCCCCTGGAAGACTGAGGTTTTACCCAGACTTGTGCTATGCACATTTTCCCACTCTTCTCTCCAGTAGGAGATAATGTATACCCACCTCAGAAAAGTATGTATTCTGGAAAAATCCCAGCATCTGAACTTTATAAACAAACAGGAAGAGTTCCTTCCTTTCCTAGGGGAACCCCAAGGCTCTGCTCTCATTCACCTGTCCTGAGACTACCACAGACCCAGGTTGTTCTAGGACTGCAAATGGCTAGAGGAGACAAGGAGAAATCACCAGCTCATATAGATTAACTAGGAACGGGTCCAGGGATGGGGAAGGAGCTAATATAGTAACATATTGCAAAGAACTGAAAGTAGTTGCCTAAGTAACATCCTATGCCTTCTTCACAGAGATTAGTACATGGAAGTGCTGAGCGCTGGGTGCCTTCCTTCTATGAAAACAGAAAAATATTTAAGATACTTCATAGGCGTTTTAATCAAAAGCACATCATCTTAATACAAACATGTAATTGGCCTTAAAAACAAACTGTAACAAATTGTGAACAGAATCCAAATTCATTAGTTTGCTACTTTTCTCTTCATGAATCAGATTTCCTTTAACAATCTATCCATCCATACAGAAGTCCTGGATCGATATAGTTTATAACTTACTTTAAACACCTCCGTCTACTCTCTTGCATCACCAGTTAATTTTCTTCCTAGTGCATTAGATTTTCTTTGTATTGACTGATTTGTTTATGGGCTGTCTTCCCCCCAAACAGACCTGCGTCTTGTTCACTCCTATATCTGCCCCAGCTTGGACAGCACCGGGCATAAACGTTCCATAAATAAAGGCATGAAAATGAATAAACAAAGGGATGAAGGCAATCCCTTTTCAAGCTTTGGGAACTTGAGGATAACTTCTGACCACTCTCCACTCCCTAGCTAGTACTTCTGTATATATACAAACTGAACTTGATCAGATTCTACATCTCCCTCCATCTGAATACTGTATTGCATGTAATCTGAACAAAAACTATGAAAGGTAGATATCACCATCTCTATTCTAAAGGTGAGGCAAATGAGATGTTACATAACCTGTTTACGGTCACCGGTTACTAAGCAACAGAGATCTGATGCAAACCTGTGTTTTCCTGGCACAAAAACCAAGCTCTTAATGTTATTACTAACCAGTCTCCTTCCTTCTCACAACACATTCCTCCCATCATTTTAGGTAGGGAGGCCCTAATTATGAGCAGTACCTTTAATTATTAGCCAAGCAGTCTTTCCTCCCCCAAATCTCTATAATACTTAGTTAGATCATCAGATCTTTCTACTTAGAGCAGGATTAAGTGAATAGAGAACTCTCTGGGATACTCACTGTATCTAGAATATGTCTTTTTTTTTTTTAAGGTTTTTAAAAAGTAATCTCTACACTCATTGTGGGGCTCAAACTTACAACCCCAAGATCAAGACTTGCATGCCCTACTGACCGAGCCAGCTAGGAGCCCCTAGAATATTTCTTAAAGTTGACATGGTAGGTCTTAAGTAAGAAATGAGTGATATGTCCACAAACAAACTCACATAAGAATGTTGACTGCAACTATATTCAAAGCAGAAATAACCCAAGTATTCATCAACATTAGAATAGGTTAAAAAAAAAAAAAAGTAGTATATTCACATTACGGAACAGTCACAGCAACGAAAAGGAATAAACCCCTGATAAATGCAACCGCACAGATGAATCTCAAACAGACCAAGATGAATCTCAAGTCTCTTAGAGGTCAGAAGGTGGTTACCTCAGTGGGGAGTGGTATTGACATGAAAGGGCATGAGGGAACTTTCTGAGGTGACAAGCATTTTGTTTCTTGGTCTGGGTGATAATCACATGGGTGTATACACAGTTTAAAAAGTCTGAGTTGTGCAGAGAGCAAATCTAAGTTAAGATTTGTTCATTTTACTGTATGTAAAGTATGTTTTAATAAAGTATTAAGAAAAAAAACTAGCTAATGTCAGAGCTGATAGAATGAAGTGAACTGTAAATCATGTTTATGCCACCGTCACATGGCATCAGCCACTCCTTTTACCCGGAAACAGAAAGACCAATCCGCTGCCAGAAAATTCATTACGGGAGGTCTTTGAGAACATATTCCTTCCATAAAACACAACCACGCCGTAACTCATATATGTAAATAAAACAGCAAGAAACAACTTAAGATTGGGCAATGAATTTCAGAAACATTACTAAATGGGAAAGAAGGCAAAAAAGGAACACAGCATAAAAGCCGACAAATAAAATGTAAAATAGCCCATAATCACTCCTAGAGAGAACTATGGAACAGAGGAAATTATCAGGCACACTGTTGTTTGAAAAAGTAGAATTAATTAAAGCAGTATTTCAAGAGTTCATTTCCCAAAAAGGAGATGAGAGGTAGCTTCTAAGTTTTGAAAAGTTAAAGTAGTCTCTAAGAACCTAAGTTGATATTTCAAATTAATAAATGACCAATCACAATTCTCACCCACCTAGAAGACCAACCACCCTGCAGATTCTTTACAAAATCTCCTCAAGGTCACAAGAACTGAAAAACTTGAAAAACCAGCCCAATCCTGACTGTACAGAGAATAAAGAGCCAAATAATAAGCACTAGGGCATGAGCTGGTGCAAGGCACTGCCGAGTCTTTCTAGAAACCAATAGTGTCATGGGGAAGGAGTCAGAAATGACTCTAGCATAGTATCTTTTGTGTTCCCCCACATAAGATTAGCCTTCTGCAATTTCACTCAGGACACAAAATAAAATTAAGAAATCTGAATAGCACTGGAGATAGGGATAAAGCATCATACAAAATGAAGTCTACTGTGCTCATAAAACACCAAGTGCTATTGGTGGGGGGTGGTTATGTGGATGGATACCTGAGAAAAACAAACACTAGATGGTCTGAGTCTCACTGCACAGGAAATGCAACCAAAAACTGCCTGTCAAGAGGGTAGGCAGACAGGATAACAGTGCAGGTATGGAGGCTGACAACTCTAAGGAACGTCACTGCTTATGCTCAGTGACACTCAGACTTCTATCTAAAATAAGAAAAGGCAGGGGTGTCCAGGTGGCTCAGTTGATGAAGCGTCCAACTTCGGCTCAGGTCATGATCTCATAGTTTGTGGGTTTGAGCCCCACGTTTGGCTCTGTGCTTGACAGTGTGGAGCCAGCTTGGGATTCTTTCTCCCTTTTTCTCTGCCTGTCCCCTGCTCGCTCTCTCTCTCTCTCAAAATAAATAAATAAACTTAAATTAAAAAAATAAATAAATAAATAAATGAAATAAAATAAAATATAAGAAAATGTTTATAGAGTTTTAAGAAAGGACAGTGGGGCGCCTGGGTGGCGCAGTCGGTTAAGCGTCCGACTTCAACCAGGTCACGATCTCGCGGTCCGTGAGTTCGAGCCCCGCGTCGGGCTCTGGGCTGACGGCTCAGAGCCTGGAGCCTGTTTCCGATTCTGTGTCTCCCTCTCTCTCTGCCCCTCGCCCGTTCATGCTCTGTCTCTCTCTGTCCCAAAAATAAATAAACGTTAAGAAAGGACAGAAAAACTCATGAGCTGGACCAAGTAAATAAAAGTGAAAGGATGCAGAATTTTCAACATGGACAGATTTTAATACATTTTGGCAATCAAGACATTAAATAATCAAGAAAAGATCCAGGGGCGCCTGGGTGGCTCAGTTAGTGGAGTATCCGACTTCAGCTCAGGTCATGATCTCATGGTTGTGAGTCTGGGCCCCACATTGGGCCCTCTGCTGTCAGCACAGAGCCTCTGTCCCCCTCTTTCAAAAATAAACATTAAAAAATTTTTTTAAAAAGGGGCACCTGGGAAGCTCAGTTGGTTAAGTGTCCGACTTTGGCTCAGGTCATGATCTCGCAGTTCATGAGTTCAAGCCCCATACTGGGCTCTGTGCTGAGCCTAGAGCCTAGAGCCTATAGCATGCTTTGCATTCTGTGTCTCCCTCTCTCTGTCTTTTCCCTGCTCATACTCTTTCTCTCCCTCTAAAAAATAAATAAACATTTTTAAAAAATTAAAAAACAAACAAACAAAGATCCATAGGTAAAATTAGTTGGGCCTTCTCATTCATAAAGAAAGTATTAAAACAGTGAGGTCAATGATCAGTTTTTAGCACAGAGAACAGAAGAAGCTTGGATTGTATTTGAAAGTCCTCTTGTTAAATATGGTCCAATATTTACCAGTTGATAGGCATCTACCTCTCTCTCATCTCCACAGAACTGGCATTCTCAGAACATAATGGTAAGTTTTAAAAATGCATAAAGTGTTTAGATTCAAAACAACACTACAAAGCAGAATCTAACGCCTTTGAACACACTAATAAGTTATTTAAAAAAATTCCACATCCAGCTATTTCAATGTCAATACTGACACCTGGGACCTAAGCCAAGGGAAGGACTGGGTGATCTTTTCCAGAACACACTCTCCTGGTTAGCTGTTCTGGGTATACCTGGTGCCAGGTATCAGTCCCACACTCCCTTCTTTGTTTTGACATTTCCTGAACATGTTACCACAGGCTCAGGAAAGGCTAAACTTTTCTACCAGACACAGGACAGCAAGCAAAGCTTCATCAATGGATCCAAGAGCCCTGTGTGCACCATTTTTCAGATATCATTTACAGAGTAAGAGAAACAATAACACTCTGGGCAGTTATTTCTGGGCAGTTCCAGAACTTTCCAGCTTTAAGGATATTCTGGCCTTCCCACAGACATCTGATATGACCAATATTCTTTCTTTTTCTTGCCCAACTCCAAAAGTAAACTAGCTTTTCTGCTAGATTACTCAGTGATTTTGGAAGATGTGATTATTTGTTTAGGAAACAGTCTTAATGAAAACAAAATTATTTCCAATAGAGCTTTTGACTCTGCACAGCTGAAAAAATCTTGATGTGTTAGGTCAAAAAAAAAAAAGATGTCTTCAGCATTCTGCTCCCCGCCAAAAGAAATTTGAAAAGGCAAATCATATTGATATTTGAAAATTCTCTAAGCCGTGAAAAGGTTTCCTCAAATGACATATACCCTTCTGCTCATTATCCTTTTCTGACTCTGATGACAGACATAACGGCCAGAGTGCTTAGTTTTTCCCCCAAATTCAATAGAATATCAAGGACCAAGGGCAACTACAAATAAAGGGAATCAAAGGAAAAGAAAGGAAAGCAAACTAGGAAAAAGAATTTTAAAGGAAGGGCGAAAAAAAAAATTTTTTTTTATAGTAGAGAAATCTAATAAACACTATCTCAGCCAGGTGATCAAGGTTAAGATCAATGGTAAAAAAATCATGTTCATAGTATGTACCCTCAACAGGATGCGATAAGGACATTTTACCACTGTGGTGTTCCTCCCCAAAACCTGTAACTCTAATCTAACCATAAGAGAAACATCAGACAAACTCAAAACGAAGGACAGTCCACAAAATACCTGACAGTACTTCTCAAAACTGTCAAGATCATCAAACTAGGGAAGTCTGAGAAACTATCACAGCCAAGAGGAATCTAAGGAGACACAAAGACTAAATGTAATGTATCTTGGATGGGATCTTGGAACAGAAAAAAGGTATTAAACAAACAAAAGAAAAAGAACTGGGGAGCCTGGGTGGCTCAGTCGGTTGGGCGTCTGACTTCAGCTCAGATCATGATCTCACAGTCCGTGGGTTCAAGCCCTGCGTCAGGCTCTGTGCTGACAGCTCAGAGCCTGGAGCCCGCTTCAAATTCTGCCTCCCTTTCTCTCTGCCCCTCCCCTGCTCATTCTCTCTCTCTCTCTCTCTCTCTCTCTCTCTCAAAAAAAAGAATAAAGTACAGACTTTAGTTAATAATAATGTATCAGTACTGGCTCGTTAATTGTCATAAATGTACTACACTAATGCAAGCTGTTAACAATAGGGGAAACCAGGTGAACTCTGTTCTATTCTAAAATAAGTCTATTTAAAAAGTTTTTTAAAACGTGAAAGAAATTATAGAAAAATAAAACTACTCACAGCATGGCAGAGGAGAAAGAACACAGACTTTAGAGACAAAATCTTGGGTTTCAATCACTGCTCCATCATTTATTGGCTGTGTGATCTTAGGTAAATTACTAGGTGATTTTCTGAGCTTCAGTTTCCTCATCTGTAAAATGGGGATAATAGCAGTGCCAACCTAACTGGGTTGGTTTGAAGGTTAGATAGTTTGTTTGACGAATCTGAGACAACCAACACCCCACCCCTAAAACGCTTTCAAGGGTGTCATCCATACACATTTCCTCAGACAGCAGGCCACTCCTGACTAAGCAGAGTAAAAGGTAGCTGTTTCTACAAAGAAGCAGTTAAGAGAACACCGAGCAGTCATCCTTCTTCCTTAACAACAGTTTAGGAGTCTAGCTTTGAGCATTACACACTCACCTAACAGACCGCGATAACAAAGTGAAGTCACAGATTGTGCAGTAAGAAAAGCCAAAAGATTCTGGAGGGATCCAGGATTTCCAAATTTAGCTAGGGATATTTTCTCTTTTTTAAAAATGGAGATCCACCACTCTATTCCCAACCTCCTGAGATTAGGTGAGGCTGGTATGAGGCAGAGGAATCTATTTTTTTTAGTAAGCTTCTTCCCAGGTTACTTGGACAAAAGTGACTTTTGTCAACCTGTGACTTTTAGGAACAGTGATCTTGTCTCTGCCTCTTTCACAGAGAAGAAACCGAGGCCCAACGAATACAGAAGTGATCAAGGATTAAGTTCAGAGGCAAGTGGCTCTGGAGTGGCAAGGGTAGCCTGGTTGTGTATCTCTGTCCCTGAGTGTTTTCTAAAACAAAGGGTCTGAGCCATAAGCCATCACTTGGAATTTCATGTGTGATTGATAGGGTAGAAACTGAAAAGCAAAAAAATGTATTGGACAATAAGATTCTACAGGGAGAATGTATTGGGAAAATTAACTGTGCTCTAGGACTCGTTAACAGAGAAGACAAGTTGAGTCTTAAATCCTTATCTAACATTTATCAACTCTCCTACCTGTGGAAAATTCTAAAACTGAAATTTGTTCCCCTTTTGTAAATGGGTGTGGGCTAATCCTGAAGTTCTGAAAACCAGAACACTCCAATTTTAAGTGCAAAACTGTGTACTTGAACATCTCTACTTTGATTTAAAGTAACCAAAAAAGGCTGTGACTTATAATGTTATTATACATTAAACAGATGCCACGATTACCTTCCGTCTGACTAGAGGGTATTTTAGAAACAGTGTTTAAAAATTAGTCTTTTGAAGGACCTGTCCCAAGAACTGTGCGTTTGCTGGGGAATCAGCACAGGCTGATTAAGAATTAAGGTGTTCCCTTAGCACAACTCCAGAAGGCGGAAGATTCAACTTCCTAGAACACCTGGCAAAGACTACAATGTAGACAATCGTACATTCACAATCACCGCCAGGATGTTCAATGGCCTGTTCTGCTCCCCCTCGGTTATTTTATCTAAGCGATAAAGCAATCAGAACTTCTACCGGTTCCCACGTCTACCCATCCGCCAGCGTCTGTAATCACATACTCCTTCCTGCTCCTTGGGATAAATGGTCAGTGCTCTCGTCCATGGCCAGCCCTCTCCCTTTCTTACCCCTCGAGGACAAGCTCTAACAATCCTTCCTCTCTATCCACATCAAGTCTTCCCTCTAGATCATTCCCAGCAGCATGAATATGCTATAAAATCTGCCATCTTAAAAAAACAAATCTCTCAAATCTACATTCCCCTCCACTCAGTGCTTGGTTCCTCTGCTCTCTTTTACAGCAAAACTCTTCAAAAACGGCAATGCACTGTTTATACTTCCTGTCTTCAACTCCTCTCTTCCCACTGTCTTGAAACCATTCCAAATACACTTTTGTCCTTATCACTCATTGAAAATAAAATACTCTTCACTCAACCTAAGGACAATTCTAAGTCCTCAAATGACTTGACCTCTTCCTTGAGTAGGACCTGGCTGATTATTTCCTCCCATCCCAGAAACACTTTCAAGTCTGGTGGCTTCTAAGATGCCTCATTCTCCTGTCTTCCCCCACCCACCTCCACAGATATGCCTCTTCTAGTTTTTTTGCTGTTTCTCCCTCTCTCCCTGATCCCCAAACAAAGCTATGACCCAGACTTACCTTCTTCTATCTTCACTCACTTCCCTGGTCATCTCACCCAGGGAATCCATCATGCTAATCACTCCCATATGGCTGACAACTGTCTCAGGCGTGCAGGTCTCTCTGGAACTCCAGACACAACTCCACCTGGATGTCCCAATGTGTGTTTCAAATGTAATGTGTTTCAAACTGAATTTCTCATCTCTCCTGAACTTTGCCGACCTTGACCACCCACAGCCTTTCTTACCCATCTCAGTTAATGGCAACACTATTCCTTCAAATGCCCAGGCTAAAAATCCTTAGGACTGCCCTTGACTCTTCTCTCTTATCACACTCCACATCCACACCATGGGCAAATCCCACTGGCCCCATTCAATCCATCCAGTTGTTAACTTTCTGCTAACACCCTAACCCAAGTCACCATTTCTTTTTTTTTTTTTTTTTTTTTAAATTTTTTTTTTTTCAACGTTTATTTATTTTTGGGACAGAGAGAGACAGAGCATGAACGGGGGAGGGGCAGAGAGAGAGGGAGACACAGAATCGGAAACAGGCTCCAGGCTCTGAGCCATCAGCCCAGAGCCCGACGTGGGGCTCGAACTCACGGACCGTGAGATCGTGACCTGGCTGAAGTCGGACGCTTAACCGACTGCGCCACCCAGGCGCCCCCCAAGTCACCATTTCTTGTCTAGATTATTGCTACCACTTCTTAGCTGGTCTCCTCATTCTTACACTTGTCTTCTTATACACTCTTCTCAGAAACCTAAATGGCCAGTCATTGCACTCAAAAAATGTGAAAAAGTCCCCACGACAGCCTGAAAGTCTTATGTGTATGACACATTTCCGTTCATTATTTGTCCAACCCCCTTTCCTAGAACATTCTCCTTTGTTCACTCTCATTCCTCATTACCCCTTGACTGTCCCAAGCACACTCCCACCTCCAGACCTTTGCACTGGTTATTCTCAGTTTGGAATGTTCTTTTACTTAGCTATCCCTTGGTTCACTTCTGTACCCAATCAAGTCTTTGTTCTAATGCTACCTTCTCCATGAGGTCTACCCTTATCGACCTAGTTATAACTCCCACCTGACCCTCCTTACCATGCTATAATTTTGCTTCAGTAGCAGTAACCATCTTCTAACATTCTATATTATGTTATTTGGCATTTTAAATATGTCTTCCCTCATTTGGATTTGATCTCCATCAAGAGCGGGATTTGTGTCTGTTTTATTCACTCATGTGTCCCCAGCATCTAAAACAATGCCAGGCACAGAGTAGGAAATCCATAAGTATTTGCTGCAAGAACAAATGAAGGATGAGAGTAGAATTAACGGAACAAAAGGAAGGACTGTGCTGTCGTTTACGGGACGTCAAGCACTCTACTTTAAACATCAAACTCTCATAACAACTAATTACATGATACCACCACTGAAATGTGTAAAGAAATAAAAAAATTAAACTTCTTCCAAATATTTATTGTCCATTTTAGGGAACGGGCCCTCTATCTACCCAGCTGTCAAACTGAAGCATAAATCAGCCTTGACCGGCCCTCTGACCCTCCCACAGCCAATCCATCAAGAAGTCCTGCTGATTTTATCAGAATTTCAGCTCAAATTCTTCCGTTTCCCTTTACCTCTACTCCTAGGACTCTAGTCCAAGTCATTACATCCCCTCACCCGTACCACGTGAGGGCCTCCTAGCTGTTCTCTCGGCTTTGTCTTCTTGCCTTCTTCAATCCATTTCCTGAGTAGCAGCAAAAGTTGTTCTTTAAAATGTAAATTGGATCATATTCCTCTGCTTAAAATCTCAAAATCTCTCAGATGCTGGAGCGTGAACGAGTCAGCTCCTGTTTGCATCTCAGCTCCACCTGGGCCACTCTGCTCCTTGCTCAGCATACTATGTCTGTCCACCAAGGTCCACTTTCGGGTCCTCTTACGTGTGCTATTCTTTGCTGCCCCAGGGCCTCTGCATATGCTGGCCTCGCTTTTTCCACTCTTCATCCTTCAAATCTCAGCAAAAAAAAAAAAAAAAAGTTGCCTTCTGTTTAAAGTAGCTCTAGGGGCGCCTGGGTGGCACAGTCGGTTAAGCGTCAGACTTCAGCCAGGTCACGATCTCGCGGTCGGAGAGTTCGAGCCCTGCGTCGGGCTCTGGGCTGATGGCTCAGAGCCTGGAGCCTGTTTCCGATTCTGTGTCTCCCTCTCTCTCTGCCCCTCCACCGTTCATGCTCTGTCTCTCTCTGTCCCAAAAATAAATAAATGTTGAAAAAAAAAATATAAAGTAGCTCTCCCCCTCTTATTCTGGCTCATTCCTTGTTTTCTCCATACTTTGTAATAATTTGCTTGCTTGTTTTTGTTTCTCCCCCATTACAGGATACGATATACACTTCATGAGGGGAGGGGCTACAAGACAGCTGTAAAAGGAAGCAGGGGGCACCTCACTGGAAACATCTGAGAAGTACTAGCTATAGGTAGGTCTGGCTCAGCCGGAAGAGTTCTCATTCTAACATTTGTCACCACCACACTCCCTCTAGATGGAGTGCTTCTATCACTGCAAAAGGAACTAACAACCGGGATTCAGAGGCAAGCCGCATTAATTCCCATGGTTATGGACTGAACTGTGTCCTCTCAAAATTCGTATGTTGAAGCCCCAACCCCAATGTGATGGCCTTCGGGAATAGGACCTTTGGGAGATTAATGAGATTTAGATGAAGTCACAAAGTTGAGGCCTTTTATAATGGGATTGGTGCTCTTATAAGAAGAGGACGAGACACCAGAACTCTGTCTCTGCCAGATGAGGAGAGAGCAAGAGGGCAGCTGTCTCCAAGACCAGAAGACAACCCTCACCGGCACCCTGATCTCAGTCTCCTAGCCTTCAGAACTGTGAGAAATCAAGTTCTGTTGCTGAAGCCCCTAGTCTGCGGTATTTTGCTGTGGCAGCCTGAGCTGGCTAGGACACCACCCCACGTGGCAGGGCTCCTGTCTCATGCCTAGGGGCAGCCGATAAACAAGGAAAAAGGCACCTGATGCAGAAGCACCCTCCAGAAAGACTCTCCACTCCAAATGAAACTGCCCCACTGCTTGTCTGCTACTCTTCTCCACACGGCTACGCTTTCAAAGACTGAACCCTGTTGGGGCGCCTGGGTGGCGCAGTCGGTTGGGCGTCCGACTTCAGCCAGGTCACGATCTCGCGGTCCGTGAGTTCGAGCCCCGCGTCGGGCTCTGGGCTGATGGCTCAGAGCCTGGAGCCTGTTTCCGATTCTGTGTCTCCCTCTCTCTCTGCCCCTCCCCTGTTCATGCTCTGTCTCTCTCTGTCCCAAAAAAAAAAATAAATAAAATGTTAAAAAAAAAAAAAAAAAAAAGACTGAACCCTGTTGAGGTTACGGCTTTAAATACCCTCTGCTTACAAATATAAGTGAGGGGACTCCACAGCTGACACCCTCCCCTCAGTCACTTTCCAACCTGCCCACCTCCGTGCGCCAGAACGGGTGAGCCAGGCACACCAAGGCGTATCAACAACGGGGGTGCTGTTCAGAAAGACTCACTGATGTTTCAGTGAGGAAGTCATTTTGGCTGGGACTCATGACAGCACACAGAAGCATGTCCTCAGGCAATCTTCCCATGGGATTTCTGCCCGAAGGAGAATCTCACAGGCTTCTTTATTAAAAACTAGTGCTTGTTTGTTTAAAAAAGGAGACATTTCAAAAAACTGTCTCCCCCCCCCTTGAAAACTAGGCTCTAATTGTAGATTACAGTGAAGTGGCAAGCAGATTCTTTGAGACACTTTGTTAGAAAATTGAACCTTCAGGAGCTTCTATGTTTTACAAAAGGAAACAGTCTACCATTGTATTTTTAAAGTCACTTATTTCTCTGACACTTCTACCTTGAGGATCTCAAAACAGAGTCTTAGTGGTTTAAAAACAAAAAAAAAAAAGTCCCACGCCTACCTTACAGAGGGAAATTAGGGAAATAAGCACAGTAGGTAGCAGTATGCTATGAAGGTACCACAGTCCAGGGCTCCACTTCTAGAAGGAAGATCAACCCCCAGGCCAAAGTACCAGAAGCAAAGAGCTTGGTTACACAATAGAGAAGGGGCAGTATTGGCGTTTTGTGACTGGAATAGCCAAAACTGCTCTGGAACGGGACCTGGACACCAAGTACAGTGGCAACAGGATGCTGAAGCTGAAGAAATCTTGGACATTTTAGATCTGTGATTCCAAATATTAATCAGTATTGCTCTAAGTGCAAGAGGGGACAGGGGGCTAGAAAAGGAAACTCTCCAAAGCACACAATTCTAAGGGCCCTAAAATAGCACTAACTTCCAAAATTTTTAAGATTAACACTTGGTCTTCTTTCTAATGATTTTTTTTAATTTTTTTTTTTAACGTTTATTTATTTTTGAGACAGAGAGAGACAGAGCATGAATGGGGGAGGGTCAGAGAAAGGGAGACACAGAATCTGAAACAGGCTCCAGGCTCTGAGCTGTCAGCACAGAGCCCGACGCGGGGCTCGAACTCACGGAGTGTGAGATCGTGACCTGAGCCGAAGTCGGCTGCCCAACCGACTGAGCCACCCAGGCGCCCCCCTAATGATTTTAATAAAGAATTTCATCTGTACAAAACCCAGCCCCACCTGTGAGTACCTGTTGTCAGTAGGCTTCTGCTTCCTAGATTTCTCTATTGCAGGGGAAGGAACAGGAGCTTACAGCTTTGGGGAAGCAAATTATAGTTTCTTCTCTTAAAAAGGTTTTAAGCCCCTGGCTTAGACAATCATAGCAGTCATTCCAGAAAAAAAGAAAAGCATAAACTAGCCATTTGAAAACAGAATCATCTAATCGATTACTACTCTCCGTATTTGTCCCAGAGAGATGCAGTCATCTGTTCACTGACAATGCAGACTTGGCTATTATGGCAGGAGATGAAACTCAGGTCTCTTCACTCTTAGCCTAGGCTCTTTCTACTATACCAAGTCACTTCCCATGCAGTTATCAAATTAGTAAATCAAGACCTAAATGAGTAAGGAATCTGCCCAAGAAAACCTGAGTCTCCTTAGTCCTAGAGGGAATTCCAATCTTGAAAAGCCACATGAATGTCTGGGAAAAGCTTGTCAACAAATCTAATAGAGTACTCTATGCTCAGAGGACTCTTATTTCTCCAGCACACCAGCCCCTTCGGTCTTACGGCTGTGCCTTTTCAAACTGTCCTGCCTCAAGAGTGCAAAAACAAATCCCCGAAAGGTTAAATCACAAAGGAGAAAATAATCAGGCTCCTGGGTGGCTCCTTTGGTTAAGTGTCTGACTTCGGCTCAGGTCATGATCTGATGGCTCATGAGTTCAAGCCCCGTGTCGGGCTCTGTGCTGACAGCTCAGAGCCCGGAGCCTGCTTTGGATTCTGTGTCTCCCTCTCTCTCTGCCCCTCCCCCACTTGTGCTCTGTCTCTCAAAAATGAATAAATATTTAAAACAAAAATTTTTGGGGCGCCTGGGTGGCGCAGTTGGTTAAGCGTCCGACTTCAGCCAGGTCATGATCTCGCAGTCCGGGAGTTCGAGCCCCGCGTCGGGCTCCGGGCTGATGGCTCGGAGCCTGGAGCCTGTTTCCGATTCTGTGTCTCCCTCTCTTTCTGCCCCTCCCCCGTTCATGCTCTGTCTCTCTCTGTCCCAAAAATAAATAAATGTTGAAAAAAAAAATAAAAAAAAAATTTTTTTTTAAAAGAAAATAATCTAGTTTCTTTCTGGCAGAATTTCGGCATAGTGGGACTATGCAGGAATGTATCTACTGGAGAATCTTCCCACATTCCTGAGTCGTTAAGAGCAACCAGCAGAGGCATGTTCCATACACTCCCCAAATGTCTGAGCTGGCAACAACAAAAGATATTCAGAGATCTCAGCCCTGGAACAACAGCTTCTGTCAGTGAACTACCGTTCTCACGATGCTGTGTTTCTGCTTACTTCAACTTCATACCAAAAGGCACATCACACCAGTGCGAGGACTTGAGAAAACCACACAAATGAATTCACACAGTAGTACAATTCTGGCAGGGCACCAATACTAGTAATAAAGTATAATTTTTTTAATTCAAAGACCTTATACAAACACATTACTTTTAGCATTTACACAGATTTGACCTGGGACCCTAGTACCAGAGACCAACACCAACACAGATCAGATAGAATGTCCATGCAAAGGGAGTTACCTGGTAAGAAGGCAAACATCAGCACTTTAGCTCTTACCTGAAGCCAAAGGTCGGATCCACTCTTTGCTATTTAGGTCAAGTCTCCAGAGGTCATTAAAAGCAGCATTGCAGCTGCTCTGGGTACAGCCTCCAAACACGTACATAGATTGATTAGCATCATAATAGCATGCACCTAGAAAGAAAACAATAAAAGCATAACTGATGTTCAATACTGAAGCCCCTCTGACACCTTAACTGTAACACTTATCTTTCAAAGATCAATAATTTCAGCCATTCGGCGACTCTGTGGCCAGGTACCAACTTTCTATAACCAGCCTCTTGTCTTCAGATTGGTTAATATCACATTATTCTTTAAAATAAGGTCCAGCAAGGGGCGCCTGGCTGACAGTTGGAAGAGCATGTGACTCTTGATCTGGGGGTCGTGAGTCTGGGCTCAGTGTGGGGTGTGGAGATTATGAAAAATAAATAAACTTAAAAAAAAAAAGTAAAAGAAAGCTCAGAGGAAAGCTATAGAAATATCATTTCTGAGAACACTGAGCAAATTGACAATGTCACCATTAAATAAGACCGTATAATTCCAGCAAGAACACACAGGAATTCAGATTATGGGTGCTCAATGGGTAAAATTTCAGTACAGCTGCACAATTAACCTAAATCTGCATCCTCACCCTCTAGGTCTAGGCAGAGAGAGCCAGTGCCAATGGATGCACTCTGTCCTCCTGTTTCTCTCCTCCAGCCCTCCTATTATTGCTTTTGTTTTCAAATGAAACCTGAAGCACAAACTAATAAACACATCTTTACATGAAGAGAATGACAGAAAACCATTTTAATCGATGCCATGAAGTAACCACACATGAAGATCAATGTATCTCGGGGATCTCAGAAGTAGGATGGTCCCCAAGCTACGGAGAGAACAGCATGGAGGTCGTTAAGCCGAAAGCCACCAAGGTGCATCAGAAAGCCACCAAGACAGGCTGTTCGGTGCTACACAGAAAACCAGTGAAGTAACATTTAAAAAGCATCCAGGTCTCTGAGAAGAGCCTTTTCAATCAGATGATTATACACTCCTCACCGACAGACACCATTCCAAAGAAAAGGGGTAAGGACTGTGAGAGGGGCTGGGCTGTACCTCCAAAACCAGAAGGACCACAGCCAAAGTCTAGAGGAGAGGCACTGCCACCTTGTTTTGCCCTAAAAAGTACACTTAGTCTCTATTCTTTGGAAACGATGACCCCACTCCTTACAGACTTGCATTTACCATCTTGGATCTCAGGAAGGGGGCCAAGCAAAACTTTCCTTTCCATTCATTTCATGCATACTGGTGGGAAAAAAAAGAATTCTCAATGTTCCCCTTACGTAAGAGGAAAGTGAAAAGAAACTCAGAGATTCAATCCGCTAGTGCATGGTTTCAGTGACCAGTCAGCTTATTTGTAGGTCTAGTGCAGTTTAGCACACTTCTGTTTCTAAGATCTCTTCTGAACTCTGGCACCACTTAGTCAAGTTCAGAAAAAGAGAAATGCTACTGCTATAATTATCTCTGTGATATGTACTAGCTCTGGGAATAACCCTCTTTTTTTTTCTTAAATCAGCCCACCCCACAGGCCCTTTAAGGAACCTCTGCACTAGAAAGGCCAAGTCAGAAAACTTCAGGAGTTAAGAGGTACCACAGTAGTGTATTTAGTTGCTTACACCCAGTGATCTCAGCCAGTGGAAGGCACAGATCCAAATCATCTTGACCTCTGACATTGTGCAACAATGGAGCTGCAGACTTTTCAAATTAACAGACACACTACAGTATATGAAGATTTAAATGATCTTACACTTTCCACTAACTTTCGTTGCCTTTGCAAATAACTTCTAATCTGTATGTTTTAAAATCCACATCGCAGGGGCGCCTGCATGGCTCAGTAGGTTAAGCATCTGACTCTTGATTTTGGGACAGGTTATGATCTCCCAGTTCGGTTCATGAGAGGAGCCCTGTGTCAGGCTCCCGGCTGGGTGTGGAGCCTGCTTGGGATTCTCTCTCTCCCTCCCTCCCTCCCTCTCTCTCTCTCTTCCTCTCCCTCTGCCCCTCCCCCCCTCAAAAAAAAATCCACATCCTAACAAGAAAATCTATTAAGAAATAAAATCCTATGAAACTCCAATGCTCATATTTCAGATTGGTTAAGAACTGCAAATAACAAGGGGCACCTAGGTGGCTCAGTCAGTTAAGCATCCGACTCTTGATTTTGGCTCAGGTCGTGATCTCACGGTTGTGAATTTGCGCCCTGAGTCAGGCTCTTCAGTGACAGCAGGGAACCTGCTTGGGATTCTCTCTCTCTCCTTCTCTCTCTGACCCTCCCCTGCTTGCACACATGTGTGTGCACAGTCTCTCTCTCAAAAATAAATGAATAAACATTTTTTAAAAAGAACTGTAAATAATGAAGGATCAAGTTTAGCTGATATTAGACAAACAAGAAGGATAATTGCTAGAGTCACATTTCAATCTCCACTAAAGGAGCTGAGCTTCAGATATCTTGGTCTTCTCATATCTTTCTTGAATTAGCTACTCCAACAAATTGACTGAAATTTTGAACGGAACCAACTGGTACCAGGCATAAAAGAACATTCTTTTCTTCTTGATAACCCACACTTACGGAAAATAAGTTAGCAATGTCCTATGGCCTCTGAAACCTTAATGTGTGTCCATTATAACAATCTTTAATAAGACAAATCTGTGATTTCATAACTAAGAGTCAAGGGCTCATTTATGTCTCCCCGTTCTTCAAACATCAACTCTTGGCAGCTGCTTCCTTCATACAGCAAAAGAGCACAGTGCCTTTATTTTTTAAAGAGGTAGCAAACATTCTTCTTCTCTATTTGGATTGAAAACCCAGCCAACAGCCGGGCCCCATGAGGTCCTTGCCACATGTATTTTAATCCTATACTAAAATAAGGCAATCGGCATTCTCCTGCTTCTCTTGGAACAAACAAAGGTTTCTGGAAGAGGAAGGCATAGGCCAAACTGTGCAAAGCTAGCAGGACTAAAATGACAAGTTTCACACACTGTATTCTCAATGTCTATCAGTTAATCAGCAATGAAGCTTAGAGAGGAAGAGAGTCAGTTTGGGCAGCTATGTTTAAAACTCCAATATAATGGAATAAGAAAACAGCCATCAATAATACCCTCAAATATTTTAAGCATCCTACTAAGCTTTTGTTTATTGTCTATTTTTATTTAAGACATCTACATGTTGGTCTGGGTGGGTGTGGGGAGACTCAACAAGTTCAATGGGCCTTTTAGAAAAAATTAAGAATTTAAGCAAATACCAGTGCTCAAGTAGTCACTTCCCTTTTACCAACGTTCTCCACCCACATAGTTTTCTTTTCAAAACATCTAGACCAGTGGAATGTGCAATACGAAAGTTACAGTTCATAGTACAGTATGAATACTCTAAGTAACATTAAGAATGTTTATTCTAGGGGCTCCTGGGTGGCTCAGTCGGTTAAGCCTCCGACTCTTGGTTTTGGCTCAGGTCACGATCTCACGGTTTTGTGGGTTCAAGCCCCACACTGGGCTCTGCGCTGGCAGTGCGGAGCCCGCTTGGGATTCTCTGTCTCCCAGTCTCGCTCTGTCCCCCCCACCCACTTGTGCGGTCTCTCTCAAAATAAATAAATAAACTTAAAAAATAAAAAGAATGCTTATTCTAATTGCTACATTTCTTCAAATTTTCTGAAATGGCTTGACTGCTCCATGAACAACTATTGCAAAACATACATTTCCAGTTAATATCCGATAATCCCTACTCAAAGATAAGTCAAATATTCATATCAACACACAGCAAACCAGTAGTTCTTTGGCATCCTAAACACTTCTGTACTGTAGTATACTCCTCTCTAGTGCAAGGTCTTCCAGTTGTTTCAGAGAGTCACTTGAGAAATGTTTACTTAACTCTAACTTTTGCATTCAGATGTTAAATTCTCTTTTGTTTCACACTTGTTTCCAGGGAAAGGTCCTGAGGCATGTATCCCATGCTCAGAGAGACTATGCTGTCATGTGTCTCACGTCTACAAGCCAGGACATATTTGATAAGGCCTGTAATTACATAACTATGGAACAAGCAAGGCTGGTTATCCCGTTTGGGCCTGCTTAGCTACTACAGGAGCACAGCTAGCATGGGTGTGACATGACCTGACCCTATTTGCAGCCTTCACTGAAATACAAAAAGCACGATGCTGGAGACTCAACAGATCCCTATATTAATCTGAAAAGGACATTCTCTGTTAGTCAAGGTTTGCATGATCGGTCACGCGCACACTCACCAAAGAGTTAGGAAAACTGGCTTCATTTTCCTTCCCCTCTTTGTCCCACACTTTTAAACAGGAAGGAAGCTGTACTGCTACATCTTTGTTACACTTAATTTCACAGAATTCAATGATTTCAACTATGGACCAAGTGTTGTGAAAGGTGCATGGATTTCTAACACCTGAAACCTGCTTGTCCTCAAGCAGACAACCATTTTAAAAAAAAAATTTTTTTTTTCAACGTTTATTTATTTTTGGGACAGAGAGAGACAGAGCATGAACGGTGGAGGGGCAGAGAGAGAGGGAGACACAGAATCAGAAACAGGCTCCAGGCTCTGAGCCATCAGCCCAGAGCCAGACGCGGGGCTCGAACTCACGGACCGCGAGATCGTGACCTGGCTGAAGTCGGAGGCTTAACCGACTGCGCCACCCAGGCACCCCAAGCAGATAACCATTTGAGGAAGAGATCTCTTCATCCCTCTATCATTTTGCAGTTAAAAACATATTTTTGGGTGCGTCTGGGTGGCTCAGTTGGTTGAGCGTCTGACGTCAGCTCAGGTCATGATCTCACGGTTCGTGGGTTTGAGTCCCTCGTTGGGCTCTGTGCTGACAGCTCAGAGCCTGGAGCCTGCTTTGGATTCTGTGTCTCCCTCCCTCTGCCCCTCCCCTGCTTGCAGTTGCTCTCTCTCTCAAAAATAAAATGAACATTAAAAAAAATCTTCAGGGGCGCCTGAGTGGCGCAGTCGGTTAAGCGTCTGACTTCAGCCAGGTCACGATCTCGCGCTCCATGAGTTCGAGCCCCGCGTCGGGCTCTGGGCTGATGGCTCAGAGCCTGGAGCCTGTTTCCGATTCTGTGTCTCCCTCTCTCTCTGCCCCTCCCCCGTTCATGCTCTGTCTCTCTCTGTCCCAAAAATAAATAAATGTTGAAAAAAAAAATTAAAAAAAAAAAAATCTTCAAAAAAAAAAAAAAAGAAGAGCCAAGGAACTTACTTCCCAAGTTTAAAATTCTTCTTTCATATGCAGCCTCTCCAACACAGACAATTATGGCGACAGACAGATGGTAATAAACAGTAAAAGAAAAGGCAAGAGCAGTGTTTTAGGGGTGTATAGGCAGAGGAAAAAAAGATCTTAATCTCCATTGCAGGGAATCTGACAGGAGCTTGTGAAGAGGTGGCTTTTGGCTTTATCTCTGAGATGGGTTTTAGAGGATAGAACACTTTAGTCCATTAACAATGGGCAAACAAGTCCAGGGACGAAAAGGGGAACTGGAGGGGAAGGGAGAAGGAAATCAGGGCATCCAAGCAAGGCCATCAAGTAGGGAAGTGTAAGATCTAACAAGGAGTCTCGTGTGGGTGGAGCCTGGCTGTGTGAAGATGTGGGAGAGATTCAGGCTGAAAGAGTAAGCTGGGGCCTCGAAAGCCAAGGGGAGTGGAAACTCCTCCATCAGCCTGGAAAGACTGAGGTTTTTTAGCAGAGGAGTGACGAGACTGGTCTGATGCTTCACTTACAGTGGTTCCCAACAGGGACTCCTGTTATTTTAGGCAGGTCCATTCTCTTTGTGGAGGAGCAGCCCATTCACTGCAGGACACCGAGCATTCCTGCCTACTAAATGCATACAGTGCTACCCAGTCAAGCAAATGAACAATGACCTTACACATTTCCAAATGCCCTAGGAGGTGGCACTGTCCCCAGCTTTAGAGATGGTTGCCAACAGTGTCTCGTTCAGGTTCAGATGGAGAACCTGAACTTCTTATTTATGCAATCATTTAGAAAAGATTTAGGAAAGATAGAATGTAATCATTCTAATGAGTAATGTAATCATTACTCACATTCATAAATGTGAGTAATGGGAAAAATAAGGAAAGATATGAGAGAGATTGCAGAGATGAACAGAATCAACAAGATGTGACTTTTGTTACTGAAGGAAGAAGAGGAATTGAGGATAAATCCGAGAATTCACACTTGTGTAACTGCGAGAATGATAATGCCATTAACTAAATTATGGAGAGGGGAAAACTTGGGAGGAACTACTGAATTCCACTTTTAGCTGACTAGATATGAAGCATCTGTGTATCTCTGTGGCAATATGAGCAAAGAATTGGAAATGCAGATCTCCAGCTCAATGTGAATCAGGAATAAGAAATACAATTGAGGGGTATCTGGGTGGCTTAGTCAGTTGCATCCACCTCTTGACTTCAGCTCAGGTCATGATCCCAGGGTCATGGGATTGAGCTCTGTGTCAGGCTCCATACTGAGCCTGGAGCCTGCTTGAGATTCTCTCTCTCCCTCTCTCTGTCTCTCTCTCTCTCTGTCTCTCTCTCTCTCTGTCTCTCTCTCTCTTCCTTCCCCTGCCTGCCCCTCTCCCCACTTGCTTGCTCTCGCTTGCGCTCTGTCTCTAAAAAAAAAAAAAGAGAGAGAGAAAGAAAGAAAAAGAAAAAAGAAATAAAATTGAGCTCTGGGGAGAAACATGCAGTAGGAAGAGAAAGGAGCTAAGGAAAGACATTGAAGGAATTCCTTGTTTTCAACCTATTCTGAAAAATGCCCATTTCTGTGTAACAGTTCTCTTCAGTCTGCCAGCATGCAGAGAGAAAGGCCAACAGTGAGAGATGAGCTGAGAGAGAGGAAACAGACACACAGACACCTTTTTAAAAAATCTATAGCACCTTTGGGGCGCCTGGGTGGCTCAGTGGGTTGAGCGTCCGACTTTGGCTCAGGTCATGATCTTGCAGTTTGTGGGTTTGAGCCCTGTGTCGGGCTCTGTGCTGATGACTCAGAGCCTGGAGCCTGTTTCAGATTCTGTGTCTCCTCTCTCTTTGCCCTTCCTCTGCTTGCTCGCTGTCTCGCTCTCAAAAATAGATAAACATTAAAAAACTTAAAAAAAAAATCTATGGCACCTTTTCTTGGATTTTAAATGAAGACATGAAAAAAATTTAAGGTAAAAACAAATATTGAAATCCACCAACCTCTGAATTTCTGTGAGATTACTCACTCTATTTTTCTTCTCTATGTCCCCTGCAAATAACTGTCACTATTTTGTAATGATACTCTTTCAAAAGCTAGTTAATCGAAAAATTTTTTTCTTCTCTCATTAGAAAGCTAAATTGTCTGTCCTGTGATAATTACTCACCCCTGAATACTTCCCAGCTTGGTTTCTACTTTATCCAGACTCACTCCATCTCCCTCACTTAGGGTTCTTAAAAATACTTGTTTCAAAAAAAATCTTAAAAAAAAATTTTTGTTTTCAACGTTTATTTATTTTTGGGACAGAGAGAGACAGAGCATGAACGGGGGAGGGGCAGAGAGAGAGGGAGACACAGAATCGGAAACAGGCTCCAGGCTCTGAGCCATCAGCCCAGAGCCTGACGCGGGGCTCGAACTCACGGACCGCGAGATCGTGACCTGGCCGAAGTCGGACGCTTAACCGACTGCGCCACCGAGGCGCCCCACAAAAAAAATCTTAAAACGGTCTTTAGAAACTCTGTCTCTGCCTCTCATTCCAATTATCTGTCAGTAACTGAAGTTAACCCTCCCTCAACAACAAATACTGGATCTAACATGGATTCTCCTGTAATTTCATTACATATCCTTTAAAAAAATTTTTTGTTAATGTTTATTTATTTTTGAGAGGGAGGGAGAGAGAGACAGAGACAGAGAGACAGAGACAGAGAATGAGTGGGGGAGGGGCAGAGAGAGGAGACACAATCTGAAGCAGGCTCCAGGCTCTGGGTTGTCAGCACAGAGCTAGATCTAGGGGCTCAAACTCACAAACCCATGAGATCATGACTTGAGCTAAAGTGACTAAGCCACCCAGGTGCCCCTCATTACATATGCTTCACAAGGATTCATTTATAGTCTTAAATGAATTAAGAATTGAAGTGTGGATTCCTGAAAACATTCAAGTCCCTTTCAAAAACTATTTTTGTAGTAAGAAGGAGAGGAAGAGAAAGGGGGGGGAGGAGGAGGAGGAGGAGGAGGAAGGAAGGGAGAGAGGAAGAGAAGGAAGTACCGGTAGTAGTAACAGTAGCCTGGGCTTTGTTTTTTGTTTGTTTGCTTGCTTTTTAACATTTATTCATCTTTTGAGAGATGGGGGGGGGGGGTAAGGGGCAGGGAGAGAGAGAGGGAGACCCAGAATCTGAAGCAGGATCCAGGCTCTGAACTGGCAGCACAGAGCTGGATGTGGAGCTTGGACCCACGAACCACGAGATCATGATCAGAGCCAAAGTCAGATGCTTAACCGACAGTGGCCCCTGTTTCTGTTTTTAATGTTTATTTATTTAATTTGAAAGAGAGAGCAAGTGGGGCACCTGGGTGGCTCAGTTGGTTGAGCGTCCAACTTCGGCTCAGGTCATGATCTCACGGTTCCAGTCTCAGCCTCGCTTCGGGCTCTGTGCTGACAGCTCACAGCCTGGAGCTGCTTCGGATTCTGTGTCTCCCTCTCTCTCTGCCCCTCCCCCAGTCATGCTCTGTCTCTCTCTGTCAAAAATAAATAAACATTAAAAAAAAATTTTTTTTGAAAGAGAGAACAAGTCAGTGTAAACAGGGGAGGCACAGAGAGAGACAGAGAAACCCAAGCAGGCTCCATGCTGTCACCGCAGAGCCCAATTTGGGGCTCTATCTCATGAACTATGAGATCACAACTTGAGCTGAAATCAAGAGACGCTCAATGGGCTGAGCCATTCAGGTGCCCTGTTTACGTTTTTTGTTTTTCAGTAGTTGCTGTTAATGGCCTTTTCCACTCTGTTGACGTTTGCACTAATGGTACAAAAGCAATGCAGAGTAAAACTGTTACACCCTGTGCAAAACTCAAGGCAGGGGCATTAAAACAAAGAAAACCAGTTCTGACTTCACAGACCCCCAAAAGGGTCTCACAGATTGCCCTCTTCCCCAGAGGCCTAGGAATCACACTTTGAGACCCACTGCCCTAGGGGGGTTACGACAGCAAAAGTAAAACAGCTCCTGGAGAGAACGGAGAACACGGGAACAATCTGGCCTGCTCCTTTGATCTATTCAGATCCAGTTCCAAGACAATGATAAATTATAATTATGTACTGAATTCTCCTCTGGAAATGAGAATACAACACAGGGTTTGGGACAGCCAGCCTCCAAGATGGCCTCCAAAGGTCCTCACGGCCTGGTATTTACCCTGCTGGTCAATATCTGTGTGACCAATAGAACAGATCAGGAAAGAGGTTCATTTCAGAGATTAGGTTGTAAAAGACACTACAGCTTCTATCTTGGTGTCTCTCTCTCCCTCCCTCCCTCTCTCTCTCTCTCTCTCTCTCTCTCTCTCTCTCTCCCCCCAATCATTCATTCTTTCATTCTGTGGGTAGCCAGCTACCAAGTCATGAGCAGCTCCACAAAGAGGCCCAAGTCCTTTTTTTTTATGTTTATTTATGAGAGAGAGAGAGAGAGAGAGAGAGAGAGAGAGAGAGAGAGAGCGCAAGCATGAACGGGGTTGGGACAGAGAGAGAGGGAGACACAGAATCTGAATCAGGCTCCAGGCTCTGAGCTGTGAGCACAGAGCCCGACGCAGGGCTCAAACCCATGAACTGCAAGATCGTGACTAGAGCCAACGTTGGATGCCTAACCAACTGAACCACCCAAGTGCCTCCAGAGGTCCAAGTCCTAAGGAACAGAAGCCTCCTGTGAACAGTTACTTGTGTGAACCTGGAAGCAGACTGCCTGGGCCCCAGTCAAGCCTTCAGGTGACTACAGCCCTGACAGACTGGCTACAACCTCATCAGAGACACTGAGCCAGAACCTCCTAGCTAACCACTCCCAGATTCCTGACCCTTGGGAACTCTGTGGGATAATAAATGTTTTAAGCTGCTAAGTTTTTTAAACAACATGAATAACCAATACACTCTCCTTCCCTCAAGAGTTCCAAATACCCACAGTTATCATGATAAGCACTGAGTATTGTACAGAAGTACTGAATCACTACACTGGACACCTGAAAGTAATATAACACTGTACATTAACTATACTGGAATTAAAATTAAAACCTGAATAACACAAAAGAGTTCAAAATTAGTAGTAATATTCAAGAGTATCAAAAAGTTGGGGCACCTGGGTGGCTCAGTCGGTTAAGCGTCCGACTTCGGCTCGGGTCATGATCTCACCGTTCATGAGTTCGAGCCCCATGTCAGGCTCTGTGCTGACAGCTCAGACCCTGGAGCCTGCTTTGGATTCTGTGTCTCCCTCTCTTTGCCCCTCCCCCACTCGTGCTCTGTCTCTCTCAAAAATAAACATTAAAAATTAAAAAAAAAAAGAGTATCAGAAGACAACAACAAAGGCTCAGAACAGGAAAATATTTTCTATGAGCTAAAGAGTTGAGAGGTTTCACGATGGAGCCAGAACTTCAATGGAGTCTTCAAGGAAAGGCAGGCTTTAGCTAAGTGGATACAAACACTCCAGGGAGGAAGAATCCAGCATGGCAATGTGACAGCTTGAAAGAGGAGAGCTCTTGGGCAAAGCTGGGAGATGATGTGGTAAATCTGAACACAGGTCAAATTAAAGAGGGCTCTGAATATAAGACTAAGTTTAGCTTTTATCTTGTAAGCAACAGGCACTGAAGGTTTCTGAACTGGGAAGTAATATAATTAAAGCTGTAATTATGAGAAAGTATTTAGAGCTCCCTCACCCCCACCCCACTGCCACGAGCTTTCTTTATGGAGAACCATTATTAATATACCTGTACTGGCCTAAGATATACCACATCTTAATCTCATTTTGATGAAGGTATGAATCACTAATAGAATAAAATGGTGTCTACAAAAATCAAATTCAAATGGAGAGTTAATTCTAGAATAATCTAAAAACTCTAAATTAGGGGCACCTGGGTGGCTCAGTCGGTTAAGCATCTGACTTCGGCTCAGGTCATGATCTCACGGTTCGTGAGTTCAAGCCCACCTCAGGCTCTGTGCTGACAGCTCGGAGCCTGGAGCCTGTTTCAGATTCTGTCTCCCTCTCTCTCTGCCCCTCCCCTGCTCATGTGCTCGCTCTCTCTCTCCCTCTCTCTCTCTCTCTCTCTCAAAAATAAACAAACATTAAAAAAATTTAAATAAAAATAAAAACTCTAAATTGTGTCCTATCTACCAGAGCATTTATAATTTTACTATTTAAATTGACATTTTAAAATTAATACCCTTCATTTTCAAAATCTTTGTGTGATCCCAGCCAAATTCAGTGTTGGCTAAACATATACTATGTTAAAATAAAGAATTATTTTAACTCTTAGTGTTAAACTCTGGCTACTCCCTAAGCAGGATCTTGGAAACACCTTTCTGTACTTCTTTGATATCCTCTTACTTGATATCAATGTTCAAGTCTACGATAACACCTTGACCTCTTTGGGGTAGAGATACTAGAAAAATTCAAATATAAAATTATACCAAGGTGCCTATGCTGTACTTAGGCTCACACTCTTCCCTGATTCTAAAGTTAATATAAGTCCTCATTTTACATTCTCTTCATTAAAAAGTCAAACAAAATACATGCCTCCAGAGGAATTTTTGGAAATATGACCACGGGCAGGATGGCATCTACTCTCACAGTAAATACTTACTGTGTGAGAACCGTTGAGTGATCGGGGTTCCAGGATAAGGGTAGGTCCGACTCTCCCATTGAATGTTTCCTTCCTGGACAGCCTTTATGAAACCATGATAACACTGGTGGGCTACACCTAAAGACAAAAATAACAAATGCTTCAGCCTGGATACTTCACTTTTCAACCAAATTATTAAAACTGCATCTATTAGCTGTCACATAACTTCTATAAAACCCAAGTTTCTTATTTTTCATTCAAAGTAAGAAACAGAATTTCAAAAGTAGAAGATCCAATCCTTTCACTTTACAAAGGCTCAGGGTGGCTAAGTGTTACAACGGTCAAGGTTACAAAATCAGCTCACACTATAACTCTGCTCCCCTTTATGTCATATCTTAAAGCAACACATTAAAATAACTGGTAGAGGCACCTGGCCGGCTCAGTCAGCAGAGCATGCGACCCTTGATCTCAGAGACATAAGTTTGAGCCCCACGATAGGCATAAAGTTTACTTTAAAAATAAGTAAATAACTCGGGTGCCTAGGTGGCTTAGTCAGTTAAGCATCCAACTCTTGCTTTTGGCTCAGGTCATGATATTGTGGTTTGTGAGACAGAGCCCCAGTCAGGCTCCATGCTGACAACACAAAGCCTGCTTGGGATTCTCTCCCCCCGTCCCCCACTCACACTTTTTCTCTGACTCTCTCAAAATAAATAAATAAGCTTAAAAAATAAAATTAAAATTAAATTAATTTAAATAATTGGAATTGTTTAAACAAAGCAAAGGGACTGGGGGTAATTTAGCTTTGGGAGAAAGAGCACGGTAAAACAGCGTCTGGAATATAAAAAACAGGTGTTCATAAATGCCTATGGTTAGACCATGGGAACCAAGAAGCATATTCCATCTTAATAAATGAAGAGACAATAATTAGCTTACACTGAATTATGAAATGATGAATTTACAACTAAGGAAAGCTGTTTTAAAAAGTGAGCGCTTGTACTATAATGGTGGATACATATCATTACACATTTGTTCAAACCCACAGAATGTGCACCCCAATGTAAACTCTGGATTTCGGGTGATGATGATGTGTCCATGCAGGTCTGTCAACTGCAACAAATGCACCGGGGTATGTTGATAGTAGGGGAGGTTGTGGATGTGGGAAAACAGGAAATGTCTGACCTTTCTGCTCAATTTTGCTGTGAATCTAAAACCACTCTAAAAAATAAAGTCTATGGGGGCGCCTGGGTGGCTCAGTCAGGCGAACGTCTGACTTGGGCTCAGGCCATGATCTCACGGCTCATGATTTCAAGCCCTGCTTTGGGCTCTCTGCTGTCAGCATGGAGCCTGCTAGGATCTTTGGAGCCTTTGTCTCCCTCTCTCTGCCCCTTCCTAGCTTGAGCTCTCTTAAGAAAGAAAGAAAAATAAAAGTCTTTGTTTTTTAAAAGGTGAGAGCTTCATGTTTCTGGAACAATCTATGTTTTTAACACATGAAATGACTACCTTATTTCAAAGAGCAACATTTTGAATGAAGAGTACAATAATTTATGTTACACTTTGAAAGAATGTATCATTTTTAATTCATGTCACCTTAGTGGATCCTTAAGCAGGATCACAGTATTTAAAAATGTTTTCCAATGATGATTACTATCCTTTGGCTGAACTCACAGTTAAGAACTGGAATATTAAAAGACAGTCATCTTTAATGTGTGACTACAGTGCCAACTATGATGAAGAAAGTAACAGATTTGAAAATGTTGAATTGAGGTAAGGCAGTAATGAATAAGGGACAGATACATAATGATAGAGAGGGGGAAAGAAGAAGCTATCCTGGCAGTGACTTCCTTCTCCCAGAAGATCTAAGACTGTGAGTGCTAGGTTAGGGTTCCTCCCTCTTTAAAATAAAAAAGTGTGTGTGTGTGTACAAATGTATGTATATGTATGTATGTATGTATGTATGTATACATATATGTATGTGCATATACATACATATGTATATATACATACCATATGCACATATCTATGTGCATATGTTATATATATATATATACACACACATACATACATATCAAAACAGTAAGAATGCCATATAAAACCAAGAATAAACTCGTAACTTTGATTAGTTCATAGCCCCTCATCTGTGATTCTTCCACCTCTATTTTAGAGGTGAAATCATCTATTTTCACAGGGTAAGCATTCAATCTCTACTGAAGGGTCCATTAAATCTGCAAAGAGAAAGCAAGCATTACCAGTTGTAAGCAGATGAGCACAGGACCCAGCAAACGGTTTCAACACAGCTGGTCCTCAGCCTTCTAGGTTGGGTTCTGAGCAATTGACAATGACCCCATGCCCCATGAGAACCACCCTGATGAAAGGAAATGATTTTAAGACTGATTCTGATCTAAAGGTTTTTTCCTGTCATATTTCTGACTGCCTGTTCCCACTAGGAAGGAACAAACTGCTTGATCAAAGTTTATTCAACTGGCTTGGTCTTCATTCAAAAATGGGCCCTTTCCAGTTAAAATGTAACTGTAAATGTAAAACTGTAAATGTAAAAAAAATAACTGCTATCTATTAAATTAAAAATACACCACCCCTGGTAAGTACAACATTTAGCTAAAGTTGAAAACTTGATTAGAAAATGGAAGACGGGTGTGTGGGTGGCTCAGTCTGTTAAGCTGCTGGCTCTTGATTTTGGCTCAGGTCACGGTTCTTGGGATCAAGCCCTGAGTAGGGCTCTGTAGACTGACAGTGAGGAGCCTGCTTGGGATTCTCTTTCTCCCTCTGACCCTCCCCAATTCATGCTCACTCGTGTGTTCTCTCTCTCTCTCCCTCTCAAAATAAATAAACATTGAAAAAAAAACAAAAGCAGGGGTGCCTGGGTGGCTCAGTTGGTTAAGCATCTACCTTCAGTTCAGGTCATAATCTCATGGTTCGTGAGTTTGAGCCCTGCATCTCTGCTGTCAGCACAGAGCCTGCTTCAGATTCTCTCTTTCTCTCTCTCTCTCTCAAAAATAAATAAATGTTAAAAAAGAGAGAGAGAGAAAAATGGGGAGAAAAAGAGGAGAAACTCATTTTTAAAAGTACAAGAGGGACGCCTGAGTGGCTCAGTTGGCTAAGTGTCCGACTTCGGCTCAGGTCATGATCTTGCGGCCCATGAGTTCGAGCCCCTTGTCAGGCTCTGTGCTGACAACTCAGACCCTGGAGCCTACTTCAGATGCTGTGTCTCCCTCTGCCCCTTTCTCACTCACATTCTGTCTCTTTCTCTCGAAAATAAACATTAAAAAAAACATTTTAAAAAGTAAAAGATATGCATAGAGCCTTTATCACTTAGAGATAAAATAAAGCAGTAAATACTTGCACAATCCCATATTTGCCACAATTAGCTACTTTAATAAACAAAATGATATCCTCTTAACGAACACGGACACTAAAGCCAGACTGCCTGAATGTGGATCTTCCATCCCCCGTGATACCCGTGTGACCTTGGGTAAGTTACTTAACTGTGCCTCTCACACTCTTGTTTCTTCACCTGTTCAGAGTTTTCTGTGAGGATAGTAAAGCAGTCACAACAGTGGCTGACAATGGTAAGAGGTATATTAACATTAGCTGTACTGTTATCCCACATCCGTCCCTGCTTCGTCTGTTCAAGAACAACACAATTTACCAGACCAACTCTAAGAATATGCAAAAAAAGAATCCACATTTTAAAACGGCAAGTTGGATCAAATACTACGAAACCCAAGCTGTTCATAAAACTAACCAGAATTAAGAGAAAAGGAAAATGTACAGTTAATTGTCTAACACTAAATTTGAGAACCACAATAAATTTAAGGGAGAAAGGAGAAAACGAAACTGGGACCTTAAAAATAAACCATTAAAACAAATTTAAATAGATAAATAAGCCTTCCACGTTGCACAGTACCTTTGATAAGTCGATACCACTGTTTGCAGACAAGGGCTGCAGTTTTGTGTTCCTGGTATGGTGAAAGAAAGGACAGGATATACTCCAAAACCTCTTCTGGCAGCTCAGACATGGGCCTATTATGTCTAGTCTCTTCAACCTCCAGTACTGGGTGGGGCTCCTCATCTTGCTCCATTGTCCCTTCCAGCACAGTTTCTTCCTGGTCCACGGCCATGAAACTGTCATCTTCACTGTCCGAGGAGCTGGCCATGACATTCCACTCAACAGCTATAGTGGGAAATGAACAAACATCAGTATACACTGTCAGAAGCTCTGAAATAACTCAGGCACATGCATCCAAGCTGCACACGATATTTTCTAGACCCTCGGTGTGAAATCTGTTCTCCAGCACTTTCCCACACTAGTTGAGAGCCACCTTAATTTGACAGGTAGAGCTCAAATACCAAGCCCATCCCAAATATCTAACAAATCCCTAAAGGCTTCTTTATTATTATTATTATTATTATTTTTTTTTGAGGCTTACTTATTTGAGAGACAGAGAGAATGCATGCAGGATGGGCAGAGAGAGCGGGAGAAAGAATCCCAAGTAGTCTGCACACTGTCAGTGTGGAGCCAATGCGGGACTCGATCCCAGGATCATGACTTAAGCTGAAACCAAGAGTAAGACACTCAACCAACTGAGCCACCCAGGCACCCCTAAAAGCTTCTGATTATATTTTTTCTCTCCACTGTAAATCAGAATGACAGCCGAGTTCTGGCATAACCATAAAACACGAAAGTTGTTCTGTAACAGCTCCTCTAAGGCAAGCATCTGACTGGCAGACAGCAAAAGGAACAGCAACTAAACTCCCTTGGCCAGTAACATGATTCAAGACCTCAGACTTCAAAGGAAAAACTAACTGAGGGTCCTATAAAGAGTAGTAAGAACATTCTGAGGATGTGGATTAAGAAAAGTTTTTCTTACAAAGTCTTCTTACATAAGACAATTCACTTACAAGGATAATAAACGTTCCAAGAATAGGCTTACCCAGCTAAAATACCAAATACTAGGCAACATTTGTATTAGAAAACATCAAAACAGATCTAGGGAGTAAGAAACCAGAAATAATATATATGCCCATCAACAATGTTACAGATAAATTGTGGTCCATTCACACAATGGAACTTCTGCAAGACACCCACACAGGTAACTCTCAAACACAACACTGAACCAAAGACAGAAGAGTGAATACTACATGGCCACGCTTATATCAGATTCAAAACCAGGTAAAATTAATTCATGCTCTTCAAAGTGAGTGCCGCAGGGGTGCTGGTGAAGTTGTTTCCTGATTGGGTAATGTTATACGGATATGTTCACCAAGATGAGCACTTAATGTTTAATGCACTTCTCTAAAGTTTATCAAAATAAGCCATTATCAAGTTACCTCTTGTGAAGGTATTTAAAAAAATCATTATGATTGAGTTTTAATTTCTCTATTCCCTAAATTTTCTAGAAAGAGCACAACATGTTGAAATATACATGCAGAGGCAGGCAACTCACTCACACCATTCCCATGATGTTTCATGCACAGCCTGGGGTAAAAAACAGTAAAATGAAGGGAGTAGGGTGATTTATGTAAGAAGTGTGTCACAGGTTATATTATCCAGGAAGCAAATGCTAAAAAAACAAAATTCGGAATGAAAAAATGTTTCATGGGGAGAAGTTTTGTGAGTAGAAAAAAGAAGGAAGCAGGACTGGGTGGGGGGAGCAGAGTGTGATGCAGATTTGACAACACTTGGAACAAGGCGGCCATTTAGAAGGCTCCAGAATGCAGCATATCTGTCATTGCTCTGCTCAGCCACTGGCTGGGGGGCTGCTCCAAAGCTGAGGCTGACCCTGAAGAGACTAACCGCTTTCTTCAGTTACACTCCTTACAGATGGGCAGGAAGTCTTTTCTTGAAAGGACATCTGAGTTTGTTTTCTTATTTTCTAATACACCTATTCCCCTTGACCACACATACCTACCCAGACCATTCACTATGCCATTCACCTTACAAATTTCCAGCATTGCCTCTAGCACTGATGTAAAGAACAAAAAATAATGGGAAGAGAAGAGTGATTCTGAAATACACTTGGGGTTTTGAGAAAGATTTGAAATGTTCCAGGGGCACCTGGCTGGCTCAGTCAGCAGGGCATGCTACACTTGATCTCAGGGTTGTGAGTTCGAGCCCCACGTTGGTTACAGAGATTACTTAAAAAAATAAAAAACTTTTTTATTATAATTTTTTAAAAAGAGAGATAGGGCAGGGGAGGGGGCGGGGGGGGAGGGGGAGAGAGAGAGAGAGAGAGAGAGAGAGAGAATCTTAAGCAGGCGTGGAGCCTGTTGTGGGGCTCGATCTCATGACCCAGGACTATGACCTGAGCTAAGATCAACAGACGTACACTCAACTAACTGAGCTGCCCAGGCACGCACCCCCAATAAAATCTTTAAAAAACAAAACAAAACAAAACAAAACAAAACGAACAAAGATCTGAAATGTTCCCAAAGGTGAGGGGGACAAGGAAAGCAAAGAAGGGAAGCTTCCCACCTCACCTTGCCACTCCTATAAATCATACAGGAAATCGCGTACATCTTAAGAACTGGAAGGATGATCACATTAAGGAAAATGAAAACATGAATCAAGTCATGAAACTGCTTCCAAGAAACTCATCTATCAAATTAGCTCATGATAAGACAATGCATCCTGGCAGAGTGGCTGCTGGAGTCCTGCTGATGGTGAAGGACTGGTGGCGAGCTATACACATAGTGGGGCAGCCGAAATCCCCCCCCTCCCCCGTTGGGGCAGCAGCAGAGGAAGGTGGTGGCAATGTCTTCCACTCCCCTGCAGCAGGGAAGAAGTGTTTACTGTAGGTTTACTGTAACCATAGCACATAAAGGATCCTAGATAGTTGCTCCCCACTTTGGGTGAGCGGTTCTTCCACATGCTTAACTTGCTAGAGGAGGTCTTTCCATTTCCAGGTCCAACACCTACCCGAAAGAGTACAGTTTGGGGTACAATATAAAACAAAAATTAAAAATTTTTTCTGGGGGATAAAAAAGGTACCTTTTACTACTGGAAAAAAATTACTTCCCGTATTCCCTCTTTTTCTCCCCTCTACAAGTTATCATTTCTCACCTCTCACTGGCTATCTTCCCTAATTTATTGACTTTCTCATATTTTTAACTCCCACTCGGCTCTGGAATTCACCAAGGAAAAGAGTCCAAAGAAACAGATTCCTTAAGTTTGGCTGCATCTTTCACATTTGAATTAAACATAGGATCTCAAATATAGTTGTTCTTTACTCAACAACTCGACAGACTGTGAGATTAGGGTCTGCTTCAGAACAAACTGAATCAATGAAGACTGAAAAAGGTTATTTGTATAATACTATTTTTCCCCCAAGCAAAATAAATTTGTTTGGCTCAATAAAACAACTTCTTACTCCCTTTAGTAAGCCTACATAAAGGGATGCAAACTTTTGTAATGCCCAGTTTTAAGTAACTCTCACCATTCAACCATTTTACTGTCCACAAAAGCACCAAACCCGATGCTCCTGGGGGCATGTTTGCGAACTTGGCCTTGAGCACAAATGCCAGTGAGAACACACAGGGATGGGCTCAGATGTAATTCCTTGTAATTACACTTCCAGCACCAATTTGCACGGTCCCTCATTTTCACTTCCATGATTAGGTAATGAAATCATCACTCACATTCCCACAGGATATGGAGGCATTTTGAAACAGTTTTTTTCATGCCAAAAGAAGCCCTATAAAACATTTCACATGCAATTGTTGTTAACTCACCGAATGTGGTTTTCATGAAGTATTTATTATTTTTTAGGATTTTATTTTCAAAGTAATCTCTACACCCAGTGTGGGACTTGAACTCAAGACTTGCATGCTCTACAGACTGAGACAGCCAGGTGCCACGGTTTTCATGGAGTCTTTATTTATTTATTTATTTTTTAAAGATATATATATATATTTTTAAGTAATCTCTAGACCCAACATAGGGCTCAAACCAACTCCGAGATCATGAAGTCTTTAAAAAAAAATCTTCCATACCCTTCACGTTTGTGTGAAGCCTTCTTAGTTTCCCCAAGTTTTGGGGACAAACATCAAACGAAGTCGGTTTACTGGAATCTGAGCTTCTTGAGGGCAGAGACCATTTGCCTGGCCATCTTGTCTCGCTAGCACTAGACAATCAAATTCGCACAAGGACTCACAACACCCTTGTGCTGACTTCCTGTTATTTTATAATCGAATACATCGTCAGTACATCCAGGAGTAGCAGACCCTACCCTTACATGTTACGGGCTGCTGTCAAGGTATTTTATTGGTCAGAATGGACATCTCTCTCTGGTCCCTTGAATTTTGGCCTTTTAAGGTGTATACTGGCCTGTGAGTCTGCTGCCGGACTCCTGAGCCAGACCCAATGACCCTTGGCTAGGTCAAGATGGGTGGTACTAGAGAAACCATTTATTTGGCCCAGTAGTATCACTACTATACTATACTATACTATACTATGCTATACTATACTATACTATATACAGTATACTACCAGACCACATCCAACTGAATACAAATCACTTTCAAAAATCCAAATGCCCTGGGGCACCTGGCAGGCTCAGGCAGTAGAGCATGTGACTCTTGATGGCAGGGTCAAGCCCCGCATTGGGTGTAGAGTTTATTTACCAAAAAAAAAAAAAAAAAAAAGATCCAAATACCTTGCCCTTCTGAAGTATAAACTAAGGTTAAGATTCTGAGATGGAGAGTCTGCCTATATAATGCTGTGTGATCCAGGGTAAGTCACACAGAACAACGTGGGAAAACCCTCTTTACCCGTAAGTAATGAAAATTCCCTACCAATATGAAGATTCTATAATGGTAGCAGATATCAACAAACTACTCTGAACTCCTTGGAGGGAAGTGATTAACTTGGAAAGAGTTAAAATCAATTCACAGAAATTCAGGATGGGAACAAAACTACTTCGTTATCCATGTAAAAGTTATTATCAGATCCTAGTACAATATTTGATTAACTATGCCTTGGTTTCTGTACATTAGACATCTGACAATCCTTTTGGAGTAAACATGTCTTTATGGAAATCAAAATACACTTCACCTACCTAAAAGGAACCTGAAGATTTAAAATGCAATCAAGATTGGGGCCCTTGGGTGGCTCAATCCAGCACTGACAGACCGGAGCCTGCTTGAGATTCTCTCCTTCTCTGCCTCTCCCCGTCGTGTGCATGCTCTCTATCTCTCGCTCTCTCTCTCTCTCTCTCACTCTCTCAAAAACAAACAAACATTTAAAATGCAATCGAGATTATTCTTCACAATTTCAAAAAGCTTTTCAAAAATTCAATAAGGGAACTTCTTACTGACAGTAAAATAAAGCACTGAGACTTAACTGAAAATCATGTGGCTGAATTGAATGGAAAAGCACTCCAGTCATCCCTCAACATGAGGGCTTCTGAGGCTTCTGGATATCGATATGAACTCATGAAGTTACCCACCTTAGCAGTACTAGCATGAACTAAAAGGTATTAAATTCTACTCTTGAAAATATAAAATACTGTTAAGTGAAGATTTATAGAACACCACAAAATGATTCAATCTAAGATAACAAGGCCTTCTTATTAATAACATACATTATCATTGTACTAAGTCAAATGAAAGAGTTATAGAAAATGGGAAAATGGGGAGGGTGCCTGGGTGGCTCAGTTGGTTAAGTGTCCAACTTCTGATTTCGGCTTACATTATGATCTCACGATTTGTGAGACCCGCATTGGGCTCTGCACTGACAGCATGGAGCCTGCTTGGGATTCTGTCTCCCTCTCTCTCTGTCCCTCCCCTGCTTGCTCTCTCAAAACTAACCAAAAAAAAAAAAAAAAGTTAAAAAAAAAAAAAGAAAATGGGAAAATAAAAATTTATACCTTCATGCGTTCAACAAATATCAATGAGACATTTGCTATACATGAAAATACTGTGTGGGGTGCCTCGTGGTTCAGTCGGATAAGCATCTGACTCTTGATTTCGGCTCAGGTCATTATCTCATGACTCATGAGTTCAAGCCCCCAGTCGGCTCAGCGCTGACAGCATGGAGCCTGCTATCTCTCCCTCCCTCTCTCTACCCCCCACCTCTGTACAAGCACTCTCTCCCTCTCTCACAAAATAAATAAACTTAAAAAATAAAAGAAGAAAATACTGTGCTTACATCCCATGAGAATTTAAAAAAAAAAAAGAGAGAGAGAGAGAGATGCCACTCTTTCCTCTCAAGGGGATTAACATGGTAAGAACTAAAGGCACCTAAATAAAGAAGAGCAACACAGGACAGACCTGTGGTATGAAACAAGAAGCTTTAGCAGTTCAGGTAAGGAGGAGATGGCTTCCAACTAGTCTGAGCAGGAAATTACACAAAGGCAAGCATTTCAACTTTGAAGAATAGGCAGGATTTCGGAGAATGAAATGGGGGAAGGTGGAGGGATAAAGATCTTCAAATTACTATCTCTTGAAATGATATGCTTTGCTACTTTCCACAACTACCTTTAGGACAAAGGTAAAAACTATCTCCTACTTGATGGGTGTTTTACCACTTGTACACACTACTTACTATTTTATCCACATTAACAGAAGCTCATAATCTGGAAACTCCTTAGTTCCTGACAGTCAATGTTGTGACAAAGTCTAGAAATAGAACAATTCGGCATAACGACTGCTGCTTTTAGCAAACTGTGAGCTATTTTGACAAGCAAATTCAGAGAGCTGTTTCTGTAAAGCACTCCAAACCTAAAAGAGATATCAGGTGCAGTAATTTTTTTAAGTGGCTAACTCATCAATGTGTTATCTAATGAAGACTCTCTTCAATGAAATAGAGAAATGAAGTATTTTGCCAAACTACCTACTTAGTATACTTCTATTCTTCACAATGGTTGATATTAAATGAAAGCACTTTATGACAGAAATGGACCAGTTCTCAGGGAGTTCTCCATATTCATATGTAGAAGCTA
>NW_024412388.1:11956597-12002891 GCF_014898765.1 Herpailurus yagouaroundi
TGTTGGTTCTTTATCCATTCATCTACTGACAGACACATGGGCTGCTTCCATAAACTGGCGCCTGAGTGGCTCAGTCGGTTAAGTGTCCAACTTCAGCTCAGGTCATGATCTCACAGTCAGGCTCTCTGCTGTCAGCACAGAGCTTGCTTCGGATCCTCTGTCTCCCTCTCTCTGCCCCTTCCCTGCTCATGCGTGCATACTCTCTCTCAAATAAATAAACATTAAAAAAAAAAAAAACAATGCTTCAATAAACACACAGTGTGTGCATCCCTTTGAATTAGTGTTCTTGTATTTTCTGGGGAAATGCTCAGTAGTGAAATTACTGGGTCACATGATAGTTCTGTTTTTAATTTTTTGAGGCAACTCCATACCGGTTTCCACAGTGGTTGCACTGGTTTGCATTCCCACCAAAAGTGCAAGAAAGTTCCTTTTTCTTCATAGCCATCCTAACACTTGTTTCTTGTGTTTTTGCGTTAACCAATCTCACAGGTGTGAGATGATATCTCATTGTAGTTTTGATTTTTATTTCCCTGATGGTGAATGATGTTTAACATCTTTTCGTGAGTCTGTTGGCCGTTTGTATGTCTTTGGAGACATGTCTGTGTCTTTTGCCCATTTTTTAATTGGGTTATTTGGTTTTGAGGTGTTGAGTTGTATCAGTTCTTTATATATTTTGGATACTAACCGTTTATCAGATATGTCATTTGCAAATATCTTTTCCCATTCTGTAGTTTTGATGACGAGTTTTAGTTTTGATGACTGTTTCCTTTGCTGTGCGGAAGCTTTTTTATAGTTTATTTTTGCTTTTGTTTCCCTTGCCCAAAGAGATCTATCTAGAAAGCTGTTGCTGTGGCTGAGGTCAGAGAAATTGCTGCCTGTTCCAAGAATTTTTACGATTTCAGGTCTCACGTTTAGATCCTTGATCCATTTTGACTTTACTCTTGTGTATGGTGTAAGAAAGTAGTCCAGTTTCATTCTTTTGCATATCGTTGTACAGTTTTCCCAGCATCTTTGAAGAGACTATTTTTTCCCCATCGTAATACTCTTCCCTCCTTTGTCAAAGATTAATTAACCATATAATTGTGGGTTTATTTCTGAGTTTTTTATTCTATTCTATTGATCTATGTGTCTATTTTTGTACCAGTACCATACTGTTTTGATTACTACAGCTTTATAATTATAGTATCATGTCATCTGCAAAGTAAGAGTTTTACTTCTTCCTAACCAATTTGGACACACTTTATTTCTTCTTGTTGTCTGATTGCTATGGCTAGGACTTCTAGTACTATATTGAATAAAAGTGGTAAGAGTGGACATCTTTGTCTTATTCCTGACCTCAGGTGAAAAGCTCTCAGTTCTCCCCACTGAAGGTACTAGCTGTGAGTTTTTCATATATGGACTTTATGCTCCCTCTGAATCTACTTTGTTGAGGGTTTTCTTCACGAGTGGATGTTGTACTCTGTCAAATGGTTTTTCTGCATCTATTGAAATGATCATATGGTTTTTATCCTTTTTTTTTTTTTAATGTTTTTATTTGTTTTTGACAGAGAGAGAGAGCGTGAGTTGGGGAGGGAGAGAGAGAGGGACAGGATCCAAAGCAGGCTCTAAGCTGACAGCAGCAAGCCCAAGTGGGGCCCAAACCCATAAACCATGAGATCACGACCCCAGCTGAAGTCAGACAACCAACTGAGCCACCCAGGCGTCCCATCCTTTGTCTTACAGATGTGATGTATCATAGTGATTGATTTGCAAGTATCAAACCACCCTTGCATGCCAGGAATATATCCCATTTGACTGTGCTGAATGATTTAATATATTGTTGGACTTGGTTTACTAGTATTTTGCTGAGGATTTTTGCATCTATGTTCATCAGAGATATTGGCCTCTCGTTCTCCTTTCTTACAGTGTCTTTAAGACACTGGTTTTGGGCGCCTGGGTGGCGCAGTCGGTTAAGCGTCCAACTTCAGCCAGGTCACGATCTCGCGGTTTGTGAGTTCGAGCCCCACGTCGGGCTCTGGGCTGATGGCTCAGAGCCTGGAGCCTGCTTCGGATTCTGTGTCTCCCTCTCTCTCTGCCCCTCCCCCGTTCATGCTCTGTCTCTCTCTGTCCCAAAAATAAATAAACGTTGAAAAAAAAAATTAAAAAAAAAAAAGACACTGGTTTTGGTATCAGGATAAGGCTGGCCTCATACAATGCATTTGGAAGTTTCCCTTCCTCTTCCTTTTTTTTTTTTTTTTGGAATAGTTTGAGAAGAATAGCTATTAATTCTTCTTTAAATGTTTAGTAGAATTCACCTGTGAAGCTGCCTGGTTCTGGACCTTGGTTTGTTGGGGTTTTTTTGATTACTGGTTCAATTTCATTGCTGGTAATTGGTCTGTTCAAATTTTTCTATTTCTTCCTGCTTCAGTTTTGGTAGGTAATATGTTTCTAGGAACTTACCCATTTCTTCTAGGTTGTTATTTTTAACAAAACTAGCTCTTCCCAGTATACTGGGAAACCATTCCCTAATGATGCTAAATCAGAGACAACGATGGCTACTGGCAAGAATACATAAAAGATGAATGCAACCTGATTTCTTTTAAAAATATCTTAGCTGTTCTTTTCTTTAGTTGGCTTTTTTCTTTTTTCTTTTTTTTTTTAATTTTTTTTTTCAACGTTTATTTATTTTTGGGACAGAGAGAGACAGAGCATGAACGGGGGAGGGGCAGAGAGAGAGGGAGACACAGAATCGGAAATAGGCTCCAGGCTCTGAGCCATCAGCCCAGAGCCCGACGCGGGGCTCGAACTCACGGACCGTGAGATCGTGACCTGGCTGAAGTCGGACGCTTAACCGACTGCGCCACCCAGGCGCCCCTTTAGTTGGCTTTTTTAATAATGTTTTTTAATTTACAAGGCTTTGCATTTACAATACTTTCACTCTTGTGTTTTCTCCACGAAATTCTTAAAGTCTATATATTTTTTAAGGTCTATATTTTTAAGATTTAACTATAGCACTTTTTCTTCTTTTAAACTGTAATTGAGTATATTAGTCACATTTTATTACTGTTATTGGGAGTATTACAGTCAAACCAGAGTTTCAAAATTTTTCATAGAAACTAAAGTTTTAAGCACCAGGTCCTCACAAAAGATGCTATTTGTGCTACTTAAAAAAACAAACAAAAAACCACAAGTCTAAACTTCATTCCAAAATTATATAAGCTAGAAAACTCTTCAAGATCCAGCAGAAAGTCTGAAATAATAAAACAGAAGTCTCTCCTGGGTTAAAGATTGACTAAAGCAATCACCACCTCATGGCTTCAGTTTTAAGAAAGGCTAACACCTTTCTGGTTCACTCATCCATGGCAGATCTATTTCAATGGAAGGAGAAATTTTTCTAAATCAAATTCATTTTACTTTATACAGGTAAATATTTGTATAAATACTTCCTTCAGAAGAAGAAATTCATACACAAGAAGAAAAAAGTTTGGGTACCTGGGTGGCTCAGTTGGTTAAGCGTCCAACTCTTGATCCTGGCTCAAGTCATGATCTCATGCTTCATGAGATCGAGCCCTGAATTGGGCTCTGCGCTGACAGCACGGAGCCCGCTTGGGATTCTCTCTCTCTCCCTCTTTCTCTGCCCCTCCCCTGCCTGCTTGCTTATGTGAGTGCACTCTCTCTCTCAAAATAAATAAACACAGGGACACCTGGGTGACTGAGTAAGTGTCTGACTTTGGCTCAGGTCATGATCTCACAGTTTGTGGGTTCAAGCCCCGTGTAGGGCTCTGTGCTGACAGCCCAAAGCCTGGAGCCTGCTTCAGATTGTGTCTCCCTCTCTCTTTCTGTGCCTCCCCCAATCCTGCTCTCTCTCTCAAAAATAAACATTAAGATAATAAACAGAAAAAAAACAAGTTCAAGAATGTATTGATTTAATAATATTTGTCAATTAAAATTTGTCTTAATGTTTATTCATTTTTGAGAGACAGAGTGTGAGTGGGGGAAGGGCAGAGAGCGAGGGAGACACAGAACCTGAAGCAGGCTCCAGACTCTGAGCTGTCAGCACAGAGCCCAATGCGGGGCTCAAACTCACGGACTGTGAGATCATGACCTGAGCTGAAGTCAGATGCTTAACCCACTGAGCCACCCAGGTGCCCCTGCCCCTACAATGTTTATTAATTTTTAATTTGACTTAGCAAATTTTGACTTAGCAAATTTTAATTTCCAGGTATCTTTCCAACACAAACATCCATACACGTGCCCAAAGATGTATGCACAAGAGGTCTGTTGTATCTTCTTTGTAATGACAAAAACTTGCGACTACCTAAATGCCCATTAGCAGAATGGCTAGATAAATTATGCTGAATCTAAATTACAGAATTAGAACACCAGTTTTTAAAAATATGGGTATTTCAGCATATACTGACATGAAGAGATCTCCAAGACAAACTATTATGCAAAAAATGCATAATACCATTTATGTTAAAGAATAAATCAGGGGCACCTGTCTGGCTCAGTTGGAAAAGCATGCGACTTGATCTCAGGGTTGTGAGTTTGAATCCCATGTTAAGTGTAGAGATTACTAAAAAAATAAATAAAAACTTAAGGGGCACCTGGGTGGCTCAGTCAGTTAAGCGTAACTCTTGGTTATAGCTCAGGTCATGATCTCATGGTTCATGGGATTGAGCCCTGAGTCGGGTTCCAGGCTCCAGGAAGACAGCAAGAAGCCTGCTTGGAATTCTCTCTCTCCTGGTCTCTCTGCCCGTCTCTGCTCATACATGTGTTCTCTCTCTCAAGATAAATAAATAAACTTTAAAAAAAAAAGAAAAAAAAGAATGACCTTTAAAGAAAACTTAAAAAAAAAAAAAAAGGAATAAATCAGTGGCTGCCCATCAGAATCCCTCGAAAACTATTAAAATTCAGATTCCTGATCACTCAAACCAACCATATCAAAATCTCCGGGGCACACAGTGGAGGGGTCAGTGGATCTCAGTCATTTTTATCTTTTTTTTTTTAATGTTTATCTTTGAGAGAGAAAAAGAGAAAGAGCGCGCATGAGTGGGGGAGGGGCAGAGAGAGAGGGAGACACAGATTCCAAAGCAGGCTCCAGGCTCTGAGCTGTCAGTACAGAGCCTGATGCAGGGCTCGAACGCCCAAACCATGAGATCATGACCTGAGCCAAAATAGGGACGCTTAACCGACTGAGTCACACAGGCACCCCCCATCATTTTTATCTTTAACGAAGCACCCAACAACTCTTTCACAGCCAGTTCAACAACAAATGAATAAACATAAATCCATGTAGTACCCCATAAACACAGAAAAATTATCTAGAAAGACACACATCAAATTTAAGACATAATCTCTGAGGAGGGAAAGATGGAGTCTTTACCTTTTTAAAATTAACTTTTAACAGCCAAAAATATCATACATACAAAACTGTATAGAGGTGTAGCCACTGTGGGAAACAGTATGGTACTTCCTCAAAAAATTAATCATAATTACCACATTCTATAATCTCATTTCTGAGTATATACCCAAAAGAACTGAAAGGAGGGACTGAAACAGGTATTTGTACGCTCATGTTCACAGCAGCGTTGTTCACAATAGCTAAAGGTGGAAACAACCCAAATGTCTATCAGCTGATAAATTATAAGTCAAATCTAGCATATACACACAATGGAATATTCTTCACCTTAAAGAGGAATGAAATTCTTACACCTGCTACAACATGGAACCAAGCCAGACATACCGCAGGATTCCACTTATATGCAGTACCTAAAGTAGTTAATACACCCAGATACAAAGCAGAATGGTGGCTGCCAGCAGGGAGGGGAGGGAGAACAGAGAGTTATTATTTAATGGGTATGGAGGTTCAATCAAGGAAGATGAAAACATGTGGGGATGGATAGTGGTGATGGGCAACAATGTGAACATATTCAATGCCACTTAACTGCACACTTAAAATGATTAAAATAGTAAAATTTATGTATATTTTACCACAATTAAAAAAACTTCATAGACATAGATACTACACAATTTAAAAAATAATAAAATGAACCACTTCGTACCCACATCCCAGTTAGGAAATATGACATCACCAGGACATTTAGAAAGCCTCTGTACGCCCCCCTCATTACCATCTACCTCTGACTCAACTGTAAGTAATCACTATGCTATTTTCTCTATCACTCTCTTACCTTTCTTTATAGTTTTGCCACATAAGGATATCACATAAAAATTTATTCCTAAGCAATATATTGTTTAGTTGATGGATGTAGTTGTAGTTCATTTTCAACACAGCGTAAAACTGTTGCATGAATACATCTCAATTTATCCATTCTGAAAGAAATCAAGGTCTCCAATGTTTGCTCTTATGAAATAATGAGCATTTTTTAGTTTGTGTAGATTAGGAGTGGCCTCCAAACTTTCTTGACAGCAAACAAAATAAGAAAACACATTCTACCTCATAAATCAGTCCACCTACACCTACAGATAAATAATTGGGAATAAGTTTTTCAAAAGTAATACCCTAACAATGAGGTACACTGACATTTTCTGTTGTATTTAACACTTAAGAAAATTGTTGGTCAAATGCTATTAAATTGCCTTCATTCTTACTAATGGCTGCAAACCATAGGTTGAAAACAATGCTCTAGAATACATATTTAGGAGGGGTGTCTGAGTGGCTCAGTTGGTTAAGTGTCTGACTCTTGGTTTCAGCTCAGGTCAGGCCCCAGATCAGGGTCTATGCTGACAGCATGGAACCTGCTTGAGATTCTCTCTCCCTCTCTCCCTGCCCCTCTCCCACTCTCGTGAACTTCTGTCTCTCTCAAAAAAATAAATAAATAAATGAATTTAGACTACATATTTAGGAGTGAAATTGGAGGGTGTAGGTACAAGTGTGCGCATCTCCCCTAGGTAATGTCAAATTGTCTTCTAACGTCATTATTCCAACGCACACTCCCATCTGCAGTGTATGTAACAAGTGATTTTAATTTAATTTAGTTTTTTAAAGTTTATTTATTTATAAGTAATCTCTACATCCAACATGGGGCTTGAACTCATGACACCAAGATTAAGAGTTGCATGCTCTTCCAACTGAGCCAACCAGGCACCCCAATTTTATTTTATTTTAAAATCATAGGGGTGCCTGGGTGGCTCAGTCAGTTGAGCACCTGGCTTTGGCCCAGGTCATGATCTTGCCATCTGTGGGCTTGAGCCCCGCATCAGGCTCTGTGCCGACAGCTCAGAGCCTGGAGCTTGCTTCCGATTCTGTGTTTCCCTCTCTCTCCGTCCCTCCCCTACTCATGCTCTGTCTCTCTCTGTCTCTCAAAAACAAATAAACATTAAAAAAAAATTTTTATGGGGCGCCTGGGTGGCGCAGTCGGTTAAGCGTCCGACTTCAGCCAGGTCACGATCTCGCACTCCGTGAGTTCGAGCCCCGCGTCAGGCTCTGGGCTGATGGCTCAGAGCCTGGAGCCTGTTTCGGATTCTGTGTCTCCCTCTCTCTCTGCCCCTCCCCCGTTCATGCTCTGTCTCTCTCTCTGTCCCAAAAATAAATAAACGTTGAAAAAAAAATTAAAAAAAAAAATTTTTTTATTAAAATAAAAAATAAAATCATAAATGGGTTTTAAAAGTTTATCAATTGTTTTTGCTGCAATTACTAAAATGTATGGTTTCCTGTTAGTCCGTTTAAGTCAATTATATTTTCTTTTTTTTTTTTTTAAGTTAGTTAACTTATTAATTAATTAATTTATTTACTCTTTACACCAACATAGGGCTCAAACTCACAACCCAAGATCAAGTTGCATGCTCTTCTGACTCAGCCAGTCAGGTGCCCCTACTAATTGATCTTCTAATGTTAAAACAAGCTTGCGTTCCTGAGATAAAATGGAATATGATTTATTCTATTTTTTACAATGCTGGATTCAGTTTACTAATGTTTGGTTTAGAATTTTTGTATCTATGTTCATGAGAGACATGGCCTATAATTCTTCTTTCTTCTATTGTCTATCTCCAGTTTGAGAATCAAAAAGTATGCTAGTTTCATAAAATGATTTGGGGTCAAAAAATAAATTAAAAAAACTAAATGATGTGAAGTCTGTTCCTCTTTCCCCCATTCTCTGGAAGAGTTTACTTTTATAAAACGGGGAATTATCTGCTTCTTGAATATTTGGCAGAAATCACCTGTAAATCTATTTAGGCCTAGGGTTTTCTTTTTGAGATTTTTCTGTCCCAATTCCATTTCCTTTGTAATAGGACTACTTGCGTTTTGTTTCTTCTTGAGTTAATTTTAGTAAGTCCTATCCTTTTCTAGAAATTTACACTTCATCCAAGAGAAAACTCACTAGTCAGAATCAACTATAGCTTTCATCACCAACATAATTTAAACTTACCACCACTGCCAAAACATAGAAGTGAATTACATAGATGTCATCTAAGTAATGGGTAAATGCTCTTAAGTAAGATATATATCCTCCGAAAACTTTCAATTTATGATGAGACATTTAAATTCTTCTAATCTCAACAGATGTCACTAAAAAGTCCTGTTCACTTATACGGACTTCATCTCTATGACCTGCTTCCAAATTTCATTCTAACTTCCTTTCTTCCCACTACATGATACACTACTTGAGAGAAGAGGCCAAGTCATGTTCATCTTTGTAACACCTGGCACATTAGCTGGTACCTTACCAATGAGTACTTTTTAATGAATGAAGATTACAAGTTACAAGGTCCCCTACTGAAGAGATGAGTGTTACTGACTCACTTCTGGTTGCCACTGTTAAGATGTTTAGTGTTGAAGGACTCCTACTGAACAATACTTTCACATGGCCCTCCTTGTGATCAAAGGCACAAAGCCATCTGAAAGACAGCCTTAGTTGGGAGAAGAACATTAAACAGGTTTGCCTTCACTAATGCATTAAGTTACTAAGTTAAAAATAAATCTTCAACTACTTGCTGTAGGTAACTTCGTGCTAACCAAATGAGTCAACCACCTAAGAATAAAACTGTAAAATGACCAATAGGGATAACACCCCAAAACAATCAAGGGTAAAAATGCTAAGATACTATTCAATGCCAGATTTTGAATACCTGTCATCAATTCAATCACAGATTCGGTAATGCCTGGAATCTTCAAAGATCTAACTGTTCCTTTATGAAAATCTGCATGTTAGATTTAAGAGCTTAGCTGACAAAACAAGAAAGAAGCAAACCCACCCCCCAAATTGCCAACTTTTAATAGTGATAAGTACTAGAAGAAAAATATTAGAGGGAAGCCAAAATGAGAAAGATAAATGTTAGAATCACAGCACTGTAGAGTTAAAAGTTAGGGCCGGATATCATTTTGGCCAAACCATATTATTTAGCATTTTAAAATTCTAGTAAAACTATCCCAATCCACATCTGTCAAAACCCACAGAACTTTACAGCACAAACAGTGAAACTTAATGTATGCAAATTATGGGGCGCCTGGCTGGCTCAATTGGAAGAGCATGCAAAGCTTGATCTCGGAGTCACGAGTTTGAGCCCCATGTTGGGTGCAGAGATTACTTTAAAAAAAAAAAAAAAAAAATATATATATATATATATATATATATATACGTATGCATACTTAAAAAAACCTTAATGTACACATATTTTAACAAACTTATTAGGAAGGAATGAGACTGACAAAAGAATCTAACTGTATTACAAACACATAAAAGAGCTGTGGGTGGAGGAAACCATGCTAACCTAAGTAACTCTGAAAACGCGTGACATCTGTAAGACTACATACAGAAGGCACTGCAAATAAGCACTAGCTTACTGTTTCTACTAGTGGATGAAGCTGTTTCCTACAGGAGCACAGTTAATAATTCTAATACAGCTATACACATATACTGGACTTGAACAATTAAGTAAAGTTGATGGCTGGAGCCCAGTTCCTCACTTTTGGGGTAGGAACTCACAGATAAGCAAGGAGAAGGTTTAATGATCATGTGATAATGCATTAATATAAACTCATGTTTAGCTTCATATAGATACAGATGATTACACACAGAAATATTTATAGATTTATGTATATACATGAGTTAGTGTACACACATGTATTTCTTTGTTCTGTCAGCTGAGAGGGCAGCAACATCCCCAGTAGCAATGAGCATACCTTAGCACCCAGATCTTAACTTCTAATACCATCCTCCAATAAAAGGAACTAGGGCTCCTTGGTGAAATGGCAGAATCTACGAGTGGGACAGAAACTGTACAAGATGAGCCTGGATAATCCTGTAGTGTCAGGAAGTAAGGATACAATCCCAAAACAAAACACTTATAAGATCATGTCTGAGGGACACGCAAGACAAATGAAAGAGCTCCTAGTGGTCAAAGCTAAACCATTTCAAGCACAATATCCATGAGTTTATAGTAATATAAATGATTGGTTAAAAAAAAAATACAGAAGACAAATCCCCTTTGCAGATTTCCAAATAATTTATGTAGATTCTCCCCCTTTCAATAGGTGGGACTTAATTTTCCCTATCTTCCTAAACGTCTCTCCACCTAGGTAAAATTCTTATTAGTACACAATGTAGCTAGACACTAAGGTAATTTTACAATAAATAGAAAATACTTTCAACCAGAAGACTACTGCATAATGTCACTCTTCATACCTTGGGCAAATAAAACTGTGTATACCTATGCCAGGAAATTCATAATGGGGAAATAAAGGTTAAAAATAAAGAAATAAGGATGCCTGGGTGACTCAGTCGTTAAGCGTCTGACTTTGGCTCATGTCATGATCTCACAGTTCGTGAGTTCGAGTCCCACATCAGGTGAGCTCAAGTCCTGCTTCAGGTAAAACACAGGCCCCAGGTAAGCCCTGCTTCTCTCTTTCTCTCTCTCTCTGCCCCTGGCTGACTTGTGCCCAAGAAAGAAAGGAGGAAAGAAAGGAGGAAAGAAAGGAAGAAAGAAAGAAAGGAAGAAAGAGGAAGGAAGGAAAGAAAGAGAAAGGAGGGGGGAAGGTGAGGGGGGGAGGAAGGAAACAAAGAGGGAAGGAGGGAAGGAGGGAAGGAGGGAAGGAAGGGGCACCTGAGTGGCTCGGCTGATTAAGTGTCCGACTGATTTCAGCTCAGGTCATGATCTCATAGTACATGAGGTAAGGGCAGAGCCTTCTTCAGATTCTCTCTCCCCCTCTCTCTCTGTCCCTCCCCTAACACATGCAATCTCAAGATAAATAAACATTAAAAAAATTTTTTTAATGAAAACCAACAAGTACTTTCCATTAAGAGGCATCACCAAGGCACCCGGCACCTCATTTCCAACTGGCATGATTTCCAAGTTGTGTCTTGTCTACCAAGCATTCCTTCATATTTGCACACCAAGAACTAGACTCTGCCAGTTTTGGTGGCTGACTTGATAATGATAGCTGACTTAATAATAATAATCACAAGACCCCTTGCTTACAAACTATTTTTCCCTTTAACTAAAGTGAACTATTGATATTTCTTAATATATATTCAGATCCTGTGCAAATGAAAAATAGAGATTTTTGGTAAAAGAGCTGTAGGACAGAAGCACAATCTTAAGGAGGCAAGGCCTCAACTGAACCCCACAACAGGATTTTCTGAAGCCCAGTTTTGATCACATTATTAAGCAAACTCTTAAGAGCTTCTATTCATTTCCTTTGAGAATTTTCTTGGAAGGATAAAAACATAAAATGCTGACAAGGAACTCATTGCCCTCTGTGAGGGACTAAATGTTTGTGTCCCCTTCAAATTCATATGTTGAAGCCCTAACCCCCAATGGTATTTGGAGATGGGGCATTTCAGAGGTAATTAGGGTTAGATGAAGTAATGAATAAAATTACTAAGGAATAGCTACCAAAGCATGCCAGGGATTTAAGAATAAGATTAATGTCTCTTTCTCACAGATTTCAATTCAGTCGTTTTGAACTACTTGTTCCTGTAATAGACTAAGCTCTTTTCCCATCGCTGGTCTTTGTTCTTGCTGGCTACCCGCCCCCCTTCCTAAAATACCCTTCTCCTACTTGCCAGCTTGGCAAATTCCTACTTGTTATTTAAGAGTTATGCCTTGTGAGATCCTCCCATCCCCTCCAGCTTATTAAATATTCCTTCTGGCGTTCTATTCATTTTGTACAGTATCGTCATTACCTAAGAGCTGTATAAATATTTGTTGAGTTAGGTGGCCTACAAGACCTAAGCCAACATTAGATAAATAACACAGATAGTTCCTACTTTTCATCACTTCACAAGTTACAATTCTGCTCATTAATAACTCGCCTAATTAAAACCCATATTTCACTTCTTATTGCTATGGTTTCCAATAAAGTCCAGACAAAGAAACAGCACAAAAAGCACTCAAGATTCAACATATACAGCCCAAATTTTGCTTCCAGGCAGACAATATGCTTTAAGATAAGGGGTCTAGGAACATGTGAAAATGACCAATGCCAACTGCCCTTTTTTTATGTGCTGCCTCATACTGTCCTTCAGATGAGTAGTGTGATGGCTAAAAATCTTTAACACTCTGTAAGGGTCCACACGTTTAGGGGCACTTGGGTGGCTCAGTCGGTTAAGCCTCTGTCTGACTCTTGATTTTGGTTCAGATCATGATCTCACAGTCATGAGATCTAGCCCAGCATCATCAGGCTCCATGATGAGCTTGAAGCCTGCTTAAGATTCATTCTCCACCCTCCCTTCCCCCACCCCCCCCCCCCCACCCGGTGGGCACGTGTGTGCTCTCTCACAAAAAAAAAAAAAAAAAAAAAAAAAAAAAAAAGGAGTCGACACATCTGAAAGGATGGAGTCAGGAAAACTGATTTCCATCTTTGGCCTTTAAATTTGCTGTGACCTGAGAGAAACTGATTTTGCATACCATATCAATTATTTGGTTAAAAAAAAATCTACCAGAAATTTCAAATTATGGCATTTTATATCATTTCTATAAAAATAAGTGAAGACTGTGCAAAATATAAATGTATTCAAATTATTAATATTGAATTCAGCTATCAGACACAAATATGTGAAGGCAAAATTTTGTACTTACTTAAAATTGATGCTACACTTAAACTAATGGCCTCATACAACACTTTACTGGTGTTTGAAGTCAAAGGTCAATTGTATGGTCTGTTCTAAACAGCTGACTTTAAAAATTCTTTAAAAGAAACCCACAAGAACGTAATATAAAACAAAATACCCCTGATTTCACTGTTTCACATGTACTATTCTGGATCAGTTTACAAACTCTAAAATAAAACTGACATACATTGATAGACTTCCCACCCACACAATAACATTATCATACAAAAGAAAGAGAATAGTTATGTTATTAGGAGTTATTTACTTCTCTGTTACTTCTTTTAAGCTGCAAACCATAAACCTAACCTTCAGGAGAGATATTCAGTAGAGAGTCCATGAAGATGAACCATATAGGCAAACAGATATATGGAAACATTCAAATACTCTTATTCCTATACACTGAAATTCTCTGGATGAAAGCAAATCCCCATTAAATGGGAGTGAGTGGTATAAAGGTAAAAGGTGACCTTGATATATTATCAGGAAGGAAAGAAAAAGTTTTAATACATAAATGACCTAATTTTATATCAAGCTGGTGGCATAACATCATAGAGAGAGGAATTAATTCAAGCAGTTTTAAAGTACAGTGTTTTTGACTACATATCTTCTGTGAGTTATATTTTAAGTATAAAAGCATGGAGTACCTGGCTGGCTCAGTCGATAGACCATGTGACTCTTGGTCTCAGAATCCTCTCTCTCTCTGCCCCTATCCCATTTGCACACACACACACTCTCTCCCTCTCCCTCTCCCTCCCTCCCTCTCTCTCTCTCTCAAAATAAATAAATAAACTTAAAAAAAAAGAATATAGATACTCTTCAGGATAAAGCAAATAAACATGTTTAACAGTATTAAAAAACAAAAACATTCACCATAAACAAAGATATACAAGTATAAAATTAAAGAGGTCAAATAAAAACCCTATAATTATAGATTTGAATCAGAAGTATCAGTAGAGAGGTATCGGGGTGGCTCAACTGGTTAAGCATTCGACTTTGGCTCAGTTCATGATGTCACCGTTCATGGTTTCAAGCCCCGCGTCGGGTTCTGTGCTCACAGCTCAGAGCCTGGAGCCTACTTCAGATTCTGTGTCTCCCTCTCTTTCTGCCCCTACACTGCTTGCACCCTGTCTCTCAAAAATAGACATTTAAAAAAAAAAAAAAGGTATCAGTAGGAACTCATTTTTTTCCTCTTTAAAGAAAGCATTTCTGGGGTGCCTGGGTGGCTCAATCAGTTAAGTGTCCAACTCTTGATTTCAGTTGAGGGCATGATCTCATGGTTAGGGTACTGAGCCCCCACGTTGGGGGGTCACACTGAGTGTGGAGCCTGCTTGGGATTCTCTCTCTCCCTCTCCCTCTGTCCCTTCTCCACTTGAGCTCTCTTTCTCTCCCTCTCTCAAAATAAATAAACTATAAAAAAAAAAAAAAAGAAAGAAAGAAAAAAGCAAGCAAGCATTTCCTGGGGCACCTGGCTGGCTCAGTCAGTAGGGCATCCTACTCTTGATCTCAGAGTCGTGAGTTTGAGCCCTGTGTTGAGGGTAGAGATTACTTTGAAAAGATTTAAAAGCAATGACCTCTCAGTAGTAAAGAGTACCCCAGAACCTAGATTGTGGCCTTTATATCCTATTTTTCACTAAAAAGATGGTCTCCTTGGAGAAACGGCTGTTTCTAAAATTGGGGCAGGAAATGTACAAGGTGAGTCTGGAACATCTTGCTGGCACCAAAGCAAGGAGACTTATTAAAGACTAATGTAGGGGCGCCTGGGTGGCTCTGTCAGTTAAGTGTCCAACTTTGGCTCAGGTCATGATCCCTCCATTTGTGGGTTTGAGCCCTGAATCAGGCTCTGTGCTGACAGCATGTAGCATGGAATGTTATGGATTCTGTGTCTACCTCTCTCTAACCTTCCCCCACTCATGCTCTGTTTCTCTCTCTCTCTCAAAAATAAACATTAAAAAAAAAAAAAAACTAATATAGTCATGTCAAAAAGTCATGGGACGCAAATAAAACTCACTCCCACAGGCCTGTGAGGAAACAATTTGAGCATCAAAACCACAAAAAACAAAACTACTACGGATTAAAACATGTGAAATATATAAAAATCTGTATGTTCATAACGCTACTAAAAAAATTCCAATGGTTACCAGGGGAGGCTACTAAAGGGACTAATTCATGATTACTCTAAAATTACTTGAAAAATAAGGGAAAGAGTAAGTCCCTTTCCTACTTTTCCTACACTAATCAAGAGAGTAACCAAACAGTTAATGTGGTAACGTTCTTTCTGGAAATTCCACTTATATGAAGAAGAACACAGTAAGAAAATTACCATTTTGCAATCGCCAAAATAATTTACAGTCAACAAACAGGTACTAAAACCATTCCATGAAAGATTAATGGGAAATATTCTAATGGAGATATGGGGCTACTATCATCTGAACCCAATGCTCAATCTGAACACGGTTAAAACTGGAGACCTCTTGGGGCGCCTGGGTGGCGCAGTCGGTTAAGCGTCCGACTTCAGCCAGGTCGCGATCTCGTGGTCCGTGAGTTCGAGCCCCGCATCAGGCTCTGGGCTGATGGCTCAGAGCCTGGAGCCTGCTTCCGATTCTGTGTCTCCCTCTCTCTCTGCCCCTCCCCCGTTCATGCTCTTTCTCTCTCTGTCCCAAAAATAAATAAAAAACGTTGAAAAAAAAAAAAAAGAAAAGAAAAAAACTGGAGACCTCTTGAGGTGACTGGGTGGCTCAGTCGGTTGAGAGTCTGGCTCTTGATTTTGGCTCAGGTCATGATCGCAGGGTTATAGGATAGAGCCCCTCATCAGTCTCCATGCTGAACATGCAGCCTGCTTGAGATCCCCTCTCTCTCCCTCTGCCCCTCTCCCCCACTCACGCTTGCACTTTTTGTCTCTCTAAAATTTAAAAAAAAAAAAAAAAAAAAAAAAGCGAGACCTCTAGAAATTGTGCATCATGAGCCAAACAATGGCAAGTCTGCAGGACTGAGGACTGCCTGTGAAGGGTTCTTGCTTTAAATTTTTAATTTAAACATTTAGTCTGTAGATCAAGCTAAATGATACCATGAACAAGTAATCAGATAAATGCAGACTATGGTATATTCTGATATTCAAAAGACTGATAGCCCAAGCTGTCTGCCTAGAGGCAATTTTTATATTCAATGAAGTAAGGGGGAACCAAAAGAGCCCATTAGCCTCTGAGTTGAGGACACAGATAACAGGGCTCAGGGAGGCTGAAGAGTTTAGAACTCTAGGGCAAAATTCCAGAAAGGAAGGAAGCTACGCAGAAAAAGAACTAAAATCTGCATAGCATCCTCTTGAATCTTTGCTAAGTATTGGGCAACACATGCATAGCAAAACTCCACAAAGTCAGGCAAAGAATGACAGGGAAGTTGTAATCTGGTCAACTGCCACAGCTCACAAGCAGAAAAATATTCAAGCTCCAGCAAGTCAGAGTAAAGAGTCCTCAGTGATCACTTGAGATATTCAGTAGAGACCTGCGAGGGTTCACCCTTAGTATAGGGCTGAACTGTCCCTGAAATGAAGACTACTGTAGATCTATTCCAGCAAGACTTTAGGCCAGATCTCAAAAACATGAAAATGATCAGCAGGCAACTTAACTACCAAAACAAAGCCAAAACACTCACTATAGAAAGACAACAAAAGCCAGACACTCATCCAACACCCGACCAAAAATTCTCAGATGTGCCAAGAGACAAAAAGAAAAAAAATAAAAAATAAACAAAACCATACTAAGAGAAAAGTTAGTGAACAGAACAAACCTGGAAATGGCAAATGTAACTAAAAGATAAGGACATTAAAATTTTAAGAACTTTATTACGCTCAAGGACTTAAAGGGAAACATCACTATAACAGAAAGAAACAGGAAACATTTAAAAGAAAAGAAACTTGTAGGGATGAAAAATACAATATGTGAAATGGAAATATCATTGTATGCGATTAATGGCAGATTAGAGCATGCAGAAGAAAAGAATCAGTTGAAATTTAAGATACAGCAACACAAAGTGTCCAAAATGAAATACATAGGGAATAAAGACTGAAAAAAATTAACAAAGCCTCAGTGACCTTTGGGACAAATACCAAATGGTCTAACATACACATAATTGGAGTCCTTATGGAAAAGAGGCGAGGGGCCAGATAAAGATTTTAAGAAGTAATGGTGAAAAAATTTCCCAATTTGATGACAACTATAATCCCAGAGATCCAAGAATCTGAACAAACCAAACAGGATAAAAACACATACACAAAGACAAAAGCACACCAAGGCGTATTATAATCAAATTGCTGAGAACCAGTGATGATGACTGTCAGAAACTGTAGCAGCACCCGGGTGGCTCAGTGGGTTAAGTGCCTGACTCTTGATTCGACTCAGTTCATGACCCCACAGTTTGTGAGTTCAAGCCATGCACTCAGCTGTGTGCTGACAGTCATTTTTCATCATGTAACATGTATTGCTTGATTTCCAAATGATTTTAGAATCTCTAGTTTCACTTTGATGGAAGAGTTTGTTACTGTTACTTTGCATAAATAATATTCCTATTTTTGCCAGAGTAGAACATTTTGAATGTAAATAAAAAATACTGTCTTTTAAATTTTGAAAAGCAGGGGCGCCTGGGTGGCTCAGTCGGTTGAGCATCCGACTTCAGCTCAGGTCATGATCTCACAATATGTGGGTTCGAGCCTCGTGTCGGGCTCTGTGCTGACAGCGCAGAGCCTGGAGCCTGCTTTGGATTCTGTCTTCCTCTCTCTCTCTGCCCCTCCCCCGCTCATTCTCTGTCTTTCTCTCTGTCAAAAATAAATAAAAATTTTAAAAAATTAAAAATAAAGATAAAATAAGTAAAAAAATTTTTCGAAAAGCAAACATTTTTCTAATTATGTTATGTAAAATTAACATTTTACAAACAATTTAGTATGGAAACTACTTTTACTGATAAAGTAACTAAATCTAGACAATTTATTTATACTAATGCTCATTTGCTTGTTTTACACTAAAAGAGAAATATATTCTTATTTCCCTCCAAAATGATTGACAGCTGATTTTTTTTTTATTTGAGAGAGAGAGAGAGAGAGAGAGAGAGAGAGAGAAAGAGAAAGAGAAAGAGAGGCAGAGGGAGGGAGAGAATCCCAGCGCAGAGGCCCAAGGAGGGGCTCGATCCCATGACCCTGGAATCATGACCTGAGCTGAAATCAAGAGCTGGACTCTCAACTGACTGGGCCACCCATGCACCCCTATAGCTGAGTTCTTGACTACAGTATTCCAATTCAGGAAGCCTAATATAATGAAAACTTTCTTTTAAAACCAGCTTGCCAGAACTTATAAGTTCTGTTTATAGAATGCAGTGTTACTTGAGGAAAGCCTAGAATTATAGTTCTAGGTGTTTAATTTTATAAAGAAAAGCCTACTTAACTAAAACTGCAGGTTAGCATAAATATCTTCCTATTTATAGTGGTATGGCCAGAACCAGGAGCTATTTGCAAATTTAAAGAACTGACAGGAAAAAAAGTATTCAGAATTTAAACAACACAATTACGAATTCTACACATGTTTGCTGTCTACCAGAATCTGATTTAGAAAGAAATATACAATTGCATGCATGTATACACACACACACACACATATATATATGGGGAGTGGGGGTGAACACTTGAGATTTAGATGTTACAAAAGATTTTTGTTATTAACCTTCACCCACAGTGGTACTGATTTAAAATTTGTATTAATCAAGATGTAGTCATTTACATGCAAAGATAGAATCACTAAGACTCTTCTATTTTAAATTTTCAAGTTTTCTAGTCAGAACGGACATTGGCAATTTCTTACATTGCTGAGCCCCCTCTGCTGGTTTAGCAGCAGTAGTTATCCAAAACTTAGTTGCAGTACTAATGAATACACTTTCATTAAATTAATGAAATAAATTTTTCATTACGTATACATTTCATAAAATGCATATTTTCAGTGTAAAAAAAGTTACATTAACGTTAGACCTAAAAAGGGAAGTCATTAGTAAAAAAAAAAATCTGTACTTTAGTACAGAAAGACATGCTTAACCAACTTTTTTTTATTTATTTTTAACTCTCTATGCCCAATATGGGGCCTGAACTCTCAACCCCAAGATCAAGTTGCATGCTCTACAAACCGAGCCAGCCAGGCACCCCTTGACTAACGCATGTTTACAGTCACAAAAGTGACTTCATAAAACAAAATCTAATTTGTACAATATTACTCATTTAAAAATAAAACTTGGGGGTGTCTGGGTGGCTCAGTCGGTTAAGTGTCTGCCTCTTGATTTCAGCTCAGGTCATGATTTCACAGTTTGAGAATTCGAGACCTGCATCAGGCTCTGTGCTGACAACGTGGAGCCTGCTTGGGATTCTCTCTCTGCCCCTCACCTGCCCACATGCATGCTCCCTCTCTCTCAAAATAAATAGACACTTAAACAAAAATAAAATAAAAATAAAAATTGTTACTTATATTAAATACCTACACAACAAAACTATCACTATATCGTGTTATAAATACATGAATATATAGTAAAATATACTAACATGCATGGGAATAATGATCCAAATTCATTACGGTTAGACATCAAGGCAATTGAGATTGGATGGGGAACATACAGGGTTTCAACTGTTACCTGTGTCATATTTTTTTAGAAAAATCTGAAGCAAATACAGCAAAAAGACAAACTTGATAAAGCTACAATGTTTAATAAATTTTACTGCCCCTGTAAGTATCTTTCTGTAAAACGTGGTATAAGGCATTGTATTTCTTAAAAACGAAAACAAAAACAAAAAACAAAAAAAAAACCCTAGGAAAATGAAATATCATTCTTGAATCACTCTACCAGGTACTTCAAATTAAGTGTGTTAAATCTTCTAGTGAAATTAAACAAGAATCAATCTTATGGGTGGGAAAGATGAAAAAATTGCTAGGAAAGAGGTTTGCTTTTTAAAAAGCAGGAAGAACAAAGAAATGTATTATTGGTTACATAAAAAGGTGAATATATTTAATGCCACTGAACTACACATTTAAAAATGGCTAAAATGGTTAATTCTGTGTTATGCATACTTTAACAATAAAAAAGAAAAGTATTATCAGTCAAGCCAGTTTAAGTTGAAGCAAGACGAATTTTACTGACAGGGAAAAAAACTAAGGACAAAAATTCCAAGTGGGAATTCCTGCTTAACAGCAGAAATCCAAAACTGAAACCACAGCCGACGGCACACTGATGTAACTCCATCTCAGTCATGGATCAAAAAATATGAAAAACGGCACAAGAGAAAAAATATTTTTTTGGTCACACCTATGGACAAAAAAAGTGAAATAGCAAACCTTAAATTTATTTTGAAGAACATTTCTGAAAATTTCCAACTTCATCTGTTATCACTATTTTGATTCCTCAAATTGTTTAATTCTTGATGACTATATATTCCCCTGGGTCTTTATTAGCTCTCTGACCCCTCATTCTGAGGTTCTTTTCTCCTTTCATACCTAAATGTGGAGGTGGCCCCTAAAATTCCATTTTGCTTTCTCTTTCCTTGCCACATTTTCTCCTTAGACAATCACATGGTTTCGAATATAACCACTAAATGACTCACAAGACTGTATGATCCTTGAGGTTACAGACTGCTGTGTCCATCTAATATGCCCAGCAAAGGCAGAACAAATGTTCAAGACAGATGGATGGACGGACAGGAGAATGACCCCACAACTCATCTGTAGGCCTGATTCTCCTGAATTACATCTCTCCACTTTCATATTTTTATTGCCTTCTGGATAGGTGATGCCAAATTCATACTGAACACTCTTCCAGCCACCTGTTTATCCTCCTGCATACCTGACCCAAAACCTAGCGGCCATCTTTTTTTTTTTTTCTAAGTCTATTTATTTCAAGAGACAAAAAAAGCAAGCAAGGGAGGGGAAGAGAGAAAGGGAGGAAGAGAGAATCCCAAGCAGGCTCCACACTGTCCGCGGAGCCCAACATGGGGCTTGAACCTGTGAACCAAGAGATCATGACCTGAGCAGAAATCAAGAGTCCTATGCTTAACGACTGAGCCACCCAGGCGCCCCTAGCGGTCATCTTTTATCTTTCCTTTTCTCTTCCCTCCCACATCTAACCTGTTGTCAAATTCCACCCCACCCCCACCCCCCAGCATTAGCCCTTCTTCCCACTTCTCTCCACTGCTGCCTTAGAGGCCCAAATCATCTCTTAACTAAACTACTTTAATAAAAAGGAGGACTTGGTTTTTCCACTGCTTACTCCTTCCTTCTCCAATTTATTATTATTTTTTAAAGTAATCTCTACACCCAACGTGGGGCTTAACCCCACGATCCTCAGATCAAGAGTCGCATGTTCCACCAACTGAGCCAGCCAGACACCCCTCCAATTTACTCTTTTAATTCAGAATTAATTTTCATGCGCAAATCTGGATCGAAAACTTTCATCAAGTGGAGGGATGGGTGAAAAAGATCAAGGGATTAAGAGATCTAAACTTCCAGGGGCACCTGGGTGGCTCAGTTGCTTGAGCTACCGACTCAGGCTCAGGCCTTGATCCCACAAGCTCTGCACTGGGCTCCCCCCCTGAACATGGAGTCAGCCTAAGATTCTCTTTCTCCCTCTGCCCCTCCCCCCTGCTCTCTCTCTAAAATAAAGATACAAACTTCCAATTATAAAATGATTAAGTCACAGAAAAGAAAAATACAGCATAAAGAATACAGCCAGCAATTGGCAATAATTTTGTATAGTGGTAGATGGTGGGGACTACACTTATCATGGATGAGGGCGCCTGGGTGGCTCAGTCAGTTCACTGTTCGACTTCGGCCCAGGTCATCATCTCACAGTCTGTGGGTTCAAGCTCCACACCGGGCTTTGCGCTGACAGCACAGAGCCTGCTTGGATTCTCTGTCTCCCTCTCTGTCCCCCTCTGCTTATGCTCTCTCTTTCAAAAATAAACAAACAATAAAAAAAAAAAAAAGAACTATCAATGTTGCACACCGGAAACTAATATTGTATATTAATTATACTTCAGTAAAAAAAACCTTTCATCAATTACTAAATGCTTTCTCTTTAACATTTAAGGTCTTTAGCATTGCATTTTTCGTGTTTTATTGTAAATATACATAACATAAAATATAACACTTAAATATTTTAAATATATATTTCAATGGCATTAAGTGCATTCACACTGTACAACCATCACCACTATTCATCTCCAGAACTTTTTCATCATCTTAAACAGAAACTCCCTATCTATTGAACACAAACCCGTTTCTCCCCTCTCCTCTGCCCCAACAACTCCTACTCTACTTTCTGTCCCTATGAATTTGACTGTTCTAGGTACCTCATATAGGAAGAATGGTATAGTATTTGTCCTTCTGTGTCTGCCTTATTTCAGTCTTCAGGCTTCATCTATGTTGTAGCATATGTCAGAATTTCATTCTTTTCTAGGGCTGAAGAATATTCATCATACGGAACACTGGCTGTAACACTGTATTTTAATATCCTGTTCATCTGTCAATGGACATTTGGGTTGTTTTCACCTTTTGGCTATTGTGCATATGCTACTGTGAGTATTGATGCACAAATACCTGTCTGAATTTCTACTTCAATCCTTCTAGATATAAACCTAGATGTGGAATTCCTAGATCATGTGGGAATTCTATGTTTACTTTTTTGAGGAACTGGTATCCACAGCTAGCATAACACTTTAAAGTCACCACTACCTGGGTCAAACCTCACTTTTTGTGTGCTTCTCCCACTCCAGCCTAGTCCTCTATTATTTGACAAACTAAATTTCCACAGAGCCTCTTCCTCCTGCCTCTGTGATCCCTTGTCCTTGATGCTCTCTGTCTGGGATACAATTTCATACATGCAAATCTGCCTATACTTCAAGGCTGGCTCAAGCACCACCCAGTCTAGAAAACCTTCCCTGATTGCTCCAACTAGAAGGGATCTTTTTCTGGATTCCCTTTATATTTCCTTCTTTTTACCAAATATGATAATCAGGTACACACCTTTCTCAGCAAGTATGGTTCTATATCTAATTATGTATGTACTGCCTTTAGTAACTAGCAGTAGTAGACAATGAATAAGTGAACATAACTGACAACTCAAAATTTCTTTTTATTCTTAAATTTTATTTAAATCCACGTTAGTTAACATAGAATGTAATATGTTACATTTCAGGAGTGGAATTTAGTGATTCATCACTTACATATAACATCCAGTGCTCATTCCAACAAGTGCCCTCCTTAATGCTCATCACCATTTAGCCCATACCCCACCCAACTCCCCTCCAGCAAACCTCAGTTTGTTCTCTGCATTTAAGTCTCTTATGCTTTGCCTCCTTCTCTTTTTTTTTTTTATCTTATTTTTCCTTCCTTTCCCTAATTCAAAATTTCCAATCAACTTGAGGGCTGTGAAGGAAAATTAAACCATACTTGTTAAAATCTTTTTTAAAATGTTACCTGCCAACATTTTAAATGCACATGCCAGGGATCCTTGGGTGGTTCAGTTGGTTAAGCATCCAACTCCTGATTTTGGGTCAGGTCATGATCTCACAGTTCCTGAGTTCAAGCCCTGCCTGGACCTATACAGCGACAGACAGCACTGATAGCACAGAGCCTGCTTGGGATTCTCTCTCTCTCCCTGCTTGCCCCTCCCATATGCACATGTGTGTGTGCTTGCTCATGCACAAGATCACTCTCTTAAATAAATAAATAAATAAATAAATAAATAAATAAATAAATAAATAAATATCTTCCAAATTTTCAGTAAATCCAACGTGGTTCCAATTTTAAATATAAAAATACAAATTTAAAAGTAGAATATTCTATAGCCTAACTTAAAAAAAAAAGACACCTAGGAGATTTTATAATATTCCTGCCAAAAATAAATATTAAAAAACTAGCTATTTTGTAATGTTTAGAATCAAAGTGCTAAATGGTTTACATATTACAACTGTGTATCTTTAAGTAGAGGACAGAAACAAATTCTGTATCAATGGGTGCTCTACAAAGACAACTGAACATCAAGGCTTAACGCTATAATTAAAATTGTTCTAAAACTGAAACTTGTCAGACTTTAAAATTGAGCAAAAGATGTGCTCGCTTCGGCAGCACATATACTAAAATTGAGCAAAAGAAGACAACAAAAGAATACATAAAGTATGGTCTCCTTTACATAAAGTTGACAAATAGGCAAAACTAAACTACTGTCTAGAGATACATATGCAGGTGATAAAACTATCGAGAAAAGCAAGGAAATTATCACAAAAGAAAGAATAGTGGTTACTTCTGCGGCACCTTAGCGTAGAACCCGCTTGAGATTCTCTCTCTCCCTTTACCCTCCCCTCCCCCATTCACACTCTCTCAAAATAGACTTTAAAAAAATAAACTTAAAAAAAAAAAGAATAGCGGTTACTTTCAAGAGAGATAAATGGATGTAATCAAGGGTGGGGTGCACTGGAGTGCCTCTGGTCTCTAGCAATATTCTATTTCTTGACTTGGTTGGTGGTTACATAGGTGTTCGCTTATAATTATTCTTTAAACACATATTTCATGCATTATTTGGAATGTCTCATAATGCTTAAAAATCTAGCTGAACCTAATCTTTAATACTATTTAATAATAGCATGTAAAGATTTCTGCAACTGAACTTTTATCCTGAACAGGTGCTCATATATTTCATCTGAAACAGTTTCAGGGGTGCTTGGCTGGCTCAGTCAGTGTAGCATGTGACTCTTGTTCTCGGGGTCATAAGTCTGAGTCCCACAAAAGAACAAAAACTTTAAAAATAATAAAACAAAATAGTTTCAGCTAATAGTGTACAGCAAAACCAAGCTGCCAAAGGCACAAAGAACCACCAAATCATTAGGAACTCAGACAAAAAGGAGGAAATCTCACTAGAAATCTCTTAAAGTTCCAGTGCTTCTCAAGTTGTAACATGGATCTCATTAAACTACAGACTTGGACCCAATAGGCCTGGGGTGCAACCTGACATACTTTTGCATTCTAACCCTGGTGATGCCAATGCTGCCAGCCCACTGACTCTGAGTATCAAGTTCTTGAGTAACCATTAAAATGTGGCCGGTGTCAGGGGCACCTGGGTGGCTCAGTCAATTAAGCGTCTGACTGTTGACTTCAGCTCAGGTCATCACCTCACTATTTGTGCGTTTGAGCCCCACATCAGGCTCTGGGCTGACACTGCAGCGCCTGCTTGGGATTCTCTCTCTCCCCCTCTCTTTGCCCCTAACCCCCCTCAAAAATAAATAAATAAACTGTAAAAAATTGTGGCTGGTGTCAAGATAATCAACGGAAAGGGAATCAACAGGTATTGAGAGTATGTGCCAGCTGCCTTACCCCAACTCTGCAAAGGGCATATGATCAGTCATGTTTTACAGATGAGGAAACAGGGCTCAGATAAATTACTTTGCCCATGATTACACAACTTTGTAAAAATAAGAATTTGAATCCAATTCTATGACTCCATTTTTTAAAAAAGAGGATAAATCAGGCTTTGAAAGTAATTTAAAATAATTCTCAAGGGGCGCCTGGGTGGCTCAGTCAGTCAAGCATCTGACTTTGGCTCAGGTCATGATCTCACGGTTAGTGAGTTCGAGCCCCGCGTCGGGCTCTGTGCTGTCAGCTTGGAGCCTGGAGCCTGCTTCACATTCTGTGTCTCCCTCTCTCTGCTCTTCCCCCACTCACACTCTGTCTCTCTCTCTCTCTCTCTCAAAAATAAATAAAATTTTATAAATAAATAAATAAATAAATAAATAAATAAAACTTAGCTAAATGTTCTCATTTATGGTTTTCCTGTGCCTTGCATACTTTGGTAAGCAATAGGTTTAAAATATGGCTAATAAGGGTGCCTGAGTGGCTCAGTTGGTTAAGCGTCCAACTTCAGCTCAGGTCATGATTTCATGGTTCATGGGTTCGAGCCCCTATGAGGCTCTCTGCTGTCAGCGCAAAGCCTGCTTTGGATCCTCTCTCTCCCTCTCTCTCTCTGCCCCACTCACCCCCCTCTCAAAAATAGACATTTTTAAATATTTTTAAAAATTAAAAAATGGCTAATAAAATTTCCAGAAAAATATAAAATACAGCAGGAGATCTTAGAGATCATAGAGCAATTGAACCCTTATTTTACCAGTGAGGAGAAACTGAGGTCAGAAAACATGCCACTTCCTAAGGGAACAAAACAGAACCTGTGTCTCAGTGCTCCTTCTAACACACCATGCCAAGATCTATTTTCAAAAGAGCAGCAGTAAAGCATTCCTTACTGATGTTTATCAAAGACTGACTAGAACAAATCCAGCACATCCACATAACAAAAATGCTGTGAAAATGATTAAGGATTACCTGCTCCGTTATGACAAGATCACTAAGACACAGCAAGAAAGGTGCTGAATAGTGGACATAATACGGCAACCTTTTGTGTAAGAAGGAGTAAAAAGAATATATGCAGATATTTGCTGATTCTTGCCCCCCCCCCAAAAAAAAACCTGAAAAGGCTAAACTAAGAACTAACAAAACTTAGGGGTAAGAGGACAGTCCAGGCCCCAACCATGTGGCACATCGTGGCAAGTCCTCCTCATGGTCCTGGCTCTGCAAGTGGCAGCATGCTTGAGGTGGTGACCCCTCCTCCATATTCTTCAAAAGTTCTGGTAACACCACCTACCCCTTAAGTTCCCCTGACTCTTGAGATAATACTTTCATCCTACAGCTAGGAATCTCTAAGCTACACCCGACTCTTTTTTTACTGTCTTGCATCACAAATTCTCCACATTAAATCTCCTCTATTTGAATACCCAGTACGTTTTCCATTCTCTTGACTGGATCTTGACAGAATGTTAAGGGCAAAAAGAATCACAAAGGAATCTTAAATTTGCCTCAGTAATTTCGTTAGAATATAGATACTATCTATCTTTTAATTTCTTAGGTCTATTGGAAGAGAAAGCAAATAAATGTGAACAGTACTTAAAAACCAAGATTTCCAGTTAAGGAGAGACAAATATAAAATCTAAAGAAAAAAAAACTGCAATACGTTCAAATTAAACTGAAAGTATCAATATGAAGTTCTCATTTCTAAAAAAAACAAAACAAAACACATTTTCCAAGTGGCCCATCCAAAGGACCCAGAAATAATGAAGACCCAGTCTCGATGAGCATCCCTAGCACTCAGATCTTGGGTTTCTAGTGGCATTCCCTATAAACGAAACTAGGCCTTCCTAGAAAAATGACTGATTTAGGTCAAGGACAGGAACAGTACAAGGTGAATCTGGGATATCTTGCTGTGACTGAAAACAATCCAAAGACCAGGGAGAGCATTAGCATCAAAAAGACTAATAATGGCGGCAACTAAGTGTGAAATAATGAATAAATAAAAATCCATGTAGTGGCGCCTGGGTGGCGCAGTCGGTTAAGCGTCCGACTTCAGCCAGGTCACGAGCTCGCGGTCCGTGAGTTCGAGCCCCGCGTCGGGCTCTGGGCTGATGGCTCAGAGCCTGGAGCCTGTTTCCGATTCTGTGTCTCCCTCTCTCTCTGCCCCTCGCCCGTTCATGCTCTGTCTCTCTCTGTCCCAAAAATAAAATAAACGTTGAAAAAAAAATTAAAAAAAAAATAAAAATCCATGTACCTACAGTGATGCAGAAAAAAGCAGAGAAACTTACTTGCCACCACTGGGGTGACCAATTGTTTACTAAGAAAATCTACAGTGAAAAGCAAAGAATTAAACACTCTATCTGATTAGGAGAGATTTTTAGTAGCTCATTCTCATTTGGTGGTTCCTTGTCAGCTAATAAGTGTGGAACCAAGGGTAATAATAATCATCCTGCTCCAACCTCCAATGAAACAACTGATTCAAACAAGGATCATTAATGGATGCTAAAACCAACAAGTGAAAGACAGCTGAGAAACAGTTTACTTACTACATTATGTTAAATTGCCACCCCATAGATTACCTGATCACTGTAAAGGGAAAGCTTTACAATACAAAGATCAAGATTTTCACATTAACCAAGTGATCAAATTTTGCATCATTATCATGGAAAAACATGACATCTAGTTTGATATGAGTATAGGGTATGACAAAGGATTGCAGATATAAATATAATCAAGCCTTTAGAGTTGTCTTAAAAGGGGATAAAGTAGTTAAATGACACAAGGAAACACTAAGACAAATCACAAATGTGGAAACGTCTATCAGAGAACCAGACTGGTATCTTCAAAAACCCAATGTCATTTAGGGAAAGAAAAGGGGAGAGGGGTGTCAGTGAGGGGTGGGCTGTTTCAGATTAAGAAGCAAAAACTCAGGGGCGCCTGGGTGGCGCAGTCGGTTAAGCGTCCGACTTCAGCCAGGTCACGATCTCGCGGTCCGTGAGTTCGAGCCCCGCGTCAGGCTCTGGGCTGATGGCTCAGAGCCTGGAGCCTGTTTCCGATTCTGTGTCTCCCTCTCTCTCTGCCCCTCCCCCGTTCATGCTCTGTCTCTCTGTCCCAAAAATAAATAAAAAACGTTGAAAAAAAATTAAAAAAAAAAAAAAAGAAGCAAAAACTCAGTAACAGCCAAATGCGATTTAGGAATCCTCATTGGTTCCTGGTTCCTACTTTAGTCCTCTGCAGTTGTGTTCTCTCTGTCCCCAAAACTGAACACTAAACATTCAGCCTTGTGTCTTCCAGCCTTCTGTATTACCCTTTTACGGAGGCCTTCTCTAAACCACCTAATCTTTTTAAAAATATAATGTATTGTCAAATTGGCTTCCATACAACACCCAGTGCTCATCCCAACAGGTGCCCTCCTCCCTGCCCATCACCCCCTTTCCCCTCTCCCCCACCCCCCAACCACCCTCGGTTTGTTCTCTGTATTTAAGAGTCTCTTATGGTTTGCCTCCCTCCCTCTGTTTGTAACTTTTTTTCCCCCTTCTCTTCACCCATGGTCTTTTGTTAACTTTCTCAAGATCCACATGAGTGGAAACATATGATGTCTGTCTTTCTCTGACTGACTTATTTCACTTAGCATAATACCCCCCAGTTCCAGCTATGTTGCTGCAAATGGCATGTTTTCATTTTTTCTCATTGCCAAGTAGTATTCCATTGTGTATATAAACCACAATTTCTTTATCCATTCATCAGTTGATGGACATTTAGGCTCTTTCCATAATTTGGCTATTGTTGAGAGTGCTGCTATAAACATTGGGGGACAAGTGCCCCTATGCATCAGCACTCCTGTATCCCTTGGGTAAATTCCTAGCAGTGCTATTGCTGGGTCATAGGGAACTTTTGTTTGTTTGTTTGTTTGTTTGTTTGTTTGTTTGTTTGTTTTTTAACGTTTATTTATTATTGAGCAACAGAGGGAGACAGAGCATGAGCATGGGAGGGGCTGAGAGATGTGGAGACACAGAATCCAAAGCAGGTTCCAGGCTCTGAGCTGTCAGCACAGATTTTGTTCACTCATTAATTGGTTTCTCCAATCTCAAAAGTAAGATCCAGAAAATTAAAGACCTTGCCTGTTTTGTATATTGTATCCCTACTACCTTGAACCATCCCTACTCCCTATCCCATTATAGCATTCAATGGCAAAAAGGCAAGAAAAATTCAACAGATACTTGGGATCACACAATATCTCAGAAAACTCATGAGGAACATAAATCTGTAAGAATCAAAAGTATATTCTAGGGGCGCCTGGGTGGCTCAGTCCGTTAAGCGTCTGACTTCGGCTCAGGTCATGATCTCGCGGTCTGTGACTTCGAGCCCCGCGTCAGGCTCTGTGCTGGCAGCGCAGAGCCTGGAGCCTGTTTCAGATTCTGTGTCTCCCTCTCTCTCTGACTCTCCCCCGTTCATGCTCTGTTTCAAAAATAAATAAACGTCAAAAAAAAAGAAATTTAAAAAAAAAAGTATATTCTAAATGAATATCTGAGTGCCTAATACATAAGCACTAAATGTGCCAACAGGGCACTAAAAATATTACATATGAATTACACTGTATGATATATCCCTTTTAAGCTATTTGGCAGAAATTAATTAGCACAATTTTCATCTTGGATATTAACTTTAACCTAATTGTGCAAGGACAAGTGGTTCAGTGGTATAGCATACAGGAGACACTATACAGAGCTGCAGACAGTAGTTAATGAAAAAGGAAAAAAAGAAGGCTCCCTACCTGGGAAGATGAATGTTCTTGTGCAAATGAGCATAATATACACAAGAGGCAAGGCAAGGTACAATGAAGGTCAGAGAGTTCAAAAGATACGTGGAGGAAAGAGGCAATGAGTTACCATGTTTTTTTTTTTTTTAAGATTTTTTTTAATGTTCATTTATTTATTTTTGAGAGATAGTGCAAGTGGGAAAGGGACAGAGAAAGACACACACACACACACACACACACACACACACACACACACACACACAGAATCCAAGGCGGGCTCCAGGCTCTGAGCTGTCAGCACAGAGCCCTACACAGGGCTTGAACTCGTGAACCACAAGATCATAACCTAAGCCAAAGTCAGATGCTTAATCAATTGAGCCACCCAGGAGCCCTAGCTATTTATTTTTTGTAACTTCTACAACCAACCTGGGGCTCGAACTCACAATCCCAAGATCAAGAGCCGCATGCTCCACCAACTGGGTCAGCCAGGCACCCCTCTCTGTCCCAGTTTCGATGTTCCATACAAACAGCATAATAGGGGTGCCTGGGTGGTTCAGTCGGTTGAGCATCCGACTCTTGATTTCAGCTTGGGTCATGATCTTGTGGTTGTGGGATCCAGCCTCCCAGACATGTGCGCATGCACACCGTGTGTGTGTGTGTGTGTGTGTGTGTGTGTGTGTGTCTCAAAATAAACATTAAAAAAAAAAAACAATATAATAACGTCTAAGATTTGGCTGTTTACTCTTTGCTAAGCAATGTGCTAAGATGATCACATACATTCCCACATTTAATTGTCCCACAACATAGGTATCAGTATCCTCATTTTATAGATGAAAAACAGAGAAGCTAAGGTCCATATCGAAGGAAAAAAGAACTATGAGCCTGAGTCGACCTAGGACCAGAGCCCAGGATCTTAGTTACTATGTTGAAATAAACGGTTATCAGGCCATCCTACAGAGCATACACAAACTATTAAATTACCTTTTTAAAAATTGTTATTATGGGGCGCCTGGGTGGTGCAGTCAGTTAAGCGTCCGACTTCAGCCAGGTCACGATCTTGCGGTCCATGAGTTCGAGCCCGCGTCAGGCTCTGGGCTGATGGCTCGGAGCCTGGAGCCTGTTTCCGATTCTGTGTCTCCCTCTCTCTCTGCCCCTCCCCTGTTCATGCTCGCTCTCTCTCTGTCCCAAAAATAAATTAAAAACTTTGAAAAAAAATTTAAAAAAAAAGTGTTATTGTGATAACACATACATAACATACATACACGCCATCTTAACTGTTTTTAGGACACCTGGGTGGCTCCGTCAGTTAAGTGTCTGACTTCGACTTAGGTTATGGTCTCATAGTTCGTGGGTTCAAGCCCCGCCTCGGGCTACGTGCTGACTGTGCAGACCCTGCTTGGGATTTTCTCTCTCCCTCTCTCTGCCCCTCTCCAATGAGTGTGTGTGCTCTCTCGCTCTCTCTCAAAATAAATAAACTTTAAAAAAAATCAATCTTTCTCCAAACAATGCACCAAGAGGTTCATTCTGGAAAAAAATTCCTGTTCCCAATTAGCAACATGAATCAAGCCTTTATTTTTTTTTTAACTTATTTATTTACTTAGAAAGAGTACACGGACCAGAGCAGCAAAGAGAGAGGGAGAGAGTGAGAATCCCAAGCAGGCTCTGCACCGTCAGCAGAGCTGACAACACAGGGCTCAAAGTCATGAGCTGTGAGATCATGATCTGAGCTGAAGTTGGACGCTTAACCAACTGAGCCACCCAGGAACCAGGCACCCTACATGAACCAAGCATTTAAAATGAGAATAACAAGGGATGCCTGGATGGCTCAGTCGGTTAAGTGTCTGACTTCGGCTCAGGTCATGATCTTGTGGTTTATGAGTTTGAGCCCCTTGTTTGGCTCTGCACTGACAGCTCAGAGCCTGGAGTCTGCTTCAGATTCAGTGTCTCCCTCTCTCTCTCTGCCCCTCCCTGACTCACACTCTGTCTCTCTCTCTCTCTCAAAAATAAACAAACATTGGGGCGCCTGGGTGGCTCAGTCGGTTAAGCCGACTTCGGCTCAGGTCACGATCTCGCGGTCCGTGAGTTCGAGCCCCGCGTCGGGCTCTGGGCTGATGGCTCAGAGCCTGGAGCCTGCTTCCGATTCTGTGTCTCCCTCTCTCTCCGCCCCTCCCCCGTTCATGCTCTGTCTCTCTCTGTCTCAAAAATAAATAAAAAACGTTAAAAAAATTAAAAAAAATAAACATTAAAAAAAATTTAAATAAAATGAGAATAACATGGGAAACACAAATTTGAGAATAATGTCATACCAATGAATTCCTTAAAATAGTTGAAATAAAAATATCCTAAATAGGGGCACCTGGCTGGCTCAGTTGGTAAAGCATGTGACACTTGATCTCAGGGTCATGAGTTCAAGCCCCACAATGGGCATAGAGCTTACTCAAAAATTAAAAAAAAATTTTTTTAAGTATCCTTGGGGCGTCTGAGTGACTTAGTCAGTTATGTGTCCAACTCTTGATCTCGACTCAGGTGATCAGACCAGTTTGTGGAATTGAGCCCCGAATCAGGTTCTGGGCTGATGGTGTGGAGCCTGCCTGAGATTCTCTCTCTCTCCCTCTCTGCCCCTCTCCTGCATTCTCTTTCTCTCAAAAATAAATAGAGCACCTGGTTGGCTAATCCAACCAACTCTAATCGAGAGTGTCCAACTCTCAATTTCAGCCTGGGTCATGATCTCATGGTTCGTGGCTTTGAGCCCCGCATCAGGCTTCACATTGATGGTGTGGAGCCTGCTTATGGTTCTTTCTCTCCCTCTCTCTACCCCTTCAGTGCTCTCGCTCTCTCTCTCTCAAAATAAATAAACTATAAAAATAAATAAACTTTTTAAAAAAGTATCCACAATATTGAATATTCTAAAGGAATGTTAATAGCTGAAATGTAAATCTTGTTTGCCTTTATTGAAATTAACTGAACTACCTCAAATTTATTTATTACTGGAAAATAAAATAAGTTACTGTCCAGAAAAGTAAAATTTTATGTAAAAACTTATGAGCAACCAATACTTTATATAATATCTATATATTTATCATAAGTAAACAAGCATCAAAGCACCACAAGATTACTTCCACTTTGGAAGTAAAACATAGTGACACTGGAAAAAATTAAATTAAAAACTTGGGAGAAGGGGCACTTGGGTGGCTCAGTTGGTTAAGCATCCAACTCTTGGTTTCAGCCCAGGTCATGATCTCACAGTTTTGTGGGCTCTGTGCTGACCATGTAGAGCCTGCATGGGATTCTCTCTTTTCTCCCTCTCTTTCTGCCCCTCCTCAATTTGTGCTGTCTCTGTCTCTCTCTAAATAATTTGTTTTTAATTTTAATAAAATAAATAAATAAATAAAAACTTGGGAGAAAACTTTACAAATTAAAAAATAGAAATTCCAGGGGCGGCTGGGTGGCTCAGTCGGTTGAGCGTCTGACTTTGGCTCAGGTCATGATCTCACGGGTCGTGGGTTTGAGCCCCGCATCGGGCTCTGTGTTGACAGTGCAGAGCCTGGAGCCCGCTTCGGATTCTGCGTCTCCCTCTCTCTCTGCCCCTCCCCTGCTCATGCTGTCTCTCTCCGTCTCTCAAAAAAATAAATAAATGTAAAAAAAATTTTTTTAAATAGAAATTCCATACAGAACAAATCAAAATTCAAAGCAAATTTGCCTTCTAATACATGCATGAGTAAGGAAGTGTAAAATTAAACTACAGGAATACCACTAAGTCATAATTTTATAAGACATTTAGAAGGTCACTAAAAACAATTTAGTTTCTTTTTCCAACACTTTTTTTTGGGGGGGGGGGGGCTTACAGTAAGCTATATGCCCAATGTGGGGCTTGAACTCACAACCCCCAAATCAAGAGTTGCATGCTCTTCCAAATGATCCAGCCAGGTGCCCCAATACTGGGCAAGTTTTTAAAAATATTTTATTTTTGTAAAGCAATCTCTACACCCAACATGGGGCTGGAACTCACAATCCCGAGATCAAGAATCCCATGCTCTACCAACTGAGCCAGCTAGGCACCCCTGGGCAACTTTTAAATGACTTGTCCATTGTCCTTGTACATGTAACAAACTCACAATTACAAAAAAAATAAGTGAACACATCACTTTCACTTTTCTGTCAACCACAGCATTAAAGCCCTCATTTTTAGTGTTGAGTGTTTACATGGTAACATGTAAACATGAGTGTTACCAAATTGTAAATATTCAATTAATACTGCACCAAAGATTCTACACATCCAAAAACTCAAAATTTTCGCAACATATGGGACAACATGCTTAATTAATTATAAAACTACCACAGTACTAAGATGAGGAACTGTATTGGGATGCAGAAACTCAGTATCACAGATTCTAAGCAATCTCAATCTACGTGAGTAGATTCTACAAAATAGCTTAGTATAGTTCTGGTTTAAATTATCAACTTCACCCAAAAAGGCAAAGGACTTTCTCACTTAATTTATTACTGGGAGAAGGGAGACAGTACCAATAACCACTTACAATCAAGATTCTAAGGGACTCACAACTAAACATTAACCAAACATGATCAAAGTAAATAAAATCATACAGTACTTCTTGTGCCAGTTTAGAAAACAAAAACAAAAACAGCACCACTCCAATGTTGTCACCATTCAGTAATCTGAGATATTTTAACTGCAGCTGCAATGTTTGTGTTTGCTGCCTGGTGTATGACTCACTCTCAGGTTCTCCCAAGACTCTGTTGGATTTTTGAGAATGCAGAAATCATACCTGGGGCATACTGTGTGGGAGGTGTCATGACACTGAATGAATAAAAGGGGGAAAGAACTCACAATAAAAAAAATTTTAAGGTCTCATAAAAAGCAAGTCACTCACAAAAGGCAGATTTTTCTGCAGCAACAGGAAAGAATGGGGAGTAATCCTGGTCCTGAGAAGCCTTCCTTGACTCCCTTGGTTGGATTTTGTGCACTTCTCACTTCTTACGCTACAATATACTTAACCAGTTTCCTTGTCCGGCTCCCCAACCAGACTATAGGCAACTTGAGATCAAAAGGTGTCTTATCTTAGAATCATTAGTGCCTACTTCCCAAAATGCCCAGCATATTTAGAGGGCCCTCGGTAGGGATTTTCATGAAACCGATCATCGAATAATCAATCTTACGTTTACCTTTTATTTCACAAAGAACTTTCACAAAACATCACCTCTTTTGACTCACGTAACAATCTTGGGAGTGGAAAAGGCATTAGTTAACCAGACAGCTTCTGGTTTTATAAAGAATTGTTAATGCACAGACTAAAACAACCCTAAAATCACAAAAGATAATCACGCATGTGTTCATCTTTGAAATACCTTCTCCTTGGGACCTCAATATTCTTGTAAAACCCAGAGGTTTTATTAGCATTTTCCGTGTCTGCTCTTCATAATAGGTAGGAATCACACACCACCCTGAATCGTACAGGAGAGTTTTAACTACATAAAGCAGCGTTACACAAAGGCTCTTAGAAATCAGACAGTAAAGAGCATCCTAAGCTATTTTTTTCCCCCTGATCCTATTCTTTTCGTGACTCTGGAAGGGTAAAGAATTGCAAAAGGCCAAACGCTGGAGAATGAATGATGTCATGGATGTCATGAAGTTGCATCAATACCTGGTGATGATTTAGCACAACAATGCAACACATTATGCCAAGATGCATAATGTCAAACGATCGGGATCTTTTACTGCATTAATTTCATGACTCTTCATTAGCAAATTGAAATGTAAAGTGGCTCTCAAATTTTCTATGATGAAGACGTTATCTGCTCACGTTTACGTCCTTATGGAAGGCACTAAGAAAATCTACAAATTTCTATGGGAAAGGCTTTAAGGAAAAAAAAAACAAAGAATTAGCTAATATTAAACCAAACAGTTGTCATTTTAACAGTTAAAAGCTTTTTGAAGTAAAGGAAACATCCGTGGTCGACGTAGATTAAGATTCATACTGGGTTTGTCAAAAGCAAACAGTTTACAGGGTATAAAATGACAACACACAATACAAAGGACACCCAATCAGATTAGACACATGAATATGCACAAAGTTAGGAATCTGACACAGAGAGTCACTACTCGCTGTAAAAGCTACAGGATGCATTTTATTTGTTTTTTTTTTCAGGATGCATGGTAAATGTTCAGTTCTAAATGGGGCATTTCCCCCTCTAATTTCCTTCTCCCTTTACCTATGATGTCATCATTTTAAACATAAGCAAAGCAAATTTAAGTTACAAAGGTAGTCGGTGTGTCCAAGCCCAAAGCCATCGCCTCAACAAACGCCCATATAGCACAATTCCAACTGATTCCATCATCCTTCAAGGAAGAGACCACAAGGCTTCAAACCGGCTTCCCAGCGTGAGATAAACGAAATCAGAATCTCCAAATTAGCAATTGCACAACAACAAAAACTTACTCTCAGAAAGGAATAACAGGCATAGCACAAGGCCCCTGCCAGCAAGCGCGAACTGGTAAGGTGTCTGAATCTTCACCCCGAGCAATCAGAATCCCACCATCGAAACTCCGAAGACTTCGGCAATTAAGAAAAGCAGCTTTTATTTTCCTAATAAAATTCGGGGAGATTTAACAGACAAAAGGCAACCGGCTACGCCAAATCCCAAAAATACAAAGGTTTCAAACAAACGAAGGCTTCACTAGCACCTAAGTGAGCCTGCAGAGACCACGAAGATCTCAGAACGGGCTGTTCTCCGCTTACAGACCCGTTCCCACCCTGCACCGTCCCCTTTGCACAATTCTCAGTCACAACGTGGATGGCTGTCTCAAGCAAGGAGACCCGCGGTTCCCACTTCGCCGGAGGAACCCTCGAAAAGCTAGGCGGTGAGACCGGCTGCTTGCGTCTAATTTTTCAAAGCCAGTTCTAAAATCTTTCCTTTGCAGCTTCAGCTTCAAAGACGCTGGCCCCCTCGCCGCAGCCCCAATTTTGGAAGGCACCGGGCTCCGGCTCCTCGGCGCAAGGCGTTACGGGATTCCGGGGCTGGGCGAAAGATTACCTGACACCCTTACAGCCATCCTTGCTCCGGTCAGATCCCCTTTCGTGGCCCCGGCGAGGGGACGTGTACCGCCCTGCTTGAGGAGAGGGGCCGGGTGGAAAGGGGCACTCCTCCTCCCTGCCCAACCCAGGGAGGCCGAGGATGACGACAGCAAGGCCCCCAGGCCAGCCAGCACCGACCCCCGCGCAGGATGCGCGTCCAGCGCGGGACCCGGGACGCCCCCTGCCCCCTGCGGGCCTGGGGCATAAAGGGCAGAAGGCGCCGGCTCCCCGCCGCGGCCCCAGGAGGGGGAGAGGCCTCACCTGGCCCAGCCCGCGCCACGCTCTCGGGTTCGCGCCGCTGGCGACGGCGATGAGGGAGCCGGGGACAGGGCCAGAGCAGAGGCGCTTCGCCTCAGGCCGCGCTTGCCGCACTCAAGCGCCTCACAGCTGGCGGGACCCCGAACCGCCCGGAGCCGCCATCTTCCTCCACTCAAACGCCGCCGCCGCCGCCGCTGCTGCTCTGGCCGGGAGAAGACAGCGCGGAATGCGCATGCGCCGGGGGCCGGCGCGGAGGAGGCGCTCGCACATACGTAAGCGCGGCGGCCCCGCGCGAGGCGGCCTGATGGTGCGGCCATGTTGGGAAGGGTTGCGGTCCTGGGCAGAGGTTCTCCAGGGGTTAGAACGCCGCCTGCGGGTGTGAAGCTGGAGTCAAGAAGGGTCGCGCTTCTGCGCCCGCCTTCTTTGGGTCCCTGGCACCGACCTCAGAGCTGCACCCACCCTCTCTGGCACTGCCTAGGGGCAACTGGGCAGTTTTCCCAGAGGCTTGGGACTGATAGACCCCTGGCCTGGAATTACCTCATTTGGACCCCCGGAGGCCTGATGAGAGCAAGGGAGGGCAGTGGTGAATGGAAGTACTCTTGGATGTCAACTGAAGAAGGGAAACAACGTGCCTTGATCGGGCAGTCGAGGTGTCCCTTAACGGAAGCAACCGCTGTGTGACTTGTTCCTACAGCTCCATTTATCAGATGAGGAAAACTGAGGTGCAGAGTCGTATGAGTATATTTTCTCAAGGCCACACATCTGAGGGGCAGGGTGAAGGTGGGGGAAGCAAGACAGAATAGGCATATATGATTCACAAGCTCCAATACTTTACGGTATCACTGTCACCAGGCGGCGGGGTCCAGCAAAGTACCCCTTCCAAGGGAGCAACCTGGTGTATAGGTGAGAATCTTCATGAACTCATGCGTGGTCTAAGGAAATGCCAGAGCCCAAGGGTTTCAGTCTACACCCCTTGTACCTGAGACTGGAGGAGTCTTAAGCTGCCAGCCCACCACTCTGGAATAAAGCGGGCCTTCTGGGACACCTCTTAGGACATAGGTCTGGGTCAGAACCCAAGTCCCCTCTCAAGTAGGGAGGGCAAGGTGCTACTGAGGAGATTTGGGTCAGCCTCAGAAGGCACTGGATCTGTGTTCCTCAAACTTGAATAATGCAGAAACCCCTGGGGATACACTCACCGAATCCCAGCATGAGAAACACCGATTTAAGAAACTCAAGTCTTGGGGCGCCTGGGTGGTGCAGTCGGTTAAGCATCTGACTCTTGATTTCGACTCAGAGCATGATCTTGCAGTTTGTGGGTTTGAGCCCCATGTCGGTGACTGCACTGACGGTGGAGAGTCTGATGGGGATTCTTGTTCTCCCTCTCTCTCTGCTCCTCCCCCGTTTGCTCTCCCTCTCTCTCTCTCAAAATAAGTAAGTAAACATTAAAAGGTTAAAAAAAAAAACCCTCAAGTCTTTCAGGTAGGAAACATGGAAATGTCACTGTGTAAGAGAAATTTGGCAATTGCAACTGGTAAAAGAAATCGTAAAATACTGTCATTAAAGAGCACGTGGATGGCTCAGTTAAGTCACTGACTTGATTTCGGCTCAGGTCAGGATCTCGCGGTTTATGAGTTCGAGCCCCCCCCATCGCGCTCTGCACTGACAGTGCTGAACCTGCTTGGGATTCTCTCTCTCTCCCTCTCTCTCTGCCCCTCCCCTGCTTGCTCCTTCTCAAAAATAAATAAGCATGTAATTAATATAATATAATATAATATAATATAATATAATATAATATAATATAATATATGTGATCTTGTCATTAAAAACCCAAGCATAAAAATTGCCATAGAGTTTGTGACTAATCCTACCACCCACCAAAGTACTCTATAGAGCTCAATGTTAGAAACACTGAGCTGGCTACTAACTCCTTCCTTTTAAAAATGCAGGTTCCAGGGCTGGCCTCAGACCCCACTTCAGACTTTTTCTAAAACTTTCTAGGGCTTCTGATGCCCGGATTGGTTTGGAACTGCTCGATCATGTTAGAACAGGTTAAAACATAGAACTACTCCACCCTGAGTCTCCTAGCTCAAAGACAACAGATACTGCTCTGTTTTGTTCACAGCTTTATTATCTAATACAGAGATTGGCATACAGTAGAGACTTGCTAAATATGTGTTGAATAAGTGAACACATTGGGAATTTGCCAACTGAGAGAGCATGCAGTCAGCAAATATTTAGTGAGTGCCTACTATATGCCAAACCATGTAATATGTATAGTAATATATTTTTATTTATTTTATTTAAATGTTTATTTATGTCGAGAAAGAGAGCATGCATGCACGTGTGCACATACAAGTGGGGAAGGGCAGAGGAAGAGGAAGAGAGAGAGAATTCCAAGTAGGTTCTGCCAGTGCAGAGCCTGACACAGGATTCAATCTCACAACCGTGAGATCGTGACCTGAGCCAAAATTGAGAGTCAGTCGCTTAACTGATTGAGCCATCCAGGTGCCCCTGGTAATATATTTTTAAAAATTTTTTTTTTTAATGTTTATTTATTTTTGAGACAGAGAGAGACAGAGCATGAATGGGGGAGGGGCAGAGAGAGAGGGAGACACAGAATCGGAAGCAGGCTCCAGGCTCTGAGCCATCATCCCAGAGCCTGACGCGGGGCTCGAACTCACAAACCGTGAGATCGTGACCTGAGCTGAAGTCGGACGCTCAACCGACTGAGCCACCCAGGCGCCCCTATATTTTTAAATATATTCGTGGAGGAACCCATGGAAGTCCCCTACGTTACTGGGAGAGACAGACAATAAGCAAGTAAATAAACCAACATGAAAGGATAAATTGCGATAAGAATGAAAGTATTATCATTAAAACAAAATTGTCAAAAATAATCACAGCTGATGTATATTGTTTGGTCTTATGAGTCAAACTGCTAAGTAGGGGCCATTTTGTGCTTATTTTGCAGCTGATGAAACTGAGGAGGGACGCCTGGCTGGCTCAGTCAGTGAAGCATGCAACGCTTGATCTTGGGGTTGTGAGTTCAAGCCCCACATTGAGTGCAGAGATTACTTAAAAATAAAATCTTTAGGGGCGCTGGGTGGCTCAGTCGGTTGAGCGTCCGACTTCAGCTCAGGTCATGATCTCGCGGTCCATGAGTTTGAGCCCCGCGTCGGGCTCTGGGCTGACAGCTCAGAGCCTGGAGCCTGTTTCAGATTCTGTGTCTCCCTCTCTCTGACCCTCCCCCATTCATGCTCTGTCTCTCTCTGTCTCAAAAATAAATAAACGTGAAAAAACATATTTTAAATAAAATCTTTAAAAAAAAAGAAAAGAAAAAAGAAGCTGAGGCATACAGAGATTAAGTAGCTGAACCCATGATCACAGGCAGAGGTCTGAACCCAGGTGGTTTTACGTCAAAGCCTTTGTTGTTGTTGTTGTTAATTTTGTTAATTATTTTTTCCAATTTTTTTGGAAACAACATTTACTATCCTATCCTTTTTAAGTGTAGCATTTGTTGGTATTAAGTGCATTCATATTGTGGAACCATCACCACCATCCATCTCCAGAACTTTTTTTTATTTTTAATTAAAAAAAATTTTTAATGTTTATTTATTTCTGAGACAGAGAGAGAGCATGAGTGGGGGAGGGGCAGAGAGAGAGAGGGAGACACAGAATCCGAAGCAGGCTCCAGGCTCCCAGCTGTCAGCACAGAGCCCGATGCAGGGCTCGAACTCACAGACTGCGAGATCATGACCTGAGCCAAAGGCGGACGCTCAACCGACTGAGTCACCCAGGCGCCCCTATTTTTAATTTAAAAAAAAATTTTTAATGTTTATTTATTTTTGAGAGAGACAGAGCATGAGCGGGGGATGGGCAGAGAGAGAGGGAGACACAGAATCTGAAACAAGCTCCAGGCTCTAAGCTGTCAGCATAGAGCCTGATGCAGGGCTTAAACCCACAAACGGAGAGATCATGACCTGAGCTCAACTGGCTGAGCCAACAAGGGTGCCTCCAGCACTTTTTTCTAAAGCTCAGTTTGACACACAACATTATGTTGGTTTCAGGTATATGATATAATGATTCAAAATGTGTATACATTGCAAAGCGATCACCACAATATATCTACTATGTGTTAGTGTTACCACAGAGTTGTTACATATTTTTAACTATATTCCCGATTGTACATTGTATCCCTGTGTCTTGTTTTATAACTAGAAGTCTGTACCTTGTGGTCCCCTTCTCCTATTTTGCCCACTCTCTGACCCATCCCTCCGGCAACCACCAGATTTTTCTCTGTATCTATCAATTTCTTTCTGTTCTGTTTTGTTTGTTCATTTGTTTTGTTTTTTAATTTTTCAAGTTTATTTAATTATTTTTAAGTCATCTCTACACCTAATGTGGGCTTGAACCCACAACCCAAGCAAGATCAAGTGTCCCGTGCTCCACTGACTGAGCCAGCTAGATGTCCCTGGTTTGTTTTTTAGATCCCACATGTAAGTGAAATGATACAAGGGTGCCTGGTTGGCTCAGTTGGTGAAACATCCAACTGTTGATTTCGGCTCGGGTCATGATCTCCCAGTTTGTGATTGAGCCCCAAGTCGGGCTCCGTGCTGACAGTGCAGATCCTGCTTGGTATTCTCGCTTTCTCTCTCTCGGTCCCTGTGTGTGTGTGTCTCTCTCTCCTCCCCTCTCCCACTTGCACACGCATGTGTGCGCTCCCTCAAAATAAAAAACTGAAATCACACGGTATTTGTCTTTCTCTGACTTAGTTCATTTAGCATAATAGCCTCTAGGTCCATCCATGTTGTCACAGATGGCAAAATTGAATTTTTTTTTTTTATGGCTGAGTAATATCCAATTGTACAAATATATCACACCTGTATCAGTTCATCTATCAATGGACACTTAGCTATTATAAATAATGCTTCAATGAACATAAGGATGCATGTATGTTTTTGAAGTAATGTTTTCGTTTTCTTTGGATAGATCCCCAGAAGTGGAATTGCTAGATGTTATGGTAGCTCTATTTTTGATTTTTTGAGAAACACCCATACTGTTTTCCACAGTGGCTGCACCCATTTACATTCCCTCCCATAGTGCACAAGGGCTCCATTTTTCTCCACTTCCTCACCAATACTTGGTATTTCTTTTCTTTTTCATAGCAGCCATTTTGACAAATGTGAGGTGGCGTCTGTGGTTTTGATTTGCATTTCCCTGATGATGAGTGGTGTTGAGCCTCAAAACCTTGGTTATTGAACCCTATACAATGTTGCTTCTGACAAACAGGAGGACAGAAGATTGAGGCCAGTTTATATATGGTCTGAAATATCAGCAGGAAAACTGGATATTAACTTCTATGTCATGGAGGTTTGGGGGTAGGGAGGCTATGTGATGAAAATAGTATTTTAGAATAATCTCTCTGCAGGGTGAAGGCCAATTGGGATATGATTGAATACAATGAGACAAGAGACGAGAGGGCTGGCTGTCGCCTCTCTAATAAGCGTAAAAGAAAAGTTTTCCTCCAGAGTTGATTCCAGTAATCAACTACTGAAATTAATTTCTCATGTATATACCCGTGTAGAGTAAGTAAGCTGTAAACATAGAGCAACATTCAAAGGGTGCAAAAGGACATACAAAAATTAAATCCATCGTACCAGTCCCCTAGCTACCTCTTTCCTCCACCAAAGCAACTACCGTTACAAATTCCTTGTATCTTTCCAGAGATGTACACGCCAACAAACACATACACATATAGGGGCTCCTGGTTGGCTCAGTGGGAAAAGCATATGTCTCTGGATCTCCAGGCTGTGAGTCCCACGTTTGGGGTAGAGATTACTTTAAAAAGCAAAACAAGCACACACATACAATATATAAATAAATAAACAAATAAATAAATAAAAATAGCAGCAAGCTATGCATGCTGCTCTTTACCTTGCTGCCTTTTTTAAATAATAATTTTAAAAGAATGCTTATTTATTTTTGAGAGAGAGAGAGACAGAGCATGAGCGGGAGAGGGGCAGAGAAAGAGGGAGACACAGAATCCGAAGCAAGCTCCAGGCTCCGAGCTGTCAGCACAGAGCCCCACACAGGGCTTGAACCCACGAACCATGAGATCATGACCTGAGCCAAAGTCAGACGCCCAACCGACTAAGTCACCCAGGTACCCCCCAATTTTTTTTAATGTTTATTTTTGAGACAGAGAGACAGAGTGCAAGCGGGGGAGGGGCAGAGAGAGAAGGAGGCACAGAATCCGAAGCAGGCTTCAGGCTCGGAGCTGTCAGCACAGAGCCTGACACGGGGCTCGAACCCACGGCCCATGCAATCATGACCTGAGCCGAAGTCGGACGCTTAACCGACTGAGCCACCCAGACATCCCAGATGCCCTGTACCATATATTTTTTATTTTTTTTAATTTGATTTTATATTTTTTAATTTTTTTAATGTTTATTTATTCTTGAGACAGAGACAGAGTGTGAATGGGGGAGGGGCAGAGAGAGGGAGACACAGAATCTGAAACAGGCTCCAGGCTCTGAGCTGTCAGCACAGAGCCCAATGCGGGGCTCGAACTCATGAACTGTGAGATCATGACCTGAGCTGAAGTCGGACGCTTAACTGACTGAGCCACCCAGGTGCCCCTCATATATTTTTAAAATAAATTCTCTAGAGGTGGACATTTGTCTCTACTGTTTTGTGAGTATAAACAAAGTAGCAAAGCATATCCTTGTACTTTTGTTATTTGCATATGAGCAAATGTATCCACAGGGAAATTTTCTAGAAATGCAACTGCTGGGTCAAAAGGCATGTAATGTACACTTTAAATATTGGTAAGATGTTTCTTTCTTTCTTTCTTTCTTTCTTTCTTTCTTTCTTTCTTTCGCTTGCTTTCCCATTTATTTCTTTTTTTTTTATTTTATTTATTTATTTATTTATTTTTTTAAATTTTTTTTTTCAACGTTTATTTATTTTTGGGACAGAGAGAGACAGAGCATGAACGGGGGAGGGGCAGAGAGAGAGAGAGGGAGACACAGAATCGGAAACAGGCTCCAGGCTCCGAGCCATCAGCCCAGAGCCCGACGCGGGGCTCGAACTCACAGACCGCGAGATCATGACCTGGCTGAAGTCGGACGCTTAACAGACTGCGCCACCCAGGCGCCCCCCATTTATTTCTTAACACAACTGTCTACCTAGCATCAGTTTGTGCATTAGATGGAAAGTTTCCTCACTATGGGCTTTGCTCTTAATTCCTATCACATATCAGAGTGTTTTATCTGATGTATCAAAGGTGCCTGCAGTTCTGAGTACAAGTCCCAAATGTGAATAGTGTATCAAATGTATTTCACAGGAAAGAGAAACTCATGTTTTAGGATATCTGCTAATATCTACATGTACCACTACTGCAACTTCTTGGACTTTCCCCCTGATCGAAGAAAATCACCACCACTTCCTCGATTTCAGAACTTATTTGGTCCCATCCCCTCATTTTACAGATGAGGAAGGGACTTGTCCAAGGTCACAAGGGGTCTATACCTAGGGCTGGTGTCCAGCCTTAATGGAACAAAAGCTATTTCCTTTGCAACATGCTCAAATGGTTTCCAAGGTCTCTATCTTTCTGCTCGCCTGGAAAATTCAGTCTCAGGAATGTCCAACTAATTCCTTTGTGAAGGTGCAATGGCAAATATAACAAAATTGTAAGAAACTATCTCCCTCTGCTGGTAACATTCTACAACTACAAAGCCTTAAAAAAAAAAAAAAAAGCACATCAGCTGCAATGATGAAAAATTAATCAAACCTCAAGAGTGAGACTTTGGTGAGGCCTGATAGACAATCTCATCCTCCTTGCTGTCCCCAAGGCCCAGTCAGGATAATTCACGTAAGAGAACAGTTCACAGAAGAATGTATTCAAAGTAAATATAGCTCCAGGGGTGTCTGCTGGCTCAGTCCATAGAGCATATAACACTAGATCTCCAGGTTGTAGGTTCAAGCCCCACGTTGGGTGGAGAGCTTACTTAAACATAAAAATCTTTAGGCGTGCCTGGGTGACTCTGTTGGTTAAGAATACGACTCTTGATATCGGCCCAGGTCATGATCTTGCAGCCTTGCCCTGAAGCGTGCCTCCCCCCACCCCCCCACCACCTCTCAAAATAAATAAATAAACTTAAAAAAAAATAAAATATTTTTTAAAAAACCCAACAATGTAAACATAACTCCAGAGAGTGAACAAGACAAAATGCTTTTTCTCTGACATTGGTCAGGCTGTTCATAATATTTTATTATATTTTATACATAGAGTTTGAATTGCTAATGGAATATCCAATGTGGAGATGCCAGTAAGAAGCCTAGATTAAGAATTGGTAACACCAGGTCAGGTCAGGGCTGGAAGTCAACTTTGGGAGTCTTTAGCATTCAGTAGGGAGTTTACATCATGAGCATCTATGTAAAAACCATGGACTGAGGACATACCCAGAGATTATCCATAGTTCAGAGACAGGAAGTCATGAAACCAGAATTAGTAAGCATGTCACTTTAACTTCTTAACACTCTTTAACTTCTAAATAAAAACTAGTAACATTTAACACATGATTGCAGTTTATATAATAATTATTAGGAATACAAATTGCAAAAATTCTTGGGGTACCTGGGTGGCTCAGTCGGTTGGGTGTCCAACTCTTGGTTTCAGCTCGGGTCATGATCTTGGTTTCGTGGGTTCGGGGGGGGGGGGGG
>NW_024412388.1:12003291-12023943 GCF_014898765.1 Herpailurus yagouaroundi
TCGAGCCCCGTGTCAGGCTCTGGGCTGATGGCTCAGAGCCTGGAGCCTGTTTCCGATTCTGTGTCTCCCTCTCTCTCTGCCCCTCCCCCGTTCATGCTCTGTCTCTCTCTGTCGCAAAAATAAATAAACGTTGAAAAAAAATTAAAAAAAAAAGAATAAAAAATTCTCAACAGGAAGCTGTTACTTTAGAAAGATTAATGACATGCTAAAAACATGAGAAGAAACACATTCCAAGTTAGGTAATTTGATTACAAATAGCTAAATGCACCACTACCAAATGACAGGTTTTTAAAACTGGGGAGCCCATGGGAATATGACAGTGAGAATAAAAATACATGGTGTTTGCTTTTCCCCTTTTTTGTGTTTTGGGAAAGAAAGGATGATTAGAGAATTGCAGCGTTTTTTTAGGGAGGCAAGACACCCTCACAATGATAATAGCTAACCCTTGGAACTCTTACTATGGGTCAAGCACTGTCCAATGCTTCTCAGCATAGTAACTAGTTTAATTCTTACAATCTACCTTTGAAGCAGCTACTATTATTATCTTTTTTTTTTACACTTGAGGAAACTGAAGCACAGAACCCACAAGTAACTTGCATAAGATCACACAAACTTGTTCAAGTTGGAAGTGTCCAAAGTTGAACTTTAAAGTTCAAGGTCTCTACTTCTGTACTGTAGAAAAATAAAGCAGGAATACCGTTTAGGAAGATGCATAAATAAATGTTTAAGGAAATGCTAATGTTTGTATCTGTCATTGAAGACTCAGGAGAACTTTTGTGGTTCTGGTTGGCCAGCTCAGGTGCAGTATTATCAACTAAAACTACCGTTTTAGTTAACAGATGCTTGGAATATGCTTTATGTGAAGGAAAAACTGTAACGACTTTCACCTTATCACATAGAAATAATAAAATGTGTTATGCATCAGATGTTTTTCATCCTCTATTGAGGCATAAAAATATTTTAAGAACTTTAAAAAAAATACGCCATCTGCAGTTCATGAAGATTATCAGTCACTTTAAAAAAAAAAAAAAAAGGTTCTCAGTAATTGCCTGCCCTTAGAAAAGATGGTTCCAAAGAACACACTTTCCCTACTCAGGACGATGACTTCACAAGGACTCGCTCATTGAGTACAAGAGCTAACACGTTGCCCTTAAGAAAAATGGCAACCTTCTGGTTCCTCTGCCCTTTTCCAAGATGGCTTTCTCGATGCTCTTGGGCGCTGGCCAGGCGCTTCTTCCGGGCTTGGCAAGGGGCGGGGTCCATTGAGTAAAGCCTTGCGTGCCGGCGCCCGCGACGGAGGCGCGCTTCAGGGCGCAGGCGCGGGGAGGGGGTGGGGGAGGAGGGAGAGCGGCGAGTAAGATGGAAGATGAGGAGGTCGCTGAGAGCTGGGAGGAGGCGGCAGACAGCGGGGTAAGGAGGAGCCGCCGCCGCGGGGCAGGGCCGGGCGGGACCTGGCGTGAGGGAAGCCTCCGGGGAGCGGGCCTGGGGATGGTTCTCCCCAAGGAAGGGCCCCACACGCCGGGCCGGGCGTGGAGGAGAGGCCCCCGGTCCTTGAGCGCCGTGAAGGCCTCTTAAAGGGGCCGCGTTCCATTTCTCCCTCCACTTTCGCCCGGTGCGCTTCCCTACATCCCCCCCGACGTGTGCGTCAGCCGGGGCGCCCCACCCGCCATCCAGGGCCTCTTTGCGTGGCCCCCGCGCCCGCTAGCTCTTCCCGGGACTCTCTGGCCCTTCCTCTCCTGTCGCCGCCCACCCCCCCCTCCCGAGTCACCATTTTAAAGTTCATGTGCTCTGATGAGGAGCGACACCCGGTGGGGGGGGGGGGGGGCTGCGCTGACCGGGGCGGCGTGCCCGGCTCCGGAGAAGAGCAGCGGAGGGCAGGAGGGGAAATTGAGTCGTCTCTGGTCCCCTCCACTCTGTGCTAAAATCCCCCATTGCTTTGCGCCTTCCGCCACGGTGGGCGAGTCTGGGTTTTTTTTTCTCTTTCAGTTTTACTCTGAGAGCCCGTTGCAGGCGGGTCTCCCGGGGACCCCGCCAGAACAGCCGAAAGCCCGGTGGGCAGCCCCTCTCCCCGGGGACCCACCCAGCGATCTGAGCCCGGGGCGAAGGTCTTGGAGAGTACTTGCCCGGGTCCGGGGGGGGGGGGGGGGGGGGGGGGAGGGGTGCGATTTGTAAAGTAGCCGCATTCCTGGGAGAGGAGGGGGGAAATGGACCCTTCGACTTTGCTTTTGGAGTTTTTGTTTGACTCTAGAAGCTGTAGGGAAATAGTTTATCCCAAGCTGAAACAGCCGGAGCCAATCCTGTTAGGTTTGTGATTAATTTGGGTCTTTTCAGAGTTTGTGGTTCAGTGGTGACCCTTGTGAAGATGCGGAGATAGCCTTTTGGCCTCCCGGCGTTCGTGTCTGTTCAGTGTTGGCTCAAGTGACCTCCACCTTCAAGATTTATGTGTTGGGAGTGGGGCGCGGAGAGCTGAGTGTACTAGGGTAGAACAGGAGTTTTGTTTTTATTTATTTATTTATTTATTTTCCCCCAAGCGCCTTTGAGGGTGCTCATCAGAGCTGGAAGAGGCGGAGAAATTGACCCGGCTGCAGAGGATATCTCTGCGGGAATGTTGAAACTTGGCTTCGCTCGTAGTCTTTTCCCGTGGTTCAGCATTTCTTTCATGGTGTTTCTGTTTTTCCGCTTAGCATAATTAAGAATTTGATGGATTAGTTCCTTCAGAAGGTATTTGATACAGTTCTTATGTGCTGACCATCTTTCTTGGATTTTGACTTGAGTAAGGAGAGCGATTGAAAGATTTTATAGAGAGCAACAGGTGTCTGAGTGTTTATTCAGCAAACATTTTTTGAGTGTCTCTATGTGCTGGACAGTGTGTGTAGCAGTGACTTTGTGCTATAGAATGCAAAATTTCCGGGTACAGGCATTTATTACCTACCACTAATATGAGTGCAGCATTCAGACATGCTTCATGTACACCCTTCTGCAAAAAAAAAAAAAAAAGAAAAAAAAGCCTGGCCTGTAATTTGAATGTGGCTCAAATGATAAGTTTCTTGAGCATCTTGACATTTCTTTGTTTTTTTCTGACCTGTTTACAAGAGACATGAGTTTTTCATGTTAGGAAAATAAAAACAAAAATCAATGCAGAAATTCAGAAAATCAATTCAGAAATCTGTGGATTACTTGTGTTTTTCAGAACAGATAAGGATCAGCTAGCCCAGTCCCACATTTTACAGCTGAATGAACCCCAGGGATGTAGGATTTAACTTAGATCTTTCTGATGTTTGTCCACTATGCTTTTGACTATATGTTAGTAAAACCCTTTAGAAGTGCCCGGTATAGAGATGGAACCCAAACCTTGCCTTGTTGACATAGGAGCAAAATGCAGGTTCCTTCTGTATCTTTTATGTAACTGAACCACTGAAATAATTTGTAGTTATTACCCTTTTATAACCAAGGAAACTGAAGTTTAGAGAATAACCTGTCTTGTGCAAGGTCGCACGGATTGGATAGTAAGTAGGGAGCTGGGTTTTGACACCAAAGCCTATCTGACTCCAAGGCAGAGTCCATTCTGTAGCATTTTGCTGTCTCCCTTCCTGGGACCTGTGGAAGACTTGGGAGTTGGGCATTACCTTTATTTTTTCATATGTTTGCTTTCGGCTTATATTTGAAGGCTTTCTTGAATTTGATTCCCTCTTTGAATTTCACAAACGGTTTTGTAAATGTGCACCTTTGAAGGAAGGGTGCCAGAGATGGGATGACGTGCTGTGTCCACGTCACTGGGAAACCAACTGATTGTACGTGTCTTTCAGATGTAGCCAGTTGCATATGTAAAAGTTGTCCTTTCTAACATTCAAGTGATCCTTTCTAACAACTGAAACTTGGTAATGAGTGTTACGCACTCACCCTTCCAAAAAAACAATCTGGATGGTGAGAAGACTAGTAAATGGGGGTTGACAAATTTTTTAAGTGAACACGCAATCTTTATATAATCTGGAGATAGTTCTGATCCTTCAAAATAGAGGCCTTTGGGTGATCCCTGCCCTCGGCACCACGAAAAAATTTTGATGTCATACTGGAGGTTTTGTTTTGTTTTTTAATGTTTATTTATTTTGAGAGAGACCGCACCTGCCTGTGTTGGGGGTGGAGGACAGGCAGAGAGAGAGAGAGAATCCCAGGCAGGCTCCTGCTATCATCACAGAGCCCACTGCAGGGCTCAATCTCATCGTGAGGTCATGACCTGAGCCAAAATCAAGAGTCAGATGCTTAACCGACTGAACCACCTAGGTGCCCCTGGAATTTCTTATGTGTCGGTACATCTGAGATCGTCTTTTTCTTGCATATTTTCAAAATACTCAATATTGAGTCCTATTGTGTCATTCTGGGGGAAGACTCCAAATTGAGAAATACTCCAAATTTTCTGTAAATTGGCTGCCTTTTGCTGTTAGTTAATGTGGTGAACACTGACCTGATATAGAACTATCCTACTTTCCTGTTTCCTCCCAAAGAGTCACATTGCCAATCAAAGGACAATTCAAGGAATATAACTTACATCCCACTAAGGAAATGCTTCTTTAAACATATACTGCCTTTGGGAGAAATGAAAATGTAAATTGAGTTAATTTTGATTCAAACTCTAAATTCTGTCCTTTGTTTTAAGCACATTTCAAGGGACAAATAGAGCATTTTGTAATTGGAAGACATCTTTGTGCGCCAAAAAAAAAAAAAAAAACAGATCAACAGTTTGCTCAGTTTCTGACAGTTTGAAACTTTATATATTCACATGTTTAGGGAAAAAACAAACAAACAAAAAAAAGGCATAACCTTGTCCATCTTGTTGGTAATGGGCTAACCTGATCCTAGGGGAAGACAGATGGTACATAAATGGAATTGGACTGGTAGCTATAATGCTTTGGCAGCCTCTCTGATTTCTTTGCATCTCAAAGTTGCCTTTTGTCCTTTGCCAAAGGCAAGTCATGTAACTAATTGGAAGAAAATGTATCTTAAGTTAAAGGACGACTAGTCCGTCTTCTGGACTAAGAATTCAAATTTATGTTTACTTTCTACCCTCACTGAACCTCTAAACATTACCCCATCAGCAATGCTGGTTGCCATATAAGTCTATAAGAAAGTGTCAGTAAACTCCAGATACCTACTGTGTATCAGGCACTGGGCACAGGCCAGTGAAGGAGTCAGATGGGTAAAGCAGCGCTTTTCTTTAGAAGAGGCATAGATGGGGTACGATAGCTGGGATCAGAGACAGTCTTGTAGAAAGAAGATGATGTTTCAGACTACTTGAATTAAGCTGTAGAAAGTCTGGGAGGGGTGGGTAGAGTGTAGGGCCAATGTGGATGTGTATAGGCAGCAAGAGAAGAATGTGCCGCGTTGGGAGAGCTACAAATACTTCCTTCTGGCTGTGGGGTAAGGGTTTGGCAGGGCTGAATGGAAAGAGACGAGGCCAGAGAGGTATGCAGGGGCCAGATGGGGAAGGGCTTCGTTGTATTTGGTTCTGGGGAGCTTGGACTTTGTCCTTACAGCACAAGAGAGCTTTGAAGGCTTAATTTTTTTTTTAAAGCAGAGTAGTGGCATATTTGTTTATTTACTTATTTTGAGACAGAGCGTGCCTGTGAGCGCTCGCATGGGGGAGGGGTAAAGACAGAGGGGGAGAGAGAATCCCAATCAGGCCCCATGCAGTCAGCACAGAGCCTAACATGGGGCTTGATCCCACGAACCAGAAGATCATGACTTGAGCCCAAGTCAACAGTCGGATGTTTAACCAACTGAGCCATCCAGGCATCCCTGGCATAGATTTTAATTGAAGAGATAAGAACTTTGATTTACTTCTTGTGTGTGTGTGTGTGTGTGTGTGTGTGTGTGCACGCAAAAAGGTGATTTTATTAAAGCATGGGGACAGGACCCATGGGCAGAAAGAGCTGCCTGATTTACTTCGTATTCTTTGGAGAAGAGGCCATTCTCCCTCCTGGAGCATGGCTTGCACCTTACTTTGGGGTCCTTAGCGCTTCCTGTAACTGCTGTCATTATGGAATATTTACCATAGCTGTGGGTAGTGGGCAGATAACAGTTATTTCGGGGCTACCTAAGGCTGATTTCTTTGTCCTTAGAGTAAAGAAGGCATTTAAGATTTGTGGTATTAGAAAGTACAAATCCAGGTGTCCCATGCCTGTGAAGGAGCCATTTCTTTCTTTTTTTTTTTTTTTTAATTTTTTTTTTAACGTTTATTTATTTTTGAGACAGAGACAGACAGAGCATGAACGGGGGAGGGTCAGAGAGAGAGGGAGACACAGAATCCGAAACAGGCTACCGGCTCTGAGCGGTCAGCACAGAGCCTGACGCGGGGCTCGAACTCACAGACCGCAAGATCATGACCTGAGCCGAAGTCGGCCGCCCAACCGACTGAGCCACCCAGGCGCCCCTGAAGGAGCCATTTCTAAACTATTCCAGTTCTTTCTGGGAAGATTGGGTCTTAAGGATTGTGATATGCTCAGAGCAGCCTTCTATAAAGCATTTGGCTGGTTGAGACATGATCATGCTGAGCAGTCTGTCCTTGTGATTCTGGAAACAGGTCTGTTTCGTTATGGTTTCAAAGAAACCGTCATGCGCTTTTCACTAGTAACCCCTCTGCTCCTTTCATTGAGGCTGCTTGGGGGGCCTGTTCCCAGCATGCTCTAGGTGTTTGAGACAGCTGCCATGGTTGCTGTGGGCTGGAGATGCAGTCACAGGCCTACTTGCTTTAACTTCTACAACAGGAGAGAACTTAGTGTATCTCTGTAAAGCTTTTGGTAAATCCCTGCAAGAGAAAAGGCACTGTTGTCTAGATCTGATGACTCAGATGTATTCTTGGGGCTACATCTTTCTTTCCAGTTTCCACCCTTATACTGCAGTGGCTTCCCCACAGGTAATGTCCATTTCTGGCTGTATCAGGTAGAAGCCTTCACCAAGGAGTGGGGTGTTCTTTCCTGCACACTTGCCCCACAGGAATAGAAATTATTTTCTGTCAGGACAGTTACTGACTTGGTTTCCTAGGAGAAGACTGAGTTTAGCTACTTGCGTTTGTGGCCAAAATACAGAATGAAGTGTGTGTGTGTGTGTGTGTGTGTGTGTGTGTGTGTGTGTGTGAAGTAGTAACCATAGAGATTTCTCTTGCTGAAGGGTTTTTAACCGGTAGCCTCTACCAAGCATCCTTCTCTGTAACGTTGAGCTCCATGCAGGATGTTTGATGGGAAGACAGGTGAAAACCCACCACCGCAGAAATTAGCAACAAATCCTGACCTCAGTCTTTATGTAGATAAAAAATCTTATCCCTGAGGTTAAAACATTTCAAGATGTCCCTCCCAGTAAGTCATCCCCTCCCTGCACCCAAAACTCTTTCCCTTATAAAATGAACACAGGAAATTACAGTCATTCCTTCCTAAAAGGAATAATATGTACGGTTGAAATTGCATTCTTCAGGGTTGTGATCCTTAGACTGTTCGAACTCGAGTCTGGAGAGGTCAAGGTTGTCCTCATTCTCCCTGGACCTTGAGAGCCAAATTCCCAGCCCTTATGCTCTGGCATTTGGCATATTCTTGGCCCAATACGAGCATTTGTGACCCTCCAGCTCTCAGTGCTGTTTTTGCCACCCAGTTGCACATCTCACTGGTGAGTGGGCTCTGCCCGTAAGCCCACACAGACTCCCCAATCGCGCTGGCCCCTTTTGGAAGGACTTCTTAGATAGCATCTTAAGGGCTCACTACAGGCTTTGCGGAGCGCATTTTCACATTCACTGCCCCAGTCAGTCTCTGTGACCTGGTGATGCATAGGTGTTCTTATTCCTAGTGTCCAGGAGAGGAAGTCACTTGGTCGGTCTCAGCTCAGCTACTGGCATCCTGAGCCCACACTCTTAGGGACCTTTTTGGACTGTTTGTTCACCTTTGCGTTTCAGCAGATAATTAACCAGTTAACTGCTTTAGGATGTTTGGTTGCTCGTTCCTTTGAAGTATTGTTATTTGTTTCACCTGGGATTGACCTTCTGCCTCTGTAGTCTGATGATGAGTTGATAAATTTCCTGTCTCTGAGAAACTTGAATTTGGTTCCCAAGAGCCAAAAGGACACAGTTGCTGTCAGTTGTTTTAAATTTAAAACAAAACAAAACAAAACTTTTTTAACTTTAATTTTATTTTTATTTTTTTATTTTTTTTAAATATTTTTTTTTCAACGTTTATTTATTTTTTTGGGACAGAGAGAGACAGAGCATGAACAAGGGAGGGGCAGAGAGAGAGGGAGACACAGAATCGGAAACAGGCTCCAGGCTCTGAGCCGTCAGCCCAGAGCCTGACGCGGGGCTCGAACTCCGGGACCGCGAGATCGTGACCTGGCTGAAGTCGGACGCTTAACCGACTGCGCCACCCAGGCGCCCCTTTAATTTTATTTTTAAAGATTTATTTATTTTTGAGAGAGTGCAAGCGGGCAAGGGGCAGAAAGAAGGGGTGGGACAGGAGATCCAAAGCAGGCTGTGTGTCGACAGCATCGAGCCCAATGCGGGGCTTGAACCCACAAGCCACGACATCATGACCTGAGCTGAAGTCAGACGCTCAGCCGACTGAGCCACCCAGGTGCCCCTAAAATTCTGAGTAGCCTCCACACCCAATGTGGGTCTCAAACTCCTGACCCCAAGATTAAGAGGCTCATGCTCCACTGACTGAGCCAGGCAGGCACCCCTGCTGTCGATGTAACACTAAAAACAGTGACTGCAAATGACATGCTCGTTGAAATCTTGATCATAACTGGGAAATAACATCTGGCCAAGTGAAAAGAGATAACATAAATATCTTTTGCTCAGATCTCTTGAGAAGATTTAACTACTCTGCTTGCTATCTCAAGGATCCCTGTATCTGTAGTTGCAGACTGGCGGCTCTTGGGTATTCAGCCTATGTACTTTCGCGGGGTGCACGCTTTGTTTATATATTGAATTTGAATGCTTTTCCCTGGGCCTTGGTTGTTCTCCTGTCCTCTGTAGTCCCCACTTTATGTATTGTGCGACCTGTTGTGATCCTTCCTGCTTACTTCATTGGCTCGACCTGGAGGCATTGTGTTTGCTGCGCCTGCTTAGTGCCATGATTCTAAGTAGCCTTTGATGACAGGGCCCTTGGGCCTTTGGATGAAGCTTCCTGGTGGTGTAGGGAGGAGGTAAGAATGACTTTGTTCCATCCCCCAGTGTCCAAATGCATTGTATTTCCTCCTGGGAGAGGAGCCTTGCTGTCTTTATAAAAGGAGGAAAGAGCAGGTCACTTCTGCCAGTTAGTGACCCATTTCCTCCGTCCATGGCAGTAACAGAAGTCCGAAGGCTAGGCTGACTCTTGAGGTGCCAGGTCTGGTTTTGGGCAGATCACTGCCTACCTTTCTCTCAACTTCCTTTTCCTCTTTTGTCACCTGGGGCTAATAAAATCCCCCTTGCCTGGCAGTGAGGGTTAAATGGAGCACACAGGCGGATGTTGGAGTAGCGAGCACGGTGGTCGTGAGCGTGAGGGCATTCCCCAGCCATTCCAGTAGAGTCTCTGCCTGGTTAGAGTGGCAGGTTCCTAAGACTGGCTGAGAGGTCTCTTTCTTGCTCCCCCTGAGAACTAATACACAGTTTTCTTTGAATTGTAAGGGAAAGGCAATAACAAGCGTAGAGAAAGGGGAGCCCCATTAGATTCTACCCATTATTTTATTCCAGGGACAGGGCTCGCCACCCTACTCCCCCTCCTGCCCGTTCTGCGCTTTTAAGTTAAAGGGTTGTATGGATTCCCTCCCCCATGGAGACTCTTTGAAGAGGCACTGGAAGCAAAAGGAAACAGTGTCTCAAGATTGCAGTTCTCAGTTTCTGAGGCCCTCCATCCTGGGTTACCAGACTCGTTCTGTACTGAAGAATTGTTTCCTTTAGGGGACTTCTTCGCAGACTTAAGGTCTGGACTTTGTTGTGGTCTGCCACTGCTGTAGCCCTTCCTTAGAACCCCTCAGCTTGCACTGGCCTGGCCTGGGGTGCAGAGCAGGCAGGGTGGTATTCCCTGTCTGCCTTTATCCTACCTTCGTAGTTCCTGTGGCCACCCGCTAGCCACTCCTCAACGTTTTTGCTTCCTCCTCTTGAGGTTTAGGATTTTTTGTCACTTACAAGTTGAGTGGCCTTAGGCAAGTCACTTAACCACTGAGCATGCAGCACGGCTGTTGTATGTCCCATGGATTATGGTGAGGGTGAGGTGGTGAAGGGAGGGCCAGAGACTTCCTTACACACACCTGCAGCAGGTGCTTGGAGCGTGCTGCCACCACCACTACTGCTGACAAATGCGTGTGACAGCCTCAGCTCTTACTGGGAACACAGGTAGTGTTGCTGTGTTCAGACCCAGATAGACCCAGTTCAGATTCTGGCTCCCCTCTGTACTGTTGTGGAACCATGGTCAAAGTACATAACCTCTCAGAATTGGTTTCTAAATCATTTGTAAAATGCGGCCATCTTTCTCTCTCTTTTAATGTTTTTAAGCAATTTTTTTAACATTTTACTTATTTTTGAGACAGAGAACAAGTGGGGGAGGGGCAGAGGGAGAGGGAGACACAGGATTTGAAGCAGGCTCCAGTCTCTGAGCTGTCAGCACAGAGCCTGACGTGGGGCTCGAACTCACCGTGAGATCATGACCTGAAGTCGGACACTTAACCGACTGAGCCACCCAGGCGCCCCTCTTTTAATGTTTACTTTTGAAAGAGGGGGTGCAAGCAAGGGAGGGAAAGAGAGAGGGGGACAGAGGATCCAAAGCAGGCTCCAAGCTGAGACCACGGAGCCTGATGCGGGGCTCGAACTCACTAACCGCAAGATCATGACCTGAGCTGAAACCAGACGCTTAACTGACTACTGAGCCACCCAGGCACCCCAAAATGGGGCTATATCTCTAAAATCCCTGTTTCACAGGATGGTTCATAATTCATGTGTTGGGTGCTGTTTTAGGAGCTATGGACAACTGTAGTGAAAGAACTTCCTTCTCCTAAAACTTGCTTTCTAGTGGAGAAAAATGGACAATAAACAATAATGTTTTATATCACACCCAACGAAGAAAAATAAGAGAGATAAAGAATGTAGAAAGTGACTGGCAGAGGTGCCATTGTGTGTGGGGAGTGCGGGGGGAGGAAGGTCAGAGAAGGCCTCAGTAAAGATAGGCAGAGAGACCTGAAGGGAGTGAGAAAGCAAGTGTGCAGAAGAAGCTGGTGGAAATGCATTCCAGGTCGAGGGAACGGCAAGTGCAAAGGTCCTGAGGCTGGAGCATGCTTGTTTTATTTGAGGAACAGCGTGGCCCAGAGGTAGCAGGGAGCCGGATCCCGTAGAGGCTAGTAGGTCTAGTAGAGGCTAGTAGATCTAGCCGGATCCCGTAGAGGCTAGTGGTGGGTATTACCTTGAAATAGGAAGCCATGTGAGGGTTTTGAGCAGAGGCTGACTTGGTTTTCAAAAGGATTATTCATTCTGGTTGTTACGTGTAAAATAAACTGTAAGGGCAAGAGTGGGAACACAGACTGAAGATGCCATTTCAGCTGTCCTTTCGAGGGCTGTGGTAATTTGGACCAGGGAGGTCACAGTAGCAGAAGCGTTGAGGAAATTCGGGATCTGTTTTGCAGGTAGAACCGACGTGGGGGATGAAAGACATCAGAGCTGCCGGAAGGCTGGGATTTCTGAAGCGGGGTGAGGAGAGGGAGTGTGGGAGGAGCAGGCTTGGGTGAGTGAATGAAGTCAAGAGTTTGGTTTGGGGCCTGGGGAGTTTGGGTCCCTTGTGAAATCAGAGTGGGGGTGGTGAGTCGGCAGCCGCACACCCACTGATGTGTGGAAGGCCGTGGAACCAGATGACATCGCCAAATCAACGAGCGGAGTCCCAGAGGAGGGGAGGTGCAGACTCAGACTCTCCAACCTCGGGGCCCTGGAGAGGAAGAGGAGCCTGTCCTGTACAGGGGACGTTAACTGTGGGCATGAGAGGAGCTACCAGGGAGCTGGCAGGGGACCGGCAGGCTGGGATGGACAGTACTCTGAGGAGGGAGCAGCGAGCAGTGTTGGACGCTGCTGAGAGGCTGAGTGAAGTGAAGGTGTGGAATTGACCGTTGAGGTCATTGGTGACTCCGGCGGCAAGTTTCAGCAGGACGGGGTGGGGGTGGGGGGTGTAGAGAGCAAGATGGATGAAGTTGAGAGTGTCACTTAGAGCAGGGCCTGGGCTGAACATTGGGCACTGGGCGAGTGCTGGTTGCTGGCACACCAAAATGACAGGACCCGCCACAGTAGGATATGCACATCAGTAAACGGCATGCCCCTTGCCTCTTGGGTCCCTAAGGTGCTCAGTTGCTAGTTGCTGAATTTTTTTTTTTAAACGTTTATTCATTTTGGAGAGACAGAGAGACAGAGCATGAGCAGGGAAGGGGCAGAGAGGGAGACACAGAATCCGAAGCAGGCTGCAGGCTGCAGGCTCTGAGCTGTCAGCACAGAGCCCGACCCGGGACTCGAACTCACAAACTGCGAGATCCTGACCTGAGCCGAAGTCAGACGCTCAATGGACTGAGCCACCCAGGCGCCCCAGCTAGTTGCTGAAATATTAAATGTATAACAGATACATCTTATTCTAAGATTGTATCTCAAGCAGTGTTGTCTAAGCGAAGTACCATGTTAGCCATGCGGGTGATTTAAAACTTCCCCAAAGCCACATTTAAAAAGTATAAGGAACCAGGTGGAATGGACTTTAATATTTTTTTAAGTTTTATTTATTTAAGTAATCTCTATACACCCAGCATAGGTCTTGAACTCACAACCCTGAGATCAAGAGTCGCATGCTCTACCAACTAAGTCAGCCAGGCACTCTGGCTCAAATTCAGTAATTTGAATATTTAAATTAAAAAAATTTTAATGTTTATTTTATTTCTGAGAGAGAGAGAGAGAGAGACAGAGCACGAGCAGGGGAGGGGCAGAGAGAGAGGGAGACACAGAGCTCAACCTGGTGCTCGAACCCAGAAACTGCAAGTTCATGACCTGAAGTCGGATGCTCAACCAACTGAGCCACCCAGGCGCCCCTGAATATTTTAAATGGAATGCAGCATACCCCAAATAGTATCACGGTCAGCACATAATCAATATTGAAAATATGTTAATGAGCTGTTTTACACTTTTTTTTTTTTTGTCATAAGTCTGGGAAGTCTGCTGTGCATTCGGCATTTACAGCACATCTCAGTTGAGACTGACCACGTGTGAAGTGCTCACCAGCCATGTGTGGCAGTGGCCACTGGACCGGGTGGCGTGGCTGGAAAATGTGCCCAAAGGATTTCCTCTTCCTGGGCAGGTGCAGAGAGCTCCTGAAAGCCTTGAGAACTTGGGAAGGAAAGTGGGAAGTGGCTTCCCTTCCAAGCAAGTGAGAATTGTTTTGTCTCTGCAGCATATCCTCCCCCCCACCCCCACCCCAAGCCCTTCATGGTTTTCCGGAGCCCCTGGTTTCTTCAGATTTGTACCTTGCTGGTCCTGGAAAGTGTAGCTGGCTTTCTGCAGCAGCTTTTCAAGTTGCATGGATACCAGCTAATAAAGACCTTTGCTGAATGCAGCTCAAGTAATATCCAATGGATTTCAGTTGAAGTTATCTCTTATTTGGGGTCCCTTTTTCCCCCCATTTTCCTTTCCCTCTATTCATGTTTTCATCCTCCTTCTCCCCAGTGTTTCTGTGCCTCTCTCTTTTTCTTGAAAGTCTGTCCTTTAGGTCTCTGCCATTTTCTCTGACTCCTAACAGGTTCACCACCTCCCCATTTCTCTCTCCACAATGCTGTCCGTACTGCTACCACAGCGACTGTGGTTCCCTACCAGTCTTCTCCCTCCTGGCTGGGCTCTCCTCTTCAGCAGAGGTTGCCTTATCTCTGGTCATCCAGCATCTGGCACGTCTCCTACCTTACAGTCAATTTGCCACAAAATGCTTGCCTCCAACTTTTTTCTTTTTCTTTTCTTTTTCTGTCACAGTGAAGCAAAAGGACAATGGCTTTTGAGATACATTAACAAAGTGTAGACTTCCCTGTGCCCCCACAGTGACCCATTTAATGTGGTATGTTTTCCTTGCTGTGGGAGTAGCAGAGAAGGGAGGAGTGTTCTGTGTTCCTTCAAACAGACTAACCTGTCTGTATTAAAAAGGGGCAACTGATGAAGTCATGGCCCGGGTGTCTTGTCTCTCAACTTCTGAACTCTGCCTTTTTCAAGATTTTACTTTTTTTTTCTCAAGATTTTACTTGTAAGTAATCTCTGCACCCAACTTGAGGCTCAAACCCACAACCCCAAGATAAGAGTCACATGCCCCACTGGCTGAGCCAACCAGCAAAAAGCTTTTTTTTTTTTTTTTTGACTTAATCAATCATGTTTGCCCAGGAGTTGAGTTAGTGTTTTGAACCTGACTATGTTCCTGAATGAAACATCGCTGTAGAATCAAACCTGGAGTGGTAAGACATTGGGGGCTTCTCTCCCTGGGTTAGCCAGGGTCAGTAGATGAAGCACTGTCCACTGCCACAGCACTGACGTAGAGAAACAAGGCAGGGGCTGAAACAGAGAGTTAACAGAGTTGGTGTGAAGGTGGTTTGGAAAAGTGTGTGGATCGCACACCTGGACTTGAAATGGCCAGCGGTGTGCTCCAAAAGTACACCCCGTTTTATCTGATAGTGTTAAACCAGATTTTGCTGTCTGTAACTGTGAATTCTTGTGCTTCCCTCCTAAGTGAAATTGAGGCTCTCCCAGGAATAGGCAGAGTCCCATCGAGATGCGTGATCTGGGAGACACAGGTGCCTTGCTGGGGACACAGAAGGCCCTGTAGCCAGGGGAGTGGGTGCTGAGGTCCTGCCCAAGACTTCCGGAGACCAGGCCCAGCCTGGCACTGTCGTCCGTGCTGGGAGCTCAGGGCCACACATGTTGGAACGAGGCCTGCCTTCTTCCCAGCATCTTCTCTGCGTTTTGCTGAAACGGTGTCATTATGTTCGTCAGGATCTGTCAGGCTCCAGTTCTGAGAGAAACCCTGTACCCAGGGCTCAGTCTCTTCTTAGATTTCCCCCAGTGTCTGTGGACGTGTGCTCCCCAACGTGGGATAGCGGGACACGACCAGACAAGCCTGTGGGACACAGTGGTTCACAGAGAGCCTGAGGAGAAAATCAGAAAATGTCATCTTCTGAAATGGAAACTGACAAAGAGAAGCAAATCATCTGAGAAAAGTCACTTAAATAGTAACTTTGGGTGATAAAAAGAGGTTATTTCCTAACTCAGGGCCAGGAACCTCCATTTAATACAAGGTTTCTTGAATTCTTAGAAGTTGTGTTCGTCGCACTGGTGAGCAAGGATTCTGGTTATCAGAGGAGGGGGTGCGGTAGAGGAGCAGGATAATCAGCGTCTTTGGCAATGAGTTGGGGGGAGGCTGGGAGTGGACAGCAGCAGGTCAGGCACCAGAAAGGGCGGGCACAGTGTAGCAGAGGATTTGGGTTTGTTTGCTGTCTATTGTGAGTTTGGCTAGTTTGTTTTCATTTATTTTGGGGAGAGTGTGCGCTCAAGCGGGGGAGGGGCACAGGGGTGCAGAGGATCCAAAGCGGGCTCTGCACTGAAAGCAGTGAGCCTGATTTGGGGTTCAGACCCAAAAACCATGAGATCATGGCCTGACCCAAGTTGGATACTTAGCTGACTGAGCCACCCAGGTGCCCGGAGAGAGAGAGAATCTTAAGCACAGAGCCCGTTGTGGAGCTGGCTCTCATGACCCTGGGATCATGACCTGAGCAAAAATCAACAGTCAGACGCTCAACCCACTGAGCCACCCAAGCACCCCAAGTCTGGCTAGTTTGAATCAGTCCCCCAGGGCTTCATCCATCACCCCTAGGTAAACTGATAAAGTCTGTTTCTTGAATATTCAGGTCTGAGAGTATGGCTGTGATGATGATGAACTTGAACTTGCTGTAATTTGCCCCAAGGCCCAGAGTAGCCTGTTTATTTCTCTCCTTTGCCTTTCTTCCACTTCGCTCCCCTTCTCCCCTTTCTTTTTTTTCCTTTCTCATTCCTTTCTCATTAGTGCCACAGCAGTGAATCTGTCATTGTAACCTGCCTCCCCTTGCACATTCATCCCTATCCTGGTGTCTCCTTTGTTCCTTTTGAAAGAGGTGGCTGCGTAACAGATTAGGCTGAGGTGTCCCTTCTCTGCTCTTCCCTTCATATGCCTCTGTTCCCCAGCTTTCTGGGGGTGAGCGGGCTCACAAGTGTAAGCGTTCCAAGGTTAAGGGCATCAGCAGCCATTGAGGCTGTGCTTTTTCCCTCAGGTGAGTCGAATTTGCAGGTGTTGTGTCTGATTCATTCACCTGTGGCCGTGGCCTCTCCTTTGCCTCCCACAAAGGACGAGTGCTGTCCACAACTACCTTGCTCCCCACTGTGGTTCTTCACGACCTCCTGCCTCCACTCCTTTCCTTCTGGTTTTGCTTGTTCTCTCGGACCAAGAAGGGTTCACCTCATTTTTGTAGAGATGTAGCCCCACAGGGCAAGTGATACCTGTGTTTAGTAATAGCAAACCATTTTTGTTTTTTGTTTGTTTTTTTACATTTATTTATTTTGAGAGAGGGAGAGAGAATCCCAAGCAAGTTCCATGCTGCCGGCATAGAGTCCGACGCAGGGCTCAATCCCCCATACCGTGAGATCGTGACCTCATGGTCATGAGCCGAGATCAAGAGTCAGGCACTTAACCGACTGAGCCATCCAGGTGCCCCTGCAACAGCGGACCTTTTGCTTAGGATTTTGACCCAAAGAGGAGACCCCTTACCACCCCCCCCCTCCACCCCCCGCCCGACCATCAGAACACAGCACATTGTCTTCTGGAGTCTACTCAGTGCTACTTGGCAAAAAATAGCCAGGAAAAGTCATGGGAAATCAAGCTTTTCTTAGCACCTTACCTCTGATATGCTTATGCTCTAACACTTGCCTTGTGTCCTGGTGACCCCTCATGGCTCCGAGAAGTCATAGAGTGATAAGCTTATGTATGGGTTTCTTTCACTACCTGTGGAGGTTGAGCCTCTAACACAGAAGCCTTGACTTTGGGCCAGAGTTCTGTTCATCCTCATGAAAAGAGAAGGTGCCCTTAGGTGATAAGGTTTCTTGTTGGGTCCACATCCAGATGCTTCCTCATACAGCATCCTGGGGCCTTTGAATTCCACCGGGCTGTTGCATCTTTGGAGAAGACAAGCATTCTCCTTGCAGCGCACCCGGTAGGAAAGTTTTGGCTTGGTGCAGCTCTTCAGAGCACGAGACTGAGAGCAGATCCCTTGCAAGGCCTTGTCCAAAAAGAGAATGGACTGACTCATGATACCTGGGTAGACTCCAGAGGGAGTTGCAGTGCCCTCTCCGTTTGCGGGCAGGGCACTCCCTCTTAGCGGGGCCAGCTCTGGGCACACTGGTGTCCAGCTGGCCATCTGGACGTAGTCAGGATCAGCTTTCTACCGAAGCTGTTGGGATTTATATTCCATTCTAATCCGATGGAAGAATTCGTCCTCAGCTCTGATAAGCCATCCTGCCTGATGTGATGGAGCTTGAAGGGAGTGTTAGTTATTGGAGCACCGGAGAGCAGTGTGCAATTCAGGGGAGATGAGGAAGAGAAGACCAGCATCCAATGGCTTTACCATCTCCAGGGATTCAAGCGCTTGTGGGGTTGTAGCAGCATCAGGCAGGGCCCCAAAAGGCCTTAGGTGTTGGGCTGCCTCTATGATTTACTACTTTGTGACGTTGAGTATGTTAACTTAACCTCCCTGAGCCACATCACCTTCATCTGACAGAACAGGATAAAAGCTCTTTTGTCCATCAAACCAGGGATGTGTGACCGGAAATGAGTGTTTGGGGGAAGTGCCTTGACAATCCTAAAGTATTATATTGACATAGGTCATTATTTCTAATTTTTTTTTTAATGTTTATTACTTATTTTTGAGAGACAGAGACAGAGCACAAGGAGGGGGAGGGGCAGAGAGGGAGACACAGACTCCGAAGCAGGCTCCAGGCTCCGAGCTGTCCGCACAGAGCCCCAGGCGGGGCTCGAACTCACAAATAGTGAGATCGTGATCTGAGCCGAAGTCGGATGCCCAACCGATTGAGCCAACCAGGCGCCCCAGACGTAGGTCATTATTTCTAAAGCCAGTAGCTTATATTATATGCCAGGGATGCTGGTTACATTCTAATTTGGGGACAGAGGCCCATTTACTCATACATGGTCCATACATAATGCCCTCTTGAAGGGTTTTTCTCTACCCAGGCTCCATTTGCTGGGCATGGGCAGATTCTGTCTTCCCGGAGTCCGTACGGAAAAAAAGGAAGCAGTTTGTTTTCCTGAGAGTCTCCTGGATGGGACCTCTCAGATTCAACTAAAGTAATGTGTATTCATTTTACCACAGTTAAAAAAAAAAAAAAAAAAAAAAAGACTCCTGTGTTAGGCTCCTTTGCCTATATGCCTTACTTGGCTCTCATCATAATATGAAAGTGAGAGTTCATGTAATAAAGTTTAAAAATGTAGAGCTTTCCCATGAAAATCTTGAGTTTGGTCTTGCTCTGGCCCTGTAAGCCAAGGCTCTGCTGCCTGGACTGTGGAGGCATTTGGTTCTGACCTTGTCTGAAGGCCTCTAAATCCCACAGATGTTAAACCTTGCATTTATGATGGAGACACTTGAGTAGGAAGTGTTATTTTCAGATTGGAGCAAAATGATAACACTTTGGAGTTTTAAAACTGTGAGTTACTTGAAGAAGGCCTTGAAAAGTCCTTAAATGGTAATAGACATCAGACTAATGTGAGACATAGTATCTACTCAGGTTATAACACTGGTATTCATTAAAAAAAAAAAAAAATTAGGGGCGCCTGGGTGGCACAGTCGGTTAAGCGTCCGACTTCAGCCAGGTCACGATCTCGCGGTCCGTGAGTTCGAGCCCCGCGTCGGGCTCTGGGCTGATGGCTCGGAGCCTGGAGCCTGTTTCCGATTCTGTGTCTCCCTCTCTCTCTGCCCCTCGCCCGTTCATGCTCTGTCTCTCTCTGTCCCAAAAATAAATAAGTGTTGAAAAAAAAAAAATTAGAACAATTAATTCTGACACAGACTATGCTGTGGGCGTGGATTCTCTTTGCGTGTCTGTTAGTTCACAGGAAACATCCAGGCCGTTCTCCCAGTCTCCGCGTCCCTTTTCCATTCAGTCATTAGAGTTGTTGAGTGCCGGCCTGGGTTCTAAGCTTGAGTGAGTTTTCCATCCAGTGGCTTCCTAGCCCCTCCAGGGAGTTGAGGGGATCCTCAGAATGCAGTCCGTTGTGCTTGCCTTAATACACTTGGGGTATGTCATAAAAACAAAAACATATGAACACAGCTCAGCACCTATCAGAATGAACGTCAGTGTCAAACTGGATTGAAACCTGGCTTTTTGTATGGTTAGTCCAGCTTCACAGTGTTTATAAGAAGGAGACAAAAGTAAGAGCATGGAAAGATGAGAAGGAAAATAGGGAAGAGTTCCAGGGAATACTAACCAAAAGAAAACTTGGCATGGCTTTATTAATATTAAATAATGGATTTTTTTAAAATTTATCTTTTATTTTTATTTTTAATTTTACTTTTAATTTTTTAAAATTTACATCCAAATTAGTTAGCATATAGTGCAACTATGATTTCAGGAGTAGATTGATTCCTTAGTGCCCCTTACCCATTTAGCCCATCCCCCCTCCCGTAACCCTCAGTTTGTTCTCCATGTTTATGAGTTTAAATAATAGATTTTAAAGCAAAGAAGATCATTTCATAATAACAAATGGGACAAGTTACTAGAAGATAATCTTTGATTTTTTTTCCGGAGTCGATACATGTAGCAAATCAGCAAGAATTTACAAGTTCTGAACATTATAGTTAACTAGTTTGAACCGTACCCATCAACTGTAGAATATAGCCCTTTTCAGGACATGGGGAACATTCCTGAAAACTGGCTATGCACTGGGCCCTGGGGTCGATCTCAGTGCATTTCAGAGACTTGACTGGCAGTTCAGGCAGTGATTCTTAACATTTTGCAAGTTAACAACAGCTTTGACAATCCTGCATACCCTATAAGTCAAGATTCTCCACCTCAGCACTACTGACATTTGGGGCTAGGCAGGTTTTTGCTGTGGGAGCTGTTCTGTGCATCGTACCATTTTAGCAGCATGGCATCCTGGACTCTACCCACTGCCAGTAGCGCGTCCCCTCTAGTATTGGGGGTGGGGGGGGGGATGCGTCTCCAGACATTGCTAAATTGTCTTGTGGTGGGCAGAACCACCCCTGGTTGAGAACCACTCTGATAATAAGTCTTTTTTTCAGAGAGAGAACCTAATTGTTTCATACGGTTTTTTCCTTCTTCAGTAGCTGAATGGTGCTGTCCTCACTGAGGACAGCTGAGTGGGATGTTTGTAAGAAAAAGCAGTGGGACAGCCAAGGGGCCTGAAGGTTTGGTGCTTGCTCTGTGCACAGCTCCCCTGTCCAGTGTACAGACCCTTGTGCGTGAGGGCGTGGAGGCATCAGAGTTCCTGGCCCTGAGGGCTCACTGCTGTCCAGTGTCCCAGATGTGAGACTTCTGTTTTGTTCTGGGCCTTTGCCTAAGTGCTAGTCACAGAGTTCAAGTCCATACGGGGGGGT